>NC_090921.1:627971025-628613172 GCF_040938575.1 Ambystoma mexicanum
CACCATCCAACGTCACCTAGTCATTCATCCCTCCAGAGAATGTTCACCCATCCAACCACATTCAAATGTTCATCCACCAATATGCACCCATCCACCCTTATTTGCCGACCCATGTTCAAACACACATCCATCCTCCCATGCAGCTCCTGGGTATCCAACATCACCCACTAAGAAGCAGGAGACATCACTGGGGAACATGGAGCTACTACAGAGTGAAATACATTCAAATTAAACTTCCACTAGTGAAGCAAACTATAAGATGTTGTCGCTCATATATGACACACTATGGTTTAAATGTCTTATGTATGTATCCAACCCAACTGTTTTTACACACATACCAACTCAGAGTGTACATCACATAGGTATGTTTCAACGGCTCCTGTTGGAATGAAGAGTTATCTCCTGGTAACTGGTGGGGTCAAGCTAAGGTGAATAGCTCCCAGCACCTGACAGTTTAGAACCATATTCACCCACCCAACCATCCGCTAAAGAACATGTTGAACCACTCACATACACACTCACGCTTTAAAATAAGCCAGAGCTATTGGATTAGCAAATGCTTGTTTTAATTCTGGTTGTGATGTGGAGATAGCATAAAAGGAATGGGAAACATAAAGAGAACAGCCACACCAGAGATGAAACGCATCTAAGGACTCAGAACAGATGAACCTCCACTTTACATGCCATGTAAACTTAACATCATGCATGACAAAAGGTTGAAGTTCATATATGAAGTATGAGTTCTCTTTAAATGAGAAATAATAGTCGCTATATATAAAACTGTATGGAAGTGAGAAGGTCCAATAATTTCATGACAGTCCATACATTGTGGCTGCCTTGATTAATTTAAAAGAAACTGAGAACTTGTTGATCATAAAGGTATACAACCCCACTTAGGCACGCATTTAGAAAAAATATTGACAGGGATAGAGAACCTACTGCTAACACTTGAGTGCAATAGTAAGACATTGCTCATAATAATAGGTGAGGACTATAATGCCCAATGCGGACCCAAATATGATCAAGAGTATTATATCCCAGAAATTAAAGGTGTAAAGGAGGCAGAGCTCTCTGATAGTGACGAAGACGAACAAGGATACCTTTTGATGCAATCTGTGGTATCCTATGGCATGATCATGATTAATCATGTACCACCGGTAATAACTCTTACCTGCCTACATGGAAAATGGGTATGAAAAAGGCAATAGTTGACTATGTATTTCTAATTGGGAACAAATCATTGACATGGGCATTTCTCCTACGAAATATAGCGATCACGCTGTAGTCAAGACACCCGTTAAATTACTAACGGACAGAAATATGTATGTAAGGTATTTTACACACAACCATGGTAAATCGTGGCGTATCGGCCCTAAATCAGAAAATTGGAAAAATCCTGTTAAACAATCATGAAAGGACCCTAGGTCCCACATAAGACCTTGATGCCCAAGTAGAGTTCATTTTAAATAGCTGGGGACCTTCTGGGAAGAGAAAGATGCTTTCCAGTGGAATGGAGACATATGAAAATAGTATAGCAGGAAGAAAAAGAAACTACGAAAGAGCTGTGCGTGCCACTCTTAAACATAAAACTCTGTCCTGGATTGACAAAACAAAGATATATAAAGGTGTTTAAGAATACCGAAATTGGCTAAGACAACATAAGTCTTCTCATAGAACAAAAAAGTGGCAGCCAATGCTGAAAATGTTGGCTTCTAAACACATGAAAAGAAATTGGGCCCTGATGAATGGCACCATGTATAGAATCAACACGGCCCCAATCAATAACGTTACTGCAGACAGGTGGGAAAAGTATATTCTAGAAACCAATACCTCGCCCCATGACCCCGAATGGTGTTATATTAAAGTGAATTTCGACCTGAGTGATTATGTGGTAGCTCGTTTTAGGTCTCAAGTGTTCTGGCGCACCTGGACCTGATGGACTGACGAATTTGATTGTTAAAGAGAATCCTGTTTTGTGGGTAGTTTTTTTTTTACACAACTATTTCAACCATGTTGTGGAGATGAATATAATCCTGTTATCATAGAAACGTTCACTTCTAATTCCTACATTCAAAACAGGATCGAGAGAGGACCACGCAAACTATGGCTTACTTGCGATGTTAGATGTTGCAGGGAGGATGTTCTGGAAAATACTTTTGAACACGTTGAATTCATGGGTAGAAAACCATTGTATTCTTCATATTACACAGATTGGCTTTAGAAGCAGTTGCTCTACTGTTGTGATGCACATGTAGCACCCCAGCCAGGCAAAAACGTTTACTCTTAGTAAGTGCCACAGTGTGAGCAGGTTGAGTTTTGTGTGGCAGAAGGCATTTGTAGTTGGTTTTGAGACCTAATAGATACATCATATAGAAACACAGAATGAGCAACAAATGTGCTAATGTTGCGGTTGCAGATAGATAGGGCAGTGGTTTATACGCCCTGTGTTTAGAAATAGTACATGAGGTTATGTTTTGAGTGAGATGCGAGAAGAGAGCTGAAGTAGGTGGAGAGACAAGATGGAGTCAGAAAGGTATTGTGGTAAAAGCGAGGTCAGCAGGTCAACATGGCTCTTCAATATGTTATGCCAACTACATACTGATACTAAAGTTTGCATGCAACTGGACGGTGCAGGTGGATTCCCCAAGTGGATGAATACTGGTAGAGGTCTAAAGCCAGGGTGTGTACTGGCCCTCTTGCTGTTTAATGTATACATGGCTGATCTGCTACTAGAACTAGGGAAACGCAACAACTTTCCACCCAAATGGGGATCAACACACATACCAGACTAGTTCTATACAGACATATTAGACAACACTTTAGACGGCTCACCTGCGAGCAGCTACATCGCACAACAAACATCCTGTCAAACAACCACCTGAAACCTCCTACACCAAGACACACACACCAAAAATGGCATTGAAAATACAACTCCCTCATTCCATTACATTACAGAAACTCATAATGCACATGCTTTGCGACCACACGCCCGCACCACATGCGGACAATGCAATTCCTACATTAATACCGCAAATAAGTATGCAAATAAGTATGCAGTCACCCGCTTATCAAAAGTTGCTACCTTCAACCCCCTACACCCCTCCAGCACTATCTGAAATGTCATCAGGCCTAGTACGATAGTCACTTGTTTTGTTCCTCCCGTCCGTTTCTACACCCCTCTCCCTCACCTTTTGTTTTTCGCCGGCCCTATATCGTCAGGCCTAGTACGGTAGTCGCCTGTCTTTCCATTTCCTTCCCACTCTCCTCCTCCCTTCCTTATCTATGTCTTAGCTCTTGCACTATCTGAAATGTTGTCAGGCCGAGTACAATAGTTAATTTTACATCCTTACTGGATGGCCTGTAAGAATGTCATTGTATTTTCCCTTGTTCCCTCCCTTGCCTTGAAGCGCTTTGAAACACATTGTGTATAAGCGCTATATAAATATACAATCATAAACTCCACGCATCACTCGCACACAACAAATATACATTGAAACAAACTTGTATATGTACGACAACAGATTGTACAGAATGTCTATCAACAATGTCTATAAACAAGTTCAAAATTATACTGCATAGAACAAAATTACATGACTACATAGCTCATATAATACATTTGTATCCTATACCCAAATTTACCAAAAATATCCACCATAGCGCAAGAAAATGTTCCCCTGTATCTTATGAAACTGATACTGAGACAATGATAATCATCGCCAATGTTCCCTCTAAGCTGTGCGCATGTGCGCTTGCCCAGCTTCCTTCTGGATGCCGCTCAGAAGAATTTTAGCAGCGCACACAGACAATTCCCACCTATTAAAATAAGATTTAAAGGATAGTTCCGGGACTTTTTTTTTATTGTCCCTACGGGTCGGCCATGTGTTTGTAAGCATAAATCGGTAGATCGTAGGAAACTTTCCTATGGACCTTACCCGACTTTTCGCCCATTATCGCACTCGAAATCAGCCTCCATTTTGTGATAATCCTATCATTCCGCCGCATCGACCTGGCTCACCTGCCTTTGCGGCACTAAATCAAATCCCCCGCCCCTGAGCCTGACATCAGCAGACGCGTACTGCCCATTTCAAGCACGTCTCGTGTCAACAATCGCTGCGCCTCAGCTATTGACGTGTTGCCATGGAAATGGCAGGACGCCTCTTTCCCCAATAAGTATAAACAGACCGTTTCACAACACACAGCAGCAGATTTTCGATTCCATTCCTCTCTCTGTGTTACTTTGAGTATTCTGTGACTCGTTTCAGTGCTCTGGTCAGCTACCTTCGCCGCTTGTAGCCCGTGTGAACACCTGTACCATCTCTGTAAATTATTTTACTATCTTTACCGCACAATGGCCACAATAATGCCGTATATGTACGAGCCCGAGTACACCGAGGAAGAACTACTGGAAAGTCAAGCACGCGAAAACGATGGGGATTCGGACGGCAGTTGGGAGGACCAGTCAACGGATGAAGAGCCTGGACCATGTCGCATGGACGGCGTCTCCACCTGGTGCACGTGCAATCGGTGCGAGCTAATGCCAACTGAGGAGGAGAACTGCTGCTGCCGTGAAAATTCCGGGTGCTTGGCCTACATTTCGGAAAGCGAGCAAAGTCTGCAGGAAGGCGAGCAAAGTCCGCAATGCATCACCGAGCTGCCAGAGTTCAGGGAAGCCTGCCTCTCACGGACCGTGTTGAGGATGATGATGGTGCTTATGCACGAACTTCGCGGCACTGTTCGTCCGCGTAATCCGAGTAACGAGTAAGTATACTCTGTTTGTGATGTCAGTGATGCCACCACTATTTCATGGTCGTCTCCCACATATAAAATTACATTTACATATCATTCGAACGCATGTAAATTTGTTCCATATAGTGCATTTTCTAGATATAATTTTTTTCTAAGAAAAATGACATGTGTTACCTGAATCGACATTGATAAGAAAGTTTGGTCAGTTTAATACAGTTTGCATCTTTTTTTTTCACAGGTGGTACAGGCTGGTGGCCTATCGTTGCTTCACTTGGTGGCTTCACGGGAGGCTCGGACACCGCGTTCGGAGAGTAATACCTGCCTGTGCGGTACTTGCCATTAGACAACATTTCCCCAGTGACAGTGGACAATACCGCGGATTTTCCCTCGATGTGCTGCAACCTCAACTTTACAATGTGTAATGTTTATTATTTATGTTTAATTAAAATCTAAAATAAAGCCCAACATATATTTTAACAATGGTTGTTTTGATTTTTTAAATGAATCTAGTGTATATTCTCCTGGGAGGGTGAGGTATTTATAAACTCACCCCCCTGCATTCCATGTAGTAGATCCTGCAGCCATCCTCTTACATTCAGTTAGATGGCCTCTCCTTGGTGAGGCCCTGCGGCAAACGGGTCTTGTCTGCACGACCACCGCCCCGATCCACCCCCCGCCCTATCAAAGGCAGTTCGCACCGGGGTACTTGTGCTGGCAAGTGGAGCTGTCAGGGAGCGATAAAGGCCAAGAGGTGCCAAAGACCATGTACACTTCAAAGTGGTCTATAGAGCATGGGTTGTTGTTCCCATGTCTACCTCCAGACCCCGTGTCTCCTGCCAAGCATCCCCCCTCACGCTGGACGGCCCCCTGCAATCCACATAAGTGTGTCTCCATTCACGAGTCTTCCTGTGTCTTGTCTGCACGACCACCGCCCCGATCCACCCCCCGCCCTATCAAAGGCAGTTCGCACCGGGGTACTTGTGCTGGCAAGTGGAGCTGTCAGGGAGCGATAAAGGCCAAGAGGTGCCAAAGACCATGTACACTTCAAAGTGGTCTATAGAGCATGGGTTGTTGTTCCCATGTCTACCTCCAGACCCCGTGTCTCCTGCCAAGCATCCCCCCTCACGCTGGACGGCCCCCTGCAATCCACATAAGTGTGTCTCCATTCACGAGTCTTCCTGTGTCTTGTCTGCACGACCACCGCCCCGATCCACCCCCCCGCCCTATCAAAGGCAGTTCGCACTGGGGTACTTGTGCTGGCAAGTGGAGCTGTCAGGGAGCGATAAAGGCCAAGAGGTGCCAAAGACCATGTACACTTCAAAGTGGTCTATAGAGCATGGGTTGTTGTTCCCATGTCTACCTCCAGACCCCGTGTCTCCTGCCAAGCATCCCCCCTCACGCTGGACGGCCCCCTGCAGACCGCATAATGCCACGACATATACACGTCATTCATTCACAAACACACCCCTGTTTCGAATTCTTTATAACCCACTTCATATTTCTAATGAGAACTTCTTTGCGCTTTGCTAGTCAACCCGTGAAGGTGCTGGTTATCTGCTCTTCGTCTCTGTGAACTTCCGTGACCACTTTGAGCAAACTCGTCAGTTTGCAACCTGTGAACTGCTCCCTGTTCTACGACAAGAAACTACTCTGATCCCTGCATCTAACTGTTTGTTCGTCAAGGTAAGTCCATGTACCATAATCATTTTGCGTCCAATTTTTTAATTTATATCTATTTGCTAGTAGTCATCAAATTGCATCCATGTTTTCTTTTCGTTCACGACAGTACATGCAAGGAACTAGTCACATGTTCTGAGTTTAGTCAAATTACTTTTTCTATTTTTTGAAAGTTATTGAAATACTTATCCGCATGTGAATAACATGTATAGTTCCAAGAACCAAAACGGACCTTGCATTGAACCTTTTATGTGTCATTTAATGTTTTAACACATTGGTATTCATAGAGAATTGTTGATCTTTACTTTTCAGAACTTTCCATAATGCCTGCCTGTTCCATTGGCGGTTGCCCTTCGAAGACCCATAACAAATCTGAAGGTACTATAATGCATGTTTTCCCTAAGACAATAGATCAGATAAGAGAATGGGTCCGATATTGCGGATATCCAGCCTCTGAGATAGAAAGTAGAGTCCTAGAAGTCTTTGCGGACAAGAGGGGTGATCGATACCGCATCTGCAGCAGGCACTTTAGCCCAGACATGTACTCCACATCATTGCTAATAAGGACGAAAACACCGCGAGCGAGGCGAAAATTGCTCTCAACCGCTATTCCCACTCTATTCGTCCACATCCCTCCACTGGTGAGTCAAGTTTACGTATTTATCTCTCGGCATTGCGGTAGTGTGTAGCATTAGCTAACAATAATTTCCCCATTTATGTATCCACTCAATATGAAGGCTGAAGATTCTCCATCCGTGTCGTTATTGCAGTCATCAGCCACTTCAAGCGCCTATCGGGTAATCTTACTTAGCTATTCTGACACTGACTTGTTTTAGGCATGTAAATCAATAGTTTTAATTGATCGTGTAATTATTTTACCTAATGGTACACCACAGTACTCGTCCTCTAGTCTTTGTTTTCAGTTATAATTATTGTTATCCAAAATAATGCAAGTACTGTCTTTCAGGGAGATGCTGAGGAGTCCAACGCATTGACGACAACCGTAGATGTCACTCAGATGCTCGAGGTACGTTTCCGGACAGTTCCATCGATGGAGATCATCAGATCTTGCATTCTTGTAGCGTGATTGTTACACACAATGTTTCTTTCGTTTTTAGCCATTGGTATGTCCTTCTGTCGTCGCCCTCCTATGTGTCTTCTTTTTTCAATATTGTGTTCATTACTAATGAAAGTCCTATGTTTCAGGGAGTCGATGGAGCATTAGTCCAAGAGGAAGGGGGAGCATGCAGTTACGGGTCGGCGCAACAGCTTGCAGAAGTGTGCACCGCAGTTACAGCGTCCCTTGATGTTCTTATGCATTTCGAGGTATGGATACTGACAGATCAATCATGCGAGATCAAATGACGTGATTACATCCGCTATACTTCCTTCTTTATTAACGCAAGTACTATGTTTCAGGGAGCTGACGGAGCTTCTTCAACAAGAACATCACCCCTAGTAGTTGATGCAGATCTCTGGGTGGTGACACTTCCAACGATGGAGCAAATCGAATCATATTTGGATATCCATTATTTATTTTAGACAACTGATCATTTGTGCAGGTCTATTTAGATGAGCCGTTGACGCCTGCAGAAAGTTTATGTTCTTTTAAACAAAATAGAAAACCATACTAATGCAATTACTGTGTTTCAGGGAGTTGCTGAAGCGTCATCTTCAATAATATCATCAATGGAAGTCTATGCGGAGCCCGAGGTATGGATCTTGACAGTTCAATCTAACTAGATCAACAATGCGTGAACTATTGTCGTTTGAATGTTCTACACAATGCGTTCATTCGTGTTTTGCTATTGAGATGTACGTATGGGTATTGGTCCCCAAGTACATTTTGTGTTTTCAATATTATTATACATACTAATGAAAGTTCTATGTTTCAGCGAGTCGATGGAGCCTCAGTGAGTGATGGATGTGCTTATCATGAAAGTATAGTCGTTGCAGCGCGAGAGGAAGTGGAGACATGCACACACGAGTCGGAGCAACAGCGTCCAGATGTTGAAGTTCGAGGAAAGAAAGTTTCAAAGAAAAGAAAGCAAAAGAAGGTTAGTGTCCTGTTCACTATATTATGTTGTCTTTCACTGTCAATAGTTCAATACTGTAAGTTGTGTTTAAACTGAACATCCCTTTTCTAATCTGTCCTCTAGTTGCGAGTGGGTGTAAGAACTAGATCTACACAGACAGTGAAGCGAACGAGAGATGTTGCTTGTCAAACCTTTTGGCAGGGACTTGAGACTGGAGATGCATCGTGCCAATGGGAAGAATATGAAGTGATTGACAACGGAGCTATACCACCACCAGCCATTGATAGTGAATGTCCTCCTGGTAGTTTGGATGCAGTCGTAGATCAATTCACAGAATCCACACCCGCAAAAAATAAGAGCACGCGAAAGTTGAAGACATTGTTTTTTTCTCCCATCTCCGGACAAGGAACAGATGTTGCAATGGAAGAGAATGAAGTGGACGACAATGAAACACCATCAATATCACTCAGCATAGTGGAAGACGATATCAGAGATTGTACCTTTCATGCGAGTGACATGTCCTCAACGTTACAGGCCGAACCAGCTGGGATGCAGAGTGACAGTATAAGGAAAGAGGCCAAATTCATTGTATTCGATAGCTGTTTGATGGATATTATTATGATGATGAAATGTGGGCATTGGGTTGGTGGGGAAGTATGTGGGGAGCCATTGATTAATGTGACTCGTGCAATTCGAGGCACTAACCTTAAAATACATGCCACCTGTACACAATATCATCCGTTCGCATGGTCTGCACAACCCATGCTGGGGCAACTGCCAGCAGGCAATCTACTTTGTGCAGCGGCCGCACTTTTTAGTGGTTCAAGTTTTAAAAAGTTACAGTATTTCTTTCAGTTTGTGGGAATCCATTTCATTGCGAAAAGTCAGTTCTACAAATACCAAACCGATTATCTATTTCCAGCCATCAGCGAAGCTTGGAGAATGGAAAAAATGTCAATGGAAAGTACATTCGCGGGCAAACGCTTCAGGCTAGCCGGTGATGGACAATGCGACAGTCCAGGATTTTCAGCCAAGTACTGCACCTACCACTTTCAGGACATGGAAAGTAAGAAAATTGTGAGTTCGGTGGTCGTGCAGGTGTCACAAAGTACATCCTCAGTGGCCATGGAGAAAGTTGGCTTTGTAGCATCATTGCAAGAACTACAATCGCGGGGAATGGTGATCGACCTGATAGCCACGGACAGACACGTTTCAATTGCCAAGACAATGAGAGAACAGTACAAAAATATAAATCACCAATTTGACGTATGGCATCTTGCAAAAACAATCAATAAAAAATTGTCGGCTGCAGGAAAAAAAAAAGATATGCAAGGTATTTCACAGTGGTCCAAGTCAATCAGCAACCATCTTTGGTGGAGCTCAAAAACATGTGAAGGGTCGTTGGAAATTCTACTGGAAAAATGGCGGTCAGTAATGTTGCACTGTAGCAACGTACATCAATGGTCGACAAATGAGCATTTCCACAAATGTGAACATGGCCATTTGTCCACAGAGGAGGCACGGAAGAAGAAGTGGTTGATTCCTTCATCACCCACTCACAAGGCCATTGAAAAGATTGTATTTGATAAAACTATAACAAGAGATTTGAGGGGACTCACGGAATTCTGCCACACAGGAGATTTGGAGGTGTTCCACAATATGTGCCTAAAGTACAGGCCCAAAAGATTGCATTTTGGCATGGAAGGCATGATAAATCGGACTCTTCTAGCGGTCTTGGCACATAACCATAATGTTGGCCGTCAACAAAGTAGGACGACCGGAACTTTAGGGACGCTTCGCTACAATAAGGCCTTCACTAAAAGAAGTAAACAATGGGTGATCAAACCAGTGTTTGAGGATATGCAATATGAGTTTATTGAGAGACTTATCGTAGATGTCCTCGATAGGCACATACATGGAGTGGTGAACGAACCTATGCAGGGGACAACTGCATTGCCACCCAACATTGCCTCTGTTCCATGTCCACCTAAAGCAGAGCTCATTGAGAAATACACATCACGGTTTAAATGATTGTAATTCGATTGTCTGTTCTCTCGAGTCTCCTCATGTTGCAGGCCCATTGCAATTAAACCAAACAGTAATATAAATCATTTTTACAAAAATTATAGAATGTTTCCGTATTACAAACACATGGCCGACCCATAGGGACAATAAAAAAAAAGGCACGCAGACAAGATGCCCTTACACTAACTGGAGCTAACTAGAAATGTGTGCTCGCTCAAAGTGAAGGTCAGCTGCTTTGATGTTTTGCTCGGGTGGCGGAAAGGCCCACGACCCAATATAAGGTTCTATTGTGATTTGACCTTGACAGGCCGGGACCATCCTGAAAGACTAAGAAAAGATAATGAATAAAATTTCAGAAACGAAACGATGAGCCACGTTCATTAGAAGAAGTAACGTCGGCAAAGAAGGAGTGGTGTTTCGGGTCTGCCCTACACAGAGACACAATGGAAAATGCAAATATAATGTAAGTAACTTTTGATGAGTTTATACCGCAATTTCATTACTATACAGTGGCTTTAAAGACGGGTTCAGTTGTACTTGTTCGTTCTATGTGGCATAGTGTTTTCTACCGCGCACTATCTGGAGGAGAACCATCTTCTTTTACTGAAGCACCTCAAAACCTTCCTCTTTGCTTCTGCTTTCTCTCTCCCTCTCCCCTGCTACAACTGGTCCACTGTCTGCGACCTCGGTCCTGGGCCCTTCCACTCTCCACCTGCACTGCCTCCCTGTCAACCCCTGCACTGGGGGACTGTCTCAGTATCCTACAGCCCCCCCTTCCCAGCACTTGTTCTGCACTTACCTTGCACTTGCCACCAGCTGGCCCTATTTATTTATTATTTTATGCTACTTACCTTGTACTCCACTCCCCCCCTCCATGCCTCGCCACGCCTTTAAACACTTGTGTACACCCAGTAGCGCTGTCCTCGCTATGAAATGAATAATTTTAATAAGGATCTGATGGTGAGACTAATTTCATTTTTTATGTTTTTAGGTACATCATTCACTACTGTCTGTGTCACGAGTACCAGACACCGGCGGACGGCTTCTACAGCCGCCAGTTGCTTCTCCGCGTGAACAACGTTACCACCCTGACCATTTTATGGGACGATCGCCAAGTACAAGTATGCCCTTACGCGGTACTAACGGTTAGATGCAACATACCTACCGTTGTGGTGGCCTAGTGCCTCGTTGTTGGAACAGCCATGCGATTATCAGTGCGACAGAAGAGCTTATTTTTATCGTAAACCAACACCCTGTGTACTGCACACGAACATCGCTTCCCTCAAGACGAACTAATTTGGATCGAGAGCAAAGAAAAATGCAAATCGCTGAATATTCTCTAAACATTTGATGTCCAATAAACGTACTTTGCCAAATGTACAATCTTGCCGTTTGCTTTTAAACCACGGTTTCACATTCCGAATTGTGGTGCTGTATTGTGAGATGCTCTAAGACCCTGTGTACAGCAAAGGACCATCGCGTTCCTCAATACGAACTTTTTGGAACATGAGCAAATAAAAATGCAAATCGCTGAATATTCTCTAAACATTTGATGTCCAATAAACGTACTTTGCCAAATGTACAATCTTGCCGTTTGCTTTTAAACCACGGTTTCACATTCCGAATTGTGGTGCTGTATTGTGAGATGCTCTAAGACCCTGTGTACAGCAAAGGACCATCGCGTTCCTCAATACGAACTTTTTGGAACATGAGCAAATAAAAATGCAAATCGCTGAATATTCTCTAAACATTTGATGTCAAATAAATGTACTTTACCACATTTACAATCTTGCGGTTTGATTTCAAAGTACAGTTTCATATTCCGAATTGTGGTGCGCTGTATTGTGAGCTGATCTGTGTTGATTTCCGGGGTCTGTGTGGAGTCGCGTAGAAGACGCCTGGGCGCGTTTGCCTACGCAGCACAGTCACGTCACGGATAGAGGCGGGGAATATGAATGTTTTGATAAAGTCTGTTTCAGGGGCGGGGGATTTGATTTAGTGCCGCAAAGGCAGGTGAGCCAGGTCGATGCGGCGGAATGATAGGATTATCACAAAATGGAGGCTGATTTCGAGTGCGATAATGGGCGAAAAGTCGGGTAAGGTCCATAGGAAAGTTTCCTACGATCTACCGATTTATGCTTACAAACACATGGCCGACCCGTAGGGACAATAAAAAAAAAGTCCCGGAACTATCCTTTAATAAGGCACAAGCCACAGCAGGTGCCTAATATTTGCTTTATCTCAAAATGAAGTTAAATTATACTAACTATTCTTGATATTCTGGTGTAACCTATCGACATTGCCCTAAAATGCAAGCTTGACCTTAAAAACCTAAAAACTCTAAAAATAGAATACACCCACACGAGGTTAAAAATGAATATGAAAAAGTGGCTCCATGAACAGAAGATATAACTAATATATGCAAGCACTCACACATTAACTAAATGATCTTCCCTCCCCACCCTGGATCCTATTCTTGACTCTATCACATGTATACCGTATGAATCGAACTTCACCCCAGGCCACATTGCGATTTTGCCAGACACCCATGACTTTGCTTACCTTAGCACAGCAAAAGGTTATCAGACTTCGATACAAGTCTTGGTTTATGTTATAACATGTCACGCAAGCACTTTGAAGAGCCCCCTTGCAAGTTAACGCATTTCAAAACTCAAATATTAATTTGCCCTCTAAGGATTTTGAGTAGGCAAATATCATGCTCAGCGTCTCATACTTTAGCATTGCTAACATTACCCTATGAGTGGAGAGCAACATTGCAATATCATTTACTTGGCCTGTAAGGGATAATTGGTATGGGCCCTGCCACGCATTATTCATATATAAAATGAGGGCAACAATATTCAGATAGCTAGAATGATTTTCACTCAATTTGCAACCTTTCAAAATGTTCAGACTTCCATGGGGGATATACCTTAACAAATGATATGTTAACTCGCTCCTATTAAAAACAGGTTTCACTGAGGACTTGTCGAAACCTACTCAACAATTAAAAGGTGGGGTATGTTGCAAACAATCTTGTATGCACTTCAGAGTAATTGTGCACATGCAGATTTATGACATTTTCTTAAACTGCACATAATATCACCATGAGGCTTTTAATTGGATTTGCTTGCAAAGTATTGCGGGTATGTAAATATCCCAGTTAGAGTTTTACTTCTACAATCCCTCACTTTTTACAGAACCCTGTCAACTAATATTGGAGGCTAGCACAGGAGCCCGGGAGGGGGACGGGTGGAAGGGAACAGGAGAACAATCCTTTGGCGTGAAGAACAAATCAGCAACTTTCAAAAAACAAATCAGATGTTTTGGCAGTACAGAACCGTATAGTGAAGGAAATGTTTGTTTGCTAAAGGATAGGAAACTATAGTAATAGCTTAGGAAACAGCACCTTCTAGTTCTTTCTAAGCTCAGCTTCTGATGACTTTTCAATATATTCATGGGTTTGCATTTATTGCTGCTAGCATCCCAATATATCTATTTCAACTGATAACAGTGACTTTCAGAAGAGGGGTCCCTATTTAAAGAAGAAGGTACTCAATATGTTGAAACTGTGAGCATTGCTGCTATTCACTTAAAGGGCAAATATATGTGATTTCCTTCAATGGGAAACCAGAAGAAACCCTGTTGATTTTTATCTAGGCTGTGGTGATCAAGCGTTGGCAAAACTATAGACTGTACTATGTGCCCTTTAATTTCACTTGCTATGTCAGGGTTACAATCAGGCCTCCGATACAATTTTACTCCATACTTGGAATCAAAAGATTTTTCAGGGAGTAAGAGAGTAATTGGCTTTGCCAGTAGGGATATTTCATGCTTATTAAAATATGTTCTTTCCCCTTCAAATTCCTCTTGTGATAAGGCAGTGAGTTCCTACCAATTACACTTCTCTGCTGGTCACTGATTCGAAAAGAGATCAGTGGAACTTTATGGGTAGAAGCAGGGGGCAGATTCCTATATGTTCATGGTTTCACGTTTTTATTGGGTACATTGCCCTGTTTTTAGTAAAATAGTATATGCCTCCTAGCTGTAAGGCTGGTTTTGAGCAAATGTCACAACTCACAGAACAACATAATGTGGATAGTAAGCAGAGGCCCAGGAATTCAGATCATCATATTCTGTGGTGCAGTTATTCTGATGCAATTATCATCCTTACATACATTATGAGAGGCATTTTCTCCAGGCCTTTGAATTACTCCATTAAAGTGGCACATGAACTCCTATTGGCATATTTTCTGATAAATTCCTTTCAGTTGCAATTTTTGCAAATGGAATAATTGCATGTCTAAATTTTTTGACAACCACATCAGTGATTAGCGATACTTGTTTTTAATAAACATGAGTTTTTTCCCAATGGCATTAAATGCTTTGTGCATTGTCTCTGAGCACTGTTGACAAATGAATAGCCACAACTAAACCTATTGTTTATCCTGAGCATACAAAACTTTTTTGTGCATACACATTTTTCTCTCTGTGCTGGAGTACTTTTCGTAGGTACTATGGCATATTTTGAAGTCTTGGACTGGTTGATGAGCTCTCCTTCTAATCACATATAAAATATTTGATTTGTTTACCTATATGTTTGGAAAAAGAGTTGTACGATGGTCCTTTTACAAGGATTTGTAAAGAATTACCATGGTTGGGACGGTGGCATTTCCTTCCAAACGGTTCAGAGATGGTATCTCACTAACTATGCATGCTCACAAAGTGGCTTACATTGTTATTCAGTTGCACACATGGAAAATAATGTGCGCACGAAGGCAAATCCTTTCCGCACATAGGGAAAGATAATTAGAGGGAACATTGATCATCGCCCACACTCCCATACATGTATTCACCCCCTATGTTGCTCACATACAGCTGTATATTACAAAAATGCCAGCACGTAACATGAGAAAACCCAGGAATCCTAAAAGGGTAAAGGCCACAAAACGAACACAGCAAACAATAAACAAAAACGGCCTTACACACAACATACCCCTACCACCTGGGAAAAATATCCTAACCCTGTACCACGTGGACCACAACACTGAGACACTACAGACATATTATTACAGGCCCATACACACCTACTGCTAACTCTGAACCTAACCAGAATTTCTGCTAGATCCGCGAAACTCACCAAATTAAGATCAAGTAGTCTCAAAACACACAAAATCTTCTGAAGCTTCGGGAGATACACCTTTCTTGCAGGGCACACAACGTGACTCTCCTGGCTTTGTACACTATCAGTGTCAACCTTATCAGGTCGGCTCTCTCGATGCTTTTGAAACGATTCCAATGTGCTGCAAACATCTTCTTCCTGGATGCGGCTCTGTTGAAAATAACTACCAGGGCGATACCAGACTCTCCCGACGTAGTTCGTAAGATTCCCTCAAGGCATCACCTCCAGGACACTGTGCGCCGGACAAGATCTGCAGACGCAACAAAGGCCATCCATGTGACCTGTAAACAGCAGTGTTTGCTACTGTGACGTCACCATTAGTCCAGGAAACTGCGCCGGTGGGTTGTCCCGCCCTCGATACTGTGGGAAGGCCCTGGAGCTCTGTGCTGACTGTTACCTCTGGAACGTGCATCCCCGACTCACTGCTCGCTCTCGCTTGGGCCACCCTGCTCCCAGGAGGAAGGTGAGGATGCCATGAATGGCGGATCTCTTGCCATCCCTTACACTGGGAGGGCACACGATGGACCGGGAAAGGAGCCAGGGTCTATGCCACTGGATCCGCACTACTTCCAAAATGCCCGGATATAGCCAACCTCGTTGGGCTGGCTCAACAATGACTCTCGCTCCCCACTGCAAAAGGAGTTTTTTCGCATGCAGGTATTGGTCCGGACCATTTCTCTTGTTGGGCATGTTGCTGGGGCTCTGCACTCTCCATTTGCTGAATGTAGCAATTTGGGCTGACAGAACTGTACCTTTTAGCCTTCTGGGTGTGGGGAAAACTTGCGGGGGCATTGTTTGTGATCTGCTGCACCCCCCTCAGGAGTGCTTGCTTCAGGATTCTCTACTGCAACTGTCAAGCTCATCACCAGTGAAATAGCAGTTTGTGCTTGTTAAGGTAGGTTATAATCCTGCTTTATTTTCCATGGTCTGCCACATGCTTAGGATCCGTAACACAGTAGGAATAGTGGATAATGAAGACACAGATCCCACCACGTTCCATGGAGAACAAGAAGCTCTGTGTCAGACCCCTAAAACATGCAGGATACATTACTACAGATTGAACCAACTTCCTTCATTAGCTGTACTTGCCCCTCGTATTAAATTACTGAGTGATAAAAGAGTGTGTTGTCTTTGTAATGATCCTCTCATTCTCACGCAATGTACTCGGTTAAAGATCGAAAGGCGGGAACTGCTGAGTAAGATGAAAAATAACTAAGATTCTTTGAAAATAATATTTTGAGGTTGGTGTATGATATGATATGACATTTACAATGTGCCTATACACAAGTGTTTCAAGGCGCGACGAGGCAAGAGAGGGGGAACAAGGGGAAGATAGAGACAACGATCTAACTAGGCCAGGTGACATTGAGATCGCGCAAGTGCGGGGGGAAAAGGGGAGGGAGCAGTGCAGTACATGGGAATGACAGTCAAAATAAATAGAATAATAAAGCATTAAGTAAACGTACGGCCAACTGGTGGCAAGTGCATGGGTAGGTGCAGACATCAGGTGTCAAGTGCTGATAGAGGGGTGTAGGGATACATAAAAACAGTCCCTAAGTGCGGGGAGGCTACGAGACAGTGTAGGTGTGCAACTGGCGGGGGAGGGGACCTGGGCCCGAGATCAGAGGGTAGCCAGGTGACCAGTGCAGTTTCAGATTCAACCAGCAGGGGAGAGGAGGAGAGAAAGTCGAAGCAAAGAGGAAGGTTATGAGGTGCTTCCAGAACCAGAGATGGTTCTCCTCAAGTTTCAGGGAGGCCCCAGCTGAAGAAAGAGATCTACCACCAACTTGTTTCTTGGAGAAGCGTCTACCCTTCAGGGAGTTTGAGGCGGATGAGCAAAGAGCTTGATAAAGAAGAAATTTAGGAAGAGAGAGTTGAAGGTATTGAGGCAACAGGCCCCAGAAGGCCTTGTGTACAATGCAGAGGCTTTTGAACTTAATCCTCGCAGCCACTGGGTGCCAGTGTAAAGATTTCAGTCCTGGAGAGATACGATCCCAGGGTTTGTGGCCAAGGATAAGTCTCGCAATCCTGTTCTGGATGAGTTGCAGAGGGCGGAGAATAGAAGCAGGTAGATTTAGAAAGAGGCTGTTGGAGTAGTCCAGCCTAGAGAGAACCAGAGCTCTGGAGACAGTGAGCTTCTGGGGGAAGGGGAGGAAAGGAAGAATACCTCAGAGGAGGTGCAGCTGGTAGTGTGACTTCTTAGAGACGTCAGAGATCTGAGGAGAGAAGGAGAGTGTGGAGTCGAAGATGACCCTGACGTTTTTAACCTCACAGGTGGGAACAGAGAGAAGGTCAAGAGAGGCCGGCCAGAGAGTGACAGGAAAGGAGGGAGCAGGAGTGCCGATGAGGAGAATCTCGATCTCACTGGCATTAGGGCAGAGATCATTGACAGTGCACCACTCATGGATAGCAGACAGTCAGAGATGATAGAGGGAGAAGAAGTGGCAGAAGGGAGCCTGAAAATGAGTTGGGTGTCATCCGCATAGCACTGAAAGTTGGGGCAGAGAGCAGCAATGCGGAGGGCAAGAAGTGACAGGTATTGGTTGAACAGCCAGAGAGAGAGAGAGGTTAGACCACTGGGGAACACCACGGGTAGAGGCAGAGATAGAGGAGAGGAAGGACGCAAGTTGGACCTGGGAGGGTTGATAGGAGAGGAAGGAGTTCAGCCAAGCCAGGGCCTGATCAGTGATACCCAGGTTATCACGGAGATGGTTGAGCAGGATGGCATGGTTGACCAGAAGTGAGATCAAGTAACATGAGGGCACAGGGGGTGTTGGAATCGAGGTTGGAGAGCAGATCTTCACGGATGTTCAGGAGAGCAATTTCTGTGCTTCTGGCAGCTCTGAAGCCAGACTGGTTCAGTGTGGCAGGCAAACACTATCCCGATAATTATAGCCTTGAGGAAATTATTGAATATTGCAAGATATAATGGATAGGAATGCCAATTTATTTTATTATCCAGCTGTTTCGATTACTATTAAGTTGCATACTCAGCAGCTCTATCTAAATTTAGAATTAAATGTCTAAGTAGTATATGAATTGGAAAATAGTTCAATATTGCTTAGCATTTTTTTTATACTAGTTGTATTTAAAATTATGCTTGTACTTTTTGTATGCATTTTATGAACAGGTAGGAAAAGTCATGTTTTATTGTAACATACATAATACACATTTTAAATGATTGGTTGATGGCAATAACTAAATATGGACATGTACCGACCGAGCATGTGCAATTATACTATGGCCAGAAACGCTCTTTGTACCCAGGAACATAAGCATGCACAGTAAACATCTTTAAAGTCGTTGTTGCTGTGCATAATTCTGGGACGTGTGATCTCGAATCACTTTAACTCAAGGAATAAGACTAAAGTACTATGGATTATTTTAAACAAGAAATGGCCCCACCTCATCCGACACCATAGTTGTACAACAGAGCAATAGTTGAGTCTACGTAAAGCAGTTCTGCAGACAGAGCACATTATTTCGCAGAAAGAAACCACCCCGCCCTACAAACCCCCAGAGACTAACACAACACAAACATTTGAAAACATGCCAATTACGGTTAAAGTGCCCCACCTGTGCAGACCTGGAATCTCTACTCCCATCCGAGAAAGGGACCCGAGCAACGTGCCACTGCCGTCACCTCATCACGTGAGATGTACGTCACGGTCAGTTTCGACTACACAGTGTTCTAACAACTCTGAAGTCCCTGTCATAATGTCAATCTGAACGCGATCGCTTTTTAGAATCAACTGGCTTGATCATTGCTAGGGCGGCATGATAGAAACCAGATGTGGCAGTGTGGGAAGGTTGTATTCGGCATGTGCAGACGGCAGGATTTCGGCATTTATTCTTTGTAGAGGGCACGAATATTTGTAACTTGTTCTGTGCAGAAGTATTCAAGGTCTTGTGTGCAGGAGCGTATTGTAATCTTCAGAGGCGGTAGTTCATTCGTGTATGAGTGGAGTTTGTTTTGTTCTTTGCAGCGAGCATTGTTTGTCCTGTGTATTGAAGGTGGGCCGGGGGAGGCATGGTTCGTACTTGCCCAGCGTACAAGTGCAATGGTGTATCTGACCTGTGCAATGTTGTTAGACTTTGACATTGAGATGCCAGCGTAGGAAATGTGAAGGAACGAAGCCTATATGGGAAAGGACCATTGCTCTCTCCTGCTAGTCAAGGAAATTCCCATATCTGTTCCCAATCCTAGCTCTGACTGCACGAGCAGTCCATACTTCAAAAAAAAAAGAGAGGCAGGAGAACAGCTGAAGCCTCACTTACTCTTCAGAGGCTGTCCAAATTGGTATATGTCCTGCAGTACTGACTCTTTTGTTAGGGTGAGTATTGTGGCCATTAAAAAAGAGCAGAATTTAACTTCCATTATTCGCGCAAAATGGTTTATTAGAATCACTATCGCAATTTTTCACAATTAAAATTGTGGGCGTTCTTATGCTCCCAAAATGCTCTGCTTTTATGCAGATTTGCTAGACCCAGGTGTCCACACACCCCTATAGCCCCCCCACTCCCCCTATGAGGAGCAGGTTCACAGAGTAAATGTTTTCTATTTCCAGCACTGAGAGTTGCCACCCGCATCTATGCCAAGTTTCCCAGTTCCATGCGTATCACCTCGAGCCAGTTGTGATTTTTATTTTCAATTGTGTGCTGAACCTTGTAGTATGGTTTTCCCATTGTAAGGATGGGCCTACAAGTCCGATAATGCAGTGAGAAAAACAGGACTGGCTGGAGGAGCTGTAAGGACAGTTTTTCTGAAGTCCATTTGTAAAACCATTCAACTGAGGCAGTAGGAGACTCCACTCTTAGTATAAGGCTGTACCACCTGAGTTCAAGGTACTGTAGACGGAGCAGCGAGGCTTATTTTAGGAGGGACAGAGGGCTGTAGAATAAGTACAAATGAAATTGTAATACAAATGGTCCAAAGAAACACGGAAACACTATATAAAAATAAATGATTTATTTAAATACAGTAAGGCCCAGATAAATCTAGGGGTAAATTATCACACATTATATGTAATCACAATGATCAAAACACAACAATACTTAAAGGTACACAGACCAAAGTATAAACCTTATTTGGAACACCTAACAGTAGTTCTAGGGAAGTCGAAACCTTTTCATTCACATTCGGTATAGGTCACACCTATTCTTGGGGAGTAAAAACCAATGGTTACTTTCACAATTAGCATTCAGTAATGCAAGGGCAGGAGACCCTACCAGTTGTACAGTGACTCTCAGTACAAATTGCATAATCAGTCAACTGGACAATATACTTTTTGTGAATAGTTGAACACTTATTCCAGGCACAGTAAAAACCTATAACTACTTTTGTGATAGCCCACAGTTATACTAGGTGAGTAAAACGTAAGGATGTAACATTCAATTACTGGTGCTTTTGAGATCAGTGAAACACATATTAAGCTAAGCAGTAACTCCTGTAACTTATTTTTGGATGGCACGCGGCTAGCTCAAGATAGGTAAACCCATTTACTTTTTTAATCTCACAAAGAAGTCCAGGTTAGATCTTTCCCAGCTATACAAGTAACTTATGTATGACTCATAAGGGACAGTTAGAACCAAAAACTCTTCTTATGTCTGTCTACAACAGTACAGGGAAAGCAAAACCCAATGTTACACTTTACTGAATGACTCAAAGTTATTCTAGGTAGGCAACAACCTAATGCAGACTTATTCTGGACAGGCTAATAACAAGTCAGGGGAATCAAGACCCCGTTGGGGGGGACACTGATACAATTATCCTAACAGGAATAATCTTGTCAAACCAACACAATACTTATGGGAAGAGGCACTACCTAATCACAGGAGAGTGATATACGTTCACATCTACTTTCTATTAGAATGGTAAAACGGTTTCTAAGGAAAGAAAGATGTTAACCATATTGTTAAGAATAGTGCATCACACATCCAAGGTAAGTAAGAACTTTTGTAACTGTTAACTTTTAGAGTTACAATTACCAACTCTTTTTCAAGTAAGTAACTTTTAAACATGCATTTTCTTTTATAGGCAAAAGGCCCAATCCCTTAAATCGTTCCCTTATTCTTGGAGCATGAGTGTTCTCAGTGGCAGAAGGGGGATCACTAGGATAGAGTGACCAATGGACAGTCTTAGAATGGATACGTCGAAAAAGTCAGAGTTCCTTAGGAAGAATGGGCAAACAGGTGAGTAGTTTACTTCTAGAGTTAGAAGAGGGTCTAGGGGCTTCACAGAAGACACCCTAGTGAGATTCTAGCAGTGGGACTCGGTGCACTGGATGAGAGGTGCCCCATCACAGAAAACACCCCACAGCTACTCAGAAATCCTATGAGACTTAAGGTAAGTACAAACCCAAGCCAACACAGTACCTCAGCATTGAAGAAGATTTTGCAGCAGGAGGACTTCAGGATCTGCAACCAAATACCCGGTCGTTGTATTCCTTGTAGGGGTGACTGAAAACAAGACATCAGAAGGAACTTTGCAGCAGCGATCAATGGAGAAGGCTCTAGGTAGGTTTTCCTTGTGGCTGAATGCGGTTCTGCGGATTTGGTGCCTTTTCAAGGAGCACAAAAGAAGACAGAAAATCACAGTTGAAGTTGAATTCTCGTCGTCGCAAAGGTCCAGCACTCTGGTGAGGGGACTTTTCTGACTCTATTTGTGTCTCTGGAAATACACCAGGATGCCCACGAAGTTTCAGCGAGATTCGGAATTTGTAAGACCATGCACCGCACAATGGCTCAAGCTGCCAGGGTATTGGGGTATTGCAGCCCCGCAAGGTCGCAGCAATGCGTGGGGGGATGGTGCAAAATGCAGGTGTTCTTGAGTCTAGTGGGTCTCACCAGGCTCTGGGTCAGAGTTGTCATCTTCAGAGTCCCTAGCTCGATTGGAAAGAAGGGCAACAGCAGGCTCCGGTTACACAGCAGGCTCTCCAGTCGCTGGAAATTGCCTCAGATGCTTTTCCTTCATCATCCTTTTCGGTTTATTTAACAGAAACACAACCTCTGCATTTTAGAACAAGGGGCAGTGTGGTTGTCCAATCAGGACAGCCAGCCCCCCACTGGAATTTGTCCCCATTCAGGCAAGGAGGAGGACAAAGGGCTGTGGAGATTTGGACTTCCCTCGCTTCTTATCTTCACAGACAGATTGGAGCCTGTGCGGGGAGTCTAGGGGACTCTCGTCGAAGATAAAAATCACACAAAGGATTTTCCCACCCTGGATCTCAGGGGAAGGAACAAGAAAGGACCGGAAACACTAAATTGGTGAAAAAAGAAGACTGGGGCCATTTTGGTAAAATGAGCACACTTAGGTACCTTTACTGCAGCTGTGAACACAGCCCGCTGTAAAGGTGCACAAAATTAATACAAGGTATCATTGCCACCAGCCATTGAAGGTAAGCTTGTCCCTGTAACAGAGTTAGAGTTTTAAGGTGAAAGGGGATACATTTTATCTCCCCAGCACTACACATAAGGTGGGGTGTGCTGGCTTCACAGAATAAAATGTAAACATGATCCAAACATCCTTTCTACCCTTGGGAACTGTAGTTCTCTCAATGTTCATCAAAGAAAGTTAAAAGGGGAGCCACTAGGGCAGCCAAGCAACAACATACACTTATTGCCAAAAAGTTGTTAAAGAGGATACCTTTAAAATGCACTATGGAGAGTCTTAAAAAAATACACCTATGAAAAGAGTGAAAGATTCTGTGAGTGTGGAAAAAGGTTGCCACTCACAGAGGTATTAAGGAAAAATATCCCACTAGTAAAGCAAAAAGTTCTGGGGTTGACCCAGGTCAGGAAGATTTACCATTTATATGAAAATCTTACCTAAAGGGAGCCATGTACGAAAGTGGGAAACTTGACAGCTATGTATTCAGCCTCCCACACGGGGCGACCCCACCGCCCCTCTTAATCCAGTGGCCCTCCCCAAAGGGCAAAGCTCTAAGACTGTTGTCCAAAGCCAGGCCTCGAGGGCCGGAATCCTGACGGGAAACGTGTCAGGTTTTCAGTATAGCCATCATTAATATTCATGAGAACAAATGTGCATACATTAGAATCATTGCATGCAAATGTATCTCATGAATATGAATGAGGGGTATCCTGAAAACCGGACATGTTTCTAACCCACAAGGTTTGGAGTTGGACAACCCTGCAAATATAAGACATCGAGGCCAGAGCCCCAGAAGGCAGCAGGTGCCACCCCTGACCTCGCTTGTCAGGCTACCACATGGGATGGCAGCCCCCTAGCCCAGTGGCAGCTCTCGTACAAGGGCAAAGCTCTAAGGTGTTGAAGCCATGGCCCCGAATAGCTGGGGGTGCTGACCCACCCTTGGGCGGCAGCCTCTGATGTATAGCAGTGCCCCCCTTTAATCCAGTGGAAGTCCTCGCGTGTCATCGGGAGGGCAAAGCTCTAACATGGCCCGGCCAGTGCCCCCTACGGCCGGGGTGCTTCAACCAGCCTCACATGTGGGTTGGCCTCCCCACTACCCAGCGGTGGTCCCTGCGTGCACCGTCAGGGGGCCCATCCCTCTTGGGCACAGGCGGTGAGTTGACAGCCCCGGCCTCCTAACCCAGCGCCGGTCCTCATGTGTCCCATCAGTCTCCAGAGGGCAACGCTTTAACGCAGCCTGTCCAGAGCCAGGGACAGCTGCAGTTCCTGCCACCACCCTTGCGCCCCTAGCAGGGAAAACTAAAAATGGGTCATGGTTGCAAGTACACCGTCAATTATTTGTTTATGTGCAAAATGTCATCTCTTCATGCCAAGTGCTAATGTTAGGGCTTTTAATTTTGATTGTCCATATGCATTTAAAAACCAAGTCCAGGCAACAGGTATCACACGTCATACGGTTTATTTGTGGAAGAAAAGGTAAACTATATAAAATCTACAAAGCTGCCTGCTTGCTTAAAAGCAAATAAATGTTACTTTTTGCAAAACTGCACATTTGATTTACAACTATGTGAAACATTACAGGGTTCGAAATTGCCAGGAACTGGGAGCTATTTAGATATTGCTTATAGCCAAGGGAGGCCTGTTTAGCTTAAATCTACTAGCTACAAAAAATAGATAACGGCTACCAGGAGCTACTTTTGACTCTCCAGGCAAGTGGTGCCATACATACATAGCTATGTGATATTAACTGTGTAGGTTTTGGAATGTGTATAACAACTTATAAACGACACCTAAGGGGCATTTGAATCATACGGCATGATAATTGAAAAAAGGCAGTTTGAATCGTGCACACAAAGTTAGATTTGCTGCTTACTATGTGGTAGCACCTGCCTAACGGATGATGCCCTATACCAAGGAGCTACTTTTTTCTCCTGGTCAGCAAATCCTAATTGCGATCCCTGATGCCAGTTTTCAGTAATGAAAACAAGAAATGTTAATAATGCAACCAACCCACAGTAGAGTTCAGACACCTCCGTTTGTGGCAGTATCACATGAGAAAGCTTGCCTCTGTTTATGCCATTCTGTCACTTCTAGCTCAGTCCCTTATCTCATTTGACAAAATAACCATTCTGGTGGAAAATATTTTATGGCCAATACCTCTAAAAGGTTGGTAGGAATTGGGAAGAGCAAGCATAACGCTAGTTGTGCCTAGACCAGCCTTTAAACCTTCTTAGAAAATGTATTTGGTTGAGCAATAATGGCAACATTTAAAAAAAATGGGATCAGACTATTCTGTTATGGGTGTGCGCTTTATAAAATGGATAACAAATTTCTCCCTGTGATATTCAATTGGAATCTTGGCTTTTTCAGTTAATGTGCCCGCTGCCGTGATTATGTGGAACCTGCAGCCTAAACTCACCAAGCTATTCCAAATATCCACTGGCTTTCAAAGTTTCAAATAAAGCTTGCATATGGTTTTCACAGCTTCTTTTAAAACTGATAACATTTTCAGAAATTAAATGATCAGTGTCATTCATTGATCTGGCAAGATGGGAAAGTGGGTTAATTCACATCTTGTTAAAACCTGACAGCTTCAGTCACTGGATCCAATTATGTCGGACCAGCTCAGCTTTTCATCAAACAATGTGGTATGTAGTTCATAAAATGTAATTTTCAGTCTTGTATATTGTATTATTTTAATAATGCAGATAGCCTTTAAAAGAAAACGGATAGGAATTTAAAAAAAATGGCAAGCCCCCATGGGAAATGGGGGTGAGTTTTCAAGCCCATGTTTTTGCTTCAGACAATGGTGGCAATCCTATTTGCAGCATTGGGGATTTTGTCCTGTGCAGAGAGTGGGGTGGGGCTGTCCTGCAGAGAGAAAGGTATTTGGGAATTGGTCATGTGCAGCAGAAAGTTGGGGTGTGATTTGTCCTGTGCAGAGGAACATGTTTGGGCATTTGTCCTTGGCAAAGGGGCAGATTTCCTGTGGTCATGTGCAGGGGGGTTTTGTCCTATACAGAGGGCTGATTTCTTCTGGTTCTGTGTAGAGTGGTGGTTTCAGCCTCAGCAGAGGGACAGATGTTTGTTGCCATCTTGTGCTGTGGAGAGAGGAGAGTTTGCAGTAAACCAGGTTCCATTTTGACATTGCATACATAACAACCCTCTCGATTTTTCAATAAAAAAATATAGCTATTTTTCACTTTCTACCTTTAACTCCAATGCATTCCTATGAGAAAATGAACTTCCCCTTACTTCTCTGACAAAATTCCCTTCACAGGTGCGTCAGAATGTTGGCATGTATGGCATTTGGTCCTGTCCTTACTGGTCTCCATGTGAAAGATGGATCTGTATGGCGCAGAACATTTGTGCAGGGCTTTATAATGGGGGAAATGGTGTTTATAAAAGGGGGTTAGTGGTCTCCTAGAGGAGGTATCTAAATGCCTTTTAATAAAGGGGATGGCTTTGTAGTGGTTGTTTGAATGTTGGCAGAGTGTAAGGGTCTCAGTGTGGATTTGTGGAGTGAGAGCTAGATAGGGATTTTTATAGGTGGTCAGGCCTCGCAAAATCCTATTGCCCACTCGCATGGATAAGTACTTTTTTGAAATGTCTTGTATGACTTTTATTGTACTCCACCGGTCAGGCGCTGCAATGATGTTTTAAAGACACGTTTTGTTTAAAGTAAATGTGTTGCACTGTGTGAAGGTATCATGAAGTAGACCAAGACAACTGATGAAAGTTTGGGTTACCAACATTTTATTTAAAATCACAAAGAGGTTGGGATGAGGCCTATCTTGCCTTATGCTAAGGTGGGATTCCCCTACCTAACTAAAACTAACGATTCTGTGTCAGGAAGTCCAAAGTAAATGTTAGTCTGTGTCCAAAACCTATCTATTTGGTCAAATTTTGTACGAATGTCAGCATCAAATGAAAAGTGTTCAAACAAAAGTTCAGAGCATCTTCCAGCTGTAGGTTGGAAAGGGATTCTCCCTTCCGAATGACTCCAAATAGTTAACTTTTAATCAAAAGGAGTTCCCTTCCCCGAGCTTTCAAGTCTCTCGCTGGTTTCACAACAGCACAATTCCTCGGGATTCTTCCCAGCATTCTGGCTTTTTGGCTTTTTCATCAATATCATAAAGTTCAACTTTTTAAGGTCACAATGCACAAGCTTCTCTTGCTATTACAACCATAAACCTATAGATGAGTCAAGTGTGGCTTCTCTTTAATGGGGTGTGTGGCAAACCTGAAGGTCTCTCCCTGACTAGTCATCGAAGTGGCCAGGACACGGCCATCGCTATTGGATTATTGGATCCAGTTCCTGGGGATGGACCATTGAGGGAGGATCACCTGGATGGGAGGTCCTCGGGTAGTGGAAGTGGGACACTGACGGGTGAGACGCGTTATCCCCCTTCTTATATATTTCCCCATCCTACCCCGTAGGATACTCAAACACTCTATCGCCCTCCCCCTTTCCGACACAAACACTTTCACATTTCACGAAAGACGACGGACAAACACCAGGGTTGGGCAATTGACCAGAATCACACACACCTGACGGCCCTTTCTCTTCCAAACTGGGATAAAAGGAGGAGCACGGGAGCACAATACGAACGAGGCAGACTGCACAACGAGAGATATAACTCAGTACGGCAGTTCAAGAAGAGGCGAAAGATTGCGCAAACCGAGAAGGTGACCAGAAGAGAAGCAACCTTGCCCTTTCCGAGCCCGACCAGAGAAACCTCCACAGAAGGAATTGTAAAACCACGAACAATAGACAGCGTGTGTTGCAGCAGATGTCAGTACAGGAGGCCCTACTCCGTTGATAACCAAGCCGAGGGACGACGCTTTCCACCGTGGTAATGGCCTTGACTACAGAAACAATAAAAAGCCAAGTGGTTCATCACAGCAGGTGAGTCAAGGCTAGAGCCGATAAGAAACCAAACTTTGTATGAACAAAAGTAGCAAAACAGCTAATTGAAGACTGTTTGTTTGATACGAGAGGGCAAAACCAGCTACAGAGGCATCAGACACCACGTGGGTGTTCATGTGAGAAACTCCGGGTGACTACCCTACGGTTGAAGCTACCCTTACCAGAAGGCCTTGGGAATGGCGTGAGAAGAAGGTCAAAGTGGTCATACAGGGATCTAGTAAAACCCTCCGTACAATTGAAAGTCTTTGACACATGAAGGTAAAGCTAAGCAAAGTGAATCCCGCATCGTAAGAACTGTTCAAGGAACTGTGTGAATTGTAAAAGTTGGCAAGAGTGTACCCAATAGGGGGAATCCGATGAACAGGGGGCAAAGTCTGAAGTCCCAATGTACAGTGTGTTGACAAGAGTGAACCCGACAGAGGGTTGGCCTCAGTGAACTGTTTAAAAAGACATTGGGCCTCATTACACGGTATGCGGTAAGCATGGCGCTATTAGCGCCATGGTTGCCGCTGGTATTTTACCGTGTCCGCCTTGGTGGATGGTGGAATTACCGCCCTACTCCAAGGTGAGCGGGGGCGGTGATTCCCCATTCATCAAGGCACTTCCCCATTCCCATTTTTGCCCCCATAGGGCTCAATGGGAATGGGGAAGGAATGCGGTACCATAATTAGCACCAAGGTCCCTTTGTGGGCCCGTTCCTTAACGGCTGGTAAAACCAGCCGTTGAGGTCGGGTCCCGCAAAGGGACCTCGTAGTAAGGCGGTAAGGGTTTACCAGTGCCCTTACCGGTACCGGTAAACCCTTACCGCATTCCGTGTAATGAGGCCCATTGAGATTAGTGAATTGCACAGATGAGATTGTGTGAACCCGTAGGAGGGAGGCTGACATTCGAGTGGGCCCCGAAGAGTGGAATACATGGGGTAAAAGACATCACCCAAAGTGCAAGCAGAAAGGAACTTTTGTTTATTAGTTTTGAACATATCAGATCCTCAGAGGCAAGAGACTTTTTGTAGAAAAGAGACTTAACCACTGAAGGCCCTGATAGTTGAGAGCAGAACTGTTAGCTCATGCTGGGAAAGCTTGAGTGTGTGCTGTGCTCCTGAGTCCCACCTTGTCGCTTGCATGAAACGTGTGCAAGGGAGACCGCGACTACCGCATCCTGATTTATTATTTGTAAACACTTATTTCTTTCCTGTGAGCCCTATCCCACACTCTTTGTTTGTATTTACCATAAGGATTGGCAATAGGTTTTTCTTAGTATAGGCCCTTTTATTTTTGACAAAACATCACTAGGACTGCCTTATTATTATTTGATGTTCGTAGCTTGCTTCTATCTTAGATTTAGGTTTAGATTAGGCATTCTTCAAACCTGTATATATAGTTTAATAAACACCCTTAAACTGTGATCACTTGTGTTTGTCTTTACTGTTGCCACCATTCCTCCAGTTCCTTACATATGGTGTCAAAATGGGATGTGACTCAATTGAAACTAATTGGAGGACCCTACAATTTCACAAACTTAGTCAGAGAGCCTATAACCCTTTCATCGGCACCAAGGAATCAATAGGGTTTGTTATCTGCAGTAGTAGGGACGCTATTATCCCTCCTGGGAAGAGAGGAATGAGGACTTGATCCTGATACCCCCTACGGGGTGTTACATACGAGTGGCCCCCAAATCTGGCCTCGCGTGGAAGTTGGAGATGGACATCTTAGCAGGTGTTATTGATCCCGATTTCCAGAGAGATGTGAAGGTTCTCTTACAGAATCATGGTGAAATCCCTTTTGAGATACATCGCAGAGATCAAATTACCCAGGGAATTTTGGAATAAGCTCTATTTTCTCAGTTTAAAGAAAGTGAACCAGATAAAACCGAAAGAGGTAACTTAGGCTTTGGGGATGCTGATAAATCTATGAACATTAAAGGAAGGGAGCAGAACCCACCATCTGTCCCAACCTAGCCTTCGCCCAGCGAAATGATCTAGCTCTCGCTGAAGCTTTTCTACAAGCAGTTCCGTAATGAAAGGGCTTAGAAAAGTGATGTCCTTTTTTCTTCTTAAACAAGGATTGCTTTATAGAAAGGAGACATCTACGAAGGTTTAATAAAAACACAGCTGGTAATACCCAAAAGTCATCAAAAGGTTATACTGGAGATCGTGCATTCTCATCTCACCAGGGTACATTTAAGACAATCTAAAACCCAGGTGCATATTAGTGGGAAGTTTTATTGGCCAGGTATCCACACTGATATAAAAACCTACATTCAAACGTGCAAAATATGGCAAAAGACCAGCACGGACATCTCATTACCCGCCCCTCTGAATCTGTTGCCGATCATAGAAGTCCCCTTTTCAGGAATCGACAGGGGCATAATTGGACCCATAGAAACATCCATGTTGGGCAATAAATATGTCCTTGTGATTGTAGATTATGCGACCCGATATCGCGAGGCATTCCCAATGCGAAATAATACCATGCAGCAGATCCTAAAACACCTGCTAACGTACTTCTCCAGGGTCGGCTTTCCCCAAGGAAATATTGACAGACAGGGTTCGAATTTTTTGAGTAAGCATATGACCAAAGAGCTATTCCACATTACCACCTTGCGAACTTCTGTGTACCATCCCCAAACCAATGGTCTGGTGGAAAGATTCAATAAAACCCTGAAGCTAATTTTACAAAAATTGGAGACCAGGATGGGAAAGACTGGGACCGAATGGGACCTTGGTCACTATTTGCAGTGAGGAAAACCTCCCCAGGGTTCTATCCTTTCGAGCTGCTCTATAGTAGAGAGTTCAGAGATGTCCTAGACATGCTCTGAGAAACCTGGGAAGAACGAGAGGAGGCCCACATTCCCATCTCGCAAACCACCACCAGAATGCGAGAACATATGAAATTGGTTTGAGACTTATATGTAAGCATATGGAAAAGGCCCAGAGTCAACAAAAATCTGCCTATGATAAAAAGGTGAATTTAAGAACATTTTCCATAGGACAAAAAGTACTGGTACCTTTGCCCACCTCAGAAAACAAACTTGTCTCCAAATGGCACAGGCCTTATGAGATAGAATGAATGGGAACTGTTAAGGATTTCAATCAGGCAATACACCATGGTCTCAGCCTAGTATGCAGTGCGCAAATGAAATACTTATTTTATTGTCTCTATAGGCTGAATATTCTGAGTGATAGACCACTCATATCACACCACTTCTCAAAATACCCCCAGGTCACACTGGATCAGGAATCAGGCTGGTTGATAAAGGTAATATTTATTTAAAATTCAAATCAAACATGTTTTAATATATGGGGTAGCAATCACCAATGTGGTGACAATACAAATAAGAAAGTAGGTAAGGCAGTTGAATTCACTTATTGCCACACAGAATATAAAACGCAGAGAAAAGAACAGTTTTGGCCTGTTGAAAGATGGCGCTTAAGTTAAGATTTCCCCCTGCAAATTGCTCAACTCACAAATAAGCACTTCTACATGGATGTAAGGGAGCAGCAGGTATTCAGGAATAAAGAACAGGGTACAGGATTTGAATACAACCTTCGCTCCCCAAACAAGAGAGAACAACATTTTGGAAATCTTACACTTTTAAAATGACATTCGAAAATGGCTGAGCAAAACAATGAAAAGTGTGCAAAAATCCCTAAATCAATATAGATCTTTATGGGAGCAACATGGGAAAGATGCCAACAATCATAAGCTTTAGTATGAGCAACAGTAAACACTTTGAATCTTAATGGAAATTCAGAAATAATTGAAATCGAAAATCACACGTGTAAACTTTGCAGAAATGTGAATTCCCGCCTAAAATTCACTAAACGGTTTTTAAGAAAAACGGGTGAAATACACTGTTTTGGGATGCGGTATGTTGGGATATAGCTACAGATCTTATGTTAAGTCAGAGTTGAAATGAAGTCTCTAGCTATTAAATTTAGGAAGTTATGCAAGGTTGAATGAGAGGTGTTTTTAGAAAAATAGAACAGAGAAAAACAGAAAATCGGTTTTAAAATGACAGGTTGAGTTTACTTAAACTAGATTTAATGGCTAAGAAAAAGAGAATGCCACCCATGAATCACCACAGTTACACGACCGCTTGTAACCCGTCACATGGCGGATACCCCGTTTTCTTTATGGGAATTACTTTATTTAATCAAAATCACTAATGGCTTATGGTCTAGTAAAACAAAATGAAGAGAATACAGTGCTAGCACTAGGAATCACAAACAGGGTTGCAAGAATGTTTCTGACAATATTACAGGTTCTTAATTTAAAGATAGGATGGTTGAGAGATTGGGATAGGACAAGGCAAGATAAGATATGCTATGGTGTACTATGATTCCTATTAATACTTACAGTCCACTTGGACCGTCAAGAGTTCTGGTCATCACACGGATCAGGTGTAAAGGACAGCAGAGCACATCAGGTGGAATTAGGTCAGCTGGCCGGTTCTGGTCCCTGGACTGGCACCTCGGACTGGACTGCGCTGGTTACTGGAGACCGGAGATCAGTGAGATGCCGAGTTTGGAGCAGGCAAGCATTTAGTGGTAGTAAACCAGACTGGATCAAATTGCTTCCCTTAAGTTTTGGGATGGTTTCAGAATTTGGGGCTAGCTGAAAAGGGGTTCAGCAATGCTGAGGCTTTGCAAAGAAATCTGTAATCAGGAACAATGATGGAGGATTCAGGAACAGGGCGCCACACAGAAATCAGGAAGGAGTCAAGGAATCAGTGTGTGTCTGTGTGTTGTGAGGTTCCCTTATTGATAATGCCAAATGACATCACGCAAATTTATGGTAGGGGCAGACTTACTACCCACACCCACAAGGCTATGATTGGGCAAGAGCACAGTTCCCGCCTTGCTGGTTGGATGAGAGAAAGGGCTGTCATGTTTTATGATATGATCTGGAAACCTCCCATAGTTATTGGGACCAAAATCTAACTTTCCCACAAATACATATTTATGTAGTTATGCCCTCTAAAAAAATTGGATACATAAATTACATATTGCGTGGGTCACATTGCAATCCAACTCCCAAGTCGGTGTTACCTGGTTGGCTATTATAACCATAAAAGGTTTGGCCTAACATTTCCCAATTCTGTACATATATACGCAATTACCCCTAGGACATGGGTACACAATATTATATTTGCAACATTAATAGTTTCTGCGCAATTGGTCCTTCTTTATAACTTCTGTTCCTTACGCAGTAAGAAACTCTACCAAGTTTTCAAATGAATAGCAGAAATTCAGATTTAGATGTATGTACTTTTTGCTCTTTTTCTTATTCTTGCTGCCAAGTTAAATGTCTTGAGGTTCAGTAGCATAATAAGCATTTTAAACCCAAAAGTCACATGTCAGTTTTTATTCTTTCTTCCCAAGTGTGAGCAAATGGCAAATCCTTTGAAGTTGAATTAGGTGCCTCCCTGGAGAGTGGAGCTTCCTGCCCCTCCCTTGGAAGGGTGAGTGTCCAAGCCTGCTATTGTCTGGGGCACAGACAAATGTCTAATGAAGTCCCTTTGTCATGAGTAATCAAGGCCTCCCAGCAGCAATTAGCCTTTCCTGCCAGCAGTGGAGGTGGCAACCTTTCTCAAGCTAAGAACTGTCAGAGCAGGATTGTTTCAAATAGTTGATTAACTCAGACTGGGTTTAGCTTTAAGTTCATCTTTTAAATCTTTCAATTAAACATATAAAATTAACACAGGTTATAGGTTTTTTTTTTAACATTAGCAATCCTTTGACATTCTTAAAGAATTAAGCCTTTAAACAAGAACCTACTTTAAAACAGGCGATTTCGCCCTTCATTGATGAAAAAGCACATTAAACTGATTTCTTTAAATCCGGTTTTCATCTGCAGCACATACATATTTTAGTCAGCATTAGTTCTTTCCTTGAGTGCTGGAGTTGTTTGCGGCCTGGATACATGTATCATGCATTTGTTTAGATTTCTCTCTGCACAGCTGATTCTGATACTTGTTGCAAAGTTTAGCCGCGTTTTTCTCCGTGTAAAATGAAAATAAGGGTTGCTAGGTTGCTTTTTCATAGATACATTTTATGGGAGCTGTCATTCCAATGAGGCCTGGTTCCTCTGAGCCATACTGGATGATCCTGGGCATTGCAGGGCCCTTTTAATCTCAATGATTCAGTAGAAATGAATGGATCTAGCGCAAAACAGCACTTTTTATGGTTATTACAAAACGCAGTTTCAAGATTTCGGCACGCACAGGAGTCCGCACATCCATTTTGTGCTATTTCTTTTACCCTTTCAGTAAAGTGATTTAGTGAGGCACATTGGAATGGGTCATAATATCCCACAGAAGCTGCACTTATAAAATAGCCCAACCAGACAGAAAACAGAAGTTCCATTTGTATCACATAAATCTCTTCCAATAATGGAAATAGAACCCGCCAGCCCCCCATGCCAAAGTACTAGCCTGTCTAGGTCCTGAAGAGATAGATAACTTTGAATGAATCCCTTCCGAGCTATCTATCCAACAAGAAGAAGATTAAAGGCACATATCATTATATAAGAACACCTAAAGGTAAAGTGGTTCATTTAAAACCATATCAACTCCCAGAAGCCCGTAAACAGATAGTGATGAGGAAGTCAGCAAAATGTTAAAAGCGAATATCATTGAACCATCTTCAAGCCCTTTGTCCTCTCCTATCGTGTTGGTCACTAAACCTGACCATTCATGGAGATTCTGTTTGTTTAATTTTTTAATTTTATTATTGTTATGGTTGAGTAAATCAACCTTTCAATAGTCACTTTGAGTTACAATGATTCATACAGTAAAAACATATTCTTTTCAAGGTGCAATTAAGAATTAAAAGCAACATCTGAAATCTTAAGCCTTCGTTCATCTAATGAATAAGCAGAGAGGGTTATAACAAAGGAGGATTCGAATATCACATTCCATAGTGTACAAATAATGAAGGTGGAGGTTAGTTCAATCACATATGTAAACATTCAGATCATCTTAACTTTTCCTACCTATTTGAGTTTCAGGATCAGTATAAACTTTGCAATGGCAATTTGCATTATGTGCGAGTTTGTTTGAATTTTGTTTTGCCATAAAATGTGTGGAGTTAATATTCTGAAATCTTTGACGTGCGCTTTCAGATGTCTAATTTGTTGTACGGCTAGGTTTGGTCATTCCATCAAAAGATGTTGCATATTTTCAGTTTGTTGTGGATCGCAGTTGAATCTGCAGATGATTCTGACTTTAGGTATTTCTGTTCCTCATGCTAAGATTTCTCTGGTCTTATGTAAGTTAAGGCGAACGCGTAGAAATGTTTGCCTATAGGCTGGACTGGGGTATTTTAAAAGATACCCCTGTGTGTGGCATAATTCTTTTTCAGTAAAAGGATAGACTTCATATGACTTGTATGTTCTGCATAACTCGATAGTTCGTATCAAGTCTTGTTGGTGTAGCTTCTTTTTGGCTCGTGTTGGATCACATAGTAATAGTTCTTTCGAGATGGTAGCTGTTGTCAATAATAACTGAGTTTGTTCTCTCCATTTTAATGTGAAAGAGTGTTCAGAATTGTTCATATAATTAGCTAACGTGGAGAGAAGGGTTTTGGATGTATGTTGAACAAGACATTTTCTATGTAGAGAGCAGATCTTCCAATTATACATGGTGAATTATACATGGTGGATAATGATTGTAAGGCAAGTTCAAAACTTAGGATAGCCATAGGCTGAGAGCTTGGTAAAGTTAGGACACACCTCCAAAAAAGCCCTTCTATCTTGGTCCAATAAGATGCAGGTTTGAGTGGCTTTGTTTCAGCTCCATATAGGATGGTCGGACCTGCCTTTTGCAAATAGAATGTTATAACTGGTGAAAGTGAAAACTTTCCATATTTTATGTGGATTAGTCTTGCTTGCGAGGTTGCAATTGATTATTTGTTCCAAGATGGGGTTGATCTGCAATGCTGTTGTTAATATTGATTCCTAAGTACTTGTATTCATTGACCATTTCAAGGGCTTGTTTGTTCAGCATCCCTTTTGTTCTTAGCTTCATTCTCGATTTTATTGGATTGCAGCACAGTCTTTGGTTTTCTGCAGGTTAATTTCTAGTTGGTTAATTTTTGTGTAAGTCTCTAATGCGTTGATTAAATTTTGCAATCTTTTCGGTGTTTTTGAGGAAAGGACGAGATCATCCACGTAGAATATTCATGCTACTAAAGTTGTTCCAAGGCGTGGGGCATCGGAGATTACATTTCCCAGAGTTTCCCTCATGTCTCCTATGAAGAAGTTAGAGGACTGATGCCAACACAAAGCCTTGCTTAAGGACTCGATAGGTGTTCATTGCATCTGAGAGTATTCCGTCTTACATAAGCTTTATTTAAATGGATGTGTTTGAATGTATTTGGTGAATTAAATTTAAAAGGGTGTTCGGGCAGCATGCTCCCTTATGTTTGATCAACAGCTTATTTCTAGAAATAGTCAAATGCTGACTTCGAGCTTGTGATATGCGCTTGTTTTGCTGATATTGTCATTAGGTGGATGGCAGTTTCCATCCCTGGAACAAACCCAGTCTGATTGGGATCTTGCAGATTGTTGTTTTGTATCCATACATTGAAGTCTCTCAAGATGAGGCGGGCGAATAGTTTGCCGAGAGCATCCAGCAAGGCTATTGGGCGATAATTACATGCTAACTGCCTATTTGGTACAATTGGCGATTTGCACAACAAAGCAGGTATAGTCTTGGATAGAAGTTGCTTCCAGAAAAATGTTATACAGTATCCTTGCCTACTGATCAGGTTGGTCTTTAAGAGTATAGTTGGTTAGTCCGTCTGGTCCTGGTGCTCTAGATAAGCTCAGTTTCAAGATATAATATTTTATATCTTCGAAATGATATTGACTCATTTTTTAACTCATCTTGTTCAATTGAGGCAAAGAGATTTGAGGTGCTCTGCCCATTCTGTTTCTGATACCGCGTTCAATTGTAAAGAGGATTGAGTGCTATGAGTCGCTTGATTCATCAGTTGCCAGATGTCTCATGAGTTTTTCAAGGCTATGGTTTGCAACATCACTTTGCTGTCTTTTTGGTACATTAATGCTTTCTGCCGCTTTTTGCCAATTTTTATATTTTAATTTGATCTGTTTGATCTTATCCAATCAATCTTTCAGAGTCAATGTTTCAGATATCTTATTGCTTTGCCCATGGTTCTTTTTTGTTCCCGGAATCCTAGGTCAAATGTGTGCTTATGTTTGAAGTTTGGTTTGTCTGTTTTTAGTTGCAGAGCAGCAACATAGTACCCATCTGTGTCAATCACGGCTGCTGATTTAGTTATTATTTTATCCAGCTTTGCTAGTTGGTTACGATTACGTTAGTAGTGTATCTGAGCTAGTTTTTTTTACAGCTGAGAGGCATTGCCATCGCCAGGTTATTATTAATTGCTCATGATCTCTAGAGTTTTGGTGTTTAACTTGAAAGGTATCCACGTTGGAGAAGAATGATCTGTCCCTGTAGATATAATCTATGCTGGCGTGTTGATTACTGGATGTTGGTATATCGTTCTTCATTGCTCCATTTAGCATTGTCAATTGTCTGTTGGCCATTGAAGAGGTCCATCTCGTGACTGTGGGCGAGTTATTACCCTTGGTGTTTGATAGGCAGTGTATGTTTAAAATCGCCTGCTATGATTGTTGGTGTAACAGTGGAGTCTAGTATGATCAAGTCTAGGAGGGCTTCAAGATCTTTAAAGATGTCAGTTGATAGGGCAAAGTGGTTCCAATAGACATTGACTAAGGCGATAACTCCTATAGTGAATGGTGATTTTGACTATTTGAAGGTTTTTTTTCAGTTCCACCCATTTCTGGAGTTTGCATCCTGTGGAGAGTTTTGCGGCTACCATCAGCCCGGCCATTGGTCTCCCTTCGGCTTGAGTTATTGCTGGTAATAATAGGACAGTAAAGTCATCCCAAATAGGCGTTTGTGTCAGTCATGTCTCTTGTAAAACTATGATGTATTGTGCAAGGTCGTTTAATTGAGAATTGAATAAATGATTATGTACTTGTGTTCCAGCTGGCTAGGTGAAAACATTGATACTGTGCGTCTGTTGGTTGCAATGCTTCTAGTCAAGGTCAGTTTCGAGAGGAATATCGCTCTTTAGTTGTCAATTTTATTTGTTGCCAGTTATATGTAGGCTTTTGCATCGATATATCTTTTCCATCAGGTCTTGATGTTTCATCCTCAGGATGTCTTGGGGTTGTGATTTTGATGTTAGGTCTCAGTGTGTCTTCAGCAACCTGGAGGTTGAGTTTTGGTCTATCGTCTCTGTCATTACACTGATGGATGATACCAAATCAGAGATTATGAAGGGCCTGTTTGGCTTGCCAAATTACATTTATTACCAGGCCAGACTGGATCCATAGTCGGGCAGCTGTTAGGTCGGATTCATGGAGAAATTCGACTTGATTTATGTCTGTAGTTGCTTGGCATGTCGCTAAAAATGTTAAATATAGAAGTTCTATTGAGCTCGTGTGTGGGATAAGGCCCAGCTCTACATTTTAGGTTTGGTTTGTCAAATTGTAATGCATTTCTGGGTTCCAATTGCTGCTTTTTGCTGATTGAAGGGTTTTTGGGGTATTTGAGTGACCAAATATCCAAAACAACATAACTTCCCAGTTCGCTATCCTGCTGGGAATCTGCATCCTACTCATGGATTTCTCATTCAAGTTTCCTGCTTTTCTAGCCATTCCGTGCCCTTCCCAATGTCACTACAATTCGGTATTCTCAAACCGCTCCGTTAATCCACTTTCACATTGCCATAGTCATCAAACATCTGTATTCTACTTTTCTGAACTGGCAATCACATTGCCTCCTCTGTCGCTTGCTCACTCGTGAGCGCTCTGACCTTCCTTCACCACGCGGCTCGCACCACAGCGGCCCAGAGTCATTCATCCTCACTTGACTCCCAGGCTACATGGTCTTCATGTGCCCTTCTCTGCTTCGGTCGGTTCTATGTGGCTGCTGCTGCTCCTGGCTCGGCAAGCCCCTCTGACTGGGTCTCCGATAACTTGGGCAACCGGAGAGTTAGTCTTCTTGGCTCCAGGAGGCCAGCAGCCTGGCCCTGCCACCGGAGACCTTCCGACAACGGAAGCCACAGTCTGCTTCCGCTGCAACGACCCTGCGCTTCGGACATGCGTCTCCCTGCCTTCACCTCTGGCTTCTATGTCTGCAAGCATTCCACAGGCCAGCTTGCTCTCCCCTGCAAGCTCATTAGCCTCACCTGAGCGAGCCATTTATACCACCCCTCTGGCTTCAGGTGCAGGCCCTTCCCACTGTTTTCACAACGGTCTTGGTACTCAGCATCCCTCTTCCTCACTCCAGTACTAGAGTGGTGTTTTTGTATGTCTGAGTTAATAATGGATAAATGTTAATTATGGATGAATGTAAGTGTCTCGTTCTCGTCTCAGTTCCATAGTGGTATACATTGAGAGATGGTTTTCTAATACAATAGCGAAGGGGTTGGAAACATCCCATAAAAGCCTGGGGGATATTTGATTCCTGAGAAATGGGAGAAACCCAAGGGTGCCACAACCCACACTCTCCCAGTCTTCTCCTCCCAGGTGACCCTCCCTCGCATATCCACTCCCTGGGTCAGGATCCAAAAGCGACAGCCTTTCTCTGGCCAGCTGGGTGGGGGGGGGGCTGATATTTTGGTGAAAGTGCGAACGCTGTCAGATTCCTCACAACTGCCCATGGCATCCTCTAGATGGAAGCAGTGCATCCAGCATTTCTGTTAATATCAAGGACTGACGCCTGCCCTTGTATTGATCAAGGCAGCCATGTTTTGAGCACTGGTGCAGCAAAACAAAGTGCTGCGTGCACTTTGGAATGTGAGCTTGTTAGAGCTTGCTCTCTGCCTGGAGTTCATCCAGGGATGGACTGGAAACCAAAAGAGGCCTAAGAAATAATGTTCAAAGTGGCCCCTTATTACATATTTTGATCAAGCCCAACCCTTTTCCTATGAGAACATTTGGAAATAAAATATGTTATCACACAAAAGAGGGCCAGCGTGCAGAGGCCTACCGGAAAATCTCCAGCGTTCTCTATAGGCCAGTCCATCCCTTATCAAGAGGAAACTGACACTGGCAGTCAAGTGGCACCAATGGTGCATTGGCCCAGGTAGGCGTGACAACTTGACGAGCAAGAGAGGCAAGTGTTTGTACTGTGGCTGGAATCCTGCAGGATTCAGTGAGAACGGGTGCAAACAAATTGAACTTTATGTAAGAAAGCATTCACAGATCAAGATGGCATGAGGAATCCTATTGGTTTTGGTAAAAAAGGAAGGTTTTCCCCAATTTAAACACATTAATCAAACAGCGTTCATTATAAAGTAAAGCAGCATTTTCATAAGTCATATAATGTCTGGAAGTTAAATGCTGTGCAGGGTTAAGGGTCATGTGAGGACCCAGAAATAATGCAACCACTTAAGGCTAGACAGAGTGGGGCGTGCGAATATTACGTCAGAGGATTTCGCATTACGGCTGTTTCATTTGTAGTCCAACATGATTCAGAAGGACTTCAAATACTAGCAAACTCCCTGGTGATTCAACCGAATCCAGGAACCCAACAGAAAAGGATGGCAAATCTTGCAGCGGGAAGGCAGTATGATGACTCTGTTGGACAATGCACTTGCTTCAGGGATCTATGTTCTACCAATACTTTACTTAGTTAGAATACAAGCCTTTCACCCTCTTGAGGTGGTATTCTTGGTATGGGTCTGGTCAGAGGGAAAGCATCTATTGTGAATTAACTGCAGGAATCAGAGGTCGGAACCAGCAAATTGTAGTGTTTACAGCACTGCACAAAGCATTGGACGTTTCATCAGCCCCACAGTGTTTGGATGATATTCACATAGTGTATAGCTTAGTGGGTTAATGTACCTATTGCAGGCTATCCTGCACAACACTGATTTCAATACCACAATAACATATCCTTTTACCTTTCTCACCTCGATATTGAATACGGTTGGGTTATAGTAACGAGCATTATTTTTAATACTTCAAGCATCACAAAGTTTTACCTGAGAGTACTAGAAAAACACAAAGTACTATTATGCTATTCATCTTGTTAACGGCTGAAATTGCCATCCTAAAGGCCATTTCAGAAACATTTAATTGAGTTTTCTGGTATAGTTCTCACTCCTCCTGGTTCCCTGTCTTTACGGATCACCAGACTAGGCTCTGCTTGTATGCATTTCCATTCACTGAAGGTTAGTGTCGAGGTTAGTGGTGTGTACAAAGGGCAAGAGGTTCACAGGACATGCCACTGTAAAATGGGTTACATTTACAGTTAGGACAGCAAACCCCAAACATAGTACTTTATTTGCCCAGTGCCAAATTCACAACTGTTGTATTTTTGAGATTGTGGTCATTTTTGTTTTAGTTCTGAATTTCTGCATGTGCTTATGAGGAACGGGTCACTCTAGGAATGTGTAGCTGTGCAGTGTCGGGTACTGGCCTATGGCTCAGTTTTCTTATTGGTGATCCATTGGTTACACGGCAAGGGCAGTGGTTGAGCTAGTGGTTGGCTGTAGGAGCCTCCCCCTGCAAATCCTTTCAGATTCAGTGATTCACCTCCGCTGCTGCATGCAAAGTAGGGAAATTGGTGGTGCCCTGTGAAAGGTTCCTTGCCCCAACCAGTGATGTCATCAATGACATTTGTGATGTCATCTTTGATGTCCTGGGTGTTAGTGTTAGCAGTGCACGGTGGCGCGAGTTATGGTTGCTTATGTTACCATAACTGCCGAATTTCAGGGGTTTTTCGGTTTTACTTTGAACCATAACGTCCCTTTAACAAAGTTTTTTTACTGAATTTCATAGGTTTTTAGTAGCGCAACTTAACCATAACGTCCCTGACTTCATATACATGTAACATAGAACATACTAACCCCCTCGTAGTGATTTTCATGTCTGCGGACTACCGCCATGTTTGCGGACATATCGAAAATCTGAGCGTGGTGAATGTAAATTTAAATAGTGTGCCCCATTTCCCCTTTTGAAGTTGGCTCTGAAAAGAGCAGTTTTTTTTGTTTTTTTTACACATGTTTGACACACCTGTTATTTTCTATTTTGTTTCTTGTTTTTTTTTCTTACTTTACTCCTAAAATCTTCACATAACCTTCTCCAAAGCAACCCTTACATTCCAAAATAGAAAGGCATTTCCCGTAAAAGATAAAGAAATGCCATCTTCTTTAAAATTAACAGCATTACTGGCATCAATATTCTCATTGTTACAGAAGAACATACCAGCTCTAAGCATGAAGGCACACATGCCTCGGTTGATGACACACCTAGCAAAGTTTTGCTGAGGACAAAAAACTGAACTATTGTCCCATATTGCCCTAGGTAGTAATCCTGAAAAAATTACTTTCGCATTTGGAAGGATCTTCATTACGGCTTGAACCAAGCGTTCCAAATCAGCCAACAAAGTAGGGGCACTGACGTTGCCCAAATGGAAAGCACCATAGTGCAAAACTACCACATGCGGACTGTTCATCGTGGCCATATCCTCACAAACTTGTACAATTCCCTGTACATTGCAATCAGGCACAGTGCTCCACACAACTTCCACTCCTTTCACATCAAAGTTCTTTGCAACATGCCTGCATTGAGCGTACTGTTGTAAACCATACACAAACATATCTCCAAGCACCAACACCCTGACTTTCTCTACTTCTGCCATCTTCACCACACACAGTCTCTTTCAACACAAATCCACAACCTCGACATCTGATTGGCTGATCCGTACAGTCTTCTTTCCATGTTGGATTTCCTGGAAAAACCCGGATGTAGCACGCCCTGTCCACGAACAGCCGCAGTGTCCGCAGACGGCGTCCACTTTACTCTCTGTGCCATTCCCTCATTGCATACAGCTTAGCAATCACACAATACGAATAACGTCCTCAGAACACCCCCATTTTGTGAATTTTCGAACATTTCAGGACAATTATCATTTCATTATTCAACATATTAACATTACAAATATTATACTTTCATCTTGTACTCTGCACACAATGCTATGTTTCTCCATTAGTAGCTCAGTATACTAGATAGAATCCCATAATACAATATTTATATCAATGCATCGTTCAAAGCACTAATAACGGTATGATATTTATTGCAATATCCTTGACACTTTTTTCGCAACATTATAATAAAAATCCCTAGTACACAAATTCCATGAAAAGTACATACACATTTGATGTCATCATTGATTTCATCAATGACATTTGCGATGTCATCTTTGATGTCCTGGGTGTTAGTCTTAGCAGTGCACGGTGGTGGCGTGAGTTATTTTTCATAGCTTACCATAACTTGCGATTTTCAGGGGTCTTTCGGCTGTACTTAGAACCATAACGTCCCTTAAACAAACTTTTTTTAATATCACGCAAACAATATACAAACATGGCGTGCAAAAACCAACTTCTACAGATGGCTTTACACAGAATGTTGCAAAGTAAGAATTTATGCTCGTTCACAGTGAAGGTCAACTGCTTCCATTTTTTTCTCGGGCCCCGGAGAGGCTCACGAAGCTGACTATAAGGTTGTATTGTGTTTTGACCTTGACAGACGGAGATTGTGATGAAAGACTTCTCTTGAAGGAGTGTTGCTAAAACGTAAGAGAAGATAAGGATGAAATTTCTGAAACAAAACCACTTTTATATATTATATCACTATGCGAAAGATCGTTCGCACACGCGGAGTCGTATTTTGGGACTGCACTACTCGTAGACAATGGAAATTGCGATTGTACTGTAAGTAACCCTTTGGATTATTTTATGCCAAATATAATTACAATAGCGTAGCATTAAAGACCGCTCAAGTTGAACTTGTTTGTTGAAAGTGGCATAATGTTTTCTACCATGCACTATCACCGCCGAATTGATCCCCTGTCGTTTAGAGGGCTCTGAAAAAGGCAGACGACACAGGGTGGGTTAATAGAAATAATTTAACCGGTCTATAGGCGGTCAAGCGCTCTACTCGCTGTGCCACTTCACTTTAGCCTGTCAAGTGGCACAGCAAGTACAACGCTCGCTTTGACATCCGTGCACAGCTTGCTAACGCAAGTTCGAATCCCGGCAAGGCCAAACTCAGCCTTTCATCCTTCCGTGGTCGATAAATGAGCACCACACACTGTGTTTAATAATAAGCACCGCTTAGATACCTCACAGTTCTTAGCGCTATATGAATGGGAAAATATTATTATTTTATTATTAACATACTCCGTTGCACTATCTTCAATAGCAAATAGTTTCACGCCCTAATAAATAAAATGATGATTTTTAATGAAGATCGGCTGGTGAGACTAATTTATGTTTTTTAAAAACAGGTACGTGGCCCCATTTTGCCTATGTCACGATTTACAAACTCAAGCGGATGGGGTCTTCAACTGCCAGGTGCAGGTCCAAATATACAACTTCATGACCCTCACCATTTTATGGGACAATCGCCAAGGACCAATATGCCCTTACGCAGTACTAGCGGCTACAAACAACATACCAACCAATAGGGTGGTCTAATGGCTCGTTGTTGGAGCAACCTTCCAATTATCAGAGCGACCATTTAATGCATTTATCATAAACCAACAGCCTATCTACCGCAAAGGAACAACGCGTGGCTCAAAATAAACTTTTGCTGTTCGACAGCAGAGACAATAGCAAATCGTTGAATATTCACTAAACATTTCATGTGAAATAAATGTACTTTACCAAATGTACAATCCTGCTGTTTACTTTTAAACCGCAGTTTCATATTCCGAATTGTGGCGCACTGAGTTGTAAGCTGATCTAACACCCTCTGTACCACAAAGGATCATCGCGTGCCTCAACATGAACTTTTGCGGATCGACAACAAAGACAAATGCAAATTGCTGAATATTCTCTAAACATTTGATGTCAAATAAATGTACTTTACAAAATTTACAATCTTGCCGTTTGCTTTTAAATCACGGTTTCATATTCCGAATTGTGGCGCGCTGTGTTGTGACATAATATGTGTTGTCTTCCGGGTTCTGTGTAAAGTCACTTAGGACTGCAGAGAACTGGGCGCGTTTGATGACGCACCCTGTAACGTCACGGAGAGAGGCGGGGAATATGAATGCTTTGATAATATCAGGCTTAGGGGCGGGAGATATGATTTAGTGTCGCAAAAGTAAGTCAGCCAGGTCAGTAGCGCCAGTCATAGGATTATCACATAATGTCGGCGCACACCAGCCGGATTTATTGTTTCTTTAGTGGACAAAAAGTCGGTTGACGCCCATAGGAAATTGTACTATTAGCGGACAAAAGGAGTGGTCTTAAAACACTTTCACCCTGACAACGAACAATACAAACAACATTCTCAGAACACCCCCATTTTGTGTAATTGCAACCATTTCGGGACACCGCGAGTGTTCTTAGAACACATTCAACTAGACAGATTACAATACGGACAGCGTCCTGAGGACACCCCCAGTTTGTGTATTTACGAACAATTAAGTACACCGCGAGTGCTCATAGCTCATTTTTACCTTCCTTGCGAACAAAAATGACACATACTCCGTCCTCTAAACACCCCACCATCTAGTTTATTTACAAAATGTCAGAACAGCCGTGTTCTCCGCGGACAAATCGAACGCAACAAAAACGTCTAGCACATAAAAAAACAAAACATTGAACCTATCTCATACTCCCCCACCCTCCCCAAACACTCTTACACACCAACACACGGCACTAAAAACAATTTTTTATCCACGTTTCACCGCGCTGTATGCGGTCGACGGCGAATACAAGATGGCGGGCGCCACCGAAAATCTGACGTGCTCCACGCCCCTCGCCGTCCAATCAGCGAACACGTCGCATGTCCGCGGACATGCCGCAAGGCCATGGGCCAATCGGGGTGCTGTCCGCGGAGCGAACAGGGAAGTCCGTCCGCGAAGCGAACACAGTTATCAGTAATTTTTTTGCCTTACGTTTTGGTCATTTTATAAAAAACTACTGGACGGATTTACACCAAATTTGCAAAAGCACGCTTTCTGGACCAAGCCGCCGCTCCTGCCGTAAGTTTGGTGTAAATCCGTCCAGCGGTTTGGCCTGTGGCCGTGCGCAAAGTTTTTTCCCATTCAGTCTATGGGAAAAAAAAAGTTTTGGGACCCGCCTATAACTTTTCCCCCCCTGGACGAATCCTCACCAAACTTTGCAAAAAAATCCAGAGTGGGCCATATACTTTTTTTGCAAAGTTTGGTGAGGATTCGTCCAGGGGGAGAGAAGTTATAAGCCACCCAAAAATTGCTCTTACTATGGAAACACCAACTCGACCATAACTACATGTCCACTACCGTGGCCATGTAATATATAATATATATATATATGTAAACAGTTGAGGCTTTTGTTTCATCGAGGACGATTTACAGTTATTTTCCAAGCCAGCCCCGCTGCCCGGGTCACGCTGAGGATAATGATGTACTACGGAAGGTGAATGATACAGTGTTTGCTCTAACACTAGCTCATGTCCGATTGTTTGTGGGAACGGGCTTTCAGCGGATCTGCCAGGGAGCGGAGGCAACAGGGGTAGGCGAGGACTCTCTGAAGGTGAGGGCCGTGCTGCAGCGCACGAGGAATCATGTCTTAAGATGGCGTTCTGGTTTTCAAAATGGTTTCCAGGACCTAGCCTAATACAGTACGTTTGGTCAATGTGTCGGCCAGTGGTCCACCCACCACCTGGGCCCTGGTGGCAGGGCGGGGTCCCCTGACGAGTCATAGACTTCACAAGGAGGGGACTGCAGGGGTGGGGGGGTCCCTTGGACCTGTCCTCCCATACACCAGTGACCAAAGTTTATCATACAGAAGGCATGCCAAGTAGCCCATAAATAGTTTAGCAAACAAAGGACCTGCTCGCAACAAGTGGCGATGTGATCTGAATTGGAGATGCCAATCGTTTTGTTGACATTTGACCATATTTTTGTGGTTCTGGGTACTTTACTTCACTGTACCTCAACATGTAAATATATAACTTTGTAAAATACACACCAAACAGTTTTCTGCCCAGTATTATTATTATTATGGTATTTATTGAGCGCGGACCTAGCTTCGAGAAACCACATAGTGATTAACAAAGGTAGACAAGTGAGATGCATAAATGAGTGCTTTTCAGTGGTAGTTGTACAAGGTGGCGGGGAGAAGAGGGACGGACGGCGTCTAGCAAGTCAGAGGGGGTGACGTGATGGCCTAGGTGTTGAGGAGGAGAGACTCTTTGAAGAGGTGGGTCTTCTATTCTGTGTTGTAGGAGCATCTGGGCAAGTCTGATGCTGACAGGGAGGAGGTTCCACAGTCTTGGGGCGTAGGCAGACACAGCTTGTTTTCTGATCCTTTCATTTTTGCAGCGGCAGATTTAAAGGTTGCATGTGTCCTGGCTTCTGGTGGTGTGTTGGCTGCCAGAGATGCTGAATTTCTCCACAAGAGAGCTGGATGACTTGAGGGTGACTGTCTAATAGATGATGCAGCAAGACTTGAATGTGATTTGTCCATGCAGTGGTAGCCAGTGAAGGTCGATGAGGGCCAGGGTGATGTGGTCGTATCTGCGTAGACCCTTGATGAGGCGTGCGGCCGCGTGTAGGACACTTCTCAGGGGCACAAGGGAGGTCAATGGGAGGCCTTCTATGAGGGCATTGCCCCATCCAGGTGGGATAGGACTAGTGCTTGAATGGTGGATCTAAATTTGTCCGGAGGGAGGCCTTGACTTACACTGGAGGGAGAGCTATGTGCGTATTGAAGGAGCAGTGTTTGTCAATGTGGAACCCGAGGGACTTGGCGCAGGAGGTGAGCTTGGGTGTGAACCCCTCAAGGTTCATGGTTGATAGCCAAGTCTGTATGTCTGGGTGTTCTGTGATGGTTTTGAGGAGTAGAAATTTGGTCTTGGAGGGGTTGAGCTTCAAGTATGCACTCGACCTCCAAGACTGGATCCGTGAGAGGCCGGTTTTGAGCCTGTGGATGTCCTTGATTGAGTGGATCTTGAGGTATAGCTGTGCGTCAGCGTCTGCATATTGGTGGATGTTGATGTTGTGTGTGACTAGGAGGGCTCCCAGCAACTCCATGTATAGACTGAAGATCACTGGGGAGAGGATGGAATTCTGCTGGACTCCACAGGTGATGGATAGCATTGGCACACTAGATGAGTCCATCTGAACAAACTGCTGGCGGTTGGCGAGGTAGGATCTGAACAAGCATAGGACAAGGTCGCTGATCCCCCATGCACCAATGTAGGGTGACCGTGAGCAACTGGTGGTCTATGTGATTGGTCTGTAATGCGAGGCAGACAACTGTTTGATTTATTAAAACATACCATTTTATTCCCAAAAGAAATGTGATAAAAATGCCTCTCTGTCCCTCAGTGCTCCAGATAGGATTTTGGAGTGAGAGTATTTTATTCCCAATTTTTAGAATTCAATAATAAATCCAATGTCAAGAGAGTAAAAATGAGTTTCCTCCTTCGCAAGAGAGTAAAACGTGTCTGGCAACTATCCGATTTGTACGTAAATTAAAACTTTGTTCGAAAACATTAGTGACAAAACAGCTGTATTTATTTCAAAGTGGTTCTAAATAATGTATTGCACCTGTGGAAAACATTTTCTCCACACACAAACCTTGTAGATTAATACTAGCCTGCTTCATTTTCATGATACTTGGGCACAAATTAAGAGCTACTACAGATGCCTGCAAGTTGCATTGGGTGATTCATAAATATCAGCATCACTGCTCTGCCTCTTGGGCCTACTGGTGCTGCCTGGCACTACCTGCTTGACAGACACTCCATATTTGCTCCTTCCCTTTGCTACTCTGTTTCCCCTTTCTCTCACTTTCTGACGCTTTGCCTCTCACCCTTGTGTTGCGATGCCATGTTTTGCGGTCTGTTTGTCTGTCACTCTGCCTCTCCCTTCTCTGCATCATATATCTTGCTGTATCATTTGATATAACTCCATTTCCTCTCTCATGTAATTACTCTGGCTATATCTGTTCTTTGAATTTCTCGATTGTGGCTTGCCTGACACAAATGACTTTTCAAAAGCTCTATGCTTGTTTGGACTATCCTACATTAGTCAGGAGATTCATAATGAGGCTTTGAAAAGTGCTAGATTTTTGCAGTGGGACTCAGTAATCGGACATGTGAGAAGCAGAAATTTTGAAAAGCACAAGAGCGAGCAGAAGGGATTGAAGTATATGACAGCAATGCCATCTTCTCACACTGTTGGAGGTTGGTGGGAAGAGCTCAGACACTGTTCTTGCTCAGTACTGTTAAGAAATTCAGGTACTGTCCCAAAACATAGCAGTCCTGCTAAGAAATGTGGGCATGATGCAATCGGCCTAGCTTTGCATATTTGGCACTGTGCCATGACATGCGTATAGCAGCTCCGTTGATAAATTAGGCTACTTTGCCTGAATATATAGCAGTCCTGTTGAGAGGTGCCAGTACAATCTATACCACTGAAAATATATACAGCACTGCTTTTACCTGTATCCATTATACCTGCTTGCAGTGGGTGGTCAGAAAGGGAGTTAAAGTTCAGACCACATGCCAAGCTATGTGTTGCTCTCTAAGAAACTATGCATAGTGCCCTTTCATGCACGATAACATGGATCTTAAGACTAAAAAAACACATTCATATAGAACACCACATTTTCCTTCATACAAAAGCCAAACAACTGCTTGCCTGGAGGCTCTCCTAAAAAAAAAAAGAGTTCACGCGCCCAGATGCCCCCGCATTAGGAGCAATTTACAAATATCTAATAAAGAACCCCAAGCCATTGAATGCACTTGATGTGCTTCTGTGATGAAAAGAAAACAAAGTATGAAATGCCCATGCTTTTGCAACTGCACTGCATCCATTAAAGCGGATTAAGACAGAGGAAAATGAAGCAGAAATGCAGGCCTTGTTTAAGACAATTTTCATTTGACACAATACTACCTGTGTCCTAAAGCAAAGTGAAAGGCATGTTCATGATTCAAGATGCTGTAATAACACTGTAACCTACAAAATGCAGGCAGTTGAACAAAGTGAACAAAACACAAGGTCCCTTTTACATTACTCATGATTTATGGGTTGCTGCCATAAATAGCCTGTGTAAGTGGTACGCAAGGAAAATTAAAAAGGGCTGTATTGACAGGATTTCTGTGCTTAAAAAGGGCTGATACGCACCTCATCTGGAGGGCTGCTATCCCTACTGTGCTGAGGATTTCCCTGCCTTACTAAAGCTAAGGGGAATCACTCTTGCACTCGATAATTGGCCCTCACACTAAGCAACAAATGCACAAAGAAAATATATGGCAATACAACATGGCATGAACAACTTTCACTGTTTCTGAATACCCTTCTTGTGTCCTGGGTAATTTCCCTTCCCCAGGATTCAAAGTCAATTCTGCTAATGTTCAACCAAAGAAAGAAAGGTCTTAAATCAGTTCACGTTTGATGTGGGGAGACTCTGGCTTGGGCGATGATTGTTCTTTTCAATAAGATATACACTTTGACTTCTTATATATGAAAGGTATGCTGTGTTAAAGTAAAGAATAGAGTTCAGTCTTCCTTTGGGAATCGCAATTAGGCACATGTGACCACTCCTTCATGTAGTTTTCACAAGTTAAAGGTTTCAACAATTGTGTTATCAAAGTTAGGTACTCTGTAATGGTCTTCGCAACATTCACAATTCTCAATTAGTAACACGTGACCACTCCTTCTGACAGTAACAGTCTTTTAAAGGCTGAACAATGGATTTAAGCAGCGTTGGATTTCTATGCAAAGAAAAAAAACTTTCATATTATAAGTGAGTGCTACATTTCCATTGTTCATGTATTTCTGCTTCAACAAAAAACATCTACACGATTTAACTCCTACGCGAGTGAATAGCGAACTGGATACTGTTGTTGGTAATGCTCAGGCATGGTATTAGTACGCTGTGCTTCACTCACCGGCTTCTTTGACACTTGCTCTGCGGGTCACACTGCTTCCACGACTTCTGCCACAACTTCTACTGCTTCTGGCTTCTTAGGGACCCACACCTTTCCTCTCTGAAGGTGTATCTAGTTCGGCCACACATTTATGGAACCCCTCTCACTCCCGAGGCCCTCTGCTTGACAACTGCTCCTCACCTCCGTCTCCAGCATGTTCACTATACGGCAACCACAGCAATTAAGCTCATATGGGGAAAAACAGCACTCCTGCACACCAACTGCTGCACAGCCTCTGCACTTCAGAGTTTGGGGGAGCGGGACCCTCTGAAAACAAGCAGGTGAAATTTGCTGTCTCCGCGTTCCAGCATCCCTCTTGTTCTCCCACTTCTGCTTGGTTTGCCAGCCTCTTACCTTCTTCCCTCTGCTGCAGCCACATTCCAATCACATTTCCAGCAAATTCCTATTGCCTGCACCCGAGGGGGCCTTTTATGCCCCCAAGGACCCTTCAGGTGGGGGCTGTTAGACTTAATTGTCTGACTTCCGCAACTGCATGCCTCTTCAGCCCTCCTCGTCCCATTACTTATGGGATTATGGGAACTGTAGTCCCCTTCAGAAAAGTTATTGAGTTAATTTTAAGGGTAGATTTATTTCCGTTCAACTCATTAAAGATAGTCTCTTAGAATTGGTTGGTACAGATGAAGGCATTGGATTTAAGGCATTTTCTCTAGATCTTTCTGTTAACAAGGCTAGTTCAGATTTAACAGAGCTTGTGCCCTGTGTCACAGATCATATATGTGGCTCAGGGACGGTATAATGACAATATGCCAATTGCTGTTTTGTCAACCCAAAAGGCACTTCCTTTCAGAGGATAAATACTGCATCTCATCCCATGGGATCTCCTCATCACCCTGGGCCCTGTCTCCTCCCAGGAGATCCTCCTGAAGCACACCACGCCCAAGGCCAGGATCAGGAAGTGTCTGCCTTTCCCTGGCCACCTGGGAGGAGGCTTTAGGCAGGGTTTCAGTGAAGATTTATAGGATTCTTCACATCTTCTGTGTCGAAAGCGGCCAATTGGTCGAGTAGAACCAGGAGCCAGGGGTGGGCATCGCCAAGGATGTTTAGAGCGTTGTGGACCACCTGTATGGTTGCAGTCTCAATGCTGCATCTCAGTCTGAACCTGGATTGGTAGGTTGTTGGTGTCGATTTGTTGCTGCAGTTGCACGGCTACCACTTTCTCGATGATCTTACCTAGGAAGGGAAGATGGGTGATGGGGCAATAATTATGTAATTTGTCAGGATTCAGAGTGGGTTTCTTTTGTAGAGGGAGGATGTGTCCTGTTTTTAGGGTCAATGCGAAGGTGCCTTGAGTTGGGGAGAAGTTGACGATCTACAGGTAGGGAAGGAGAGCTTCTGTGAGAAGGGTCTTGAGCATGGATGCTGGGAGGATGTTGTCTATATACGATGTGGCTTTGAGGGTGGCAGGGTTTTGACCAGGTCCTCTGTAGAGAGTGTCTTGAATGTTGTCTCGGGTGTGGAGATTTTGCGAGGAGGGACGTGAGGTGGGTCTGTGGATGCAGAGCTGGTGTCTATTTGCTGGCAAATCTTGGTGATTTTGTCAATGAAGAAGGTGTTGATGGCAGCTGACTTTTTGATCGAGTCTGGTATGGCAGGGTCGGGTAATGGGTTGGCACAGTGCTTGATCGCTATGAAGAAGAGGGCTTTGCTTTTGGTTGTTGGCTTCTGTTATGCTATTCTGATAGTAGGATGGCTTGGCTGTGTTGATAAATTGTCGGCGGGTTGCCTGGAGTTCCTTGAGGAGCGACAGGTAAGATGTGGTCCTACCGTGGCGCCAGGTTTTCTCTTGTTTCCTGATGGCTCTCTTGATGAGGTTGAGTTCTTGCGTGTACCATGGTGCTTATGGTTTTGGTTTCCAGGTGCGTTGTTTCAGAGGAGGCTGAGAGGGTGGCATTGAGTGCTTCCAGTAGAGAGTCGCAGCTTGGTTGGGGGTGTTCGATCCATGTGAGGTGGAGGTTGGCAAGCTCTTCCATGAGGGGAAGTTCTTGAAGGACCTGAAGGTTTGTCTCATGTGTTTCTGCTGGGAGTGCTTGACTGGGGTGGTTGGCATGCGTGAGGAACATAGTGACCAGGTCAGGGAAGGCGGTGTTGGGTTTCAGTGGTCTATAGATGATATGTAAGGTGACTATCATCTATAGATCGGGGAGAGCGGGGAAGTGGCAGGAGAGGACTTTGAAGGACCCAATGTTGTTGACGTCAAGTCTGGTGCTAAAAAGTCTTGTGGATGACTGCGAGGCCTCTGCCTGTCTTGTTTGGGCCGGTCTCTGTGTTGGATGCTGTAGCCGTCGGGGGGGCAAGGACATGCAGGATGTGGGTGGAGGTGGATGTCAGCCAGGACCCGGTGATGAAGATGGTGCCAATGTTGTGTGTTCTGATGAGAGCTAATACATCTTTATGCAGTATTATCCTTTTTACATGTTTCTTGTCAGTCATCTAAACACCAACCTCTGACAGGCCGCTAGGTGTGAGATCAGCTCTTACGCCATTATAGGGGACATGGTATGCAGGTCCCTACCACAGCAATTAGATCTGAACATAAACAATCCAAAAACTGTGGAAACTACTTGACATGAAATCTGCTATGTAAAAAAGCCTGGTTTGATAACAATGCATTTTAAGTATGCTACATGACAGGGTATACCCCATGTTTGTGTGTGTGTCTCTTTGCTACATGTCTGCCCCATATCTGTGCCGTGTAGGGAATATTGGATTTGTCACACACCCCCAGGATCTAAACGACTCCTCACAAGTTAATTGTTCTCTTCACACATGTGGTCTGAATGTGCTTCATGTTTGAGTCTGCAGCAGGGCCAACTCAGACTTTCATCCTTCTGACAGTGATATATTGAGCATTATTAAATGGGGTAGTAATAATACCTGTCATTACATCGCAAGCAGAATCCAGCATGAAGCACTATGTAAGAACACACATTGTTATTAAGAGTAAATGCCAGATCTAAAGACTATACACTGTGTATCGGCAGCCAGCGCAACAGGTACTTGACAAATACCTGATCCTTGCCGTGATTAATATCTGTAAATATTTGCATATATCCTGTTTCATGCGTCGCCAAGTTTTTCCAGTAACAAAAATAAAATGTGCTTGCCTATATGTTCTGATTAGTTTTAATATAAAAAGACATAAGCTGTATTAGTTCTCACTGTTATACAACTGCACGTAGACAGTACTCTTTCTTCACGTGGGCAACATGATTTCCTTTGATTGCCATCCAGTTTGTGGGTAGAGTGCATTTCTCTAAGGTTGAGTAGATAAACTAAGCTAAGTTATTCGACCTGCAAGTCTAGCAGTTTTTGTTCAGATTTATCGGGCCCTGGTGGTGATTTGAGAAGACCTTGTTGCAGATGTCATGGAAGGAGCATTTTAGGTAGCGGGAGGGTGGGGAGACAGAATTAGATCTTATCACTGATTTGGATGGTGCTTCACAGAGAGGACGTCGAGAATTAACTTTGTTAAAGGTGATCTGAATTCAGCTTTTTTTTGAGGCTGCATCAAGATTCAGCTATGTTGGTGAGTTTTGGATGAGACTTTATGTAGGCGCCAAGATTAGACCTTGTCGGGTAGGAGGAGTTCTGATGGTGCTTTCGGAGAGATAGCTACAGGATGGACATTATCAAATTGATTTTGAAAGGGGCTTTATAGAGGGGGACATCAGGCCTGTTAATTGTCTGGTGTTTATTTGGATGGGGCTTTCTAGGGGTCCTAGGATTGGGCATTTTTTTAAATGTACAGATGCGCTTTGGATAGGGCTTTGTAAAGGGATCTCAAGATTTGAAGTATTTCAGGTTTTGGAAGAGGCTTTGTATAGGTTAGACATGATTGGATCATGACAGAGGGGGTTAGACTTGGCTTTGAAAAGGGTTTGAATGGGACCTTGCAAAGCAACTGGGCTAGGCTTTCTAGAGTGAGGGATCTGGATGTGTCCTTGTAGAGTAAGGTCTGTGGAGATTTTTCCAGGAGTGGGATACTGGATTTGAGTTTGTAAACAGTTTAGATGGGACCTTTTAGATAGGTCTGGATTTTTTATATGGCTGTATGGGTGAGTCCTTTTTGGCAGGGGGTGCCTGGATGCACCCTCATTAGATCGTTTTTGATGGTGATATGTAATTGATCTGTGGTTGGTGATTTAGTGGAAGGTATGGATAGGGTAGGGCAACAAGGCTTATGGACTGGAGTTATGCAGAGTCGGGACTGGATGGGGTCATGAATACGTTTGTCTGGATTGCACTGCAAACAAGGGATCTATGGACAGGGCTTGTAGAAAGGGAACAGCTGGGATGCTGAGGCATGTTGGTGGCCGCCAGACTCGGTAGCTAGGTGCATGTTGCTTAGCAATCCCCACGTTGCTCCAACTTGCCCAATCAAAATGGCTGCCAAGACTCAACTCAGCGGTATTGCGTCCTTTTGCCGACACCCATTTTCCCATGGGTGTTTTGCCGAAAATGTCCATCAAAATTCTTTGGGGGGGTGGGAAAGGGTAAATAAAGGGATCGGGGGGGGGAAGGGAAATAAAAATAAATAAACGGAGTAGGCTTGGAGAATCCACCCCCGAAAATAAATTTTTAAATCTCAGAACTTTTTCGGCATAACTCCTACAGCAAAAAAAAAAGTCGGAAAAATGGGGGGCGGCAAAATGACATGGAACCATCTCAGCGCATCAAGGGGAGTATGGACGGGAAAGGGGAGAAATACTTGGTAACTGTTGCAGGTATGAAAAGTGAGCAGAGGGTGGGCACAGAGTACCTGACATGCCTCCAGTGTGGAGTGCCATTGCGTTCCTGTCACGGAAGCTTGCTGGCAGTGGATTAGGGGATGCTGCGGAGGCCCATGCGCTGAACTGTGCCAGGCGAATGTGTGTAACACCATCTGGCATTATGTTGCAGATGACGGGATGACCCCTGTTGTACTAGGGACAGCCGGAATTGTGACAAACAATTGATTATTAAATATATGAAGAACATAATATGCACGAAAACCACGCAGAGTGGGGCTGAGAGGTGGGAATTGGAGATGGGGCTGGGCAGCCCTGAGAGTGAAGGCTAATTTACAGAGGCATAGAGATGTACAGATAACGCAGAGCATTGAGCACCGAAGAGAAAGGAAAATGCATTGGAGCCCTGTCCTACTAGGCCTGATATTCCTTTATTTTGATTTATTTACTTTAATTGCACATGGCACATTGCAATACCCAAACATACATGAATACAGCTTAAAAAACGCACAATTCACTAATCAATTAAAACCAATTTTAATAACTGTAAAACAGTAATACATAATGAAATTTGATTTGAATTCATAATACAATTCCAAAAATTTACATCAAATAGAAATTCATTAAAATGTATAAATGTCCCTAACGGGTGTAATCTCAGTAGCGACAGACAGTTACATGTTATTACCAAATGTTTCAACGTCTCAATCTCTCCCTGACAAAATCTACAGTCTTTCCAATTTTGGGACACCCATTCTTGCACCAGACACCTTAAAACTAGATTTAACCTAACCCTTAAGAATTGTGATCTAAAAACCTGTGTGGGGTGTTTGTTTAAATAACAGGGCAGAACATGGTATGGTATGGTCTAATATCATAAAGAGAGCACTGAAATAAATGATACCCCATATATTGTTGCCTATTGTGAATTATCATGCACCAACATCAGATCTTCAGTTGTGAATCACATCTCCAACAAAATTTGATGGCAACCATCAGTCCAAGATTTCAAAATCGTACAAAATCGTACAAGACCCCTAAAGCAAAATACTATTGAGAATCAAAAACAAGGAACGTGGTGATGGTGCAAGCAGCTTAGCATAGAGTTGTAGAAACTTCCAATTTATACGTGACTGAATGGAGATCAAGCCTAATTCATAACTTGGCACACTAATCGGGACCCCTTTAGGCACCGACAACGTGCTTCTCCAAATAATGGCCTCGATTTTTCGCCAACCTAAATCACTTTTAAACACATGGATGCCATAAATTGATCTGGGAAGCTGAAACTGGGTATGGTGAAAAGCATCCAATGCGTTTGTCCAAAAGTCCGAATTCTGAAGCCAACCTAGCTTTAGACCTCCGCATTTGATCTTGTTTATTCAAAACATCATGAATAAGAACTCCCACATATTTAAAACTAGAGACTGTCGTTTTTGCCTGTTTCCCCAAACTAAACTTAAAATGCTGGCCCCTTAAATAAAAATGCTTATGTGGGTGTAACACCATCACCTTGTTGTTTTCTGTATTTACAATCTGGTCCAAATCATTTAGATAATTGTTGACCGCTATCAGACTCCGCTGAAGGCCACTCGCGTTCAGATCACAAATTCCAATGTCATCTGCATATACGAGATATTGGACCTGATATTGCCCCAACCTCGGCAGGTTTGTACAAATGTTCTTAAAATCTATGCAAATTCTACTAACCCACTAGCCTAGAGAAGGGTGAGTACCCTGCATGAAACTCAACCCTGCTGCAAGTATGGAGATGTTAGGAACTTATTTTTCATTTACTGCAAACACACTTTGTTTACAGTAATGGCAAATACTAGTTTCACTGGGCATGCTTGACAACATTGCACCAAATATGAAGTGTGCTTATGGTGACATGCACCATTTTACAAAAAGCACTGGTAAATATTTTATCACCAGTCACCTTGGGGCAAGTGCATTGGTCTTAGGTCAAGTATATAAACTAAGGAACTCGCCCTGCAGGTCCAGTGGGATTTCTAAGAATTTGCAAGGCCTGCTATGCCAAAATCATTAATCTATAAATCAAATCAAGGCTAAGACACAACCTTTTCTCCGTCCACGAGTAGTCTTGGTCCAACCGCTAAAAGAACCACATTTGTCCAATCTGACTTGAACACAAGTATCAGAATGTAAGGATTTTAAAATATTCAACAAACCCACAGGACAATTATTTTTGGCCATCTTGTTGCAAAGTGTCTTCCTGTTCACACAATGAAAGGTCTGGGTTAGTTCCAAAAAGTCCATATCAATTCCTTGTTTCTGCAATCTGGCTTGATCGCAAAGTAATTTTAGCACCAAATAATTCTGATAATTTCCTACACCCTTCTTAAAACCTGATTGGCAAATATCATTCCTGGCCCATTCCTCGAATTCACCCATCAGCAGAGTTGAAAACAGTTTACTACTGGGGTCCAACAGGGAAATTGGTTTATAGTTCACTGGATCCAGTTTATTGCCCTTTTTCAAGATCACTATAATCTTAGCCCCCGTCCATGAGGGGCTGGGGGGGGGATGTTCTTGTCCTTAATCACCTTTTTAAACATATCATGTAGTATGCAAGCCCATAACGAAGAATCAGACTTGTATGTACAGTTTGATAGCCCGTCTGGGCCAGGGGCATTTGAGTTTTCACTATATTGAATGCACCTATTAATATCGTCCACAGAAAACTAATGCCCAAACAACAAGGGAGTCCGAATCAACACCTAGAGATTCCCCACCAGCATCTAGAGATTCCCCCCCAGCATCATAGTTCACTAAAATGGCGAACCCAAACTGACTCCTCGATGTATCAAAACGTGTACACCTGGTGATTTAGTCGGGGACCAAAATGCAGTAGAATTCTTACCAGACACTGCCCCCAGCAGTTGGGTCATCAAGCTCGTATGACTTTGTAACCAGTTTGTATATATATGTTTCACATGACTGGTAGCTACTGCATAGTTATCACAATAGGTCTTTCTTAATACCCTCAATTAATTTTTTCCCTTTGCACCTGTTCATCAAAGGCATGCACATATTTCGTGGTGAACTTGGGACATGAGGAATCCAAATTTCCAACAAAACTGGTTAACAACTTCTGCACCACCTTACAACAATGCAGCGGCTCAGTTCAAAATGAGTTTTCTCAATGCAATACCTTCTCCACTTTATGATTTAAACATTCACTATAAGCTGGTTTCCAAATAATAGGCGAGTCTCTGGGGTGGACTTCCACCATCAGCCACGTATACACCGGGAAAGGACTATAAAATGTAATCGCAAAATCGAGTGACAGTATTTTATTATCACTTGTTTCGTTTGTCAAAACATTTAATTGAGAGCAGAGATGAACTAGCTCACAAGATACAAATATATAATCGAGAATGGATATTTGCGTCGAGAATACACATGTGGTATTCGGAGGGGAATCGCCCGCTATACAACCATTTAAAACGTGCAAGTCCCAAAGTTCAAGTTCATGCAGAAACAGAATACCCCTTTTGCCATCAGCCAACATCATGTTTGCACGTGGGGTTTTATGATACCAAACTGTGTCAAGACATTCACTGTTAAATCTCCTAGTATCACAAATCTCACTTAACCTTCCATAGACCAAAGGGGAATCTGGTCAGAGACCACAGCAATAAAACTCTCTGCTGAGGTCGATTTAGGATTGAAATATACATTTAACAAAATGCAAGATTTACACACACATTCAAAACCCCCCAAGCCGACCAACTTTACTGCCAAGATATCTGGAGAGCGTGAGTCCAATTGATTAATTGACAAACCTACATTTTCATGATGGCACACGACTGGTCTACCCAAGGGTCTTTTCCTTGTCTTCACCAAGAAAGTGTTAATTCCTTCAATAAAGTCTAGGACACCCATGTTTCATGAAGGCAATGGATTCCACTTTAGGTCCCAAATAATGTATCTAATGAGGCAAGTGGGAGTGTCTCCTTGTGTTCCAACAAATTAATTTGAGATGTTGGGATACATTCTGCCCTACATTATAAAGTGATTGTAGTAGCAAAGGCCAAGCTACAGTCTGCTTCTTGACTCCTGCTCTTGGAATCACTGTGAGATCATACACAATACGTCCAGTATTCGAGTCATGCCCGACTACTCTCCTATCAGTATCATCATTGAAATGTGTAATACCAGGTAGTTCAGGTGGGACATCACCCTTAGTTTTAACCAACGCCTGAAACACATCATAGCCCAACATGTATAGTCTCTGGGATTCCCCAAGAACTGCCACTTTTACCAGGCGACTACCAAAATAAAGCCTAATTAAGTTCGCCTGCTGGTCCCCGATAAACTCAACCGGTAGAATAGCGGAAAACATGTAACTGTAGACTAGGGACTGCATTGGAAAGTGAGAAAATATATTGCTGGTTATGGGGAACCTCCTTTTTCTCTTGAAACAAGCATTCTATATATAAACTGAGAAACTCGGTAGGTGGATCAGAACCCTTACTTAACTGAGGAGTAGCAGAGGCCTTTTAACCACAAGAGTCAGTATTGCCACCTACCAATTGAGGGGTCGATACAGGTTACAGTGGTAAACTCTTGGTAAAAAAAAACCCTTGGTCTGGCCCAGTCTACTTCTCTCACCCGGAGCCTGACCCTTAGCCCACCTAGCCTCCAAAGTTAAGTGTGTTGAGGGACCACTGCTAACCTCCTTTGACCTCTGTGGTCGCCAATGGGGCTCTAGGGACTAATCAATAGTTTTCATCGGGCACTGACGGGTCACTCAATGGGAGAGCAGATTTAACAGACCAGACCCCCCACGCACTTTGTTCATCACCCTTGACAACCCCTGATTAGGAGCCCCCACCATTCTCCGTGTAAATTGGGAAGATGGCTTCCTGACACTCTCTTACAACTGGGACTCCCACAGCCCACCCTCCAATACAACTTGCATCATCGATTGGTTTTAAACTAGTTTTAGTGAAGTCACTGGGTTCATGATTTCTCACAAAAACTCTAGGTAATATCGGGAAACAATGACTCAGCCTTATGTTAGGAGCCCTTTTTAACCTCTGTTGTAGACATTCTTGTTCAGGGACATTATTCATACAATTGTTAGAACACGGTAATACATCAGGATTGTGCAGCACCAACTGCTCCTCCTCCTCAACCTCTGTGTCAAAGTCCGTATCTGGATGGATTGTTAAAATACTCAAATCGAGATCAAACTCTTTTCCTTATTGCTGATCTTAGTTTTGTTAACCTTTTGTGAGTTGATTTCAATCGTATTACAGACTTCTGATGATGATGGCACCACAACCATTAGGATCAGCAATCAAGACATCCTTTTGTACATCGGCACACTTACAGACATTGGCGGGGCTACGGGATCAACTCTTATTTCCTTCATGATGGCCCCGTGTTGCAACACTGAGGATCTCTTTAAAAGTTTAAATTTCAGTTGCTAAATTTTCTGTATCCCTAATTCTTATGTTTGGACACATCCTTCACATTTTTATTTTTTAACCCTCCGTAACTGTAGTGTTGGGTAGAGATACATCGACCCTACAAACCTGATTCTACAGGTTCCTTATCCCCTGTGCTCACCACTAAACCATTTGGGTGCACTAAATTGAGACTAACTAAAGATCCATAGAGTCCCCCAATGTAACAAAATCCTGCACAGGGTTTAATACAACAGATGTCCCAGCAATGGGTCTCACATTCTTTGACGACTAGATTGCGTTTTTAAATTAGAGGCTGCATAAATAACACCTGCTACGAAATTTAATTTAGACAAGACAGTAACCACAGAGTCACTTAGGTCATTATAGTCTTCATGTAGATAGTCAAAAGATGTTACCAAGTTAGTGTAAAATTCAAGGTGTGCAACATAGCTGAAGAACTGGATTCGGAAGCAATTTTTAATGGGAGAAAAAGACTAGGCATCACATTTGACCTGGGTGACTGATATGAATGGAACTTTGGGTCAGGAGTTTTTGAAACATCTGATGCATACAAAAAGGGCGTGTGTGAGAGACAGTAGATGGAAAAACCAAAGGAGAAGGGAATTCTGCCTCGTGGTCACCGGGGTAAACATCCCTCACTCCATCCACTCCATCTAACTGCTTGGCACTGTCAACTATGCTCGTATTTATGTCACACAGATTTGACCGAGAGTCCCCTGAGCCAGTTGGCATTGACAGCGCAGCTATAAATCGCAGAATCAGATGGACCATTCATTCCGCCCGCTCCCCCCAACAATACTCCCTTTTTGATGAGTTTAAAAGGATGGATTCGTTTTCTTCATAATTCCATGAGGAATTGAGCTCCCAGTTCGGCCTGCCACAGAGTCCGACCGTGGAATTACAGGAACCCCAAGGGCTTCCGACAAATTATTTGTGTCAAAGGCTACTTTGATCCTCAATGACATAATGCACGCGGGGAAACCCTTCAAACAAATTGAGCCCAGGAAAAATAAACTCAGTTTCCTTACTGACGAACTGCAGAAACGTAACTTAAACTGCCAAACAGTCACAACACAATCGAGCAAAATGAGCTCGATCGGTCCTACACAGTCAGACACATTATTTACGATGTCCGTCTGCCATGCGATTGGAGAAATGCTGATACAAGTTCAGAGCCTGCACTTTAAACGTATACTCCCAACACAAGTATTTAATGTTGAAACAGTACGGACAAAGAATGCGGGTAAAAGTGTTCTGCATTAAGAGGAACACAATAGCAACGTTCGCAGCAATTGCTTTCTAGCCGTGAGTGTTGCGTTTAGAAATAGTTCCACCGGCAGAATAAACAAAAAACAGGAAATTAGGCAGTTTGCCGGTTTTTGGCACCTCAGAATGTATGAATTAGGCTCATTTATTTAGAATGTAATTAATGTGTAATTTAAATGTGATTTTCTTTTTTTTTTTTTTTTTTTACCAAATGCACAATAAATAAAAAATAAAAAGATACTTATGTCCAACATGTCTCATACTCCTGACCTCCTCCTGACCCCCCAACAGACCACAAAGATGATCTGCCACTCCACTGTCCACCTATTTCTTTATGGCATCAGTCGTTATGATGTGGGCAACATTTGTACCTGTTGTCTTGGGCGTATAGGAGAGTGTGGTGTCCTTGATTGATATGTTAATGCGCCTGTACACAATAAGGCACAACCAGGCAATGGAGGGGGGGAACAAGGGAGGACAAGACAAACTATTTTACTAGGCCTTGTGTCATTGAGATTGTGCAAGTGCACAGACGACAAGTGCAGGTGAGAGGGTACGGGGAGAAAAGCACCCAGAGCAGCAGGTCCCCGAGTTAAGTGCAAGGAAGGCTGGGATACCAAGGGGAATCACACCCTGGTAGTGAACGGTAAGCCAGACGGCTGTGCAGGAAGGCCAGTAGGCAAGTGCAGGAGGACTGGACGTGGGGGTGGGAGGGCTGGTGTCCTGTAAGACTCCGGGGAACACCAATCAGCCAGTCAACAGAACAGTGCAGGAGGAGGTAAGGTTAGCAGGGGAGAGGAAGAGAGAAGGAAAAGGAGAAAAGGAAGGTTTTGAGGAGCTTCAGTAAGTTATGGAGATCCGGCTGAACGCAGGGAGAGGCAGGGAGGGCGTTCCACAGGAAGGCACCTGCAGAGGAGAGATATCTACCCCCCCAATCTCTGCTTGGAGAAGCGACTCTCCCGCAGAGAATTAGAAGTAGACAAGCGGAAGGCTCTAGTAGGAAGGTACTTAGGAAGAGAGAGCTGGAGATGGCGACGGCCCATGTTAGGGAGAATCTTCAAGAATGTGCTCATTTCCCTTACCTTTTGAGACCAAGCTGGCAGCTCTGTTTCCAAACACTGTTTTGTAGGCCATAAACATCCAGATCTAAGAAGTTTTGTGGTGGACAGCTTACACATCCTTTTACAGGCACCGCAATGTTTCTGTACTTACAGTGAGAGATATATATAGCCACAGTAACTGCTTTTACAAAGAGCAAAGAAAAAGGGCTCACACAGAGATCACGTTCAGAAGACCAAGCGTCCCCGCATAGGAGGACGAATCACGGGTGATTGTGTTGTACATTGGTACACAATCCAAGGTGGTATGTATCCCTGTGCCTACCTTTAAAGTTTTGCTGTGACAGCGGACCACAAATCGGGGGAGTCCACGCCCCCACCAACCACAACCCATAGTTGCAAGTACCCTAGAAACAAAGAAGAATTAAATGAGCCTGCCCTTGAAATATAAATAGGGTGAGAGAAGGGTTCCATGTAATTTCATCAAGAATAATTACTTCGAGGTAGTCATGCATGCCCCTTCCTTACTGTCCCTACCCTAAACCCAACCCTACCCCTTCTTACCCCTTAACCCAAAAATAACTATATTATTTCATGTAATTTCGAAATCATTACTTCAAAGTAAATTACCTCAAAGTTATTACTGTCATTGAAACCACGGGATATAGGGAGAAGTCCAGTAGGAGCGGGAACTCCAGAGGAGCCACATCCTGCAGTTGACCTTGACATAAAGGAAATTCTTGAAGACCATTCCTAGGAAGAGATATAACAGGAGAGTCCAGATCCGTAGACTCAGAGGGTCTCCAGGGAAGACTTATCGCTGACCACACAGTCTGGCAACCCAAAGCCAGATGGCAGCTGGAGAAATCTGCCATGCACTGCACTGGAGAACTTGCTTATTTGGATTCCTGGTGGAAGGCAGAATGCCAGAGCTCCAGATCCACGCCTTGCATTGAGGGAATCGGATGGCGAGTTGCCATACCCTCCAATGGCAACCTGAGGTAGAGTTTAGCAGGCAGGAAAAGAGGCAAGAACATAATATAATCTGCGTGACAAGCGCCCTGAGCTGTAGGGTGTGAAATATTGCTCACAATTTGCAAGCAGTAGTAAAAAGCCAAGGCGGGCAGGATGTCGCATCAGAAGAATTGCATTGCAGAGTCAAGGGCTCAGTGAAGGAAACACAATGCGGTCTGAACCCAGGTCAGACCCTGATACAAGCAAAGAAGCTGTAGGTCTGATCCCATAATAAACCCTGATACAAGGATGGGAACCTTAAGAATAATAACATTCCAGTCTGGAAAAAGTCTGCCCCACAAAGCCAGAAGATGCAGAGAAAGATCTGAAGAGCCTGGTACGAGCAGAGGGGCATGAGAACAACTGGGCTGAATAGATATCTGAGAACCTTTCTACAAGGGAGTCTGTGAACTGTGTTAGCCTCGAGGTGTACCTTTAAGAATAGGATAGTATAGACATTTTCATTGGGCCGCCTTTCGAAATTTCTGTTAGACTAGGTAATTGAGGATATTGGGGTATTATTTATGATGGCCATACTTTGGATTCTTTGATTTAATGTTGAGGGTCCCGGTGTAAGACCAGGACTGCTTAGGTAATATGATCCTGGAACATTAGGGGAGAGAGAAACTCTATAATTGCTATTTTTGGTTGTCCTCGCCATCAACATCTCCCTTTTGCATTTTGTGTTATTAGAACAGGTAGGCGTTTACCCAACCCTTCCCGCACCATTAAATCATTGATAAAGACAATGTGGCATTTGAATCATAAGTGTTATGTTTCACTACTTCGCCTACCACAGTAAGGAAAGTAAAAGAAAACTTTACGAAATATTTGCAGATTGTAAAAGCAAGGATGCACCTTCATATGAGATAAGGGAGTAAATATTGTTATCTACCATATAATTCAGAATGCTGGGTCTTTTCCTTAAATTTGCACCAGAGATTGTAGGGCTGTTTAAAATCATTCAAAAACTGATCCCTGCTGCACTTAGGTTGGAATTGCTGATCACATTGGCATATTCACTCAGTGTTTCATGCTTCACTGTTATAACCAGCTTTGACATTTGCCTGAGATGAAAGGTTTCCTGGATCCATCACTGTGGAAACTTCTTAAATGTGTGAGGTACAGAGTATTTTGGATTCATGGATAAGTACCAGTAAATTACAGTATTTAGTTGACTGTAAAGGGTATATTCCAGAGAGTAGGTAGTGGGAACCAGCAGGGTTCATTCATGCACCTTAGTTGGTGATAAATGTCCATGGATGATTCCCTATGAAACACAAATAGGGGAAGAGTTAATTTAGAGGAGCAGGCACTCTTAGGATCCAAGGAAGGAAGGAGCCGAATTCAACAGAAAGACGTGCACAAATAGCATGGATGCTTTGATGTAAATTGAAATGTGGAGGGGCTTGGGTAGCTGAGAGCATCACTAACTAATTAGAATGATTACTAAATATACCACAAAACCAAGATGGCCCTTTGGAATGGCCAGATAGAATACAATAGAAGTAGGACTACAAACACTTCCTTGAACTGTCTTTAACAAGGCAGAACAAGCAAAAAAAGTTTTCTTGGCAATGTGTTATGGTAGCTCGTCTTTGTTTGCAGTGTTCCAGACCCATGGGTTCTGTACCATCATTGGATGCTGTTATGTGTTTTTCCTAGAAGTCCTGTTTTTTTTTCCTGTCACCTTCAATACCATTTACTAAGACGGTTTGGGGGGTGGTGGTGGTTGTCAGCATGGCAATGCGGCCTCAAGTCCTCCACCAGCTAAGTGAAGCTATTGCATGGTGGGAAATACATGGGAACAAGGTAGGAGAGACAGCTGATATTTATCTCTATTTCTCTTTACTTTTTATGGGGAATCCTGCGAAGAGCCAGTTCCTCACCTACCCATGTTTTCTTTCCCAGTCTTCCCCTGAACAATGGAACCCCAAGTTCCTGCATTCCATTCCAGGCTATAGGGCACACGGGGGATGGAAGGGGTTGTCATCTGGGACTCTACGAATATGGCTGGAACATCAAACTATATAATAAAAGGCCAGACGTACATTTGTCTGAAGTCCTCCGCCCGCTTTGCTGTGTTATCACCGCTAGAGGGAGCTGTTGCCTTACGTATACAACAGCAAGACTTAAAGTTCATCATCCAGGTGAACAAAATGTGTATTTCAACAATGATATTATACAATTGGCTGCAGAAAAGGCCCAAGACAGGGATACTACTATAACAGCATACTTCAAAGTTGCATACACTAAGAAAATGTATAAATTAAAAAAAAAAACATATACATGGAAATTCATTTGATTAAGCAACGTTTCTCTAACAAAAATACATTTTTTTCATATACTTATGTAGTATGTAATTATTCATTGTAATATTTCTTGGTATGTATTATATCAATGATTTTCTTCATGTATGTTTAAGAAAATGTTTGGCTGCAGTTTACTTTATTTTATGATCTCATGTCTGCTGCACATGAATTGTATTACACTGACATCCCTCAACATTATATATTTGAGTACAAAAGCCGTAAGTGGAATCCAAGACAATGAGGAGCAGATACAATTGGCCGCATGTAATATGTTGAACTTTCAACAGATTGTTTGATTTTGTTTGAGGTTACTACTTCTCCACGTAAAAGGAGCAAAATCCTTTACAAATATTTTTTTCTATTAACATAAATTACCTTAAAATACACCACATAATATATTTGCACTCCGAACATTTCTTCTATTATGCACATTAGCCCATGTGCACAGGCTTTCCCACTAGTATGTTAATAATGTAATAAATAGTGAACAATAACTAAAAAATGAAAGCAAAAGAAGGGCTGTTGAATTGTTTTTCAGACATTTTTGATCATGCACATGGTTAGATTAGGGTGGAGAAAAGGTAGCTCCTATGTCCACGAGACCTCTATGCGGATAAGGAATTTGATAAAAAGTAGAGAGGTTTTGCAACAGTTTAATAATCATTTAGTTGAGCAGGAAATAGTTTTCTGATCTATCTATCAATCAAGTTGAATGTCACTGTTTACATGGATAGGCCATGTCTAATGGAGGTGCCAAGTGTGGTTATCTCCACTGCTACTACTGTGTAGTTTGCATGCCTTTAGTGACTTTGGGGATTGTGGGCATCTAGGATGGCTCTCAGGCAAGTTTTGTTTGACCACAATAGGATTCAGCTGCCGGTTGATATATTGAGAAATTGGTTCCACTGGTGAACCTATTCTTTTGATAGTGTTCCTGAATGAAGGAAAGTTGTTTAATTTGTGGATTATCAGTAAAAACGAAATGGTGGCCATTTTGTGATATTTGACTAGAAGAAAATCCCTTCTTCCTTAGTGAGGGGACCTAAACTGGACCAATTGTGGAGATACTCATGTAAAAGATGGTATAATTCTTTAGTAAGATTGTTAGTCAGTGTTTCATAAAATTGTACATTTGTAGGTCTCTTAAGGCGTTGGTGATGTAGACTGTCCTATTCATGAGGACCATGTCCCCTTCTTTGTCTGCTTCTTTTATGACGATTGGTGGGTATTTTTTGAAGTTGTTGAGTGGTTGTTTCTCTTTGGCAGTCCAATTTCTGGTAAACCTTGGTAGAGATTTGTTTTCAAGTCGTCCAAGTTCTTTGGTCATGATGTTCATGAATGTGTCATGTCATTGTTTGGTGGTGGAAGAATCTGAGTGAAAATTGATTTGTTGTTCTGTTCTGAGGGCATCTCCAAGTCATTGGATATACCCAAATGTGGTCGCTACTTCATGTTCTATTGATAGTCACGTGTGTACATGTTGAACTCCATGTAGGTATGTGTACAACACACTTAGTAATACACTCTTTACAAGTATTCAAGTACAGTTTTTTTACTGCACCTACCTGCTCATACCTCCCTCGGCTCCAGGCTCATCCCACCACCTCACGCTGATCCAGATGATCGGTCACAGTATGCGCAGCCTCAATGATTTTGTGGGCTTTCGCCTTGCTCTCAATGGGGCTGGTTTGTGGGGAGTGCACTGAGGAGAGGATGTACAATGCTGGTTTGCGTCTGTGACCCTCTATGATAAGAAGGCAGGCAAAGGGGTGGGTGACCAGCTATGATAGCAGTGGATTAGAAAGAAGTTTGGCAAACGCAGACATTTGGCCTTCAAAGGAGGGATCACTGCACAGCCAGGACAGGAGGGGGACATGCTTTCAAATGGAACTCCCGATTGGCACAATCATTGTAAAACCTGCTCTCATTGGTTGCAATGATCACAAAAAATAACATATTGTACTTTTTCCATTCCATACCCAATCATTTCCAGTTAACATACCAACAAGGTATCCTGCTCCTCAACACTGGCTCTCTCTTTTCTATTAGTATTGCTTTCCGTATAGGTGTTGCTTGCACCTTTCTTCTTAAGTGTGCCAAAACCAAAAGAAATGATAGTGAAGATTTGTGTAAAATGATGCATCTACCTGGAGGCAATAAGTAAATGTGGATGCTCCATGTAAGGAGGTCGTCTTAAAGATGCACATTTTGGATCACATTTGTGCTTTAGATCTACCTTTACAACTCTGACCTTTACTACCTAGGACAACTGTTTGAAAATCAAAAAGGTATTTATTTGTTTATTTGAGACAGTTTAAAGTGCAATACATGTGTACAGATTATTACATTTTCTGCATGAATCAATGCGATATTATTTTTCTTTATATCTTTGATTTGTGTTTAGAAAAGATGCCACCGTTCAGACCATTCGAGATAAGGACACGTCGAGATTGGAACTGTAGCTCATAGAATATGGAAAAGATCAGTAGTTGCATTGTCTGCTATGCCATTCTAAACTTTGCATGTTGCCTGATCATAAGCGGATGACACTACCACAGCGACAAAGATGCATGGCAATGGCTGATGACATAACCTCTACTGTGCCAGTCTCTCCGCAGGACCATGCCTAGGCATTGTACCGCTTCATGGGGTTCGCCTCCCACTCGGGCAGGGAGGACAGTTTTGCAGACACTTCATCGGTAATGGGCCAGTCCCAGGACTTGAAGAATGGAACCAGGTTCTTCTGCACCTGTTGGGAGAACTTCTCTGCCCAAAGGTTCATCTTGAAGTTGTTCTCATTCTTGATGTTGGACATCTTCTGATAGTCGGAGAAGAGCTGAATGAAGGGAGCCCATCCAAAGCATTCCTGCAGCTGGAGAAAAGGAAAGGTATTTTCACATAAGAAAGGGTTGGATCAGTTGTACTGTGCCACTGGCAAGTGGACGCTCTTAAGGTTTTACAGGAATGCAGCACAAATCGCTCTTCTTTAGAATGCTATGTATTAAACCAAACAGAACGGTTGGTATATCAACATGAACTCAGTCTTCATAAACAAACACAAAGTTTGTTACTTCATGATCGTGGGTGGAACAGGTTTCTTTCTACATTAAAAGAGAAACATTTTTTAAATCGGTTCAGAGAACCGTTCTAGAAAACTGACCAACCTACTATGCTGTTAGTGAGATCGATTTCCATGGACTAACAGCAGAGCTACTGATACAAGCAAGGATGCCATATGACGTTTTACTTTTGATGGTAAGATGGGTCTTTATTTTACTAGATGATAAGAGTCCTGAGGCTATATGAACCCTTTGGGTTGGTGAAGGGTGGTCATGTAGTTAACACTTGCCAATTATCAGTAAATGAGTTTTGTAGCCATGAAGAGCTGCAATTTGAGTCACAAGGGCTAGTGAGGCGTTGTTTTGAAACTATAAAAAGCTCTAATGAACTTGAAGGGTTATTATGTGATGCTAACTGGCTGGTTGTTGTGTCTGAGGATCATGTTAAAAGTGCAAGTTAGAGGGTGTTCTGTTGTACATGCTCCATTTTGGGACATCCTCATTTGTCTTCATCCTATTTTCTCCTCGCTTGTTCTTACTCCTCAGTCATCGTCCTTACTCATCACTCATCCTTCCTCTCACTTATCGCATATTAGACGTTTTAGGAGATCATTTCTCTTTCCCACAGCTCATTCTTAACCATTATTTCTTTTCCTCAGTCAACCTCTTTATTCTTAATTCGTCACACATCTGTCTTTCTCTTCCTACCAGCTTCAGCTTCCTAAAGGCTCATGGTTTAACAAACAAGGGGACCAAGTCAGTTGCCCAGGATCACACAAGGCGGTAAGCAAAGAAGCTGTGAATAGAAAACGGATAACCTGGTCTTAAAATCTGTACTTTGCCTCCAAACCACATCTCCCTGTTGCATTGAGGTATACAGAGGAGGGAGGAGGTGGGATGAAAAATAGTTATGAGCGAGGAGGAGCAATTCGGAATAAAGATTTTGTGTAAGAGTAATTATTCTCATTCTTTACCCCTATTCCATCAAAGCCCTCATGACTAAAGGACATGCTGAATTCCATGCATTCTAAAGGAGGTATTTAATCCAATATTCATAAAAATAAAGATGCACAATTGTAAATAAAGCTTTTTTTAGTTTACTTCTCATCATGTGCCAATCCCACCAGTTAATTTTCCACCAATTCATTTTTGGATAAAGACATTTTTAGCAGTAGACGAGGTGGAGCCAAAGCCAACTCAGGTAGTACGAGCCAAATGCCTGGCTCGACTCTAGTGCCTTTGGTGAAACAAGAGCCCAACTGCAGCCAAGACAAGCTTCACCGCATCCTCTATTACATTCACAGAGTAAATTAAAGTGACACCGACACATAATGAAAGCTAAATGAACTGCATGCAGTCATTTACATCCACAGAAATCTCTTGCCAGGAATTGCATGTTGGTGCAAATGTAAAGATCCAATGGGAGCATGCTGTGTTCTTAAACCTGCAAACTTGCCAACGGTGCAACCAGAAAACCTGGCTTTTACAGTTGACCAATCTATGCAATCCTGGGTAAAACACTCTACTTAAATGGGCTGTATTTCCTTTTATGATCCCTTTCCTTTTGTGATCCCTTAGATGTAATTTTGTATGCCCTTCTTATGTATCACTCTGTGGGATAATCATGTGTTTTGGTATTTCAGCGCTCTGAGGCCTATTGGTGTGTAGCGCTACATATAAAATACATTATTATTACACTCCTTCCCGCTCCCTATGTTCAGCTGACTACTTCTTGCTAACCATCCCTCCTTCCCCATGTGCCTCCTCTCGTTTCCGCTCCTTTCAGCTCCTAGCCCCCCTGCACTGGAACTCCTTACCTCTCTGAATCCAATCTATATCTACCTTTTCCTCCTTCCGCACTTCTCTGAAATCTCTCCTTCTCCATTCCCCGCCATGAAACCTTACCCTCCACTTATTCTCTCTGCTTCCCTCGAATCTACCCTATGATCCTCTCTCTACCCTCCCCCTTCCCCTTGCCGCCTCTCATTTTCACCCCTATACCCCTTCTGTTTCCATCCTCCTTCCCTTCCTCACCACTTTCCTCTTCCATCACAGATTAATTGCTCTACTTACTGTTTTATTGGTTTGATTCATAATTGCAAATTGCTTCTACTGTTATAATGTTCTATGTATTCTGTTGTTATAATGTAAAGCGCTTTGGATTGAAGCGCTATATAAACAAAATAAATACAAATACAAAAAATTATTATAGTGTATTACATTACAATGTTTGCTCCAAAGATAATACACATTGATCATTTATATTGAGCCCTCCAAAGGCTGAAGTACCCCTTAGCTTCCCCATTGCTCTATCATTTATGAGCCATGTTTCTACAGAAAACAATGATCTACTACACTGATGGGCAAAGAGTGTTTGCCTGTGGAATTCATCTTTAGTGGTTAAGAAGCCTTCAAGGACAATTGCTTTTAATCATCCCCCTGGGTTATGGAGAGTGGCAATGGGTTCTCCACATACCAACCAGTTTGGTGTTGGGGCATTGGGAGGCGACAATGATTGTGGGCAAGGGTGGTGTAAGGGCTCTCCGCCTGCCACACATCCCTTTTAAGTTTTTGTTCTCAATCTCCCACCATCCAGGACATGTGCATGCTGCCTGTTGCTCCCACATGTTCCAGATAAAAGACTGAGGATACGGTATAAGCCTGCCAAAAGGTATGCGTAATAACCAGCTACCACCATGTCATGGGTGGAGAACCTGGATGTGGACTAAGGTGAATACTAAGTGTAAAAACGCATATTTGTGGCGCAGTCAGCACCAAGATGAAGTGCAGGTGTAGCGTTGGCATATTGCGCCACAACACAAACTCGTTGGAACCCTTAATGTTTCAAACCATGTGTGCTGCTCTTCTCGTGTCAAATGACATGTCAAGGCCGTGCACCTCAGAACAGCAATTATGAAGACGTGTGTGGTCGAAGTGAGGGGAAAACAATGGTCACACCCCATTCACTTTACACATGAACCCTTCCTGGAAGATCTCAGCCAGAAATCGGGGCACTTACATCCTGCAGGACACTAGGAGAATCTGGGCCTGAGTGGGACGTTGTATTTGTGCTACAAATATGAACACTAATTCGTTCTGTGAGCGGGCTGCTTATGGTGGCAAATTGACGGTAATACACCTATTTACAGTGATTTCATTTAAATAACCTGTAATGTGCATATCCATAGGGTAATAGGCAGGAGGACCTGCATCCAGTCACAGACGCCATTAAAACGAGCAAAAAAGAACTGAATAAGTTGTTTATTGTTTGAGAAGTGCTTTTATTTTTTGGTGGAACATGCTCAGAGTCGATCTGATGGCATTCAAAGGGACTGGTGTTCTGTCTGGAGTCCCCGGGGCTGGCAATGGGTCTCTAGACCGTTCTCCCACACCACACTGCGCCTCCATTACACAGAAGATATGGACATAGGGATAAAGTAAACATGTCTTTACTGCACCCTTTCCTACGTATTACTAACCTCCTCCCCCTCAAGTCACATCCTCTTGTCAACATCCTCCCTCTTTTATCCCGTCTCTTAACACATAACGATGTCAATTGGATCCACAACATTACAACCTTCCCCTGTTTAAACAGCAAGACCCCACTCAACCCATTCTTCAATGAGTCTATGAGGTTGGATCCTCGACGTTGAGGTCTCTCCATTCGGTTGCCTTCTGTCTGTCCTAGCAACCTCACCCCTTGTATCTCCTGGGAATCCCTCTCCAATTCTTCACCATTCCTTTGATCTAAGACGTCTGAGTAAGTAGAATCTGTTTCACAGTCCTTGGGCCTCTCGTTAACCCCAGTCCCAATTTCCTGAGTTCTGAGTGACATGACTGTTTCCTTACACTGCGTTTATCGTGGACACTTTCTTCTGAATGATCACAATAGTGTCGGCCTGAAATGTGAAGAAGTGCTTATGGGTCTTGGTTTGTCGCGCAATCCCCACATCCTCACGGCTAGACTTGATTCCCTGGTCTATCATTTCAGCAGGCCTTCATCTTCTCTTTGGCCTGCTGATCTCGATCCCTCATTTTTCTATCTTGATAAACCTCCTCAGGTTTTGGGAGGTTGGGTATACTTGTTGTTACACTATGACCAAACATAACTTCGGATGGGGCCTTCCCCTTCATGCTGTGAGGTGTATTTCTGTAGTCCCTCAACAACTGGCAAAACAACTGTTCAAAAGGATTCTCAGTATGGTGTGCAATCAGGTTCCTTTTAATAACAGGCCATCTTCCGACAGCGACAGTTCCTCTTTCACCAACAACAATCTCTTGATGTAATTCTGGACGTCTTGGGATGCCAAATCCTTCAATTTCTTGGTGTGTTTCCATTGCCATGTCTTCAAACACCCTGTTATGATTTAAAAAGCCAGATCTTATCCCGACTCGTGTAGTATCTGTAGGCTCTCCCTTCCATTTGATGTTGCCTGGTGCACCACAAAACATATATTTATCGATCCGCTATAGATGGTTCCGGGGTCACTGTTTCTAAGGGGTGTCATGATAAAAATTCTGTTGGATTTTCCTTTTTATAGGTCTATGGGCTGTTAAAACGCATAATCCTGCAGCCATAGCTCTATCTCACAATCGTCTCTGGCATCCTTGCCTGAGGGTTGCATAAATGAACAGTAAGGCCTGATGATCCGTAATGATGGTAAATGGTTTTCCTTAGAGGAAGAGATGGTAGTGTCCACAAGCCCAGACTACCGCCAACCCTTCTTTCGCTGTTGGGAGTATGCCTGCTCTGTTTGGACAGGCTTCTCCTTTCATAGGACACGATGTGCCTCCTCTGTGATGCGTCTTTGAGTTGTGCCAGGATGGCGCTCAGTCCAACTGGGCTGTCATCTAACAGCAGTTCTGTGTGCCTCGCTGTGTCATAATAGGACATGTTGTCTGCTGAAGATATTCTCTACCGGATGACGCATGACAAACCTCGGACCACTGCAACAAGACATGCTGCTTAGTGAAAGCTCTCAGAAGCTCGATGACTATTGCAAAGTCTTTTAGGTATCTGGAGTAATAGCTGGCGAGTCCTAGGAATGACTGCACCTCAGATGCATTTGTGGGTGGAGGTGTGTCGTTGAGTACCACCACATTTACCGGGTCTGGAGTTAGTCCGTGGGCTGAGAAGATATGCCCAAAAACAGAGTTTGCCTTTCCAAAACTCACATTTGCCCTTATTGAGCGTGAGCTGAGCCTCTTCCAGTGCCATGCATACTCTCGCTAAAATGTGTTGTTCTGTGTCCCTGCCGAAAACCAGAATGTCATTACTGTAGTTTAGATAGTTAGGGATGTGCTTTATTAAAAATGTGTAACTCTGCCTGAAAGATCTCTGCTGCCGATGACACCCTAAAGCTAAGTCTCAATACAGTCCCAGGTCGGTCACAAAAGGTACATCACCATGTACCGGGACTCCGGGCTCAACTCCAGCTGATGATCATGTCAAAAAGACTTTTGCCCCATTCAGTAGATGCATCATGCCTGTGATACGGGGGCCTGATGCCGCTCCCACATGATGGCCTGATTCGGTCTTCCGATGTCCACGCAGAGTCTGATGGTATTTGACCCCTTTTTTGGAGCCAGTACAATGGGATACACCCAGGGTGTGGGTCCGTTAATGGGCTATATAATGTCTTGTTCCAGAGCTTGTGTAGTTTTTCTTCCATTTGGTGCTGTATATGCACTGGTATGCCTATGCGCTGATAGTGTTGGGCTATATGTACACTTCACGAAGGCCCCACAACTACAATCCTCGGATGTTCCTATACATTTCCTCACTGATCACATTGACCGTGGCTCCCGTCTCAACTAGGAATACAGCTTGTAGTTTGTTAATTTGTATTAGTACAAACGGCCTAATTGTGTAAGGTAGCCAACCCTTGTTTTTAGCCCTACTGTGTTAGTCAGCAGTTTTTTGCATTTAGCCTAATTGTGTATGGTAGCCATTGTTTGCATTTAGCCTAAGTGTGTAGGTTAGCCACATCTTACATTTCGGCCAATCTGCGCAAGTTAGCCATATTTTTTATTCATTTAGCACTGAGCCCGTCTATGAAATGTAACACCTGTCTTCGTACATAGATGGAGCCCTGGATGTAGACATTGTTGTTTGCACAGCTAACCAATTTCCTCCCCTTGCACACCGCACATTCATAACTTAGCAGAAGGCACAGACTCATTCCACACACCCTACACTCGCATATAACACACACACTACTGCACAACACCTCTATCGTTACAATGAAGCTACCTTTAACGAAAAGAAATCGAACTGTAGCTTCTCACAAAATTCTCCTTTAAATGCAACACACCCATATGTAGTTCATAGTTTAGGTCCGCTGTGCCCATCCACACGAGTGACTAGCAGGGTCTTGGCCACCCTCACATAACTTTAATGGCTGAAATGCACATACGCATAATAGCTTCTCCCAAATATGGACCCCGGACCCTCCAAGGGCATTCAATCAACGGCACGTTAGGACCATAATTATGGTGAACAGTGCTTTACAAATGATAAAATTAATGAATTAGTAGGGTTGGGCTTTGTTCTTTTGCCTGCTGGTTTCCTAAGGCATAGAGGTAACCAACAAGCTTGACACGATTGTCTTATGTGGTGTCGCTCCATTTGGGGATGGCGTGACACTGATGAGCATGCGGTTCACCATTCTGGGGTTTTCCTTTCCTCCTGAGTCGTTTCTTCCCTCCATAGGCTCTTAATGTAGTGTCCGGCTGGTTTTTCCTGATAATGCACAACTGTTGCCGGAGATGTTGTTGCTGCTACTGACCTTTCCTTCATTCTTGTTCTCGACAGGCCCATCCCCTCTCCTCTTGTCACGCTGTGAGACATACGACATACCGCCTTGAAGTGATTTTCAACTCCACAGGCTGAGCCCAGAATTTTCTATTCTGTAAAAATCAACCCAAAGGAGATCACTGTTAGCCTAACCATGTTACCAATAGTAAGGTGTTCACATTATATAAAATTGTAAAGGTTCCAACCTTATTCCATGTTGTTAAGGCATGCTGCGTTTATTGCAATTGAAGTCCAATTCCTAGCTGGCCTGTAGCTGGTGCCTCACCTTGGCATTGGCTGACCTGCCACTGTAGCTGTCTGCAATGCCAGTCTCCAGCCACTGCCTGTAACACAGCTGGCAGGGCCTGCTGGGCTTCCTTTTTGACCACCTTATAAAATCCATGGCTCGCCGGGCTGGGCTGCACTTAATCTTGTCACCACCGTCACCACAGGCGAATGGGGTGATTGCACCCTTATTTCATTAATTGTCCTTTCTTTTCACCGCCGCCCCCGTGGCTGATACATGGACGTCTTTGCAGCGCCCTGATGGCACCGGAGCACGCCTGTCAGTTGTTCCTCTTTTCTGCTCCTTGCATCAAGGAGCACAGGTTTACGGTTCAGTCGCCCGTGTTCTGACATGAGTGCCTGCAGCTCCTGAGGGACTCTAGACCATTCTTCGACACAGCGCCTTCCTTACACAGAAGATTCGGACAGAGAGATAAGGTGAAAGTGTCTTCAATGCACTGTTCCCTATCTCTCCTCCCCATCATGTGACATCCTCTTCCCAATATCCTCCCTCTTCTATCCCACCCCAAACACATAACGATGTGGGTGGGATCCACAACATTACACCGGGATTCAAAAGTGGAGGGCTCACAATAGAAAACTGTCTAGCACCTCTAGTACTACAACATGAAGGCGGTCTGATCAATGTGTCTGATTAATCAAAGATTGCAGAGCTGTAGGCAGATGTTAACGGTGGATCTTTGAACTAAGATAAGCTGGGACAAACAGTTTATAGCCTTAACGATTAAACAATCTTTGCTGCCTGGGTAGTGGATCTGCTAGCTATGGGTTAGGTGGGGTGGGTAAACTCCATCCACCCTCTTCCTGGACCCTTGAATCATAAAAGATTTCTATTAGTTTAGCCACTCAGAGGAATTCCCCTTTGCTTTCTTTTTGGCCTGACAGGTGGGCGGGCGGTGGAGGTAGGAAATCTAGCACCACGTCCTAGTTGGTGATTGCCAGTGGAGTTGGTAAAAAAAGCTGAAACCTTTTTCTTTGCAACCTCTAAATAGAACCTTATTGAATAACTAAGTGGAAAGTGCCGTCTTGTCATAATATACTTGTGGAGAGATAATGGCATATATTGCACATATAGTTAAACACACAAAGGCTGTATCATACCAAGCACCTCCACAATTTCCTGCAGTTGAGCATTAATAGTTCTGTTTCAATTCCAGAAATACAGAAATCATAGGAAAGTTAAAAAACATTCCATAATATTTCTTCGTCCTTTCTGTATCCAGCACCTTTTATGCTTGGCTATTTAACAACCTAGCAATTGTTGTTTTCCTTCTTTCCACTTTTCCCTCTTGACAAATTTGTGGTTACCCAAAGTTTACCTGCAGGTAGGTCTCCAAAGCAGTCCACACGGACCAGTCCTTCAGCTTCCGTCCATTCTTCAAAAACTGCTGAATTCTATCTTCCCTGGCCTTTGGCTGAAGAGCTGGGTGTGCCTTGTCTCTTGGGATTCCAAGCACCTTCTCATGTACATAGACGGACCACAGATTACAGGTGGCCTCTGTGGTATGAGGGGAAAATTCCCAATCACGTTTCTGCTGGTTGTGACCCAGTTCATGAATCGCACCCCACAGGCCCCCAGATGAAATGCGCTCAGCATTTGTCAGCTCTTTAGCAGAAGGTAAGTGGCACATGATGGGATAACCAGCATGCATCCAACCTGGAGAGAACCAACAAAGAGAGCAGGTGAGATTTCCATAATGCATAATTTTGGCCAACAAATCAAAAATCAACTTGCATGCAAACATTTTATATTCCATCTTTCCCTCAGGCCTGGTCATATATTCTTCTGTGGCAACTTTCAATGGTTTAGCACCATTTGTAGATATATTGAATAACAGGAACAAGGCAGACTGGTAACCCATACCAACAAAACAGGGCTAGGTATCTCCACACAGGTCATAAACAGGTGGCTGGAGTGACACTCACAACTGACTATAGTGTTATCATGATCCTGCTTAGCCAAACATTTACAGCTCAAATATTTCATCACAGTGGTAATATTTTTACTTTCGAAGAAAATAAATCACACTCCGCCTCTCCCATAATCTTCAAATCACTGCAGGGAAGAGTCTAGGATATAAACACTGCAAAGGAGGGACAATACCTCAACTACCCTGGTGCAAAGTCACATACCATAATGCGTGATTCAAAACCATGGTTCAAAGATTTCCACACAGAACCACGCTTCAGAATGGTGCCTACCATTAATTCAGACAAACAAGCTGTAAAATAGGCTGCACTACATATAAGCCAATAGGAAAATGTACTCGCATGCCACTTGTGCTAGCTCATGGCTTGTGCGCATACTGAATATTGACTAAAGAATGGTACCTGTAGTATCATTTGATCATGACTTAAATGTAACCATGTTTAAGAATGATAATAATTAAAAAAAAAACATGACACCAGAGGTTATATGCTGCAAGTAGCACTGTATCACAGTGAGTAATTAAAATGTCCACTCGCCAGACAGCAAGAACAGGCGGCAGTCAACATTAAGTTCTCCAAGGATCCCTGTTCAGAGGATTACCAGGCAGGAGGTAGCCACAGGCCCCCAGAAGTGCACAACTACCCTCCAGCATCTAGGTCCATCAACCATCTTCCCTGGAATCTTGGAAGTCATCCGTCACTCTGGAATGCTCCACTATAGAATTGCATGAGATCATTAACTACCAGGATGCCCCCTGGACAATACACATACTCGCACATTAGGAAAATACATTGAGACATAACACCAGTTCCTCTCTATCCTCCCCGCTATGTCCTCCCATCTTTCATTACCAAGGCATCCTCGTACGCTCACACAATGTTTTGTGAGCCCCAGAACCTTCTTAGTCCCTTAAGGTCATCCCAGGCTTCTTCACCCACACCACATCACCCAACCGCAACATTCTCTGGTTAACACATTTATGGCAATCATATCTACTCTTCTTCCTCTCTCACTTCCATTTCACCTCGTCCCTCAAATATCCTTCATCCGACTACACAAACTCGGTATGCGCAACTATCATGGGCACACTGCTGTATGAGGTTTCCTGCTCCCAAGTATCTCAAACTGTGCCAATCCAGTGGCCGTGTGGGGTGCCAGCATGTAGGCAAACACTCTTCTTCACAGCACCCTCCCAAGACAGTCCCACACTCTATGCTGATTGCATTGGTTTCTGGATGATAGTGATGTTTATGATGTGCTACGCTGACCCTTTGCAGGAAAGCCTCCACTATGCTTGATGTCAACTGTACCCCATTTTTGGTGAGCATATTAGCCGGAAATTCTTCCTTTCGAAATTTTCATCTAAGAATTTGCCACAGCTCTATATTCCGTCTCATGCAAAACTTAAATTTCCATTACGAGTCTGGCGATAGCCCTGCCGGGGCTACTGGCGGGTTGCCGCTGCACTCGTAAAATGGTACCAGCGCCTGACTTCCCGGTGCCACAGGGAGATTAAAAGTCTGGCGGCCCGGGAAGTCAGGCGTCAGTAAAATGTTAGTCCCCATTCCCATAGAGTCCTTTGGGACTCTATGGGAGTGGCAACTCGTAAGCGTCGGCATCGTTGCTAACGGTGCCATCGTTTACGTGAACTCTCTGCCTACCATGGCCGCTGCACCCGGCCGGGTCAGACCTGTCAGGTGCAGCAGTCCCAGCAGGCAAACTCGTAGTTTGCCCGCCTGCTAACAAGGGTGCCAGTGAGCTCACCGGCACCCTTGTTTCCGGACCAGCAAACTTGTAATGAGGCCCTTAGTCTCCCTTTGTTTCTCATCATCCCCATATGCTCATAATGACACGCCTCCAAAGTCTTCACACCCCCTTGCTTCTCTATGCAACTTCCGCAATTGTCTAACGTTTTCCCTGTAACAGCGCTGCAATGCCCTTGGGTTTTTGTGTGCTTTATAAATGTAAAAATAAATAAACTTTCTTCTCACTTGCACAGGAGCTGTCCTTCTATACTTGGCTCATCCCTCACCTTATAGAATCAGTTTGTGACTTCCCCTTCAGCATAGCCACTCTAGCCACTTTCCTTCTGTCAGCCTCATCACCCCCTCCACAGACTAGCTCCAAGCCTCCCTACTAATAATTCCTCTGCAAATCTAGAATACTTGCACCCCTCCTATCTCCTACTTGTTTTACTTCTGTGCCTCCCTCTCCACTGCAGCATGGGATTGATAGTCATCAATGACATAGTCAGCAATGACATTTTCCTTACCCAGCAGATGCTCAAGAGTGAAACTGTGACCCTGAAGAGATGTTGCCTGCCTCATAATCCTATGAGACATTCGAGCTGGCTCCTTGGCCATAAAACCCCCCATAAGTGGTTATTGTCTATGCATATTTCAAACATTCTTCCCAACCAGAATGTCACTTGTTCACTGCCCACACAGCACTAAGCACCTCTTAGTGAATACTTAAATTCATCCCGTCAGCATTCACCAGGTGAATACTACTTTGTTTCTCTGAGACTGCTCCTGACCCCGTTTCACTTGATCTGTCTTAATCCATGTTTCACACTCCATGTCAAAGTGGGCTAGAGCTGGTGTGCAAGCAATAGCTCACTTGACATCTTTGAATTCTCTCACAATCACCTGACCTGTGGAACGCACTATCCTTTTCTCCAGAGGTGGAGTATATTCCCTCAGTCGTATCAGAGAAAATACCAACAAATTTAGCATGCACGTCCTCTTTTCCTAGAATGGACATTACCCCCTGTTGGCCCTTGGATCTAGCCAAATTCACAATAACTATGGCAAATATTTTATTAGGATCGACCCTAGCTTCACTCAATTTCTGATCTATGTTTTCACTTGAAACCATTCTGAACTGTTAGCCCGGCACCGTGTAGTGCTTCCAGCACCAACTCTAACTTCTGGTCTTGCTCCCTTTCTGTCCTTCCTGTTGTCTTAAAAACATACCACACCCTGCCTGTTTCTGAACATAGGGTGCATGATACATTGAAATATGTACGCAACCGAAACTAGCCCAAAAGGCATTCTCTTGATTTGGTGTGCTCCCCTCCAAGTGTGACAAACTTAGTATGCTTGCGAGAAGATAGGTCTAGTGTATTAAACACTGTTGCATTGCCCTTCAAACTAACCAACTAGCCTATGGTTCAGAAGGGGAACCTGTTGACTACTACATTGTGATTGACTGCCCTAAGGTTGACACACAACCAAATGTGTCCATTAGCCTTCCTGGCCACCAAAATAGGCGAGACCCACTCTTATGCCTCTGTTTGTACTATCAACCATTGTTTGTCAAGCATTTTTTGTTCTGACTGTACCGCCTCCGGGAGACTTATGGGAATATTACTCACCTTTGTCACAACTGGGACTTCATCCACTTTGAGTCTGATGCTGTGTTGAAAACCCTTAGACACCCCAGAGTGTCTTAGAACACCTCCTAAAACTTGTCATCCAACCTTGTTATTATTATGATATTATTGTGTAGAACGAGCTTCAGAAAACAACAGCGCTCTTTATAAATCATAGAGGGAAGGAGATATACAAAGGAGTGGGGGGGCTGAGAAAGGGGGCGCAGGAGGGCGGGAAATTCTGTAGCAAGTGATCTACAAGCAACTAGGGGAAGAAACAGGAGGTAGCAGATCATTCAATCTTAGTTTAGGTAGGGAGTGGATGATGTTTGGACCTTGGTGTTAGGAGCCATACCTTGAAGAGGTGGATCTTGAGAAACGTCCTGAAAAGAAGAAGCAAGGAGGCAAGTCTGGTGCTGACATAGAGGAGATTTCAGAGGCTGAGGACATAGACAGAGTAGGCCTGGTGGAGTTCAAGTCTGCACATGTCCTTATATCTGGTGGATCATTGGCCTCCGGAGATGCAGAGTTTCTCAGTGAGGTAGCTTGAGGACTTCAGGGGAACGGAATTGTAGATGCTGCAGCAGCATTTGAAGACGCTTCTCTGGGGCGATCCTGCTCTATGATTGTCATACATTGCGTCACACACAGATCCAAAACTATTCCCATATCACTCTGCTCATACCACCTTAGCAGACATCTGGAACATTTTGAAACATGCAGATCTGCCGACATTATTCACGACTTGTACTCCATAGTTGCTCTAAACTGGCCTTTTATATCAATACATGCTCCACCATTCATGTTAGCCAAGACATGCAGTCTAATGAGGTGAGACCCTGTGCCCTCAAAGTGTGCCTCACAGGTCCTCAATTAATGATAGTGTGGTTTGACCCGGATCAATCAGCATGCAAATGTGCTTACTATTGACAATGAGGCTTCCCACCTTTCCTCACCTTGGCTCCAACTTTGCTCACCGTGAAAGATGCACCCTCTTCATCATAACTAATGTTCTCACTCCTACCATTATTTGTGATATTTGCTTAATGGCAGCATTGGAAAAATGTGCTCAACAATGGGCAAAGCATCTTTTCCATCCACACTTCCCACTCTCTGCTGTGAGCCCTGGGCAATTTGCAGAATTAGCAAAGTGGAAGGTGCTTCCACATCCAAAACATCTCCTTACATTTCTGTTTCCACCCTTCTTCATGTGCCTCTCTGACACCGCTGTAATCTTCTTGCTGTCCCAACCATTTTCTTTTGCCACATTGCGGTCATTTCCAGCCACATTTATCTCCACCCTTGACAAAAGCACATACCCTTTTAACATCCTTCATTTTCCATTTGCCCAATTCTTTCATACACTGCATCATGTTCTCCACCTTCTTAGCTATATCCACTAACTCATCTGACATCGGGTCTCCCTTGCTCCATATCTCTTCCCTAATCTTACATTCATTCCCCATCAACATACATTGATCGTGTCCATGCCCATTTTAAGAATCCCCGCATTTACGTTAGTTTGCCAGCTCTCTTAACCCAGCAATGACATTTTCCACACTCTCCTGATCATGCTAAAGTAGTAGCCTTTTAAAATGGGATTCACTTCTTTTCAAAATGAGGGTTCATTTTTCCTTCAGCAGGGTCTCCTAAGAATTGGCATGAGAACTTAGTGCAGTTATGCTTTTCAATAGCCTCTTTCCTTCTGAACCACAAAAGAGCATGGGTAATGCTCTCTTCCTTTCACCAGTGTAGAAAAGCCCAGGAGGCTGGGTAGAGAAGGACCCAGGAAGTTGAAAGAGAGATTCCACAGTTAGCTATTGCTATAGATGGGTCTAAAGAGGTCGGGAGAGAAGTTAAGGTGGGTGTTGTGACAGAAACTGTGGATGAGGTGTTGAGAGAATCCACAGAGAAGAAAGCGGAGAAGCTGGTTCTTAATAAAGAGGTGACTAAAGATGTGCCTAAAACGGTGGTGAACAGTGAGGGGATGATTAAAGAGAAGGGAACCAGAGTGGAGTTGTAAAGAAGAGAATCACCATGAGCAGGGGAGAAGAGGAGGAAAGCCAGATGTGGCGAAGAATAGAAAATCAGTAGAATGAGGAAAATGAGAAAAGATGCAAGGGTAAGCCTGCATAGGTTGATGGACGAAACATTTGATTAACTGGCATGCACACCTTCTTATAATAACAGTAGGAGTATGAGTGATTGATAAATGTATGGTTAATTATGGGTGCAGTGGAGAAACAAAGCAGCTCTGGCACACTAAGCCACCACTAAACCATGAGAAGAAAAAAGTGCCAAAATCTGAAGGACATTCCCGTCCCCGGCACACCAATTGTACTGCGGTAAACTCAGTCAAAACTCAATACGATTTATACAATTGATTTCAAACAGTAAATTACACATTCAAAAGTTGAAGAGTGTGCTGACTAATATCAGTCTTTTATTTATCCAAAGCTAAAATGTAAATGGGTAATAAAAGAAACAGTGAGCTCTACGCGTTTCGGGATGACAAATCCTTCATCAGGAACAGTAATTCTTGATAATAGATTTGTACATCAAAGTCACCAAACAAGTAAATAACAAAAGTAAGCTCAGATTTCCAAATCTTCTAGCTAGGATCAGAAGTACACAATGTAATATCATACGGGTAATCCCTATTGGTACATAATTGAAGCATCACTTTGATCATCTCTTCTGACTGGTGCAAATATAATATGCATAAATCAAAGATTATTTAAATAGTGTTCGCTTCGGTCTTACCATGTTACCGGCGGCAGTGCAAATAAAGACGCAAGCATGCCATTGTCAAAGATGGCCTCTTTAAATAGACTCACTTGTAGAATTCATTTGTTGCCAATCCTGTGAGTATGCTCTAACCTAATCCTCTAGTATCAACTAGGTCAACTAGGGCTTTTTTTCAAACTGATCTTACTAATTATACTTGCAACATGTGACCCTTATGCCATCCCCGATGTATACCAAAATCATCTGTATGGAGTTGTTCATCATTGTGTATGTTATATGAATCTAGGACCACTTAATATAGCGGTCAACCTCCGTTTATGTTCTTCTTCTATGTTAACTGAATTGTCGATTCACATTATCCTCTGTTTATTTTTCACTCTAATGTTAACTGAGTTGTTAATTTGGATCTGTGTGATTTGGACATGGCATAATTGTATTCAGCAGAATTGACTGTAGTCAATTAAGCTGAGAAACCAATTTTGCTGCAGCCAAAATCAACAAATCCAAGCCCTCAATACATCTCCACCCTCCCCCCAACATACATTTTATGTGTCCACTTTCATTCGGACCGCTCGGTGTCAGTTCCGTCCCTCCTACACGGTTCCGATCTGATGCTGCAGGGTCCGCTTTTATATATTTATTTTTTCACCCCGCTTCCCCCAAAGGCCATCACTACCGAATATGGGGGAGCAGGGACACCACCACAAACCCCGCTCCCCATGTTTGGTAGTGATTACATGATATATTTAATGCTTATGATACACAAAATGGACCACTGATTACGTGGCAACTTTGATTTAATTCTTGAAAAAGATATACCCAATAGATACTTATCAAATCAAAGCTAAAGAGTGTGCAGAACATAGCCACAGGTATATAACAATATCAGACTGAATTGTTACAAAATGGAATGTATACAAAATTATCAAGGAGAAAATACAACCATATTAATACAAAGACCAAAAGACACAATAGCAATCAGGAAGGGATAACGTGTCAGTAAGCAAGTAGGTGAGATTAGTAATGCACAGAATCTGACTGGCCCTGACTAAAATGGGTACAGTTCACAATATTTGGACTGTAACATACATTTGTGAACACTTGATTTGCAGTGGACAAACAAAAAAAACCAATATTATATTTATTATAGTTGGGGTTGAAAAATAATCAAGATTGGGTCAACTCCATCTGCCATTGCAGTAACCTGGATTGACAAGTGGTTCAAGCTAGGCGTTTCTGTGGAATATTCAGTTGATCACCCCCTTTCTTCAGGACGGAATGTCATTATCAGTTCCTATGCTGTTACTTGTGATTATCACTTGGTGGCATGAACTGCCATCCCAGATACAAAGTTGTGAGAACATTGCTCTCACAGAGAGCTGCGCTGTGGGGTAGTAAGGGAACCTGGCTCATGGTCACGCAAGGGTCACATGACTCTAAAAAGAAAGAATAAACTGTCAAGGGTGCAGTTGTGGAACCTTGCTAGATGGTTACAGGTGCTCCGTTCTGCGTCCTGACACCGCTGCGGCCCAGGCATTTATGGGGGCACTCCACTCATTAGCAGTGTAGTGCATGTAAGCTGTGCCAACCCCCAGGTTGCATTTTATCACTCCACGGCCAGGGGCATAATTTAAATTGTATTGTTTATTTATAAAGCACTTGGACACAGAACTTAGTGCTCCAAGATGGGAGGTTAACATGGGCTACAATCATTCATAAGGCCTTGGAAAATTCAGAATGAGATACAATAATAATAAGCATAATAGGCCAGAACGGCATGTCTGCTAATTCAAGGGCATTGATAGTTTGTGGGGAAAGCAGGCAGAGGGGGGGGGCGACATGAAAAAAAGAACTTGACAATATGGAAGTGTGTGACAAGCAGTGAGGGTAGGAGGGAAGGGGGAGAGAGGTGGAGGCAGGTAATAATTCACAGCCATACTGGAGAGCATTTCTTGCTAGAGTGAACACAGTAGACCCTTGACATAATGGGGTGACAAGGGAGGGGAATGGTTAAGCTGGTTGGGCGTTTTATAATGTGCCACTAACACAAGTGTTTCAGGTGCACAATGCTAGGGGGGTGACAAGGGGCAATAGAGGGGCAGACAGACAAAGAGCTTACGGTTGGTTGCATTCAATTTGTGTAAGTGCACAGACAGGAAGTGTAAAGGTTGGGGAAAGGATAAGTGCACCTGGTCCAGGAGGACGGGGTTAGAGCAGAGGGTTATCTGTTTTGGGAAGTGCCTAATGCAGTCAGAAGTGCAGGGGCCTGGAGGCAGTGCAGGGACTGGTGAGGGGGCCTGGGACATGTAGATTCTGAGGTGATCCAGGAAATCAGTCAGCAAGCTGAGCAGAAGGAGCAGGTAGGGAGCGTAGATTAGCAGGAGAAGAGGAGGGTCTTGATGCTATTTCGGAATTTCAGGAGATCCGGCTCAAGATGGAGAGAGGCAGGGAGACTGTTCTAGAGGGTGGCCCCTGCACAGGAAAAGGATCTACCTCCAAGTCTCTGTTTGGAGACAACCAACAGATTCAGTGCGGGGGTAAGCTGAGAGTTAGCCAACTTCTCCAGTAGTTTGCCCAGGAACAGAGTGATAGAAATCGGGCGATAGTTTGCCGGGATACAAGGGTCAGCAGATGGTTTTTTAAGTAGTGGGCCACCAGAGAGTGTTTGAGAGAGGAGGGGGAAAACTCCAGTGGTGAAGGAGAGGTTGCAGAGGTCCACCAATACTGGAGCTAGAGTGTTAATGTTGTCCTTGATAGTTTTGGAAGGACATGGTTCCACCTGTTTGAGGAGGTTTTCATAGACCAGACTTGCCTAGTGACCTCCTCAAGTGTGACAGGGTAAAAAGTAGGAAAGGGAAGAGGTGGAAGAGTATGGGAGGCCGAAGGGGGCTCGGAGGATGTTGGTGCATGGGCGGGTGAAGGAGTGAGAGAGAGGAAACAATGTCCAGGGTTTGTTTGGTGAAATGTGCTGCCAATGAAGAGTAACGGTCTGCTAATCTGTGCTGCCCACAGCAGGGGAGCGCTTCACGTTTGCAGCAACCTCCCTCTTGACAGGTGTCCCACTGAGACCCGGGCCACACCTGACAGACGTGGCCCAGGTGTGAGAAGTCCTGCCCCCGGCCCCCAACGCTGCAACTAAGTGCTGGGCTGCATCTTGCCAAGCAGGCCAGCCAAGTAAGACTTTGGGGCCTCCATCCTTGTTGCTGCTGCTGGCTGCTGCTGCCATCATCTGCCACAGAAGAACCACCATAGGAGAGCGCAGAGAGGAACATCGAGAGCAGCAACCAGAGACATTGAGACAGCCTGGGCAGGTTATTTTGCAAGTAAGATCTTTGTAAATAGTTTTTTTTAATACAGTACACTGTATAGACTTGTATATATTTTATTAAGACTCTTTTTATATTTTTCATATTTGATGGATTCTTTTTATGTTTTTGTGTTTTGCTTTTGAATACCACAGTGTATTACGAGTAACTTAAGTTGTATATAGTGGCTTGTGGTGTTTTCCCTTTTTATAGACAAACTCACAAAACCCTGCGGGTGTACCGTAAAAGTATATAAGTAAGCTTTTACCAACTAAAAAGAACCGTACACCAGCATTCCCTTTGTCTGCCTTTCCTTTTGTCTTCCAGTTACTATAACCTTGTGTTTTCTCCTTAGTGGTGTTTGGCAAACCTGCCTGCCCCAACCTCTTGGTTGTCCCTACCCTTACCACTTTCTTAGCGAGGTACACCGCAGTGATCCTGAACCCAGGAGAGCAGGGTTTGCAGACAGGTTAGAGGCCAGTCAAGTTATAAGTGAATGTTTAAGCTGCATACTGTGTGCCCGCCTACACCCATCTCCCGATTGACGGATCGCTGCGATAGACGATCACCCCGCTACATATCTATCTTCTTTTCTCTTTGTTCCTACTCTACTATTAATTCTTCCCTTGTTTTCTATTTTTGTTCTTCCTTCCAACTCTCACCAACTATTCCACTTCCTGTGTATTATCAATAGATGTATCCATGGTCTTCCTCCACTGTACCTGCCCTCATTGATCTCTCTGTATAACCCTTCTCATCCTATGCACCCCTAGGGCTTCATCTCCTTTCTGTCCCTAATCCTTCTTGTGCATCATCTCGATTTTGCTCCTTTTCTCTTCGTGTTCCGAAACAAAGGAACTCCTTACCTCTATTCATTTAATCCTCTCCCTCCTTACAAATATTTCCCTTTCGTCTCAAACCTCATCTTCTTTCTGCTTGTTAGATTCTTTCATAAACTATGACTTTTAAATATTATTTTGCCTTTACACTTGTTTATTGTACAGTTTATTCTTGAACTGTACAGAGCTTTGTCCAAATGCTTTATACCTGCCAGTAAATACAAAATACAAATACTTTGTCTTGTTGATACCTCTGTGATCCAAGCACACAATTTTTCAACTGCAAATATCAAATGGCGTTTGTTTTATAATGTTCTATAATGGACCTCTGAAAGCCCAGGATAATGTCCAGTTACTATTCTTTAGAAAGCCTCATAAACCGGTTGCACTACATATCTTATCTGTGGTGGGTATGTTTGGTAATGAAATAGGACAGATTCTTTTAAGTTCAGCGAGAGGGGGGTCTTGCACACAAGTAAGTCTGAACAAACGGATGAGGGGAAACACAACCACCTGAAATTCTGCTAGGTCAGTCAGGCTGAACTTTCCGGTACTTCCGGCAGGTACGAATCGGGATTGCAGTTTATACAAATAGTACGTTGTTTGTGATTGGTCTTGTAGGCATAATGTTGCTGGTGGTTTGGCTAATGTAGGTAGATAATGAAAGGGTTTTACTTTGAGTTACAGAAGAGTAATTAAAGGAGAGGTAGAAGTGGGCTAGTTTCTTTGTTTTTACACACACCCCTGCCCTACGACCCAGAGAACACATCACCCCTGCCCTTAGAGTACTACACTGGCTTTCTATCAGCCGACAGGTGACATTTACGGTCATGTGCATCACACAGTACTGGATCAGAATTCCCCCAGTTCAAGCTCACACGCTACCAACCCACTAGAAACCTTATATCTGTTTCTGCACTCCTCTTCATGATCCCACCTTACAACTCCACCAGAATAGGAGCATCTGCCTTCTCTGTCCAAGCCCTCCACCATCTGGAACTCCCTTCCACTACACATCCTCTGTAATGAAAACTACCTCTCCTTCAGATAGGCCCTGAAAACATGGTTCATTTGGCAACCTGTAGTTTCTTCCCTCCACCCTCTCTTTCTTGTCATGGCATCATATGCCTCTGTCACGGTTTCGTTTGCATCCAGAATATTTCCCACTGAGAAGGGTAAAGTACAACTCTTGGAACAGTCGGGACGATTCGGATTCGCACACCAAATGCAAAGTGGCAAGCGAAGCATCAAGGCACGTAGTCAAACACTGCTATCTGGACACAAGCTGCAGGCATGGCAACCCACCCACACACACTCTCATCCACACCACACAATACACAAAACATAGCAGCCATCAGACTGCAGCTATGACATACGATAAAATGTGGCCCAGCTGAACACAAAATTAATCTCCGTGACTTGAATGCAGCTTCGACTTACGACAAATTTCAGTCAAGCTGGTCACATAGCGAACCTTGTGCACTTTCGAATTCTCCTAACCCATCCATATGTCTGACCATATTGGGTAGCTTAGTGGAGCACAGCCAGCCCACCTAACTCGCTATCTGAGCCTAATGCGCTCCTGCATTCTACTCATTCCGACTGTCCCTCTTATTTTGGCTAAGGAGGAGAGTTTTCTAGTGAGCATTTTGCATGGCACATGCTCTGAACCACTGTATATATTCTAGGGAGGACAATGGCCAGCCAAATCACTCAGATAGATTTGGTAGTCTTATTTGGCCTGCTGAACATACACCTGCCTCTTCCCCCAAGCATGCATGTAGGTTTGGTTGCAATTTGGGAGCACCAGTGAGTCTTGCAAGAGCTGGCAAGTTGGCCAATTTGCCAATTTGTGAACATGGCATTTGGGTTGAAGTATGAGTTTGGCGAGGGGGTTGGAGGGGTTTGTCTATTGTTATACATAAAGCATTTTCAGAATTTTACCAGTGAGACTATTTGGTTGATGACTATATCAACATGTGTTATTACATGCCTTTGAAAGTTGCATATTTTTCACTTTTCTGCATTGAAATAAAATACAGATTTTATATAAAGACACTGATCCTGTACTATCCTTCTCTGTCTTAAACCCCAATTTGGAATGTACACATATTTCATCCTAATGGATGGGAAGTGTATAGGCTGACTTAACAATGGAATGTGGAGACTATTTATTCCTGATTGTTTTGGGGCAGAATAACTCTTGGGCAATAGAAGATACTGATGTGGGGTTTACAGATGTTACTTTTCTTTGGTTCACCGCCCCCATGGAGCGAAACTTCTGGTCTGTCTTCTTCGTTCTTGGACTAAACCGTTAGTTCAGTGTCTTCAGTTTGGGCACCGTGAAATTAAGCAGGTTGCATTATATGCATCCCTGATTTTATGGAAAATATGTATTTAATAGGGGATTCTGTGTGATCCCTGTGACGCTAGCCAAAGTATTTCTATCCAGCAACACTGTCTTCATGTGCCACGCACCACTCACTGCCAGTTTATGATTGATAACGAAATACATACCAGCCGATATCTGAACATCAGTCACAAATCTCTCAGGCCTGGGGAAGTGGGGTGGGATCGCGGCAAGCTCTGCTATTGCCCCCATCATCCGGTCCCAGAGAGCAAGCACAACATCCGGGTCCTCGAGGGAACGAACATCGTCGGAGGGAAGAGTCAGGATGAGGTTTTCTGTGGCAAGTTCTGCCCAAGGAGCTGGATAATGACGGATGGTCGCCAACCAGTCTGATTTGCTGGTTTGACCTAAAATAATAATAAATTCAGAATAATTAGCATCACTTAATTTATTGATTTAAAATAGCTAGTTAGGTATAAGTTGATTTAAGCAGTTTGCAAGCTTACAATAAAAGTGATACTTTATTCTAAAATCAGTGTCACACAAAAGGCCCTGTAGTAACTGGGAATGCATATAGCCTATGGAGCTTAAGATACCCAACGGCTATTTGCACCTATAGGCGAACGATCCAATTATTAGGAGGATGCCCAACAGATGGTTTCCCCATAAGCACTGCATGAAGCACCTTCATTTGAAAGGGAAGCCCAGCAGGAGCCCTGGAAGGAAAGATCATTTCATAGATAAACTGGTCGTGGTCCATGAAGATCTTACTGGGAGCCAGGGCTTGTGGAGGAGGTGTGTCATTTCTTGAAAGCTGCAAACACAGCAGCAGGGCAACGTTGACCTACCCCCTGTGTCTTTGTAATCCAACCACTGGATTTCAATAAAGAGCTGTTCTCATAGCTAAGATGACCTCAGACAAGGCTTAAGTCAATTTTTTTCATTAGACTAGACTAGAATGGGCAATCAATCTGAATAAGGGCCCTCGAACCCATATGGATAATGGCACAAAGGAGTAATCTGGAATGAGCAACGAGGAGCGGTATTAAATAGCGTTTTGAGGAAAACAATTGGGAAGGGTATGGAGGAGCAGGCTATATTGGTTTCTATTTAAGAATAGAATAAGGAACAGTCCAGGTTCGCAGTGGCATTGAGGGAACCCAAACACAGGGGATTTACTTGTAAATAAGGGTAAGTGGTTTAAGTGAAAGGCAGCACATCCCTTCCAGGAGTAAAAAAAAATACTCTGTACACATTTCTTAAACACCTGAAAGTTAAGGTTATTTGGGACCCGATTAAAGAGTGCAGGCCAAGTCAGGAGCTGAGTCGCTCATAACAGCTAATGGAGACCGGGAGAGTGGAGAACCAGAATTCAGTTTCCTGAGGCCAGCGACTCGCAACGCTATTGGAAACCCACAATGTATTAACAGAACAGCAGACAGATACTATGTAACATTTTACTTAGCATTAAGCAAAAGGGGAAGTGCTGTTAACTGGACCTAATGTTCAATGCCTTGTGTACCCAAATTGCTGCGTGTACTTACCACGCCGGAAGAAAGGAGCTCGCACAGCACCTTCCACGCAGACCTGGATCTTGCCAAGTTTACATTTTTCAGGCACTAGCAAGTAAAGTAAGCCTCCCCAAAGGCAGGACACACGGGCCCTCTCCTCATTCACCCCACGCTTTCGTATGACAACCGGGGCACGGCAGAACTGGTCGGCAGAGTGTAGACTATCCGAATGACATCCAATTTGCACCTGCAATGTTAATGGTGGTAATGAGCTAGGAAAGAGTTCAATGGACTGTTGCAAGTTATGATGGTGACATTAAAGCATAAAATACACATGTGTATGTTGCAACATATAACTGGAGCTGCCAACCAAGTAGCATACATAAATAATGTTTGGGAAACATGAGATGGTTTAGATAAATAAGCCCATTATTATCTAGCTGCAATGGAGCATTGAAAACCCGAGCAAAGTATCCCAGGCTGTGGCAACCAACCAGTGTTTTCTCAGTTTAAACATAGGTTCCAAAAACGTGATCATCTGTGGATCCTCATCAGTCTAAAGCAGTTTATTTACACACGAGGGGGGCTCAGCATAAAAACGTTCGAATACTACTGGTCTAGTAATTCTAAAAAAAAAATTGAAAATATGACTGCAGTTGAATGTGTTTTCCAAGGAGTCCAGTGAAGATTTTTGGCTCTCTGATGATTTCAAAGTAAAGGTTTGATAGTGTTATGGTGTTTGTTTTGCAGGAATTGATCTTGCTTCAGGAGTGCATCTAAGTTTCAGTTTATATGATATGATATTTTATTTATATCGCGCTCGTACACAAGTGTTTCAGAGCGCGACCAAGCAAAGGGAGGGGAACAAGGAAGAACAAAAAATAAAAACAACGATCTTACTAGGCCCAGTGACATTAAGAACGCACAAGTGCACGGAGAAGGGAAAAGGGGGGAAAGTTTGTGGAAGGGGGAGAAGTGAAAAGTGCAGAACAGAGGAGAGAAAATAATAAGTTAAATAAATGAATAAGTACAGGCAATGAAAAAGTGGTAGTGCAGCCAGCAAGTGGCAGGTGCAAGATTAGTCAGATAGGGTATACTGATAAGTGCAGAGGAAGAGTGGGGGACTCTATGGGTACAGATACAGAACCCCGTGCAATGCGAGGCCCGGAGGCAGTGCAGGAGGGAGGCAGGGTGAACAGGTACCTGGGCCCGAAAGACATAGGGTGTCCAGGTGCACAGTGCCAAGAGAGAAAAAACAGGTCAGCAGGGGAGAAGAGGGGCAAGGGGGGAAGCAAAGAGGAAGGTCTTGAGGTGCTTCCGGAACCGGAGATGGTTCTCCTCAAGTTTCAAGGTGGCCGGTAGGCTGTTCCAAAGGGAGGCCCCAGCCGAAGACAGAGATCTGCCCGCAGCTTGTTTCTTTGAAAAACGATTGACCCTGAGGGAGTTAGAGATAGAGGAGCGAACGGCTCGAGAGGGGAGGTATTGGCGGAGGGATAGTTGAAGGTATTTTGGACCCAGGCCCCAGAAAGCCTTGTGGACAATGCAGAGGGTTTTAAATTTGATCTTTGCATCCACTAGGAGCCACTGAAGGGATTTCAGAGCTGGAGAGATACGATCCCAGGGCTTGAGGCCAAGGACAAGTCTCGCAGTCCGGTTCTGGATTAGTTGTAGAGGGTGGAGAGTGGAGGCAGGTAGATTTAGAAAGAGGCTGTTACAGTAGTCCAACCTAGAGAGAACCAGAGTTTGAGAGACAGTGAGCTTCTGGGGGAAGGAGAGGAAAGGCAGAGTACCTCTGAGGAGGTGGAGTAAGAAGTTTGACTTTTTAGAGATGTCAGAAATGTGTGCGGAGAAGGAAAGTGTGGAGTCAAAGATGACCCAGAGGTTCTTGGCCTCGCAGGTGGGGGTAGGAGGAGGGCCAAGGGAGGCCAGCCAGAGAGTAAGGGGAAAGCATGGTGAAGGTGTACTGATGAGGAGGATCTCAGTCTTGTTGGTATTTAGACAAAGACCGTTGGCAGTACACCAATTTTGAATGGCAATTAGGCAATCAGAAATGAGGGATGGAGAAGAGGTGGCCGAGGGCAGCCTGAACATGAGTTGAGTGTCATCAGCATAGCACTGGAAGTTTGAGCAAAAAATGGAAATGCAGTAGGCGAGAGCTGCCAGGTATTGGTTGAAAAGCCAGGGCGAGAGGTTAGACCCCTGGGGAACACCACAGGTAGAGAGTGAGATCGATGAAAGGAAGGACCCAAGTTGTACCTGGGAGGGTCGATCAGAAAGGAAAGAGGTCAGCCAGGCCGGAGCCTGATCAATGATACCCAGGTTGTCATGGAGATGGTTGAGCAGGGTGTTGTGGTTGACCGTGTCGAAGGCAGAGGAGAGATCAAGTAGGATAAGGACAGAGGGAATGTTAGAGTCAAGGTTGGAGAGCAGATCTTCACGGATGTTCAGGAGAGCAGTTTCCATGCTTCTGGCAGCTCTGAAGCCAGATTGGTGGTAATGGAGAGAGCCAACCCAATTGGAGTGAATGTTTAGCTGAGAGATGGCCAGCTTTTCCAGGAGTTTACCCAAAAAGGGAATAATGGGAATTGGGCAATAGTTAGCCGGACAATAAGGGTCGGCTGTGGGTTTCTTTAGCAGAGGATGCACAATGGAGTGCTTCAGGGGGTAGGGGAAAGATCCAGAGGCAAAAGAGAGGCTACAGAAATCAGCAAGGGCCGGATCAAGGGTATCAATGTGGTCCTTAATGGTTTTAGAGGAGCAGGGATGGACCTGGAAAGGAGGAGAAAGATGGTGGGGGGTAGTGGAGGAGGGACAGCAAGCAGAGACAGAGAGGGGAGTGGAGGGGGAGCAGAGGAGAGGGTGGACAGGATGTCCCGGGTTTTAGAGATAAAGTGAGCGGCAAGGGCATTGCAAAGAGCCTGGGAGGTGAGGGTGGGTGGAGACTGCAGCAGGGTTGGCCAGCTCCTTGCAGATTTTAAAGAGTTCAGCCAAGTTGTTAGATGCCGCAGAGACACAGGCTTGAATGTGGACTCTCTTCTGGTGCAGACAGAGAGTCTGTATTGCCTTTGAAGCAGGCGGCAGGCCTATATTGAAGATAAATATTGAAGATAATACTGAATGCTTGTCTGCCTTTTTATATGGAAAAGAGTTTGTGTTACTGTGTTAGACTTCATTGTATGCAAATGTATCTCATGAATATTAATGAAGGATATCCTGAAAGCCTTTTTTTGCTAGGTTATTTGAAGGGGTAGTTCACTTATGATGGTCATACATTTTGTCAAGTCAAATTGTTGCTTGAGACTTCTTTGAACATGTGTCAACCACTTTGTTTTTGTGTGTTTTTGTTTTCAGATGGCCAGTGCATTTGTTACGAAGGTGATATTTGTCTGCGGAAGGGGGTCCGTGTAATTATGTTGCACATTAGAGGGTTAAGGATCTGTAAAAGAACATAGAGGTGGAAACATTCCCTTTAGTTTCCTTTATTTAAGTCTCAATCCAAATGCTATAAGGGATCCTGGAATGGTAAAGGATCCAACAACATTGTTTCACTCCTATTTTACTACCCTAAAATGAGTTGTCAGCAATAAATAATGTACCTTCACCATTCCAATATGATCCTATGTGTAGATTGATAGAATCATTTTGTAAATTAAAACTCAAATTATTAATTATCACTTTAGCCATTTCAAAATAATAAATAGTACATAGTTGCATCTTTTAAAAGCACACAATTATTTACAAATAGGCCAATACCCATCCATTGTTAGCCCAATTTCATCTTTTCATGTTCTTCTTTAGCGTGTTCTATATTTCAGTCAGATATGTTTACATTGCTGCAGAAACACCTTCAAGTTATGAACACAGCCCTTTGAGAAATAAAGCATTCTTTTTCAAATATAGCTTTCTACAGTGGCGTAACACATAATGTGGGCCCTCCCTGAGAGGCATGCTGAGGGTCCCTCCCCCGCCAAGCTCAGCAACAAAAGCACAGGCTGCGCCACACACTGTGCTGGCTTGGACCACCATGCATGCTGCAAAAGCACAACGTTCACTGCACTAGGTGAAAGAGGCAAGTATGGCTTTAATCAAACTTTCACTTAGTGTAGAAATAAGGGGGCTTTGACTGGCTCCTGTGTCATGACACACAAATGTACTAGCCAACATTGTGGGTGACCAGTAATATTATGCACAGTAATACCATAAAAAAACATGTTCATGATGGCCTCTGTCAGTATATGCCAGTGTACCCATATGCGAACATTCTCTTGTTGGCCTTGTCTTTAATACCAGTCAATATCTCCTGCACAGGAAGAAAATGTCTTATTGCTGCTGCATAAATATTTGCCCAACCCCCCCCCCAACCAGTTAAGAACACTCATTATGTTGTCTTTGCCCTTAACACCAGTAAAACATGCAATGCCACAGTAAGAAAACCTTTACTTGCTGACTGCACAAGTGCCCCACCCTCCCCATGTAAGACCACATATCATAATTGCGAATAAACAATGCCATGCCACAGAAAAAAAACATATCAGCCTGCCCCATTATGCTATAAACCTCCTATAAGTAATAACCTTCATGTTGGCTGTGCCCAAAAATAGTAGTACCACGTATACGAATACATCCATGCTCCATTGCCTGTTGCCTGGGCTCCAACCATGCATACACACATTCACACACCAACCACACATCCAGTGGTTTAATTGGAAGAGCAAAACCATCTCCCAAAATATGCCAGAGTGGCCAAGCATAGTGAGGGAGCACAAACCTACTAAAAGGGAGTTTGTGGGGATTATCTCTGCCCCACTGCCCCAGTCTCCACCAATAATGGATTCAAATGGTGCATTGTAAAGCACACTTTCTGGGAAAAATTGGGTACACAGTTTTCAATTTGTTTTGTAAGTTAACTCCAATTCAGAAAACGAATAGATGCAACTCACCAACAGTGCACAGGAGAATTTCTCATTGCATGTTCATGGTCCCTTAACCCACAATATATTCCAGTATAAAACCATTTATTTTCATGCTGGCTGTGCTCTTACATATCCATGATGGCTGCACCAATGTAGGCCAGTATTCCCATATAAGAACATACTGATGTTTGCTTTGTGCATAATGCCAGTAATGATACTATAATGAAACATGTCTCGACTGGCTCTGATAATATAGGGCAGTTTCCCCATCTAAGGACATACTCCTGTTGTCTTTGCCATTAAAAACGCCATGCCACAATAAGAAAACATGTTGAAATGGGCTGCACCAAAATGCCCGTCTAGCAATAAAATAAGTTATTAACACTGATCATGCTTACCTTATCATAGATGCCCATAAAATAAATGGCAAGACACATTAAGAAATAGCTAGCTTGGCTGCACCAAAATGCCTGTCTAGCCATGTATAACACATCATCCTTGCTTAACTATACATGCCCAGTAAAAAAAAATACCATGTCACAGTAAGAAATGCCTAGACTGGCTGTACCCAAATGCCAGCCTAGCCAGGTAATAAAAACACCCATCATGTCTATGTTATGCCCAAATAATACATGTCATGCTACACCAAAATGCCAGTCTAGCCACATAACACGCCTTTTATAAAATGTTGTAGTGCACCCTGCCCCTCACCTCCCAAATCAGCTCCTCAGTGCACAGCAGCACAAACATATGCATATACCTATTCACACACCATTCACTCGCTCATTCACATGAGCACCCAGCCACCCATACATCAAACACTCACACATGACATAATACATCCTTGCATACAACCATACATACATTAAACATGAAGCACGCACGCATGCCTTCACACACATTTCTTTTCTTACCTGCTCCGTACACTAATCCGTCTTCCCTGAACAAGGCTGCCACTCCACAGAGGAATCAGGCTCCCGTACTTCACCCTTTACTGTGCTGGTAGGAGTCATGAAACTGAGAGAGCCACCTGGTTCCTGTCATGCACACTGGGGCTGGAGCGTAGTGCGATGTGACTGGAACCTTTCTTTTCGGAGTCAGAGTAAATTGCACTCTGCCTTTACAAAGAAATCATCAGACTTCACAAAGATATAAAATCATTTATTTCTGAAGTTGGAACACGTGCACTCCAATTTGGTAGAGTTTGTTCCCTTCACAGGAGACTCCGGGTACAAAAAATGATTGCATCATATATTTATTGCATCATACATATATGTATCTATTATAATGCTCAGACACACATGTTGCTGGGAGCTCCGGTCTCAGTGTCTTTCTTCCAATTCAGCACGCTCTCCTACTCAGTGCCTCCTGAGGTCACATAGTGCGTGCCATGACACAGTGTGCACTTGCGTCACTACATTTTCCCTTTCTGTAAACAAAAGAAAGATTAGTCCTTTATAAAGTGTTTGTACCTTTGAGGTGGTCTTCTTTCTCTGCATGCCCCCTGGGACACCCCTTCTTCTACATGTATTTGTGTTCTCTGTGATGTCTTCAAATTCTCTCTTTGCTCCTGGCTCATTGTATCCGGATCCTCTTTCCTGTGTTCTTGTAGTTCTTGCATCTCCCTTACCCTCCTCTCATTTCTTGGTTCTTGATTTCCTCCTTCTGCTTTATCATTCTGGCCTTCTGCTTTTCATGCTCTTTCTTCTTTTTCTTTACGATTGTAGAGTGCTACACTGACCCAATTCCATTATTCACATGTGTTGTTTGAATGTAGTACTCGTGCACCCTCCATATTTGGATGGGCGTTCTGTAGCTAGCCATTGTCCATCTGTTTTTGTGAGGCATGCAGACTCTAACCCAATCTCCTTTGTGTATGTCTTGCCTTCTGACTGCTTTCCTTGCATCATGTATTTCTTTTCTTTACCTTTAAGTTTCTTTCACTCTTACATCAGCTACTCCCAGTTACTATGGAGCTGGGCCTTCACTTGTTGTTATCCAAAGTGGGCACAGTTGTGTGTTGGCTAGCCGTCTTCTCATCATGTGAGTGGGTGATTCTCCTGTGACACTCTTAGGAGTCATACTATGCTCTTGCTCACCACTTCTTCACAAACTCGCACTGCACAGAAGGCTGCTTGGATATTTCCCTTTGTGTATCCATTCATCCCCTCCACTTGCCCATTTCCTTGTGGGTGGTACAACATGGAATTCGGATGTCTTTTTATGTTATGTATCCTCTCATTTCTTCACACACAAATTGGACTCCATTGTCAGGGACCATGCATTTTTGATTTCCTCCTCCTCTGAATACTTCCTCAAAGCCCGGTATGGCTGATTTCGTCATGATCTCAGGCATGAAGTGTACTTTCCGACCATTTCGCTACATAATCCACTATGACTGAGGCTTATTTGTGTTCAACTGGGAGGTGTTCCTATGAAATGAACGTGCATTTTTCAGCAATTCTACATTTCCCAGTTGTCCCAATCTAGTTGCTATTCTCTGGTCTACTTCTGTGCACAGCGTGATGTTTATCAGTGTCCTTTCTGTATCACTGTCCGTTTGGGGCCAAACGTATCAACAGGATTGGAGAAAAACTGCCCTCCACCTCATAAGAGACCAGACCCTGCGTTTTTAGACTAGAATTCCAAATTAATTAATGCTAATAAAGACCAACTCACCCACCATTTATCATTCGAAACTCTTGAACATGAATAGTAAAACAGTTCTAGTACTGCACTAAAGTAGCACATCCACCTGGCCTGCGTGGCTTTACGCTAGCAACTCATAATGTCAATAACGTATGTTGTCTGAAAAAAAAAAACCAAGCAGTTAATTTCATCATAGAGATTGACTACTATAATTTATTTCAAACACTCCACAAATAGCTACTTTACTATTTTTCAGAAAAAAAAATCAGCTCTGTGAGGGGATGGATTCATATGAATCCTGCCGATACTCTAATCCATTGGGTTTCTAAATTACATGTTACATTTCTCTGGATGAATCTATGTGATCACAGCACCGCCCGTAACAGCACAGATGAAAATGTTTACGCCACTTACGGCACGGCGCAGTGATCAAATAGATCACTTCACCCACCTCCTCCACCCCGCATACGCATACCCGACCCCCCACCCCACTTACCTTCACAGCGGCACACTTCTCTGTGAGCCGCCAACTCACCGTTATCCATGCAGCGTTGGTTCCTCTTGCGTGGGTCGGAGCTGACGCTGCAGGTGCTGTTTTAATTATTTTTTACTTTGTTGTCCCCCGCTTACCAGAATGGTAAGCGGGGGACACCCCTGCAATCCCTGATTCCTGTTACTGCCTCCAACGGAAGCAGGGGACACCCCTGCAACCCCCGCTCTGCTTGGGGGCAGTAATGGGAGTCAGTATTTTGTGCGCCCCCAAAGTCACAGTGACTGTGGGGGTGCACAAATGTGGGCAGTATTTTGGTATATTTCCCTCTGGATAGTCAAACCGTTTATCTGCACCCTTCATACAGACTTATTTGCGAAGTATAAGCTAATCGGCTTGCCTCTTGGTCTGTGCACGCCTACCCTATTTAAACAGATCCCCAATATAACATCATCTGATCTCTACACCCTAGTTAACCCCTCCATGTTATCAAGTAGGGTGCCTATACACTTTTAAAAAACCATTTGTGGTCTCTTTGTTAACAAAATCTAACCTGGATCCATTAGAGCTCAGCAACTTTCACCTTATTTCACTTCCTCCCTTCCTGGCTACATATTCTGGAGAGGGTTGTGGCTGAACAGCTGCACGAATATGCCTAATTATCAGTCTCTGTGTTATGGGCACTGAAGTTATCCTTGTTCGAGTACTCCGCAAGCAGCTGATGGCAGAGGTGCATTGTCATAGATACTACTTTTGATACCCTTGAATATCCTATCTTGCCTCTCCTCAATGAGTGAGTCCAGATTTGAATTGGACTGGTTCTCTTTTATCTCTCGGAGCACTGACAGGCTATTGCCTTGTCCCTTTAGGTACCCAACTGCGTTACACCGACTTGTGGGGTCCCCTGGTATCTGTCTTGTCCCCTCTCCACTCGAATCTGTGTGTGGAACTTTTAAGTCAGTTAGTTTAATCATTTGGCTGAGACCTTTTATTTATACGCTGATGGTACCCACATCTTTCTGAGGCTGGATGTTGATCAACATGCCATCTCCGAGAACCTTAATGCCACACTGCCATTGAGTCCTTGATGTGTCAAAACAGATTGATTGTGTATAGATCTAAGACTGATACCTTAATACCAGTAGGACCTTTGAACTCCCAACGTCTGGCACCTTTTTTGGCATATGGACTTCTTTAAGTCGTTGTCTTAACCAAAAACCCCCCCCACCCCACCTACTTTCCTTTCTGGCGGCACACTTCTGTGTGTGCCGCCGACTACCCTCTATCCCTGCAACGTCAGTTCCCACACACTTACGTGGGTCGGAGCTGGCGCCGCAGGTTCCCCTTTTTGTGTTTTTTTAAGAAAACGTTCTTGTCCCCCCGTATCCTTCTAATGGAAGTGAGGGACACCCCTGCAACCCCTGACGCCCATTACAATGACTAAAGGGGGTGGGGGACACCCGCGCAACCCCAGCTCCCCATAGTCATTGTAATGCGAGTCAGGATTTTTGTTCGACGCAAAGGCACAGTTACGGGCATGTCGCAGAAAATAAGTTGACATTTTTGTTTGATACCACCTGGAGCTGGATGGGGCAGATACTTGCTTCACTAAGGGCAAATGGGTGCCGGAAAAGGGCAACAAATTGTGCAATGGTGGCAAGGCATGCCTTCACTGCGTCTTTATAAATGAATTGATATCATCCTTTCAGTGCTAGGCAGGATCCCCTATGACACTTGAGCTCACACAACTGTGTTCCGAGATGCCTTGTTGACTGTCCCATTGAAATTAACATTTGTAAATCAGAGTCGATACTATTACAAATATTTTAACAGAATGCAGAACATCTCACCTGCAGGGTGTTTGCAGACGCATATGCTAACAAAGCTATTACCCAATTTGATCAATATTAATTGATCGAATGGTACATCTGGCCGAATTCGGCCAGCACCAAATCGACTGAAATTGATCAAATTAGTTCATCACTACCTAACATGGGGAGCGGGGGTGACGCTGCAGGGTCCGAATGAAAGCAGACATGTAAAAGGTAAGTGAGGGGAGGGTGGTGATGTATTGGGGGCAGTAATGGGAGTCAGTATTTTGCTCAGGGGGCATGGATTTGTTGATGTTGGCCACAGCAAAATTGGTTTTGCTGTGAAATTGACAACGGTCAATTCCACCGCGAACAATTATGCCACAGCCAAATCACACAGAACCCTAACAAAGACCTGTTCATTCTAAACACTAGTTACTCTTAATGGTTATACAGGCAAAAGGACACCCTTACTCTTATTACTTGCAACCATGGGTTGGGGTGAGATATCTTTGCTACCATGGGAAACAACTGAGGGACGGAGTACAGAAAGGGTTCAGAGTTACTATGGTGCCAAGACAGGCGGTGGTGTTCTGAGGGGATCTGCCAACACTGTCAAGGGGAGAGACATTATGAACATGGAGGGTTACTCGTCAATATTTATGGGTAGGGTGGAGACGGTAGGAGGGGGCCTGTTTTTGATGGCCAAATTGTGCAGTGAAAGACAGTTCAAGGAGCACTGGTGGTAATAATTAAATCTGTTGGGGTTCTGGGATGGAAGGCACGGAAGACTACATTAGAAGTCATGGGTTCGCATTGTTGCTTAGGAGACACAAATGCTGATTACTAAAATTCCTCTGCAACTAGGAGAGTAGGGCACAGGTGGGAAGCAGTTTTGCAGGCACCAAAAATACTTAATTCAAAGGACATTCCAACACATTCTGCACCTCAACTGCATGACCAAGATAGTAATCGGGTTGTTCGGACTCATGTCCCTTTTCTCTGTTAATGGTACTTGTTAAAGCAGTTTTCACACCAACCACAGTTAAGGGTGCTATATACACTAACCCTAGTGAACCCTCATGGTAGGGTTAACATACCTTACAAGAATATTATATCATGCCTCCTTTATTGTATATATTGGCCTAAGCCCAGTCACTCTGCGAAGAAATCTGATTTAGCCGCCATTTTAGGTTCATCCGCCATTTTGATTCTCACTCCAAAGTCACCCTGTGTTCTAAAATGGTGGACAGTGTTCTTCTGTTTGTAACTTGGCCGTACTGACCTCTACATGTAAGTTAATGTCTAAACTGCCCGCAAGCCAAATGTTAGGGTCTTGTAATGAGACCTTGTCCTTCGTTGACCTGTAGATCGAGGATTACCTGTGCCAAAGAAACTGATCCGTGAGCATATATTAAGCACAATGTTGTTTAAATACTGAATGTGAATTGAATTGCATTGTATAAAACATGTACGAAGGCTTAATGTTGGCTCCAAAGGTACACTGTTGCCATTGTGACTTATTTGTGTATAAACTAGGAATAATCCATATGCATATAGGTGAATAAATTAGAAGTGAACGCGGCACGAACCCCTAGCCCGAGGAATGATTAACCTATAGATGGGCTGGACATCATGTTAGAAATTGTATAAAAAGAGTGAGTGTTCTGATGTACAGCCCCACTCACTTCTTACACCGAAAGGGCTGGTATTTACTGTGATGTACTGAGGGCCAAATAGCTATCCGATACTTTTTTCCTTTGAAGACTGTTCAGTTATAGAATAAAGATCTGTGTATCTTTGTAAACCTGTGTTTACTTTTGGGGTAATCGGCCTCGATATTCTCTTTTTGCTTTTACAGATGGCGCCCGAATAGGGACCCTCAAGATTGATGCCAGCTCATTGAAGGTTGACACGGCAATCGGACCGGGATCGGACGGTGTAAAGGGGGCCCCTGTCTTGGATGAGACGCGACACCTCAGCAGCGCTGCACGACCCGATCCCTGGACGGTGAGCACGCGGTCCGAGTCGGCATCTTGACGAGGGTCCATATATTGAGGCGGGCAGATTTGCCGAAATCACCAACCACAAGGAAATCTTTGTTAGAAAACTTTGTAATCCGATCGGACCTCCTTAGGATTTGATCAGGTGAGTCGTGACCTGATTCTTAAGTATCCTGATAATTTGTTTTGGCGTATTGCACTTGCGAGTTCAATTATTGACCAGGTAACACCAGTATTCTGATATGCCTGGGAAATTGTCTGCCTGCTTTAGGGCATTATTCCGCAAGGACAGACAATCTTTGGAATTTGGCCAACCGGCACCAAAGGAGGGGTTCGCCGGCGTGTACTATGTACTGTAAGCACGGCATTGGTAGTATAGTATTAAATGATATTTGGCACAGACAAACAACACACGCTTCCGAACTTCAGTGGCCAATCAATGGTAGTTTTGAAATCCCTCGTATTGAATACTTAGAATCTGTATTATTGGAGAAAAAGGCTAGACCTGCAGCATTTGATGTATTACAGAATTGGAAGAAAGAAGCTTTGCAGCAGCTCAAGAGTAGAGAAAAGCATGCACGCCGTCATATGACGAAAGCCGAAAAAGCGTTGTTGTATGACCAAAATAAAAAGTCTGAGTCAGCTAGGAATATGGATAGGGCTTTTTCACTTGGGATTCAGAAAATGTACCCTTCTAAAGACTTTCATGTTTCTGATGAACTTATCGATAAACTATTAAACGAACGAAGGCTTGGTGCCACTGCGCCACCTCTGTATGTTCCTCTTCCTGCTGTTATTCCTCCTCCCATAGTTCCTCCGGCTCCTCCTATTGTTCATCCTGCTGTTCCTCTTCCTCCAGTTGTTGTTCCTCCTCTTGTCGTGCCTCCACCTTTGCCTTCTGTACCAGTAATAGCACCTCTGTTCCCCGATGTTCAAAACTTCCCTACTCTCCCTCTTCCAAGTGGGTTGACACCGCTTGCAGTAGATCGGGGAGCGGGATCGAGGGTTGTAACTCGTAATACTGGGCCTCATTACGACCCAGGTGGTAAGGGATTACTGGTGTTTCACCAGCCGTTAAGGAAGGGACCCGCAAAGGGACCTTGGAGGTAATTACGGTACCACAATTTACGGTACTGTAATTACCGCCTCCCCCATTCCCATTGAGCGCTATGGGTCAAAAATGGGAATGGACCAGTGGTGAATGGGGAATTACCGCCCCACCAACCTTGGAATGGGGCGGTAATTCCGCCATTCACCATGGCGGATTCCGGCGTCAACCATGGCGCTAATAACGCCATGGTTAACGCCTGGGTTGTAATGACCCCCACTGTGTCTTCAGAGAAAAAACGTGAGTTAACTGCGTGGGCTAAGCATTGCATGGAGAAGGGTGAACAAGTTTTTGCCACACTTTCTAATATAGACAATCTTCCTGAGAAAAACGTTTTTATTGAAGGATTAGGAATTCATTTATGTGTAATGTGGAATAGGCTAAATTATGTAGATCTCCAACAAGGATTAAGGGATCTGAATACTTTAGCGTTCTCTAGAGATACTCCGGAGAAGGTGCTAGAGCATGTTGAGAGGATTCTTGAGTATAGAAGAGAGCTGGAAAGGTTATGGAATGAAGATGAAGATGGTGATAGCTTGGACGTTATGTTCGTACAGAAACGGTTCCTTCCTTGTCAGAAATCGATAACTGAGGAAACACAAATTTGTACGAAAGACGCGATTAGATGGATCTCAGATATGTCGATAACTCCCGTAGAAGTATATGACACGTATAGTCAGTATAAGCCAGAAATGCAGAGGAAAGTGATACAGGTAATGGTGGAGTACCTACAGGATGAGTGTGTAAAAAAGATGTGTTGTCCCGCAGAGTTATTGAGTATTTATAAGAGGGCTTTTTCGTTTGACACTTCTTCAGCTGCTTTAGCGCTCGATTTGGCTCTGTTGCTTAGTAAGCGTTTGGAGCTGCCTACTTCTCAGTTGCCTATGAGAGAGGTCCCTCTGACATTTGCCCCAAAAGTAGAGATTCCCGCTAATTCTGCAACAGGCGCAGTTGTCCAAGATATTCCTGCACATTATGTGTCACAGTTCGTTCATGTCCCGTTCTCAAGACAGTAAGTGAACACCATTAAAAAATATATTCCCGACATTGGGAAGAATCCGACAGGGTTCTACAAAGAAATAGAGTCTGTCTTGCAATCATCGGTATTCACCTTAAGTGATATTGATTTGTTATTTCCCGTACTCCTGCCTGTTGACTTGTGGTAACAAATTAGAACTGTAGATGATGTACCGGGGCTAGGAGATACATGGACTAACATGGTTAGACTCGATGGAGAAAGGCCAGCTGGCGAAAGACTGCCTCAGGTAATACTAGCTTTGCCTGACAGAATAGTTACGAAATTGAAAACTATAATTCCTGAAAAGAGAATTATTTGGGACAAGATTACTGCCTGTGTCCAAGGGAAGTCTGAGGGTGCTACCGAGTTCTTTAATCGGTTTGAACAGGTATTTTCAGATTTCAGTGGACAAGACTTAGGCACAGAGTCTGACAAAAGATTATTCGTGGACAAATGTGTGCGTGGATTGCTGCCTGACATCCAGTCGCAAATTATGTCCTCCGAGAGCGCTTGGCAAGTGAAGTCTCATTCAGAAGTATTGCACAAGGCTCAGTACTATGAGAATCGTGGCAATAACGAAAAAGAAAGAGTTGAAAAGAGAAAAGGAGACTTAAAGACGAAAGTACTACTGCAGCAAATTGTTAGAGGCCCTAGAGGGGGTAATTCGCAATTTAGAGGTCAGTATGTTCCGCAGGGAAATGCGCCCTTGGGTCCTGTAAACATTAACCAGTGTGGTTACTGTAGACAAGAGGGTCATTGACGTGCACAATGCCCGATCCTCCAGCACAGGTCAAATAACACATTTGGAAATATGGGTAGACGATCCAGACGTCGCCCAGGTGTAGGGGGTGCTGGTAGAGGTCATTTTTCACAGGATTCACAGCAACCTTTTTTGCAGGACAATCAGGCATTGGATATGGATAATCGAAACATTTTTGATCATCCTTCTGCTGCTTACCTCTCTGAAGAACTTCCTTTTGACGACATTCTGTTTCACTAGAATTGCCCGAAAAAGGGTTTGGAACCAACGCCTATTCCCATTAATCAGAAAGTTCCCGATGTTGAGATGTTAGTGGGAAATAGGAAACATCTATTTTTGATAGATACAGGGGCAGAGAAGTGTTCCATTGACCATTCGTGGGTTCCAAACATTCCACTGTCAAGGCAAACAAATGTCTCTGTAGGGTTTGTCCAGTTTCTTCGCTGGTACCAATTACCTTGGGTCCATTTTCGGACCATTGTCCATTCCTTTTGACTACGAATTGTGGAGAGAATTTGTTGGGGTTGAATCTGTTGAAGGAATTAAATGCGGTCATTCATTGTTCTTCTGATGGAGGTCATTTGACGATTTCACCACAGCAACTTTCTGTTTCTCAATTCTTGACCAGACCTTTGCCGCCAGAATTTAGTGATGTTCCAGAGTGTTTGTGGGATATTGATGATAATGACGTCGATGTCTTGCAAATTGGACCTGTTAAGATTATCTTGAAACATGCAGTAAAGATGCCACGTATTCCCCAGTGTAAGATCTCGGTCGATGGTGAGCAAGCCTTGAAATGCATCGTCTCCGATTTTGTGCATCGAGGGGTGATTGAGGAAATTGCAGGTAGTTCGTTCAATAGTCCGATTCTACCCGTGTACAAGAAAGGCGATAATGCAATTCCTTTTCGTTTCATGATTGATCTACGTGCCATCAATAAGATTGTTGCTCCACAATTTCCAATTGTGCCTGATGTGATGACAATATTAACCATGATCACGGGTTCAGCTACTCATTTTAGTGCCGTGGATCTAAAGAACACTTTCTTTAGTATTCCTATACACAAAGACAGTAGAAACTTGTTTGTGTTCACCTTAGGGGGACGTTCGTTTACCTTTACCCGTGCACCGCAATGTTACACGAAAAGTCCTAGTATCTATAGTAAGGCTTTGAAAGAGAAGCTCGATACCCTTGAGTTGCCCTCTACTTGTACACTGCTTCAATATGTTGATGACTTGCTTTTAGCTGCTGACTCAGAGAGCGCCTTTAAGGAGGGCACTGTGTTGTTGCTTATTCATTTGGCTAAACATGGACATAAAGATTTGCTTAAAAAATGTCAATACTGTTGTCAGGAGGTCACCTATTTATCTCCTGTCAAAGGAGGGAAGAAGGATGACGCCTGAACAGATAAAACTCATTTCTAGCATGTCTACGCAGAAGGAAGTTAGAGCCTTGATATGTATGGCTTCTTACTGTAGGCAGTGGATCCCCAATTTCTCACTAGTGATTAAACCAATGTTGGCTTTGATGAAGAAGGGCATTTCTTCGCCATTGCCATGGAACTTGGAACACCAGCAAGCATTTGATCTGCTCAAGGCTGCATTGTGTTCGGCACCAGTTTTGGGCACACAAAACTATGTAAAGACCTTTGTGTTGTATGTGCATGAATGTGATGGATGTGGTTTGGCTGTATTAACGCAGGAACATGGAGGGAAGAATAGGCCGTGCGGCTACTTTTCTTCTGCCCTTGATCCTGTAGCATGCACTTTGCCAAGATGTTTGAGAGCTGTCACTGCTGCTGCATCCGTAAAACAGAGCGAGGGAATGGTCCTAGGCCATGCTTTAATCCTGATAGTACCTCACTCTGTAGATGTTCTATTAAATAGAACACAAACGCAACACCTCTGCACGATTAATGAGATATGAATTGATCTCGTTTGCACCGCACATACAAATTAAGAGGTGTTGTGTTCTTAATCCGGCTAAACTTTTACCTTTCCCGCAACGTACTGCTTGTAGTGACGAAGAGTCACATGACTGCCTTTACACTACCGAACAAGAGACTAAAGGCATAATTGACCAAAAGGACACTCCTTTGAATAATCCACTAGGGGAGCTGTTTTGCGATGGCTCCTGCTTCAAACTTCCGGATGGTACATCCACAGCTGCTTATGCAATCACTACATTGAGCACGGTCGTGGAAACCAAGAGAATCACGCGTAACTCCGCGCAGGCCGCAGAGATTATAGCACCGACCCGAGGTTGTGAACTTTCCAAAGGGCTTACAGTAAATATATATACTGATAGTCAGTACGCCTTTGGGGTGGTTCACAACTTCGGTAGACTTTGGGCAGAAAGAGGTTTCTTGACTTCACATGGTACAAAAATTCAACATGGCTCCTTGATGGTACGGTTACTCTCAGCGCTTGCACTCCCTACTCAGCGCATCAGAAGATTGTAGATCATGTAGGAAAAGCGAACACTTTTGCTGACCAGATAGCCAAACAGACTGCCATTGATCTCTCTTCATAAATGTATACTTCAAGGGAAGCCACAAATGCCTGTACTTTGGATGAGGGTATTGATTCCATAAGAGATATCCAAGCCGATGCCACATTAGAAGAAGCTAAGAAGTGGGCTGAGTGTTTGGGGAAACTGGATGATGATGGGTGTTGGGTGGACAAAGTTGAAGGGAAATGGTTACTGCCTGACGCATATATTATGATGATGGTTGTTATGGCTAATGGTCCCACCCACATATGTGCTCATAAAATCACTAAAATGTTGCAAAATGTGTGGGTAAATGACAAAATCCCTAAAGTAGCTGAACGCTTCGTTTAAGGGTGCATGATTTGTTTGCAGCATAATGTGGGAAAAGGGCTTATCAACTCCTAGGGGTAGTTTTGGTCCACCTTCTGTCCCCTTCGAGGTTATTCATTTTGATTTTATTGAGATGGAGAGTTGCAATAACTTCAAGTATGTATTGGTCGTCATCTGTGCTTTTAGCAAATGGGTTGAAACCTATCCTGTCAAAGATGCCACAGCTATGACCACGGCAAAGACTATGTTAAAGGAATATTTTCCAAGATTTGGTTTGCTGAGAGTAATCTGGTCGGATAATGGTCCACATTTTATCGCTGCTGTAATTCTGCAGATATGCACAGGATTACAGTTCGATAAGCGGTTCCATTCGGCTAGACACGCTCAGAGTGCTGGACTAGTAGAAAGACACAACAGCATCATCGAGAAAGTTCGCTAAGACGTGTGCCGGCACCAAACAAAAATAGCCAGATGCCTTACCGATCGTGTTGATATCTATGAGAACGACCCCTCAAACTAAGACTGGGCTCTCTCCCTTTGATGTGGTCATGGGTAGGCCAGATAATATTTGGAATGTTCCGAAGTCTCGTTCTTTACGAGATGTCGAAAATGTACTTCTCTCTGACTATTGTGGCCAGTTAGCTAAAAGTCTGTATTTGATTTATCACCAGGTGCGAGAGGCTTTACCTGTACTGTACGAGGATCCCGGTCACAGCATACGACTGGGAGATTGGATCCTCACGAAATCGTTTGAGCGATCTTCTTGCCTCGCACCTCGTTGGCGGGCCCCTTCCAAGTTTTGCTGGTCACACAGACTGCTGTGTGGGTAGCAGGCCGGAAGCATTGGATACACGCGTCGCACACCAAGAGGATTCCACACCCAGTGCCACACGATACAGAAGATACAGAACCCCTCACCAATGTTGTAACCAACAACCACGAAGCAGCAACCAGCATTGAGAGTGCATCGGACACTCTCCCTGAGCCCATGAGGTCTGGGGAAACAGCCATTTCATCTCCACACTCTCCACAACAGTTTTGTTTCCTGAGGTCGTTCCGGATTTTGTTTCTGATCTTGCTTCCTATCATTCGCCACTTCCAGTGGGAAGTGACGACACGTTGTTCACAGATCACTCAGTACCAGGCACCACAAGGTACGATCTGCGTCCGAGGAAATAGACTTACTGCACGGTTCGGCTTTGCCATCGAGGAAAATCATCGAAGGGCTTGTCTTTTTGCCCTAATCATTTGTACATAAGGGGATTCTGTTGGCTAGGGTTTGTGGAAGGACTAAGAAAACGCTCGGCCTGGAGGTCACCAGCAAATAACATTGGTGCTTTCGTTTGAAGAATACAATGCCTGCAACCGCTCCCGCACGCACAGAACAGATAAGAAAATGTGTGACCAGCTGCAAAAATGGACAATCCAATGTATGGGCCCCGAAAACGTATTGCTGTCTTGTGATAATTTTAATTGGTTCCACAATAGTCATTGTCTTAGGTTTCTGGTATCTAGAAGAAGTACATCCGTTTGAGAATTTGTTACCTACTGAAAATGTACCTACTGTTCCTACTCCTTTCGTGCATCTGCATACTCTATCTCCTTGAGACTCTCAGCACAGACAGAGTTAAAACAACAATACACTATTACTCATCAATGAATGCTGCACATACCATTTTTAACAAATCTAATTGTTGGACCTGTTCACATTTACCGCAACACACGAGGATAAGGAGCTAGGTTGGAATATTCATCCTTTACCTTTGACAACTGTGTGCTATGCTTCTCTTAGAGCCCTATTCTTTGGTCGATGGAACGATAGCATCTCGGGGAACATTGATGGGACTAACTTGAACGAGTTTGAAAAACGTGTTCTGACGCCCCTGGAATGCTCGCTTTTTTCAAATAGGAGTAAGCTTAATGTTGCTTCTATTAGGCCTTCTGATAGACTGACCCGCCCTTTTCAGTCTTTGATCTCTTTCAAGATTGCTCCTATAGGCAATAGGGATACCACGCCTCCTTCTTACACTGTTAACCATAGCCCCGATTCAGTTTCTTTCTGCATACAAAGGAATGGTACTCAGTTAATGGGTGATTTTAAAGGTTGGGCCAATGTTGCGAATTTGACTGGTGAGGACAGACCTTTGTATGTAGGCGAACCTGTCTACTTTGTTTGCGGTAATATAGCATTTCCATGGTTACCCAGGGACTGGCAGGGAACTTGTTATTCAGGGATTCTGTTACCCAGGGTATTCATTGCAAGTACTGTAGAGATTTCAAAGGCTCGTCCGCGGCGAGACGAGAATGGTGACACTTCAGCACAAGTTCTGGGCGATGTAGCTAAATCCTTTGTACCATTTTGGGGGCAAATAATGAACTCTGAAGATATCAGGAGACTAGCGAGAGTACTGGAGAGGGCCATCAACCAGACCACTGACATACTCTATAATATGACTCTAGAACAGAAAGCAATAAGGTTAGTAGCACTTCAGAACCGGATGGCATTAGATGTCATCCTGGCTGAGCGTGGTGGGGGATGTAAATTGGTGGGGTCTGCTTGCTGTGTTTTCGTACCAGATTTCTCCCCAACTATCTTTAAGGCAATACAGAATCTGCATGTCCTAAGTTCAGATGTGCATGTTCCGAGGGAAACTGGGATCTTAGCGCTTGGTTCTGGGACTTCTTGCAATCTTGGGGATGGAAACTACTTTCGGTCTTGCTGATTATTTTAGGTATTTTGTTGTTTCTTTGTTGTTGTATACAATATCTTCCTGGTATGTGTTCGATGTTAGGAGGATGTTGCGCACAAGCGATGGGTACATTAGGACATAAAGTATACAAGAAGATCTCCAATGAATATGTGCTGAAAGAAATCTTAGTATCTGATTTTATGGCAATTGATATCTCCGATAGTGATTCAGGATGTATGGACATTGAGACGTGGAGTTACTCGTAAAGTGACTAGACGTGTTTAGAGCCTGGCTTAGGGCAAAAGGAGGGTTTATTGTATATATTGGCTTAAGCCCAGTCGCTCTGCGAAGAAATCCGCATAGCAAAGTTCCAATTTTAGATCGATTTAGCCGCCATTTTAGGTTCATCCGCCATTTTGATTCTCACTCCAAAGTCACCCTGTGTTCTAAAATGGTGGACAGTGTTCTTCTGTTTGTAACTTGGCCGTCCTGACATCTACATATAAGTTAATGTCTAAACTACTGCAGGCCAAATGTTAGGGTTATGTAATGAGACCTTGTCCTTCGTTGACCTGTAGATCAAGGATTACCTGTGCCAACGAAACTGATCCGTGAGCATATATTAAGCACAATGTTGTTTAAATACTGAATGTGAACACTTGTAGAATTGCATTGAATAAAACATGTACGAAGGCTTAATGTTGGATAAAAAATACACTGGCCCTCATTAGGACTCCGGCGCAGTCCGCCATGGCGGAATGGGGAATTGCCACCCCATTCCAAGGTTGGCGGGGCAGTAATTCCCCATGCCGCCATGGCCCTTCCACATTCCCATTTTTGCCCCATAGGGCTCAATGGGAATGGGGAAGGCGCTAATTACGGTACCGCAAATTGCGGTACCGTAATTAGCACCAAGGTCCCTTTGCGGGTCCCTACTTTAATGGCTGGTAAAACCAGCCATTAAGGTCGGGTCCCGCAAAGGGACCTCGTAATTAGGCGCTAGGTGTTTAACGGCGCCGCAGCCTTTTAAGGCGCCGTTAAACACTTAGCGCCTGGGTCATAATGAGGCACACTGTTGCCATTGTGTATAAACTAGGAATAATCCATATGCATATAGGTGAATACATTAGAAGTGAACGCGGCATGAACCCCTAGCCCGAGGAATGATTAACCTATAGATGGGCTGGACATCATGTTAGAAATTGTATAAAAAGAGTGAGTGTTCTGATGTACAGCCCCACTCACTTCTCACACTGAAAGGGCTGGTATTTGCTGTGATGTACTGAGGGCCAGATAGCTATCTGATACTTTGTTCCTTTGAAAGCTGTTCAGTTATAGAATAAAGATCTGTGTATCTTTGTAAACCCGTGTTTGGTGTATTTCCTTTTGGGGTACTCAGCCTCGATATTCTCTTTTTGCTTTTACACCATGGGGAACAACTGAGGGACGGAGTACAGAATGGGTTCAGTTACTATGGTGCCAAGACAGGGGGTGGTGTTCTGAGGGGATCTGCCAACACTGTCAAGGTGAGAGACATTATGGACATGGAGGGTTACTCGTCAATATTTATGGGTAAGGTGGAGACGGTAGGAGGGGGCCTGTTTTTGATGGCCAAATTGTGCAGTGAAAGACAGTTCAAGGAGCACTGGTGGTAATAATTAAATCTGTTGGGGTTCTGGGATGGAAGGCACGGAAGACTACATTAGAAGTCATGGGTTCGCATTGTTGCTTAGGAGGCACAAATGCTGATTACTAAAATTCCTCTGCAACTAGAAGAGTAGGGCACAGAGGATGACCTGTAGGTGGGGAGGCAGTTTTGCAGGCACCAAAAATACCTTCATTCAAAGAACATTCCAACACATTCTGCACCTCAACTGCATGACCAAGATAGTAATCGGGTTGTTCGGACTCATGTCCCTTTTCTCTGTTAATGGTATATGTTAAAGCAGTTTTCACACCAGCCACAGTTAAGGGGCTACATACACTAACCCTAGTAGTAGGGTTAACATACCTTACAAGAAAGTGAAAGGAAGACCTTTCTTAAAGTGTAAGTAACATGTTCAGAGCAAAAACCCTCAGTTAGGTGTAGTAGGCGCAGAGGGACAAATGAGGGAATCTTGAATACCGACCCATCCCAGGATCCAAAAGGTATGTACTTGCGTTGGTAGTTTTGATGAAAACGGCTCCACCAACATGAAAAAACCTGATGAGGAAATGGCTCTTTTGTGGTTTTCAAGATAAAGTCCCCACGGACTTGCACCCTGAGCTAGCGTTGATCCAGCAACACAGGAAAAGAAGAACGGCTCTTCCCAAGCCACTGCCCATCGGGCTTGCATCAGAGAATTTGGAAAGAGAACCCCAGGGAGATATGCACACCCATGTGGGCAGCTTCCGGCAGCTCGATGAACAAAATATGAATGTAGCACAGCAGCAAACTTTCCCATGATGGGGAACATGGCTGGAGGCTCCCTCGGAGGTCTTAATCTGAAGGAATGGCAGGGTAGTGAGGTCTCACAATCCTTTTGGAAACCAGCAGTGACCCACATGCGAGAGAATGATCCTGGTGATAAACAGCAGAATATTAAATTGCCTAGAAGACAGTGCCGGAGGTGAGGGCAGTCAACAGGAATGACCTTCTCTGTGTAACTCCTTCAGGGAATTTCTAAATGATCATTTCTGCTTGGTCTGGGTTGAACCAGGGTTTCTCCATCAGTCTCCCCCCACACTCTTTCTTTCTCTCTCACTATCTTTATCTCTCCCTCTACATCCATCCTCTCTCTCTGTGATCTTTCTTCCCTCCCTCTCTTGCTACCAGTACCTCTTTCCTTCTTCTCTCACATTTCACCCTTCCCCTTCTACTTCTATCTGCTCCTCTCTCTCCTTGTAACACCCTCGAACTACCTGCACCTCTCTCCCCTTCCCTTACTCTTTCTTTGCTCTCGATCTCTCACTGCACCACTCTCCTCCCACTTCTCTCCTCAATAACCTGTCTACTCCTCTGTCTCCTGATCTTGCACACTGTCTCTGCTTGTATCTACCAACTACCTTCTGCCTGATTCACTCCGCCCTCACTTATACTCCCATTACTGCATTGCACACTCCAGGAACACACTACCATATTCTCTCTCTCTTTCTCTTTCTCTCTCTCTCTCCTCCACTCAATTTCACTCTCTCTCTCTCCCTCCTCCACTCAATTTCACTCTCTCTCTCCCTCCTCCACTCAATTTCACTCTCTCTCTCTCTCTCCTCCACTCAATTTCACTCTCTCTCTCTCTCTCTCTCCTCCACTCAATTTCACTCTCTCCCAACATCCCCCCTTTACACTTAAACTGAACTGTTTCTCAGAACACTGCCACAGTTGCCTCAGCACTCGAGCACCCACTCCTGGAGCTTCCAACACCTGAGCAAGATACGGCTTGGGTACTCATCCAACCCGGATACCTCCCCAACACGGTTCTTACACAGCGGTATAACTGCTACAATACCCGATCTATAGAGTGCCACCACATGTGAAGAAACGACAGGTTGTATGAATTCGCAATTAGTATGCAATCTGTTGGTTGTTTTTGAAAAGACCATAATCTTTATCAAGTTATGAGATTAAACATTGGACATCCAGGTGAAGATAAAAGAAAGAATAAAAAGAGGGCAAACAACTCTTGAAAAAGGGGACAAAATCAACCCCGAAACGCGCCGAGTAATATATGTCAACACTTTCTATGAATAATATATGGTACAAGACAATTCTCCACAGAATTGAGGAAAGTGTGATAAATGTATTGTGTGCCCACGAAGGAAATTGTGTCAAAATTGAGTGTGACCTGAAAAAATGTGTATTTTCACGCTATATAAGAAATGTTGAAATTGCATCAATACAGATGACAAATATTCTATGAATGTATGTATAGTTAATGATTCACAGCAACATTAAATTGATGGTCATCATCTTTTACATAACCTGTGACTTAAATTGTTTTTTTCACAAATTTTTCAAAAACGAATTGTTACTATTGTTAAATTACTGATTTTCTTTACAATTGTTCGGGTGTGGAGGGGACGGGAGAGTTCCACAAAAGTGTGGACACCTGTTGGTTTTACATAGGTTAACAGAACCCAGTGTCAAGGTTGTTATTCTCCCCGGCACCCCACTAATCTTTCACCAATTCCAGAAAATAATTCAACATTAAGGTGTGCGCTAGGCCATATGTATACTGGATTCGTACTCCGGTATTGGGCACATTTTAAATTCTCAAGTAATTCGTCGATCCCGAGAACGGGGTATGCCTCATACACGGATATCGCATTCAGTTGTCTAAAGTCTGTGCAGAACGGCGTTGGTCCATCTGGTTTTGGCACCAGAATGATCAGCGAACACCAAGGGCTGTTTGATGGTTCCATTATGTTCATTTTTAACATCTTGTCTACCTCATTTTGTACTTCCTCCCTTTTTGTTTCTGGCATTCGAAAAGGTCAGAGTCTGATGATTTTTTCAGGCACTGTCTGGATACAATTTTCCGCCCGATTGTTTCTTACAGGAATGTTAGAGAAGAATTGTGTGAGTCCCTTGAAAGAGCGGAATACGTCTTTTCGTTTTTCCTCAGATAACTCCTTACCCAAGTGTATGTTCTCGATATCAGCCATGTCTCCTCAGTGAAACTGCTCCATTGGACTGTTGTTTTTCAGCAGAGATTAAAGCAATAACAGGCAGTGTCTCTTTCGACTGCTTTAACAGGTTGATTTGGTAGTTCTTTTCTCTCTGTAAATGGTCTAGATGACCCACGAGATAGTTGGCAGAACCCAGAATTTTCTTTACCTTGTATGGACTTCTCGCTTTTTGTTCTCACTCGTAGGCAATGGTACATAACTTTATCACTGACCTGCAATGTTCTCATCCAACTGTTTTTCATAGCATTGTTCCTCTTGTTTATGTTGGGCTTGGCCTAGGTTGTTTATTGCGAAGTCTGTTAGGTTAACCAGGTGTGTTATCTACTTGGATAGGGGTTGCTCATCAAGTTTCTCCCATTCTTCTTCTACTACATCCAATACTGTCGTGGTTGTCGTCCAAAGAGAATATCTCTCACTAGCATGAGAACCCAAGGTAATGCTCTTTCCAAATTCTTCCGGGTTGGCGCTGTAGCTTTTTCCAACATTTGCTTAATAATCTTGTTAAAACGTTCCACCAAACCATCTATTTGGGCATAGAACACCTTATTGCATAGTTGTTTGATGTGAATTAGTTGGCATACCTGCTACATTACTCCGGACATGAAGTTTGTGCCCTGGTCTGTGATTAATTCCTCTGGTAATCCAACACATGACGAAATGGAATAAGTAAGTCACAGACTTGATTAGCCGATCTGCCCTCGTATGGAACGCTTACGGATATCTCGTTACATAGTCTACAATAACAAATATATAGTTATAACCTCTACTGGTTGGTTCCAGAGGACCAACTATATCAACTCCAGTCCGTTGCAAGGCCTCCTTTATGAGGTGCATTCTCTGAAGATGGGCATTTGGGGATATATTAAGGTGAGAGGTAGGGCACCTTTTTGGTGAGTGATACCGTTTTCTCCTGGGGTCGGGGTTCCAGATAAAAAGATTTCGGTCGGCTGACTTGGCAGCTGTAACAGTCCTCATCTTCCTGATGTTTTATCTCAACTCTGACCCAACAGACCGGGAACCGTCCATGGGACTCTGTAGGGTTGCAGGGGCTGTCAGCGACACAGTACTAAAGTGTTGATGAGGATCCCTCTTTTTGGAAGCTCTGTGATCAGGGAGCTCACTTTAGGGTTCCACTCCAGCAGCCTAGATTTCTCCACACTGTTTACACGATTGTGGACTTGGTCCATACAGTCCTCCGTCTCACAATGACCCATGCTTTTTCCATGTGCTATTATTATTAACAATATTAAGACTGCATGCTGTTGTTCGGTCCCCTCTTTCCAACTAATGTCGGTTTACCAGATGTGTATTTTGGGGAGGTGATCAGCTGAAAACAGTTTTTCACAGTCGTTAGTTGAGTCAATATAAACAAAATTGTTTTATTCACACAGGCGTATCCAGCAGATGGTGACTTTGTTTTATGGGTCATTCAACTCAAGCAATTTTGTCAATTTCAAGTATACACACTATACCTAAATAGTATTCATATCTGCTCAATTCTGTCAATATGCGATAGGAAAACATGACTGCACCCATGGGGCATTAGGGAGAATCTGATATTGGTCCTGTTATTGCTAACCACGGCTTATCTATCCCCTACTCCATGCTGTGACAACCTGCATTGCTTTTTAGGTGGGTACCATTGTTCAACTGCAGACTCAGTAGCCTCAGTAAAAGGCCACATTCAACAGCCACAGGGATCTTTTTGCATTTCAGTAGCAGGTTGATGCAGTGACAACCCTAACACTGCCAAGAGCTTTGCGCCCTTTGGGTAATGAGGAGTAATACAGTATTTTCTGCTAAGCAGGTATCTTGAGGATGAAATGGGGTATGTTGGCTTGTTTGTGACTGTAAGTTGTAAGGTGATAAGGGGTCATTGATACTAGCTCCTGTAGAGCCTGTGGCAATCTCTTTGTTGCTCCAACACAGCGCTCTGTTTATACAGCTAAAACATACATTTGAATTCTGCTCAACTGCCACTCTGCACCTGCACACATATGAGATCAATTAACCCAGTGCACACTTCCCAGAAAAACTCTTTCTAAAAGACACATGGCTCAAAACCCACCACACACCAGAAGAGGAAGTGCCAAGCACGATTCGCACCCCTACTGCCCATTTTGAAGTACCAGGAACATTCACGCTGCAATATGCGACGTATGATGAGCAAATAAACCAGCAGAGAGCCGCAGTGGGGCTCTGTCCAGTACCTATCAGAATATCAGCACCTATTGAAGTACCGACACCTAAGAAAAGCTGGACAGTAAGGTACCCATTGAGAAAACCATATCGACAAGTGAGACAGAATGATGACCGTCAGAATGTAATACCCGAAGAAGCTAAGAAGATGCTGAAGGAAGACGAATGATGATGTCATAAGAACCCAGACTGACTCGCATATAGAAGATGTAACGACCTGAGAATGATGACAAACGAGATGAAACACCATGGACAAGTGACATCCTAAGCCTAAAGTAAAGCAATTGATGTCAAGATGTCAGAAACTTGTGCCATAAGCACGATGAAGATATTCAATTAGTTTAAACGTGTAAATATGCAAAGTAACCGCAAGAAGCACAGAAATCGTGAGGCCTGCTTATGCTTAGTAGTAAGATAGAGATTGAGGCAAGCGCCACCTGTACATATAGCTACCTCAAGAAAGCACTTTATATAAAGTATACTTCCACTTCTCACAAGAGCAGAATCAACCAAAGGTTACTAAAGGTCTCAAGAAGAGAGTTTTGCAGCAAACCAATCGAGAATTAAAGACGGAGAGAAGCTCAGACAAGGGTAACCATGAAAAGAAGCCAAGGTCGTATCGTCTGAAATAGGCCAACAGTGGATACAATTAAAGAGAAGAAGGACAGAGTATCCTGTTCAAGAAAGGTCAAGATAAGCCACAGATGGCAGGCGACTGGCCGAATTAAATCAAATACACGAAATTGCATGAAGGAAAGACTGATTTCACGGTGTTGGAATCACGTGACCAGACAAGCAAGAAGGGATGAAAATTTCACACCTACGCATGGACCTTTGCCATGCCCAGATGCCTTAACTTTCCCAGACCAAGAAGCAGACTCGAGGTCAACCACAAAGAAATAATTGACACATTACCACTGAAGTGATGATTGATTGTAACTATAATTGGAGGGAAGCTGTGGTGCAGACAAACTCCCTGCACCTGGCCGGCAATTCTGCACGCTGCTAAGCTCAAGTGGAAATGTGTGAGTGGGGGTTGATGCCAACCCAATCATAGTGGACCATGTAATCTAGGGTCCTATAGTTAGTACAACCAATGAGACGTCATACTTTTAGTGACGTTTACAGTAGCCATTTTGAAAGAAGGGCTTAGTTGCCCCATCTGACATTGTTTATCCAATCCCTTCACCGGTTACCATATGCAGATATAGTACCTATATTAAAGTTACCTTCCTAGAACCAATCAAGTTACATGCTAAGTTTTAAGAGTTACACGTCCGTGATGATGAGTTTTTGGTATAAATGTTATGTTTTTTTTTAAATAATTGGAGTTGAAGGAAGATAGAACGATTGATGATATTCATGAACTCCCCATTTTTTGTACTCGTCATTAAACGGACTCCCTTTGCCAAACTATTGAGTTGTCATTATTGATTTGGTGCAAGAGTATTAATCTGCATCCCCATCCATCTCAAGGGTGCTGCTACTCATCTTAAAGTGCTGTTTGGAAATGACCTGTCCTATGGGCCAGCTGGGGTCCCTACTGCACATACCCATTAGCCCTGATATGCTTCTTCCACATATCTTATTCAACACAGAGACCATCCACACAAACAAGGTGGTAGCTTTGCTATATATATATACATATATATATACACACACACACTCATGCTCTACAACCCCACACAACCTCATAAACTTTCTTTGAAGCACTCTATTTCACTTGCACCCCTCCATCACACCCACAACCCACCTTTATGCACCTCACTTACCACCCCAAAAACACAATCCCACCTTACACACTGACTGGACTAACTTCACAACTAACAAACACACCTCCCTGAATCAATATCTACCAGGCGACTTTACCCTGGTAGTTCCCATCCAGACAGCAAATCATACTTAAGAGTATCCTCGCTCCACTCAGCCCCATTCCCTCACACAACTCATCACTTATCCCACACAAATATCTGGCAACACCCTGGTCCTCTTGATTTCTCTACCACACAAGAGCAGGTGACAAAAACAGCACATCACAAATTCAGCCTTAACACCATGTATACCACCACACCAACTCCCTACAAGCACATCTCTCCATTCTCCTCAACAAATACAACACCAATATCACAAAGGCACTTGTCAAAACTGCCCCACTCAAAGTACAAAAATCCTGCAACTACCGCCATAATCCATGGTTCAACAGTCCCCTCCTCTCTATCAAGCAGGAAGCCATGTGCCTTGATAGAGCCTGGCTAAAATATCCCTGCTCCACAACCCGACATCCCCTCAGAAACTGCCACAAAATACAAAGCAATGCCAAAGCCACCCACTACCTTCAACAACAACAATCCACCACTAGTCATACACCCAAACTATTCAACATCGTCAAATCTCTCTCCAAATCACGATCCACACCGTCCACATCCACTTAATATGCAACTCCCTTATTGACTACTTCAACTCTAAAATACACAACATCAGCCAAGCCCTCCCCTCTGCTCTCCCACCCCACACCCTGCTCCCAACATTCCAATACATTGGACACCTTCCACCCCATCGACACCGACATCCTCATCACCCTTACTGCCAGAACCAAACCTGCACACTCCATGGACGACACATGCCCACTTCATGCTGCATCCAAATGCATCACCATCCTTGCTCGGCAGTGGCTCAAACTCATTGACTCCCGTCTCTCGGATGGTACTGTCAACTCTGGACTCAAAATGGGACAAATCTCAACCCTCCTCAAAACCCATCCATCAACCCCACTCTCTCTGAAAACTCCTTCCCCATTACTCTCCTGCCATACCTCGCCAGGAACGCTTCATCACTATCCAACTGCAACAACACATAACCACAAAAAACTTCCTTAACTCCTTCCAGTTTGGCTTTAGATTTGCACACAGCACCAAGAACGCTGCACTTCACCTCTTCAATAACCTCCACAACATCACAGCCGAAGGACACACAGCGCTACTTATACTCCTTGACCGCTCTGCAACCTTCAACACCATCGACCATACCATTCTATTAAATATTCTATCCCACAGGATGAAGCTCTCAGGCACAATCCTCAACTGGTTCACCTCCTTCCTTACTGACAGAAAACACTTTTTCTCCATGCCCTCTGATTGATTAGACCCACCCTACTCAAGTACAGGACCCTACAAGGCTCCTTCGTGTCTCCACTCATCTTCAACCTATATCTATAATCCCTTGGACAGTCACTTAGCAAACACAAGGTACATTTCCAGTAGCAATATGCAGATGAGACACAAATATAATTATCACATCACAAATCTACACCATCAAAAGATGTCTCTCCACCATCACCTAATGGATGGCCACCCACTTCCTCAAGCTCAAACCTTCCAAAACAGAACACCTCCTTATTCGAAAACCTACAGTAACCCCTGGATCAAAGAACTTACAACCAACACATATACCTCTCCAAACCCGTAAAATCCCTTGATTTCACGATCGATTCCCACCTTTCCTTCACAAACCACATAGCTGATCTCCTACACAAGATCATACATGTCCTACCCCCTTATGACTTCTGAATCGCAGTACAAGCACTGATTCTGTCCAAGCAGGACTATGGGAATGCTCTCCACAGTGGACTCCCTAAAATCACACTTGCCCCTCTGCAAACAATACAAGATGCAGCACTGACACTCATCTTCCATCTACCCAAACATTCACCCATCACCAGTGCTCTCAGCCAGCTCCTCCGTCTCCCCATACACCAAAGAATGGCCTTCAAAGGACTCTGCATTGTATTCAAGGACACCCATCACAAAAGCCCATTTTAACTTCACGACTAGCTCAAACCATCGCACAAAAACACCAGACTAGCCAGCCAATATCTTCTACACATTCCACTTTGCAAGCTAGCAAACAAAAAAAGCATTTACCCAGTAGGAACGCAGAGCATGGAACATCCTATCTCTTCACACCCGTACTGCACTGTCCATTATCACTTTCAGAAAGAGCAACACAACATACACGTTTCCCCACACAAATGCCTGCCTTCCTACACTGCTACCATTTGTCTATTCTAATCCTCCTATCCTATCCTGAAAACAACTTGTAACTTCTGTTTCACTTCCCACTTTTTCAACCGTTGAAATATATAACACTCTGCTTAGAGCCAGCACTGAGCAAACATTCTAATAAAATGTATTTCAAATTTAATTATTCTGTTTTTAATCCATTACAGTGAATCAGGAAACATTAAATGGTCTATTTATGAGTATGTAACAAGGGGGGTTGGTAGCCGCCAATTTAGAATTGGAACATACCGTTAGTATTGTATGCTATTTTGTTCAAACATAATTGTGTTGGTGTTCAATTGAATCACCTATGGCCCAAAACGTCTCATTTTATGTATTTGATTGCATTGTGCTTATAAGACTAGTTTAGAATCAATCACAGTCTTATTCATAATCTCATTTGTGCAAATAATACATGAATTTAATTACATGTTACTCAGTGCAAAGGTAGTATGACAATCAAGGTGATACATGTCATTTGACTGAGGTGGAAAAGATTGGGCATTACCAAATTATTGAGAAACACTTTTTTAGAAGGAATCTACCTCATTTAAAAAGGACAGCGATTTCTGCACTTTGAACGTCCTTCCCCACTGCACCATGGAAACTGTATATAAATGTATTATTATGGTATCTGTTTTTCTATGGCTGCTGATGTTGAGTTTCACCAATGCACTTCAACAGTCTCTTGCATTTTAAAAGTTACTGTACTGTTTATTTGATTGCAAAGTAGTGTCCTTTCTGTCTTCATGTAAATGCTTTATCTTGCACAACTTTGAGACTGGTGCTCAGATTTGATGTATATTCGTGTGTATATATTTCCCTTTCTTTTCCATCTCAGTCAAATGGCATGTATCACCTTGATTGTCATACTACCTTTGTGCTGAGCAACATGTAATTAAATGAATGTATTATTTGCACAAATGAAATGATGACTAAGACTGTGATTGATTCTAAACTAGTCTTGTAAGCACAGTGCACTCAAATACCTAAAATGAGATGTTTGGCCAATAGGTGATTCAATTGAACACCAACACAATTCTGTTTGAACAAAATAGCATACAATACTAACAGTATGTTCAAATTCTAAATCGGTGGCTACCAACCTCCCTTGTTATACACTCTTGCTTACAGCCCCAGGTTCCGCCATCAGGGCTGCCCCTCTTGTTATAATACTATTTATGAGTATGGCTTTAGCATTTTCAAATAAAGACAGATTTCCCCCACAGCAATGAAAGGCGATTACCCACTTGCATAATCTCTACCTTCTCTAAAAGTTGGCGCTTGCCTGCAGCTCCCCCCACCATTCTTACCAGCCGGCTACTTAGAAATTGCGTTGCATCCCGAGGATGCAGGGAAGCCTTCCTAACTATAGGCCATTTCATGTCATAATAATTTACATTAAAAAAGTTAACACTGGCAGAGAAGTACAAATCGAGCTCTCAAGACAATGTTTATGAAGGGTATATCAAAGTCTCCTGGGTTATGTAAGGGTGCAGTACTATGACTCTGACACAGTGGTGACATAGTGGTTGGCAGAAACATTTAGTGATAAAATGAAAAGAAATCTCTATATTGCACTAAGTCTAATAGGGCTTTCCTGCCTCAACAAAACGAAATGGTCTGTCTGAATGTCCAATAACTGAAGAGAGTCCACCGTCCTGTGTCAAAAGCCTATTCCCAACCTTTACACTTACAACTAAACTAAAGGGGTTTGCTGTCCTCTTGGTCTAGAAGAATGGCTCCCTTCTTCTGGACAGGCACAGTTCCATATATGAAAGAACTTGTTCCAGAGGGAATGGCTCGCTTTCCCAGGTTGCAGCAAAGTTCCAATTGGGGAAAAACAAAAGTTCCAAGTTGTCTTCTTGTACTGTCAAGAGAGTTGCCTCCCTTCTCTTGGTTTTTCACAATGTTCAAAAATACACCAGCAGCTAGGATTCTCTTCCTCTGGTTCTTTCTCAGGTTTTGCAATACCAAGAGGATACCTCTAATCTCTTGGCCTTTCACAATGTTCAAAACACACCAGAGGGTATGACTCCCTTTCTCTGGTTCTTTCTCAGGTTTTGCAATACCAAGAGGATGCCTCTTATTTCTTGGCCTTTCACAATGTTCAAAACACACAAGAGGGTAGTATCCCCTTCCTCTTTCTCACAGTGCTCCCTTTGGGAAGGCTGAAGACTCCTCGCTGTTTTCCCTCTTTGCTTTTGAATACCACTCGCCCAATAGAATCTCGCGGAACACTAGAATGGTCGTCAAGGTTCGGAGGATGATTCCTCATGCACCTCTTCTTTGTCACAGTAGTGGGTAGTCCTGATGTCACCAAGTCAACCCTGCTCTTTATTTATTTATTTTTTGCATTTGTAAAGCGCACTGCAGCCCACGGGCATAGAGGCGCTATCAAGGATACTTAAGAAGGCTTGCTTGAGGGTTACAATAAGCGGCCCAGAAAAACTTTGCTTTGTTTGGTACGTTACAGAGAAACAGTCTTATACATGGAATGTAAGGTGTGATATTTTGATATTTAATATTCAGAGATGGAGCATGTGTCAGGAATCGTACATGGCTGGGCCCTCTAGACAAAGAGCCTAGTTATTAATGCCTTGCGGAAGGCAGAATGGGATTCGATTGATCTGATCTCGGTTGGGAGGTTGTTCCAGAGAGAGGTTGCCATTGAAGGGAAGCTCGAGCCCCCAGCACGCACTCTGCGCGTGTGAGGAGTCAGGATGCGGTTGGCATAAGCGGCCCTGGAGGGTCTGGAAGCTGTTTGTTTGTGGATCCTTTGTTCGAGATAGGGGGGTGCGAGTCCGTGAAGACATTTATGTGTTAGGGCAAGGGTTTTGAAGACCACCCTTTCTTTGATGGGTAGCCAGTGTGCCTCTCTCCTAGCCAATGAGATGTGTTCTCTGCGTAACATGCCTGTTGCCGCCCTTAAGGCATTTTTCTGGGCAATCTGGAGTTTAGCAAGGTTTACTCATCCCAATACTTATTGCAGGATGAGTTGTGCAATATTGCATATGAGAGGAAAATAGGGTTTGTGGGTGTGAAGGAGATGTATGAAAAAAACATATAGGAACATTAGGGATGCTACTGGAGAGGGTTGGTGAGGAAGGAGTGGCAGGGTAAGGTGGGCTCTGGGGATACTGCGTTCTCCCCAGGACGTCACTAATTACATAGGGGCTTCCCTCTCCAAAGCACCACCCGCTGAGGTTTACCCCCAGGGGGACTATCGGGTAGCAGCCTCACCTTCCTGGCCTCATGGGAAGGGTCTCCATCTAGGAGAGAAGTGACGACATCCAGAGATTGGTCACAGTTATTATACATCCTGAAAAAGGGGCCTGAGGCAGTCCGCCTAGGACATAAAATTGGCTCAGACATCATTGAAAAAGTGGTCCATAGTCCCAAATGGCAATGTATCCCCTATTTGATAGGCTGTTTGAGTTGTACCCAAGGACGTGAGTTAGTAAAATGTGCTGCAAATTGTGAATTTTAAAGAAACCTATTTCTGTAAAACGGGTAAAAACTACTAGCTTCACAGTGAAGTAACACATCAAACTGGCCCATTTTGGCAAAAAGAACTGGCCCACAAAAGGATGTAAGGCCTGCACTTTGTCATTTCTGTACTGCCCGATGGGCAAGTCAGATCCTAGTCCAAGAGACTCTAGTCACCCGAGGCCTAAACTCCAATACGTTTCCAGCCATAATCTACCATACTCCATTGGCAACAGAAAGCAGTTTCCCATAGAAGTGTCTCAGAAAGGACGGGTGGATCAGGGGATAGAGAGAGCAGATTTACCAGTGCTGACGCTCCCATTTGGCCTGAGCAGAGTCAGCAAACTCCCTTTATTTGTGGGAAGAGTGTTGTGCTGGGCAACCAAGAGGTTTGAAGAACCAAGAAACGGGTGCTAATCAGGCTGTGGAAATTGGTAGTTCCCGCAAATGCAGGGTAGGAAGCCCTAGAGATTTGTGTAGTGAAGCTATGGGATCAGCAGAGTATAGAGAGTTGGTCAATGTATAGCGCTGATGTCCCACGTGTCAGCCCGTGAGCTTACTCACAAGCAGGTAAATACGCTTCTCTGAGTTGTAGGCAGGAGAGGGATTTGACAGCTCACATCATGACTGGTGGCGGACTGGGCTATCGGCCGTTCAGCCGCTGGCCAAATGAAATTGAACTTGGGGATGGCCTTAGGCCGGTATTATGAGCCACCCTGGGGCGGTTTTACTGCGAGTCATTATCTATTGCGGGTTTTGATTTTGAGTTAAGAAGTCACGTTGTCTGCCACTGCGCGGCACATGTATCATGGATGCATTCATTTTCATGCGTGCATTCATCAAAGAAATGTAACACTTAGTTATTAAGTGAACTTTGCTTTGATGAATGCATCACAAAAGCATGAGGCCGTGCCGCTGGCAGTGCCAGGCCCAGCCATTCACCAGCGTTGCGCCGCCAGCCAGGACTCAGCCCCGCTCAGGGCCTCAAGCCGCACTCTCATCAAAACAAGAACAAATGGTGGGGGAGGGGCTGGGTTGTATGAGATGAGGATGAGCTGTGCACTTGTGTCTTGTTATTGTACTTGTTTGCTAAATTGCTGGCCTGCCTCGGGTGGGGGACAGGGATGGCCCGGGCTGCCGCCTGCTTGACTCCTGAGCCTCGAGGGGCTGTTGAGTTCCGCCCTGCGTCCCGCTACGCGGTGACGCAGGGCGTCCTAAATAAAAGCCCCGCCCCCGCGTTCGGGAGGCAGTTCCGGGGCCGACCAGCAACCTGTGTGGGTGCATCGTCATTTCGCTCCCGCTGGAGCTGCGCACCAGGCCGCGCGGCCTGCTAACATTCTGTCAGCCCCCGCGCACAGGCCGAGGGCTGACGACATAACAATGGCGACGAGGCGAGAGGAACTCCACGACAGGCTCGGTGCTTTGAAGGCACCCGAACGCCACACAGCCATCGCGGCGAAATTTTTGGACACCCGGTGGGGGTGCAATCACACACGTGACCCCCCACCCCAAAAAAAAAAAAAATTTTTTTTTTTTCTCTCCTCCATTCATGCTCTCTGCCACCAAGACCACAGCTTTTCCATCTGGACACTGGAGAACCAGGTGGCATCTGACATCCAACACCAGAGGGCAGCATCACAGTGTAACAGGAGCACCAGGCCCTGATCTGCAACACGGCGCCTGGGTACGGCTGCACCTCCAAGGTAGGCCCAACATCGCGGCGTTGGTGGCCGCTGGATGATCTCACGACAACACGGATCAGGTCCACGACAACATGGCGGCCGGCACATCCACGCCTGGGCCCTCCACGCCATCCAGAATTGCGGCAAACCTGTCCATGACGCCACCTCCACCTCGCACACAAGGTACTTCGTCGACACTGGTCCAGCCGTTCGACCCATTCACGGATCCATCATCATGCGGACCCAGATGGCAGCTGTGGATTCAGAAGTTCGAGATGGCGATGGAGTGCAAAGAGGTTACGGCGCCCAGGAAACTGAAGGCCCACCTACTACTCGGCGTGGGTGACGAGGTACTGCGCATCTTCAATTCCCTGAACGTTGATGATGGCCAGGATGGATACCGAAGCGCGAAAGATGCCCTCACCGATCATTTTCTCCCTCAACTAAACCCAGACTATGAGACGTTTCTCTTTTGCACCACCTTACAGGCAGCGGAGGAAACCCTTGATGCGTACCACACCCGTCTGAGAAAGTTGGCCATGTCCTGCATATTCACGAACGTGGAGAGGGAGATCAGGAGGCAAATCATCAACGGGATACATTCGGAAAAATTAAGGCGCCTGATACTTAGCGAAAGGGGTATTCCCCTACAGCGGATCCTCGAACTAGGACGTCAGAGGGAACTGGCACACACCAGAGCGGCCAACATGGAGGCCACGCTACACAGGCTGCAACCTGCTCTCAACACAGCTATGGTGGCACGTATCACCAACAAACAATCCTCGAGAGACGACAACAGTGGCGGGTATGGCCAAAACAGGTGGCAACCGCGCATTCCGGGACCCACAGAGTGTGGCTGGTGCGGTGGCCCACGACATGGCCGTCGCAACTGTCCTGCTCAAGGCACCACATGTGGAGCATGTGGCCGGAAGGACCATTACGCGAAGGTATGCCGATCAGCGGACACCCCCATACAGCCCCTGCAAAACCAGCCGGAGAAGGTCGCGACCAAGAAAAAGAAGCAAGCCAGTGCCAGAAGGATCGCAGTGGCCAGCTCTTCCACGGAGGATGAAGGGGATGATGTCTCGGCGATGCAGCAGGACCCCTCCAAGGACATCGAGAGAAAAGGAAGGAAGGTATACCTGGTGTCTGCACTGTGCCAAGGCCGAGGACCTCGAAGAAAAGCCGTCCGAAGGCGCAAATGCATGGTCACCATCCAAAACCAGTGCATTCTCATGACCATCGACACAGGCGCTTCGGTGAACGTCATGCCCGAAAGCATCTTCCTGACTCTAAGTCCTCCACCAGAGCTGAAAAGCACAGACACTCTGTTGTATGCATACGGCTGTCGAAAGCCCCTGCCGGTGATTGGCAGGTTCCGCACCACGCTGGAACACGGAAAAAACAGACTATGGTCCAAGGTCTATGTCGTGAAGGCAGGTATTGAGAGCCTCCTGAGTGGGGACGCAGCAGAGGACTTGGGAGTGGTCCAATTCATCTGCCATGTCAACGAAGACAAGGAAGTGGAGCAGATGCTGAGCCAATACCCTGACTTGCAAGAGGGAATAGGCTGTCTAAAAGGCAAAACCATCAAACTTCATATTGATGAAACCGTGCAGCCGAAAGCCGTCAGGCACCGAAGAACGCCATTCCACATGAGAGAACAAGTGGAGCAGGAACTCAAGGCACTGGAAGAAGCGGGCATCATTGAGGAGGTCACAGGGCCCACACCGTGGGTCTCCCCAATGGTGGTGACACGGAAGCCTAAGCAGCCTGGAAAGGTGCGGATCTGCATAGACATGCGTCTCCCCAACACTGCCATTAAAAGAGAATGCCACATAACCCCAACAATCGACGAGATCGTGGCTGACCTCACAGGATCAAGCATATTCTCAAAGATTGATCTCAAGGCGGGGTATCATCAACTCAAACTCCACAGAGACTCTCGCTACATTACAACGTTCTCAACGCATTTGGGGCTGCGGAGATACAAGCGCCTAAGTTTCGGAATATCGTCTGCTGCGGAGGTATTCCAGCAAACCATCCAAGAGGTCATCCGGGGCATCCCTGGTGTCCTCAACGTGAGCGATGATATTCTGATTCACGCCCCCGACAAAGAAACGCACATCAAGAGGCTTCACGCTTTACTGGGCCGACTACAAGAAGTTGGGCTCACAATACACCCGGAAAAGTGCGAGTTCCTCAAGTCGGAGATCACCTTCTTCGGGTACAAGTTTGGCAGCACAGGCATCTCCCCTGACCCGCAGAAGGTCGCAGACATTCAGGCGGCAAGCCCACCGATGACCCCCACAGAAGCGCGCAGTTTCTTAGGCATGGCCACCTACTGCGGGAGGTTCATCCGAAACCTGGCCACACTATCTGAGCCGCTGCGGGAACTCACCAAGGCCAACGTCAAGTGGGAGTGGGGGCAGAAATGCCAGGACTCGTTCGAAAGCATCAAGGACTCTCTCTCCGCCGACACCAAGATGGCCTACTATAGCACCGAGCTGCCCACAGAACTGTTCGTGGATGCCAGCCCTGTGGGGCTCGGAGCCATCCTAATGCAAGTCACGAAGGAAGGGGAGAAGAGACCGATAGCATATGCATCGAGAGCCCTCACAGAGACCGAACAAAGGTACTCACACATCGAAAAGGAGGCCATCGCCGTGCTGTGGGGGTGCCGGCATTTTCACCTCTACTTATATGGGCGTCATTTCACGACGATCACGGACCACAAGCCCCTACTACCCATTTTCATGGGAACATCAGCATACCCTCCGGCACGGATCACCAAGTGGTTATTGCACCTCCAGCAATATGACTTTGATCTCATCTACCAACCGGGCAGCGGAAACCCGGCGGACTTTCTCTCCAGGCATCCGCGAGAGGCCACTCAACAAGAGATCCAAGTAGCTGCAGAGACGGAGGAACACATATGCCAAGTGGTGCGCGCAATGAGGCCCAAGGCGGTGAGCATCGAGGAAATCGAGGCGGAAACGCACAAGGACCCGTGTTGTGACTTGGTGAAAGATGCCATCCTGTCCGGTGACTGGAAGACCTTCATGAGACACACGCACAACAGAACAGCGGACGCAAAAGGGTTTTTGTCCGGCATATTCACAGTACGACAAGACTTGTCAATCACGGAAGGTGGACTAATACTACGAGGAAACCGCATCGTAATCCCTCTCAAACTACAAGACAGGATAGTGGCCCTAGCGCATGAAGGACACCAAGGACTGGTAAGGACGAAAGCCCGCATTCGGCACCGGGTATGGTTTCCCCAGATCGAGGAGCGGGTCGAGACACTCATTAGCACGTGCCTATCCTGTCAGATAACGGGGGCCCCGCCAGACCCGGAACCCATCATATCAGCTGAACGGGGCCGCTCTCGCTGGGAGGCCATCAGCATTGACTTTTGCAAGCTAAGGGAGGGCCTCCACCTGTTGGTGGCCGTCGATGATCACTCCCGATACCCGGAAGTTGAGGTAGTTGAATCTACAGCAGCTGAAGTGGTCATTCCTGCCCTAGAGAAAATGTTCGCAACTCACGGGCTACCCATCTCAATCAAAAGCGACAATGGGCCACCGTTTACGGGAGAGGATTTCAAAAAGTATCTACAGGAACTCAATGTTAAATATCATCACATCACTCCAAGACACCCCCAGGCAAATGGGGACGTAGAACGGTTTATGAGAACTATCAACAAGGTGCTCAGGGTGTCCAAGGCTAACGCCAGCCCCTGGAAGGTTGACCTCTTCCGGTTCCTCCGGAACTACCGGGTCACGCCCCACAGGTCAACCGGCATACCGCCAGCGGACCTCATGTTCGGCACCGTCATTAGATCTTCGATCCCGCATCACCCTAGCAGAAACCCGGACGCGGTCAACGAGGAACGCACCGAAAGAAGGAGAAGGGATGCTAACGCACACATGAGCGGCAAGCGGAGAGCGAGGCCGTCCCATCATCAAGTGGGTGACCAGGTCATCATGCTACGAAACCCCTCCAAGTCAAAACTTGACACCAGGTACGAAGAACTTCCATGGACCGTCAGCAACCGGCATGGAACCATGGTAACTGTGACACGAGGACGCCGCCAAGTGACTAGAAATGCGTCATGGTTCAAGGCCATACCCCGTACCCTATGGACCGATAAGGAGGGCCATCGGGAAGGCGAGGACACTCCTCCCAGCGAAGAAGAGCCGGAGGCCATCCCTGAGGAGAAAGGAGCGGGGGATGGAACCTGGGAGCCGGTGGATGCACCCGGCCTTGAGGACCTGAACAGCGAAAACGAACCAGAGCATGAAGCAAGGGGGAGTGGCCCCCGCGAAGGGCGATACCGGCTGAGAACAACGACGAGACCGCCAGCCAAGCTAAGTGACTATGTGTGGTAACGGGTGCCATGAACCCCATGGCAGGGTGGCTGCGTGTTGAGGACTGGAAGCTTATGTTGGACTTTTGCCGTTGTTTGGCAGTTAGTGTGATGTTTTTGTTTGTTTTATAATAAAGGAGGAATGTTGAGTTCCGCCCTGCGTCCCGCTACGCGGTGACGCAGGGCGTCCTAAATAAAAGCCCCGCCCCCGCGTTCGGGAGGCAGTTCCGGGGCCGACCAGCAACCTGTGTGGGTGCATTGTCATTTCGCTCCCGCTGGAGCTGCGCACCAGGCCGCGCGGCCTGCTAACATTCTGTCAGCCCCCGCGCACAGGCCGAGGGCTGACGACATAACAGGGGCCAGTGGGCCTGTGGATGTTGGTGCTCTAATGTAGCAGCCGGCGCGGCAGGCAATCATGACTCATCCTGCCGTCATGTGCATTGGTGTGCTGTGCTGGGTAAGGCCCTCACACCCCAGCAAAAGCAGGGACTCAGAGGAAGCCAGGAAGGAAGTGTTGTCAATGAGGGAGCACAAGTACGAGGCCTTCCGCCTATTCGAGCTGCTTGGTCCAGCCAGGCTAGGAGGAGACTGTCTGGAGACCGAATTTCTGCACCTGGGCCGGCATGCTGTAAAGTAGGTAATTTAAGTAAACAAATAAAAACTTTGAAGGGGCCGGGCCTGGGATGCGGTGGCAGGAGTCGAGTCGGGAGTCAGAACGAAAGTGAAGTGTGTTTGTTGTACTGGTCTGATGGTGGGTGACACACTGGCATTCTCCAGGCGATGTTGAGAACGAGGTGACAACTGGCGGCCACAAACCATGCGAAGAGCTTAAGAACTTGAGAGCACACTATATGGAGATCAGTGGTGCCTTGGGCCTGTTCATCTTTTAAATTAATTGAAAATGAGGGGCAGTAAGTTACCCGAACCCTATAGAGCACACGATGTTTCGTTCCTACCTGTTAAATCGCTTCCTATCACGGTGTTACTGTTCTGCCAGAGATAAGTTCAAATTGCTTGCTTTGCCTTGATTCAAAATAATCCATGAATCGGTGTCACTTCTATTACGAATGTAGTCTAGACTTAAAGTAATATGGTGTGAATTTTACAGTGTTTTGCCCTAAACCTTACCTTTGCTGAAAAAAGAAGCACGATCCCCAGTCACGCTCCGGTGTAACAGGTACTCGTATATAACATTCACTTCGCTAGCACGACCGGGGTTCACTCATCACACCATACCATCTCGTGCACCCATCATCACACACACAGACTGCACACACTAAAAATGCAATGCACGGAGATTGGGGAATATTGAGGTGCTCAATTTGTGGGTACACATATTGTGATTACTCTGAGTGAAAACGCATTTGCAATTGCAAAAAAACAGTGCGAGAATGATGTGCGTTCAAAAACGGCAAACAGAATATTTCAGAAGTTAAATTCCTGGCTGATGGATACGAAGTGACTAATGTATCGCCTAGAGAAAGACGGGTGTGTTATTGTGTTTGTTAAATCAGATAACACAACCACATTGTTCTGCTCATCTTTTCAAGCATGTGTTCTTTTTAAAATAACATTTCAACCCAACATTCAGCCATTTATGTAAGTACAGTCTGGAACACTGGACTCAAACAAAAGTACGGAAACAGAAAGAAAGCACGGGACAAGTAAAGGTCTATTGATTAAAACAAACGCTCACGATTAGAAATAACTATGCATGTATGTCATAATGTCAAATGTTTAAAATGTCTTCAGATTTTTGCACCGATTATGTTATTTAATAACTGAAACAATTCTGAAGGATTCAAACAGTTGACCTGCTGCCAACTCTTCATGAATAATTAAACGATGGGCCATAAAATAGTCTCAGACACAAATGAAAAAGTGACCCGCCGTTGCAAATGGCAGTTTGTTCCTTTTGTGACACTGTTTGAATAGTTATGTTATTTAAATTTATTGAGCGCACATACGCCCGGGGGCATCTTGGCACTGATCGTATGAAAGAGGATTTCAACAGCCAACGAAAGGTAAAATGATCAACAATCCCACGTAAGGCATAAGGCAGGTAATCCCAGGCAGCCACCGAGAAAGCAGGACCACCCATTCGTGAAAGCCTGGTCCGAGGGACTGTCACGAGCAGGGAGGGGCGAGAGCGCAGGGTGCGAATAGGAACATACTGGACAGATTTCTCCTGCAGGTACTCTGCTTCCAGACCATAAAAGGCACGATCTACAATGCACATAGACTTGAAAAAAATACAGTTTTCCCTGCGGAGCCAAGGGAGATGCCTTAGCAATGGGGTCATATGTGCTCCAAAAAGAGGGTGAAGAATAGCTCTAGCTGCAGCATTTTGAAGTAGCTGAAGCCGCTTTATAAAATAGCAGGGTTGAGCTCGATACAATGAATTACAATAATCCAGCCCGCTCAAAACGAACACAGCCACAACCGGGGCATGAGAGTTAGCGGGGATAAAAGGGAGAACCTTTAAAAGAATACAGAGCCTAAAGTGCCCAGTTTACAAACCACTGCAACCTGCTCGTCCATGGCAAGGGACGCAGAGATTTTTACTCCCAGGTTCCTGACCGAGGAAATAGGCACAGGGAGAGTAGGCCAAAACTCAGCAGTCCAGAACCGACAGGGAGACAGAGTCCCAACAACCAGGACCTCGGTTTTGTTACCGTTAAGTTTTAACCAATTGGTTCTCATCCATGCCCCCAAATCCTTAAGGCACTTTCTAAGCCGGACTGCAGTGTCAGATTGGGTGAGATCAAGGCGGACCAGGACTTCAGTGTCGTCTGCATACGAATAATCACAAAACCCATGAGAAAGAATAAGGAGCAGGAGAGGCCTAATGTAGAAATTAAACAGGATGATGGACAGTGCAGAACCATGAGAGACCACACAGGACACTGAAACTGGGCTTGAGTGGAAAGGGGGGAAGAGAGACTGACTGGGTGCAATCAGCCAGAAAGGCCACGAACCAGTCAAGCACTTGGCCAGACGGAGCAGCGGCCGGAAGACGGGAAATTGGGGTAAAATGGTCAACCGTGTCGAAAGCAGCTGAAAAGATCTAGCAGCAGGACTGCTCCGACACCCCCTGATCCACCAGGCACACCAGTTCGTCCAGTACTGAGTTCAGGACTGATTCAGTGCCTCTCCTGGGCCGGAACCCAGACTAAAATGAATCGAAATAGTGGGAAGATTCCAAAAAAGTAGATAGCAAAGGGGAAACCAATGTTTCCAGAACTTTCATCAGGAAGGGCAGTAGCGATAATTAGCTAGCACTTCAGGATCCAATGACGGCTTCTTTAACAGAGGAATAACCAATGCATGCTTGAGTATAGGCGGGATCACCCCAGTCGTACATGAGGCATTGACTGCAGCAGTGATATGAGCAATCAGGTCACCCGAGGCTTCCTTAAGAAGCACAGGGGGTATGACATCCGCCGGAGAAGCTGATTTTAAGCGCTGAATAGCCTCTAATACATCTGTGTCAGAAAACATAGGAAATGTGGATCACAACCCATGAGTAGGAAGGGGCCCAACAGGGGCCATATCTTGTAACCATATTGTAACAAAGGGAGAGATTTTTGATAGTGTGGTGCAAATTATGCATTTTAAAGAATATTTATTCCGCAACACTGGTCAAAACTGCTAGCCACAGAGTGAATTAACTCATCAAACTGGCCCAAATTGGCCAAAAAGTGGCCTACTTGGACCAAAACAACTAGGCCACACTAGCATGTTGTGTTTTTGGTTCGGCCATGGGCCTATTGTCCTATAAGCCAGTCCGAGCCGGGCGATGGGACCACGATAGTTTTAGAAGCAGAGGCTGCCTTGTACTTAACAGAAAAACCGTTGGACGTGAAGTGGTAAAAAGTGCATTATCGGAGCCTTTATGTTACTAGTAGTCGACTAAGGGTTCCGCATCCCCGTTGGCTTACAGATTCCAGCGTGAGGATGAGAGGCATGGCCTGGATTGGAAGAGCGCGTGGTCATTTGTTTTAAATATGCCCTGTAGTGCGTGCAATGACCTTAGACCGTGAATATTGTGCTGCCGAGCAAGGAGATACTTACCCGGGGCATAATGATAATGGGCCAAATATAATGGACACCGAGTTACAGTGTGCATGCATACTGTGTGATAGCTACATTTGGTACAGACAGTATATACTGGCTTTTCATTTTCCCAAAAATATTTCCTGCTGAATTTGGGTGATGCGGCTAGCCATGACCTCCTGCATATCAATGCCAGTCAGATAGCACAGTGAGTAGAGCACTCGCTTTGACATCCTTGCAGAGCCTGTGGGATGGCTGGAGGGCCAAACTCAGCCTTCCATCCTTCCGAGGTCGATAAATGAGCACCTCACACCGTGGGAAATAAAAAGCAGCGCTCAGATGCCTGAGGGTTCGGAGAACTGTGAATGCAAATTATTATTATTAAGTCCTAATTTTGTCCCCTGCGAGGCACACTTTTTTCAGCCCTTTAGTAAAAATCGCACTGCGAATGGTGCTGTCTCTAGGACAGGTGAACATCTGAATAAACTACTGCACAAAAACAGAGGTTCACGCCAATGTGATGCAGCATAATCTACGATGAGAACTCCTCCTCTATGCTCAAAAGGCAGGTTGTGTGCTCAATTGTGCATGTGCACTCTTCTTCATAAAGTCTAGCGCACAACTGAGACGAGCACCGTTTCTCGAGCTTCGCGTCAAAAATGTGCAGCAGCTTCATATCGGTTGTAAAGCGTAACTTTGAAATCTTATAGGGATAAAGACAATTCAGCGTTAACATATCAGAGTTCAAACCGTTTTGAAGAGCGTTATTATGCCATTTGCTGGATGGTGAGAAAGCAAGGTGGGCCCAATCGCATCACACAATGAGGAGCAGGGTGAGGGAGCAGCGTGAACGCACAAAGATAGCACCACATCAGTTGGACACCCACCCTGCTCTACCTTTCCCAACTCCTCGGACTGAATTCTATAGGGTGCCAGAGCACGCTAGTTCGGGCTGTCCATGAACCGAATTGTGAAACCGTTGTCTCATGGCATTAGAATTGCTGATTAACAGAACGTCAGCAACTCCCTACCAATTGCTGAATTATAGAGGTGGTCAGAATTGCTGATTAACAGAACGTCAGCAGCTCCCTACCAATTGCTGAATTATAGAGGTGGTCAGAATTGCTGATTAACAGAACGTCAGCAGCTCCCTACCAATTGCTGAATTATCGAGGTGGTTTGGGTGCTGTCATGTCAGAGCAATGGGTGTAAAATGTCTGGATAATCAGGGAGATGTGGCATTCAGCAGCATTTGAGTTGTCTGCATTACACACTGTAAGAAGTTTGGCATGTCTATCATAATCTAGTGCATGGTTGATGACTGAAATGTTTTCAGTGAATCAAAAAGCACTGTCAAAGCTCTGGCCAAACGCTCCAGACCATCCTGTTTAGCTTTGATTATTAGGTGGTACTAAGGCACGACCTATACACCAAAACTATTGCATTCAAGTGCAGGTAGGGAGAAATGGCACATGAAGAGGAACATAAAGCTTGTAGGTGTTGTTTGGGTATTTACCCACCCATTGACTACCCATGGCCATGCTGATCCTTACAGCCAATCCCACCCACTTCCTGCCCCTCCACAACCACAACACATCCTCCTCGTTGAACTAGCTTTATCAAGCCTTACCATCAAGGTTTAAGTGCCTGTCAGGTTTTTCAAAGCAGTAATCTGAGAGTTATTGACTTAACTGGAGTTGTAAATGCGCTACTAGTGTAGTAAGAAATGTCTTAACCAGGTCTGCCTTCAGCCACTCGATTTATGAGCACTATGCATGTACTTCACTGAAGTCCTGTTAAAAACACGCATTGGCAAAGCCAACAGTTTGGCTTGTGTATAAGTATTAGGCATTTGCCAGGCACTGCTATTATATGTCCACATACACTATTTTGCAACTGCTACCATTGATGTACTTACATCTACGGCAGTGCCTTACAAATGTATTTCCTGTGCCTAATAACAGAAGCCCAAACTGCATCATGTTCCAGCCTTTAATTAGCTCACTCTTTACTAGCGGTAGATAACAGGTCTCCATAAGTGGCATTTTCTGTAAAGTCGTGAATTGATGAGATTCACAGATGATGGTTTGAGGGCCACTTTGGTTGAGGCGAGGGTCCGAACACTTTTTTATTAGGTGCCCGGGCCTATTTCCTGTCCCAGTCTGACGCTGCTCACATGCCACATGCAAGGAATCTATGTGAGCACTGCGCCGTCCATAATGTTGACAATTAAATTCCCCGACTCCCATTATGGCGTGGCGCAGTGATCACATAGATCACTGTGCCCTGCATCCCCATAACCCACTTACCTTTTTCGGTGGCACACAGTGAAGTGTGCCGCCGTCTCTCCTCCAACCCTGTGGAATCAGTTCTCGCCCACTAACGTGGGTCTGAACTGGCGTTGCAGGGACCTTTTTTCTTTTTGTTCTTAGTTGTGCCCCGCTACCATCTAATTCAGGCGGGGGACAACTCACAACCCCTGCTCCCACTAGTCAGTGTAGTGGGGGTCGACATGTTCACACGCAAAGGCACAGTCATTAAATTGACGCAATTTTAGGGTGACATTTTCGTATTATTCCATGCAAACAGGCAAATCAGGGGTTAACATGGTACAAGGAGGAGGATGGGTGTGGAGCTGCACAGATGCTATGCCAGGACGACCTGATTTCAAAATGATGGCATTCTGTCTTAATATATGTATGTAGAAGGCTTATATAGCTGAAACCTAGCTAGAAAGCAACAGCGCGCTATGCAAAGAGGGAATGGTAGATAGTGGATTGGAGGATTTATCCTGTCAGTATATGGTCTTCATTTGAAAAGCATGGTTTCCAGTACTTTCCTGAATTGCAGGAGGGAGGCACTAGCCTGATGTTAGCAGAAATGCTGTCAGAGTCTGCAGGCATGGGAGGAGAATGCTTGTTTTCTGGTCTTCTCCTTTTAGCACATCTTGGATTCCTTTCTGGCCTTATCTTGGTCCCTGGTGTTGCATTGTCCTTCTGTGATATCGATCTTCCTGCTAATTATGCTGCTGTCTCGGCCATTTGAGCTTTGGCAGTGATGCAAGCTTGGAGAGGTAACAAGTGTTATTCCTGGAGAGTGTGGGAGATGTGGTTGAATTGATTCAGTCCTCAGATGGGCCAGAGTTTTGGCTGGGTCACGGTCACCTGTGAGGAGGGCATTGCCACCATCAGTGTGGGAGAGGACCAGAGCCTGAACACCAGATTTGAAGTCCAAGGTTGGAATGAAGGGTTGATTTGGCACAGGAGTGAGTGGCGGCACCACCATGCTGTTTGTTCTTGCGATGTGTGAGTGGTTGCAATCAATGGCGAATGTGAGGGACTCTATACTATCCGTGAGATGGAAGCAGAACCCATCAAGATCCATCTCTTGTCAGCCAGTTTTAAGGTTGAGCACATTTGATGGTGAATCTGGGAAGGATTAGCATAATTTTGGTGGGGTTGAGTTCCAGGAAGGCATTTGACACCCGGGCTTGAATGGTGGAGAGGCAGAGTGTCACTTGGTGAATGTCATTGAGAAAGTGGATCTTCAGGCACAGGCGGGTGTCATCAGCAATGTGGTGGATTTTGAATTTGACAGTGAATGCCCACATGGGCTCCATTTAGATCCTGAAGCTGACATTGTGGAGGATGGAGCCCTTTGGGATTCCACAGGTCACCAGACTTTGATGGGATCTGCAGGTGCACATTTCTGTGAGCCGGTGTCTGATGGTGAGGTAGGAGTCAAACCATCAAAGAACTGTGACATCGAAAACCCTGTGTGAGCACAGGGTATTGAGAAGCACTTTGTGGCTGACTGTATTGAATGCAGCAGAAAGATTGAGCTGGGCCCAGCGGCTTACACCGCTTTTTTCCATGATGAGAAGTGCCTCATCAATTACCTGGATGGTGGCGTTCTTGGTGCTGGTTCTTTGTCAGAAGCCGGACTGGAACTCTTACGTTTTTGTTGGATGATATTTTCATGGTGCTGGCACGTGATATTCTTCTCAAAGGTTTTGCCACTGAAGGGAAGATGGATGATGGAGTGGTAATTTGTTTGGCCAGATCCTACCCACAGTTGATAGAGATGACTAGTGTGTTACGGAAGATGTGTTCCATGTGGAGGTGGGGTGGGGGGTGGTGCCAGCACAAACCTGATTAGAGCCAAATGCCTGGCCCTGGCTCGATTGGAAGCCTTTGTGAAAGGAGAGCCAAACTGTAGCTGGGCCAAGCATTGGCACATCCTCTGTTACATTCACAAAATATAATAAAGTGATGCTACCACCCACTCACAGTTAGGAGAACTGCATGCAGGCATCTACTTGCACAGAGTACTTTACAGAAGTATCATGTTGGTGCAAAACTAAAGATACAGTGGGAACATATTGTCTAAAAAATGAAAAATGGCAAACGGTTCAAACAGAAAACCTGTCTTCAACACTCAACCAATCTACACAATCCTAGGCAAATAACTCTACTTAAATGGGTAATGGGTAATATTTCCCTTGGCTTCCCCAAATGAGGTCAGTTATAAGTCATTCTTTTTAAATGTGCACTACAGAAAAAGCCGAACTTCTACATGGTGTATTAAACTACAGTATTTGCTCTAAAGATAACAAAAATATTGAACATTTAAAATGGGCACACCACAGGCTGAAGTATCCCTTAACTTGCACGTTACTCTATCATTAATACGCTATGTTTCTCTTGTAACAGAAAAGTGAGATAGACAATGTACTCTGCTGTTTTGTGGCCAAGGGAGTGTGCCTGGGGCATTTTCCTTTGTCATATACTAGTACCCGGCGAATGACAATCAGATTGTAACAATGCTGGGAAAAGGGACTACAAGCCATCCCTTCGTTCTGTTCCATGATGGCCATTTTCATTGTTTACTTTTTTTAAATATCTTTTTCATGGCCGCCATGGAAAGGGAGAAGGGACTACGCGTTGTCCCTGCTCCCAGAACCATGGCAGACATTTTTGGAGTTTTATTTCCTCGCTATTTCCCAACTCGAGAAATAATGCTAATAGTACCCCGCTACAAGTGCCTGGGTACTACTAGCAATAGAACCCTCGGAGCAAGGGTGTACCTGGGTACTACTATTAATAGAACACTCGGAAGGGGGGCATGACCGGTCTGGTAATGCACTGGGGCTTCCGTTAAAGCCCTTGCTTTGCATGGGCTTGTAACTGACGCCCTGGGGCATTACCAGACAAGTCATGCCCCCCTCTGAGGGTTCTATTGCTTTAATAAACCTGCTGGGACAATTTATTTTACTCTAGTCCATGCTATGGGCACTGACCATGGGGTCCCCATGTACTATCCAATTTGTGAAAGAGGTCATGGGAGGTCTCACTGGTCTTGGGAAGGGGAATGCATCAGGCTTCCTTCCCACCTGCCACAAAGCCCTTTATGTTTGTGTGCTTAATCTTCCATCATCCAGGACATGTTAGTGCTGCCTGTTGCTCCCACATGTGTCTTCTGAAAGACTGAGGATATCGCCCCTAGGTTTTGAGTCCACAAGAATATGTGCACAATAACCAGCTCCGAGTCTGTGCGAAACAAGGATTACAAGTAGCTGACATTTTCAAGCAATTTTGTTGGTCTTGAAAATACATTTGTGAAACACGGCCTTGTTTAGGCCAACTTTACTTTGCATTATGGTATGTTTAGAATTCCATTCAGGATGGTGAAAATACAAGTATGATTACTTGTTTTGCTTTTTTGCTTAACATAAGGTGTTATGTATCTTGTGAGTATTGTATCTTTAACTATGTACCAGAGCACTATTTAAATTCCTTAAAAGGATACTGTTATATATTTCTTCCATGTTAGTATTTGTTCTTAGATAAACTATTTATATTTCCTGATATGGGCAATCATTACTGTTTGGGTAAACAGAAACAGTAATGTGCACAACTGCTGCAGGTAAACATGTTATGATGTCATGACAATACATGGACATAAACAGTGGGGTAACTATGACAAATACACGTTATTGCTTTTGGTTGTAACTGTACAGGCAAACATGTTGTGTCCTCACGCCTTATTTGAAGTAGCCTCTTTCTGCTGTTACCATGCCTGTGGCAAATCATAATACACTTGTATTGCAATCTCCTTGGAGATACCGAATCTTCACAATGTTCCAGTGCTATGTATATTTATCTGATCCATCCTTCTGGGGCGGATACACCAGCTACAGCAGGAGAGCTTCTTTCTTTATGATAATAAATACTTGTTTTTGGATAAACGTACCTGGATGCACCTTACCTCAGAAAATTGCGACAAGCTAAAGTGGACCAGAAACCCTCCTGTGCCTTCTTTCTACTCTTCCATTGCAGTGCCCTTCTTCAGAGTTTTATCAGCTCCCCTGAAGTTTTCACAACAGCTTTTAATAATTTTGAGCCCACCGGCCTGCCTCAGCGATGCTGTATTCATCCCACACTTCCTGTAACAGACGAGACAACCCAGCGAATGGGTATCTTCACCTTCTGTGTCCTCGTCTTCCGTGAGCACTTGGATCACTCCTCACTAGCCGCCTTATTCCGCCTTGAAACCATGGCACAAACGTGTTCACCGCCCCGGCTCAAAGATATATTGTGTTGACAGCGGGTTAAAGAAAGTCACCCTCTGCTGGACTTCCTCTCCTCTAGGTGACACACAGTGCCAACCATCCAACACTTCCTGCCAACCAAGGCTCACAGTTGTCACGCTGATACGAGCAACGGTCTACGCCGAATCATGTACCTTCCTCTTGCCGGCTGAATCACACAGAAGACACAGACTTCTTCCTCACAAAGCAGTCTATTCATATTATTACTGTTAGGCAGAAACCTGTGCAGTTCCCTTGGGGAACACTGCAAAAGATTTAAGACTACAGGTAGAGCAGTAAACCCCTTTGGTAGCAGTCTGTACCACCCAGATTTACCTGGTAGCTGTGGCTGAGCAGTCAGACTTCTCTCAAGAAGAGTTAGGCAGTATGTAAAGTATACACAATATGTACCAAAACACAATAGCACAAGCAAACACTGACCAGAGCTTGGTTTCAAAAGTATATAGTTATTTATTTAAAATACACATAAGTTAAAAACACTCTAGCAAAAATATAGTAAAAGCACTTCAACACAGTTATACTGAAAGTAAATTCAATCCTTTCTCCTATCTAGACAACTCTAGGTTAACACCACTTAATTAAAACAGAGGTGAGTGCTTAACGTTAGATGACACTCTAGTAGTTTCCAAGAAAGGGAGAGAAAAAGCAGAAATAGGTTAGACACACCACTCTAAGGTCCAGAACACTTGCAATAGGCTTAAAGAAGAATAAAGTCACAGGTGAGCAAAAAGTCACTGGCAGGGCCCACTCTTAGAGTAGCCGGAGCGAAAATGTGCCCAAGATCACACTGTTAGTTAGAGATTCAAAGTCTTGCAAAGAGTCGAAAAGAGTTTAGAGTGGCTCAGAAAGTTTAGCCAAAGTGTCCCAGGCACTCCCAGGTTCGAAAGCCGGGGACTAAATCTACCCCGTACAGTCGGTAGCAAGGGAAGCCAGGCGGAACACAGTACCTTAAGCGGAAAGGATCCTCCAGCGGGGGCAGTTGTTCCAGGCAGCGACAGCAAGGCTCGACGTCGGTCAGGGGAGAAGAATATCTCGCTGAAGAGCAGAAGAGAAAGGTCGTAGCACTGCCCGGGAAGAAACCAGCCGCGGAGTCCTCCGGTTAAAGGGTTGGTACCGACTTTCGCGGTATGGGGGTAAAGTGTGGTATTCCGGATGCCGGGGTGCTTGGCACAGGCAAGGCGGCCACGAGATACCTCAAAAGAACGGAAAGAAGGCGAAAACTGGTTGTCCCCACCAGTCAAGGGAAGGAGCCACTCCGTTAAGAGTTCTCCTCGGTCGTCGGGAAAAAAAAAAAGTGGTGAGACGGTTCAGCAGGGCTCCACCGGGTGGTGTCGTCGAAGCAGGTCGGCTCAGCTCTTCCCTCGTCGGATTCTTGGTCCTGTGGCGACTTCTGAAGTCCCAGTCCCCAAAGCCCTGCTTTTATGCAGCAAACCCCCATTCACCCAGCCTAGCTGTCACTCAAACATGCTAAGTGGTGAGCCGGCCGGCTCACCACTTGGGCCAATCAGGACGGAGTGCGACTTGAGTTACCAAGGTAACTCAGTCCAGGGTGCCTAAATCCCCCTCCACCCCTCCTAAGTACCCCAGACAGAGTGGCACCACTTTGGAGGGCTTCTGTGGAGAAGCCCGCCAAAAGTGGAACAAAGGGCTCCACTTTGGGTCAGAGTTACAGAGGCGAACACCAACGCCATTTTAGAATCAAGTTTTGGCAAAAAGTCCCAACCGGAGTTATAAAAATAAATATATAAACCGGCGGTATGTTTAAGGCTACCGTAAATAAATAATTAAATGTGTTAGCCTAAAACAATGGGAAATCCCATAGGGAAATATTCGCGGTCGAATATAAAAAGTAGTTTCCACTGCCACCAGCCAAAACTCGATCAGGGGGGACGGAGACGTGCCCCCTCGACTAACAGACCCTGGGGCAATCGAATTGCCCCAGCCAGTACGTCCACAATATGATGGTTTGTACTGGTTCTGTTCAGGATTCAAGACTAGCAAAGTCTTTGGTGACTTTACATGCCCTGGGAGACAGTAGTCAGTCCCAGGGTATGGAGTCTATGTTGGGGAGTCCCTAGGACACCCCTGGGTCACGGCACAGAGGGTGCTGTGTGACCCACATCACAAAAATACATGAGGCCCTATGGAGTAAAAGACCCCATAGCCCATTCAACACAAGGTTTAACCAAGAAAACACACTTCAACATGTCCAAGAGTGAGGGTAAAAGAGTCTCACTCTTGGCAGGAGAAAAAAATTAAACCCCAGAAATCCAGCAAAGCTGCTGGGGGACTCACTAGGTAGGGAAATTCAGCCTAAACAGAGAATTCTCCCTAACACTCGCCCCCCCCAGACTAAGGGACAGGAGGATTTAATCCACTCCTGGATGAACCTCATACCTCTAGTCGATGATATACATCCTAGAGAGTCCATCAGCATTTTGATGGTGACACCCTGACCTGTGCTCAATGGTGAAATCAAACCCTTGCAGGCAGATTGACCATCTCAATAGTTTTGGATTTTCCCCTTTCATTTGCATTAACCATCTCAAGGGTTGGTGGTCAGTCTGAATAACAAAAGTAGAACCATACAAGTATGGCCTAAACTTCTTCAGTGCCCACACAATAGCAAAGCATTCTCTTTCGATAGTTGCCCACCTTGTCTCAGGATCCTTCAGTTTCCTACTGATGAAGCAAATGGGGTGCTCCCTACCCTTCTCATCCAGTTGGCTTAGAACTGCACCTATACCTACATTGGAAGCATCAGTTTGTACAATGAAAGGTTGGTGGTAGTCAGGAGCTCTCAATACTGGAGCCTGGCAAAGAGCTCTCTTCAGTTTTTCAAAGGCCTGATTGCACTCCTCATTCCATTTTACCTTCTTAGGGAATTTGGGAGAGGAGATTACATTCAGTGGAGAAGCTATGGTCCCATAGTTCTCAATGAAATTCCTGTAATACCCAGTGAGGCCTAGAAAAGCTCTCACTTGGGTTTGAGTAGTTGGTGTTGTCCAATTTTGCACAGCTTCAATCTTGCTGGGCAAAGGCCTTATTTCTCCACCTCCTACCTCATGTCCAAGGTAGACCACTTTACTTTGACCAATCTGGCACTTACTGGCTTTGATTGTCAAATGGGCCTGTTTCAGAGCCTGCAACACATGTCCTAGGTGGTTCACATGTTCTTCCCAGGAGTGGCTGAAGACTGCAATGTCATCCAAGTATGCCATGCAGAAATCTTCCATCCCAGCCAGAACCTGGTTCACCATCCTTTGGAATGTGGCAGGTGCATTTTTCAGTCCAAAAGGCATGACCTTAAACTGGTACAAGCCAACTGGGGTTGAAAATGCAGTTTTCTCCTTGGCATGGTCTGTCAGGGCTATTTGCCAATAGCCTGACGTCAGGTCAAATGTGCTGAGGTACTTGGCTGCACCAAGTTTATCCACCAACTCATCTGTCCTGGGCAAAGGGTGGGCATCAGTCTTGGTGACTGCATTTAGAGCTCTATAGTCCACACAGAATCTCAAGTCTTTGGATCCTGCCTTTGGTACTAACACAACTGGGCTAGACCATGGACTAGTAGAGGGCTCTATTACCCCGAGATCAAGCATCTTCTTGACCTCTCCTTTGATGTGGGCTCTGATATGTTCTGACATTCTGTATCCTCTGCTTTTGACTGGCAGACAGTCACCAGTGAGTATCTCATGCTGGCCCCAAGGGGTCAAGCCTGGTGACAGTGAGAACAGGGAGGCAAACTGATTTAACATAGATTTGCACTCCTCTTGTTGCTCAGGTGTCAGGTCTGAAGAGAGATTGACTCCTTCAACTTTTTCATCTAAAGGTACACCTCTGAGGAGATCAGGGAGAGATTCACTATCTTCTTCCTCTGCAGCTGAAGCTAGGAGCAAGGCTCCTACATCAGGTCTGGAGATGTATGCTTTTAGTCGGTTGGTGTGGAAGACTCTAGGAGCTTCCCTGGGTCTGCCCAGATCCACCAGATAGTTGACCTCTCCAAGTTTTCCCACAACCTTGAAGGGTCCCATCCATTTGTCTTGCAAGGCCCTCTGCCTTGTTGGGAGCATAACTAGAACTAGCTGGTCTTGAGTAAACTCAACCATGTTAGCCTTCTGGTCGTGCCAATGTTTGACCAGGGCTTGACCAGCTTTCAAGTTGTCACTTGCTTCTGCCATCATGTGTGACATTCTCCTCCGGAGACCTATCACATAGTCAGTCACTCTGACTGGCTTGAGGGGAGGAGCACCTTCCAACCCCTCCTTAATCAGGGCCAATGGACCTCTGACTGGATGGCCATAGAGAAGCTCAAAGGGAGAATAACCTACTCCCTCCTGAGGGACTTCTCTATAAGCAAAGAGAAGGCATGGCAGTAGAAGGTCCCACTTTTTCTTAAGGGGTTCTTCTAAAGCACCTATCATGCTCTTCATGGTTCTGTTAAACCTTTCAACCAACCCGTTTGTCTGAGGGTGGTAGGCGGTTGAGAACTTGTAGGTAACTCCACAGGTTTTCCACATGGCCTTCATGTAGTGGGACATAAAGTTTGACCCCCTGTCAGAGATTACCTCCTTAGGAAACCCAACCCTGGTAAAAATACCAAGGAGGGCCTTAGCCACAGCCGGAGCTGTAACAGTCCTCATAGGAATGGCCTCAGGGTATCTAGTAGCATGGTCTACTACAACAAGGATAAACCTGTTGCCTGAGGAGGTTGGAGGATCAAGGGGACCAACAATGTCAATCCCTACCCTCTCAAATGGGACTCCCACAACTGGGAGAGGCACTAAAGGTGCCACATTCTTGGAACCAACCTTACCAGAAGTCTGGCAGGTATGGCAGCTCTTACAGTATCTATCTACTTCAGCCCCCATCTTTGGCCAATAAAAGTAGAGTGAGAGCCTTTCCTTGGTCTTCTTGAAACTCAAGTGGCCAGCCAAAGGTATCTCATGGGCTAGTTGTAAGAACTGTTGTCTGTTTTCTTGTGGGACTACAAGGCGTTTGTAGTCTCCAGGTTCAGACGCAGTGGGTTCACTGTAGAAGAGGCCATCTTCCCAGTGCAACCTATACTTCCCAGGCTCTTGCCCATCAGCTTGAGAAGCTGCCTGGTGGCGGAGACCCTCCAGAGTTGGACATTCTCTTTGCCCCTTACGAAAAGCTGCCCTGCTAGGCCCACCTTCTGCCAGTAAAGACTGCAGCTCAGGATGGTCCTCAGGGTCCAAATCTCCAATAAGGTTGGGGCCTCCTTCTAGCTCTTCCTCAGAGTCTAGCTCAACCACACAGGGTTGTACCTCCCTCTCAGCCTCAGCTGGAGGGGGAGTTACAGGTGTAACTTTGGACAACCTCGGGGAAGTCCTTGTTGGAAGCACTGGAGTGCTTGCTGCTGGCTTTTTCCTAGGAGTCTTGGGTTGCCCCTTTGCTCCTGATCTGGTAGTTACTGCAGTAAGTTGCTCCAGTGGTAGAGGAGTGATTTCTGTCATCATCTCCTGAGATAACCCTCTCAGGGTTTTCTCCCTTGCAGGTTTTGTGAGTTCCTGAAACCTTTTGCTAGGAGGTCTGGGGGTATGAGATACAACTCCAAGAGCTTTGAGGTCATTACCCAACAGAACCCTACCTGGCACTTCACATTGTACACTGACAGGTATTTTTACAGCCATATCATTACATTGGATGAGAACTGGTAACTGGGGACACATCTGCACAGGCCCACCAGCTAACTTGGTGAGGCATTTGGGTGCCTTAGCAACATCCTCTGCCTTGAAAAATGATTCATCCACCACAGTTATGCTGGCTCCAGTGTCCCTAATGGCAGGAGTCTCCTGACCATTCACCTGGACACTGTCCTTATAATACTCTTTAGTATTATCTGGGATAGAGTTATAGACATCTAAATTCTGTTGCTCCCACAACCCCAGAGAGACTAAAGAAACACTAGCTGAGACTCCAGTGGGTTCATCAGCTAGTAATAGAAAGTTTCCACTTGCCATATGTACTTCCTCTTCTGGAGCGAAGGCTAAGGAGGCAAGCTGGACCCCTGAAGGTTTACCCTTACATCTGGGATCTCCTTTCACATGGTCAGTAGCCTTACAAACAAAGCATGAGCCAAAGGCTCGCTGGAATGGAGGCTTGTTCTGACCTCCTTCTGGTCTGGGACCAGAAGGTACACTAGCCTGATTTGGTTTCCCTTGTGGCTTACCCTTATAGTTTTGTTTGGGGCCCTCTTTGGAATTTGTAGTATTAGAATTCTCTTTGGAGTCCTTCTTAGACTGTTTTTCCCCATCCTTCTTCTGAGTTACCCCAGAATCCTTGTGAGTGGCCCTGTTGGCAACCCACAAGTCAGCAGCCTTAGCTAGTTTCCGGGAATCTAATTCCCTGGAATCAGCCAAGTGTTGTCTGAGCTCAGGAGAGCAGGCATCATAAATAGTCTCCAACATAAACAAATTCTTCATACCTTCATAAGTGTTCACCTTGTAACCCTTAATCCATCCCTCTAAGTTTTTCAAACATTCATTCACCCAGGTAGCCCAAGGGGTACCATCATGCTTTTTGAGGCTCCTAAACCTCTTAAGATACTGGGAAGGGGTCTTCCCAAACCTAGCTATCAAAGCTAGTTTCACACATTCATAGTCCTTCCTATCCTCCTCCCCCATCTCCATTACCACATCAGTTGCAACAGGGGGGAGCCTAGAGAACAACCAGGTAAGTAAGTCATTTCCTGTGATGTTCTGGAGCCCATGATTATATTCAAACAGAGACAACCAATCCAACACATCCAACTTAGGCTCATACATACCAACCAATTCTTTAGGCATCCGGGGTCTTTTAGGACTGGAACTTCTAGAGGAGCCAGAGAGAGAAACATTCTCAACAGATAATTTCTTCATTTCTAAGTCATACTTGAGCTCCATTTCCCTTAGCCTTAGTTCTTTGTCAGTTTGAGCATTAAGTTTCTTATACTCCAATTCTAGCTTCATTTTCTCCAGTTCAAAGTACTGAGGACTAAATGTGGGACCTGGTAAAGGTCCAGTAGGTACAGCAGGTAGAGCAGGCAGAGGCCTCGGGGGGACAGTTACAACAGCCTCACCCTCCTCTCCTGACTCTTCCTCAGAATCATCAACATTTTGCTCCATGTTAACTTCAATACTGTCATCTACAGTTGCTGGAGTGGTAGGCTCCTCTGAACCATCACCCAGACTTTGGTTAGCTAACAATCTTTCAATCAGCTCCATTTTCTTGCCCTTAGTCAGGAGATCCTTATGTTTACAGAGCACTCTTAAACAATCAGCAGTTTTGGCTGCAAGGGACTCTTGACTATAGCTTTCTATAACTGACATGTTAGAGGTTTTACTTTTTCAGTGCTAAGCTTTGTGGTTAGTTGCACTAAGGTATCTAAAGCACAATAAAATGTATACTCAATACAAATCCCACCGCTGTACACCAGTGTTAGGCAGAAACCTGTGCAGTTCCCTTGGGGAACACTGCAAAAGATTTAAGACTACAGGTAGAGCAGTAAACCCCTTTGGTAGCAGTCTGTACCACCCAGATTTACCTGGTAGCTGTGGCTGAGCAGTCAGACTTCTCTCAAGAAGAGTTAGGCAGTATGTAAAGTATACACAATATGTACCAAAACACAATAGCACAAGCAAACACTGACCAGAGCTTGGTTTCAAAAGTATATAGTTATTTATTTAAAATACACATAAGTTAAAAACACTCTAGCAAAAATATAGTAAAAGCACTTCAACACAGTTATACTGAAAGTAAATTCAATCCTTTCTCCTATCTAGACAACTCTAGGTTAACACCACTTAATTAAAACAGAGGTGAGTGCTTAACGTTAGATGACACTCTAGTAGTTTCCAAGAAAGGGAGAGAAAAAGCAGAAATAGGTTAGACACACCACTCTAAGGTCCAGAACACTTGCAATAGGCTTAAAGAAGAATAAAGTCACAGGTGAGCAAAAAGTCACTGGCAGGGCCCACTCTTAGAGTAGCCGGAGCGAAAATGTGCCCAAGATCACACTGTTAGTTAGAGATTCAAAGTCTTGCAAAGAGTCGAAAAGAGTTTAGAGTGGCTCAGAAAGTTTAGCCAAAGTGTCCCAGGCACTCCCAGGTTCGAAAGCCGGGGACTAAATCTACCCCGTACAGTCGGTAGCAAGGGAAGCCAGGCGGAACACAGTACCTTAAGCGGAAAGGATCCTCCAGCGGGGGCAGTTGTTCCAGGCAGCGACAGCAAGGCTCGACGTCGGTCAGGGGAGAAGAATATCTCGCTGAAGAGCAGAAGAGAAAGGTCGTAGCACTGCCCGGGAAGAAACCAGCCGCGGAGTCCTCCGGTTAAAGGGTTGGTACCGACTTTCGCGGTATGGGGGTAAAGTGTGGTATTCCGGATGCCGGGGTGCTTGGCACAGGCAAGGCGGCCACGAGATACCTCAAAAGAACGGAAAGAAGGCGAAAACTGGTTGTCCCCACCAGTCAAGGGAAGGAGCCACTCCGTTAAGAGTTCTCCTCGGTCGTCGGGAAAAAAAAAAAGTGGTGAGACGGTTCAGCAGGGCTCCACCGGGTGGTGTCGTCGAAGCAGGTCGGCTCAGCTCTTCCCTCGTCGGATTCTTGGTCCTGTGGCGACTTCTGAAGTCCCAGTCCCCAAAGCCCTGCTTTTATGCAGCAAACCCCCATTCACCCAGCCTAGCTGTCACTCAAACATGCTAAGTGGTGAGCCGGCCGGCTCACCACTTGGGCCAATCAGGACGGAGTGCGACTTGAGTTACCAAGGTAACTCAGTCCAGGGTGCCTAAATCCCCCTCCACCCCTCCTAAGTACCCCAGACAGAGTGGCACCACTTTGGAGGGCTTCTGTGGAGAAGCCCGCCAAAAGTGGAACAAAGGGCTCCACTTTGGGTCAGAGTTACAGAGGCGAACACCAACGCCATTTTAGAATCAAGTTTTGGCAAAAAGTCCCAACCGGAGTTATAAAAATAAATATATAAACCGGCGGTATGTTTAAGGCTACCGTAAATAAATAATTAAATGTGTTAGCCTAAAACAATGGGAAATCCCATAGGGAAATATTCGCGGTCGAATATAAAAAGTAGTTTCCACTGCCACCAGCCAAAACTCGATCAGGGGGGACGGAGACGTGCCCCCTCGACTAACAGACCCTGGGGCAATCGAATTGCCCCAGCCAGTACGTCCACAATATGATGGTTTGTACTGGTTCTGTTCAGGATTCAAGACTAGCAAAGTCTTTGGTGACTTTACATGCCCTGGGAGACAGTAGTCAGTCCCAGGGTATGGAGTCTATGTTGGGGAGTCCCTAGGACACCCCTGGGTCACGGCACAGAGGGTGCTGTGTGACCCACATCACAAAAATACATGAGGCCCTATGGAGTAAAAGACCCCATAGCCCATTCAACACAAGGTTTAACCAAGAAAACACACTTCAACATGTCCAAGAGTGAGGGTAAAAGAGTCTCACTCTTGGCAGGAGAAAAAAATTAAACCCCAGAAATCCAGCAAAGCTGCTGGGGGACTCACTAGGTAGGGAAATTCAGCCTAAACAGAGAATTCTCCCTAACAATTACCACACCATTTACATGGGTAAGGACTAACTTCAGGACGCTATGCTGCACCATATGCCTCCTTCTTGCACACATGCTACCAGAGTATTTTCGTGAGCATACTGTAGCATTCTAATTAACATTTATTTTCATTAATGATATTTCCCTCCAGGTTTACTGGTGAATTTGACTTGTTCATTGTAGGGTTGCAAGATATTTACCTTAAGCCAACTGCTTAAACAGTATCGCGATTGTCTCACCACATCACTCACAATTCTACTTATCTATAAAGAGTTTGCCATAACTCTTCTCCGCATACTGCCATCTGTTCAATTACACTTCACCATCACCTGTCCCCAGCAGGTACTGCTTAATGTTTAACAGACATGACAAACCTACCTCCACATTGTTTACAAAAACCTTCTTTACCATGGGAAACATGGAGGGATGATTTCCTAGACTACGTCACTGCCATACATGGACCTAACTTTAATATGGAAAGATGCAGAGCCGTATTAATTCATTGCCTAGGCTATGAAGGCAGAAGAATACTGAAAAGCTTAGCTGGCCTTCCCCCCACTTCACAGGCGTCTGGTGAAGGATCTGAAGCACCCACCCCTTATGAGGTTATCATTAAGAAACTTGACAAACACTATGAAAAACGCTCAAGTGTTACAACAATATTATTTCAGCACAAGGGAGCACGATAACAATGATTATATAGAGTCTTATTACAGCTCTCAGGGAATGAGCCCACACATGCACACTTCTGTGCCAAGTATAAAGTATTATTAACATCTGTAGGGAAGGGTAGGTCAATAGGACCCCCCCTCCCACTACATGTCCCACCATGGTTAAGACCCATGACTCGTCGGCAGCCCCCTGGTCCCCCGGGCCCAGGCGGCAGGGCGCCTGCAGGCCGACACGTGGGGCTGCACCACCACGTTATGTGGCAGAGCATAGGCGCCATCTTGTATTAAGCCATCCCCATCTTGCTAGAAATGTGCATATCTAACCCAAGGCAGAGACACTGAACGCTGCAGAGTGACCCCCACTTGACCGCGCTCACAGAGGCCCACACTTCCCCCACCTCACACTGCATAGCAGATCCGCTGAGGACTCGTTCTCACAAGTCACCAGACGCGAGCAAACAACAAAATAAAACACTTTAGCTGTTAACCTTACGCAGTGCATCATTGCCCCAGCCATGAACAGGAACATTAGGATGTAACGGAGACCAGCCCAAACCCTGCAGGCCATGACCCCTGCACCAAGCCCCCCAACTATAGACGGCGTGGCGCCTCGCACCCATACCCACCCCGAAAACCCTTGCAACATGTAGAAACCATTTATGTAATATGTGCCTTGTTGACTAACGTTCGCTGCTAATGTAAAGGAGAATGGGTAAAGAGAAAAATGTGCAACCGATATTGTATATAATGAAGAGATGTACAAAGACTGGACAGCTGATAACAGTGAACAATAACCTGTGTTGCTCTCTTTATACACACCTGCCGGACACTACCTCATGTTTGTATGCCAACTGTAGATATGAAATGCTATGTAAAATAGTATGATCCCCAGCTAGTATCCCATGTTAATGCAAATACATATGAGTGCTTTTAGAAACCCCATGTGTTGTTAGTCGCCCCTCACCCACACGACAGTAAACCACCTCATTCAAGATGCCACGCACGGAGCTGCAAGGCCATTTCCCCTACTTCTGCCTAGGCGCTCTCGAGATAGACGGTGTTCAAACAGCACAGCCCTGCCTTCCCTCCCGATCCTGCAGGACCTGTTTCAAGCATCCGCCACCCTCCCCCGTGTCGGAGGCCGCCACAGTATGGCTCCATGACTTACGACCTACCTGGTCCTAAATCCCACCGCCTTTCAGGCACCAGTTACAATCCCCCCCACGGACCAGTAGTACCTCCATCGACCCAGAGTTAATGACCCTAGAAAGGGGGGCGCCCACACGTGTACCAACAGATTGTAATACCATCCCTCACCGAAATTGCCAAGGATGGTTAGTCAAGCACCCCCGTCCATGCCCCTGACCATGCCCATGCCCAGGAGACCTAATTGTTTGCACCTGAGCTATCCCCCAAACTGATAAATTGAGACACTCCAGATCGCATATCAATGTTCCTGGCCATGTATTGATCTAAGGTCAGCGCTTACAAGAGTTACAAATCAACAGGACACATGAAGTGTGAAGAATGGGTGGGAATGTGTGGCCAAAAGGGCAAATGTTAGTTTAGTTATCAATCGTTGTTACAAGGCATGTCCGGCCCGGCGCTACACCCAGATGAGCCCAGCTGACCTCCCACCCCACGTGGCGCAGCACCAACGTCCGCCAATCCTGGAGGGCAACTGTATACATTGTATACCACCTAGCCATCACCACCCAATCCCTAAGAGTCTGTTGCCCCCTATAGCTTACCTCATGCATGACGTGTATTTGTAATATAACTGACTGTCTTTGCTATTGTCAGACAGAGCGCTCTCGGAGTTTGCAGAGTCCTTTGCATGCCCTATATTGAATTATATAAAGCTCTTTTGATCTCACCCGCACTTGGTGCTGGACTCATTCCCCTTCTGGGGTGTGTCCATTATTGCCTCTCACTAAGGGGGGTGCGTTTCTGGGGACACTTACATTCAGTGGTGACCCCATAGACGTGATTTGTTTTGTAAACTTTAAACTGTCCCCTTGGCACGAGACGACCCCGGCTGCAGTGGAGACGCACGGTGCGCCCGCTCAACAGAGCCGCCCACCTACGGCAACTGGTACGCATAGACGTGCGCACGCAGTTAGGGCGAAAGGGTACGGGTCCCGTTTCAAAAAACCCTTAGTACCGCTCGCCGGAGCCGGGTGGGGCCATTGAGTGCGAGGCCGCGCTGCTTGGACGGACCAAATCCAGAGAGTCTCGGATCAAGACGGGCACGTGAGTATTAAGTGCGAGTGATATTAAAAGAGGAAATTTTTAGTTTTTTGGAGAACAAGGGGAAACAAGAAAAAGGGAGTGGGGAATATAAGGGGAACTTTCTTACTTCTAATACTTTCTCTTTCTTTGCATATGGCCATTAGGACACTAAAGTGAAAAGGGAAAAGAGGACGGGAACCTAACTCTGTAAGGGGGTAGAAGGCGGCGCCGCGTAGTGCTATCTCGACTAGTGCAGGGAATAAGTAAAACTGTGAAAAGATAAATTAAAAGGGTGTCTGAGTGAAGATACACGGAAAATACGTTAGGACTAGCTTTTCTTCTTATTCTTCTCTAAATTCCCCTCATTCGGGGTAGAAATAAGGTCTAAAAAAATAAAATAATAAAAAAAAAAAATGATTATATATATATAAATAAAGAAGTTGTGTAAGGGTTAGAGTGGGTCGCTGTAGAAGGCGAAGGGCAAGGCAGGGAGGGTAAATGCTATATGTGGATGCTGAGGTATGATGAATGTCTGTGGTGTGTTGTGCACATTGTATGGTTGTGATTTTCTGTAATTACGTGACACTATATAATTGCATTGTTTCAAGTACTTTTCTAGGGGGGTACGGTCATTGTAAGTATGGCCTGGTAAGATATGACAAACCAGCACCTTTTTCATTGAGCAAAAGTGTGAATTGTTTATTATAACGTGAAAGGGGTTGAAGTCCCATGTACACAGTGACCCACACATAGTGGCAGAACAGACTAATACAGGAGAACAGAGTAACACCGGTCTAGGCATGGGAGCGGAGACACCCCTAGCGCACATCTGTAAAAGTTTACCAGGCCATGCAGAAAGAATAACTAAGTACCATGACCAGTGGGTGACGGAACTGAAGGGGGAGGGTCTCCCCCAGGACTGGCCACAAGGAGGAGATAAAAGTGTTCTGGACATGGTAGCCACCTGCATATTCCTAACATACAAGGGAAAACAATTTCATAATAGGAGGGAGATACTAGATTTATGGTGATTATTCGAGGAAATACCTCCACCAATGAAAATGGACACCACACTTGATCAACCCGCCCTCACGGCTACCCCATCAGCGCAGGCAGAGGGTAGCAAGGAGGACGAGGGAAAAGAGGGAGTCATAGAGGTGACTCGATTGTACCCACTTCTAAATAAACCCCCACCCGCTGAAGGATACAGTGATCCCATATACGTGCCCACTAGCACCCCCACACCCACAGCAAGACCAACTGCACCACCGCCATACGAGTGCCCCCGAACAAATGGGCAGGTGAGTACCCCTTCGGTAAACATATGTAAGTTGACAGAAGATTTAGACGCCAGACTCTAAATAGCAAGGGAAGAGTTGTCAAGGATACAAACCCTATGTGAACAAGGTGAGCCAAGTACAACAAGGTCAGAACGATTGTCCCAGTCCCACCCCTTAGATAAGTCAAATGAGGAAGGGTGGAAGAAAGGGGAGATACTATTCAGAATACAAGAGGAGCCCACCCAGATAGTAGAACTAGGAGCGAACAATATACGAGGAAGTGTAGAGGGAGAAGGAGTTGAAGGTGATGGGAGAGAAGAGCTGTGGTGTGACCTAGACGACGACGAGCAGGAAGCTGGGAGATTGGGAATGGCGGCAAGTGGAAGTTTAGTGGAGTTAGGGGAAACACCACTGGGAAGGACACTAGAACAGGAGGGGACAGGGAGGTTAAGAAACAGGACGGGAAAGATAGCCATGGTGGGGAAAAAGGGAACAAAGGTGAGTATTTGGAAAGGATGTAAGGGACGACTACAACTCCCACTAATACATCGGGGGCGGGGAGACCAAATTATATACCTTGGGCACAGATGGATAAGGCAAACCTATTAAAATCTCTGCCCCCGATACCAGGTGGAGCTAGCAAGTGGATATACGCCTTTGAGAAACACACTGCAGGGGTGCCCCTGGCCATTGGAGATGTCAAAAGTTTACTCGTGTCAGCAGTAGGGGACCAATCAGACAGGGTGTGGGCAAAAGCAGGTTTCCCGGGAATAACGCTGGGTAGTGACAGACATGATGGCGCTGCCTTCAATACCGTGCGTGCGCGCGTTTGGGACACATTGAGGGAAACGTTCCCAGACACGCCAGATTTACAGTCAGTAATGCAATGCACTATGAATGATGGGGAAGAAGTTACGGATTACATTTTTCGGGTACAGGAGATGTGGAGAGCTGAAATTGGTACACCATATGACCAATCAACATCGTTATTTTACTTCATAATAAAAAGAGGGCTCCCAAAAGAAGTGCAAAAAGTGCTTGATAAAATAGCAGGGATCGAAGCGAAAGGATGGCCAGAGATGCAGAGCATAATAGTGCACCATTGCAAAAGAATTAAGGAACGAGAAAAGCAGGTGGCGCGCAAAAGAGGTTGGCAGACGAAGCCAAGTTAGTACAAACGAAACTGGTGAAGGTCGCAGCAGCTGTAGCAGCACTCCCACATGACTGAGACCCAGAGGAGGAGGAGGGGGGATTAGTAGAAATACAGGGGAGGATGGCTGCAAACTGGGCAGACAACGGGCAAAGGCAGTGGAATGGACAGGAGGAGTACGGAGGACTGCAGTGGCAAGCGTGGCACCCCAGCAACAGAAGAGATGGGTACATGGGGCGAAGAGGGGATAGACAGGGATATGGAGGTAATGGCGGAAATGGGGGACCAGGACCCAGAGAGGGGCAAGGAAATTGTTGGAATGGTGGGAGGTGGGGACATTTCTCACACGAATGCGGGAGCAGGACTAACCAGAGTTACCAAGATGATCAGTATTACGGGCACCCCCATCTGGGGAGCCCCTACGGGTTACCCCGGGACAGAGGATGAGAACAGCAAGACCAAAGAGGGCAAGAGCAATACAGGGAAAGAGCACACCACACTCAACAACATCCACAAAGCAGCGAACACATACCATACACCCAAAACAACCCATTCACCACGACATCTAATGGTGCACCTGCCCCATATGGAGGAGTAGCGGTAGTTTAAGGTAATGTTTTCATCCAAGGGGGAACAACTAGACATCCAGCATAGGACAGCCCACAGAGAGCACTTGCGTGTCAAATCCTATCGACAACCTTCAATACAAGTGAGGAACCATTGATAGGAGCAGAGATAGGAAACAGACAATTAATCTTTATGGTAGATTCGGGAGCCGAAAAATCGTGCATACGCGAGCACCGGTTTCTGCTATCTAATCGTAAATTGGAGACGCAGGGGTTCCCTGGGGTGGTGGTCGAAGTTCCTTACACTGAAGATTTGGACATAACAGTGGGGGGAAAAACAGTGAGGGCACCCCTACTGTATTATGAACCCGCTGGGAAGGGATCTCCTCAGCAAGTTGAACATGACTATCTCATTCACAAAAAGGGAAGGGATTGTGTGCTCAACCCCATGGATGTGTTCTATGCGTGCGATGCTAGTGATATATTCAAGAGCGACATGCCCAGAGGTGCGCGGCATACCCGTGGACCCAGATATGTTCATTCATGGGCTAAAAACATTAGCTAGGGTGGTCCTGGAGTTGAAAAAGCTAGAACGGAGAGTACCATCAGAATTTGTCTTTCGCCCAATAGCCAGCCCCGAGATAATGCCAGGAACAGTGATGTCATTGGACATACATGCCGTACAAATCACAGCCAAAAGAATAGTTGTAATTGCAATGGATATGCACGGCTGCGAGTGGCGCACAGTATTATGCATAAATGCTGACATTGCACTCCAAGATCTGTCAGATGAGGAGCTTTTCACAGATTCAGAGAGTGACGGAGAAATAATTATGGAAATAGCCATCCCTTGTGAAATACTGATACAGCAAAGGGAGGTGGCAGTGGTGGGCACCCCAGCTTCGTTCTTTAATGATGACATGATGACATGCAGTCAGTGCCCTGGCAATTGTGGATGACCGGTCCCCATGACGTAGGGCTACTACGCGGCGTCACACCAGTAAAGATCAATCTCAAGCCTGGAGCAATTCTGCCCCGGGTCAAACAATACCCCCTGTCCCGGGAAGCAGAGGAAGGGATAAAAGAAACAATAAATGCTCTACTCGCACAGGGGATAATAGTACCCTCGAACTCCCTGTGCAACACCTGTATTTACCCAATCAAAAAAGCGAAAGGAGGGGCCTGGAGGATGATCCAGGACTTACGCCCACTAAATGACGTCACCCAGAAAGAGTTCCCTTTGGTCCAAAATCCGGCATCCATCCTATGCAGCATACCAAAAGACGCATCTCACTTCACTGTAGTGGATTTAAAAAACGCATTTTTCTCAATACCACTCGCAGAAGAGTGCCGATACCTGACAGCATTCACCCTAGGGGGGAGAAAGGTACGAACACTGCAGATTGCCCTAGGGATATTGTGAAAGGCCCAGCATATACAATACAATATTGCATGAAGATCTTGGAAACATGACTGCCGACAGCACAATAATACAGTATGTGGACGATTTATTAATTTGCAGCAAAAACGAGGGAGAGTGTAGAAAAGACTCCATAGCCCTTTTAACATTACTATCCCAAAAGGGGTACAAAGTGGACAAAGAAAAGTTACAATACTGTCAACGTGAAGTGCTATACCTAGGGCAATTGATATCGAAGGATGGCAAGAAAATAATCCCAGACAGAGTAGCGGCTATCTTGGCCGTGGGAAGACCAAAGACAGTGAAAGACATGCAAACATTCCTAGGGATTTGCAACTATTGTCGGACCTGGATATTAGACTATGCTGCATACACACGCCCATTGCTCCAGGCACTCAAAGAGGCACAAAAGGAAAAAACAGAAATACAGTGGGACTCAGACGTGCGATGCATTCACATCACTCAAAGAACTCATTTCAAGCGTACCAGTACTCGCGACCCCAGATTATGAACGCGAGTTCTACCTATTCTCGCACTGTAAGGGGGCACTCATGACAGAAGTCCTAACCCAGAAAACGTCACTAGGTCACAAGCCTCTGGCATACTACAGTGAGACCCTGGACGCTGTAATGCAGGGACATTTTGCATGCGAACAGGCTCTCACAGCCACCGCTTTCGCTATTGAAAAAAGCGCCACCATAGTAATGGGGTGCTCACTGACACTGTATGTAGAACACTCATTGTGCGCCATACTCGAGCGATCAAAAAGCACATTAACCACACAGAGAGCCACCGCGTATGAGGTAATACTGTCAAGCGCCAATATACACATGGTAAGATGCAAGGTGGTTAACCCCGCAAGATTCATCTCAGAATCATGCACTGTCGAGGATATCCAGGCACATGATTGCGCAACATATCAGGGTGAGGACAATGGCACAACTGTGGTAAGCGAGAACGCACTGGCAGAAGGAGAGGTATTTTTCATAGATGGGTCAGCTTCCATAAATTTAGAAACTGGAGAAAAACATGTGGGGGTGGCAATCGTGCGAATGGAAGAAGGTGAGTACGAGGTCCTAATAGGCAGCGACTGCCGGCTCATTTTTCAGCACAGGCAGCAGTACTGGTAGCATTAATTGAAGCATTACGAGCAGCAAAAGGATGCGCAGTAACGATTTACACAGATTCAGCATATATGGCCACAACAGTACAGACTTGCCAGGTGGGGAAGAAGGGGGTTCAACAGGGCAGATGGTTCACCCGTACAACATGCAGAATTGTTAAGGGAACTCATAGACGCATTGAAAGAACCCACCATGGTAGCAATAGTGAAATGCCAGGCCCATACCACTAACACTGACTTTGTCTCTTTGGGAAACGCGGCAGCAGACGCGACTGCCAAGGAGGCATCATATTTGAGAAAAGAAAACACAGGTGAGTATTTAATGCGAAGAGAAGCGGAGGAAAGTGTTCCGGACGGGTACAATGCCATGCCAATGTCTCAAATACTGGAGCTACAGGAAGAGGCAGCTGAGGACGAAAAAGAGTTGTGGACCAAAAGAGGATGCAGCCAGTCGGCAACTGATTTATTATGGCGGAAAAACAAAACAGGTAAAGTAGTGATGCCAACTCAGTTATTAGAAGTAGCATTCCAGCAGCTACACTTCCCAGCACACAACGCAAGGCAGCACATCGCAGCCGAGATACAAGAAAACTGATTTATTCCAGGATTACAGGAACAACTCTCCAAGCTAACAATGGAATGCACAACGTGCCAAATATACAACGCCGGCATGACTTTGAGAACACTAAGGGGAACGATAGCCAAGCCAATAGGACCTTTCAGAGAGCTGCATATCGGCTATGCGGATATGGGTGAGAGATGCAATGGAGCGAGGTACATGATAGTGGTAGTTTTCCCTTTTCACGATGGGTAGAAGCAGGTCCCTGTGCCTGCTCAGATGCGAAATGCGCTGCAAAGTTTCTCGTGCGTGAAGTATTCCCCCGCTGGGGAATTTGCGACATAATTCACTGACAACGGCACACATTTTGTGAACGATCTCTTTAAAGAAGTGACATCATTGCTAGGAATAAGGTGCTCGATTTATCACCCGCAAAGTAACGGAATGGTAGAAAAGATCAATGGATTACTAAAAGGCAGACTCTCAAAACTGTGTTTCACCCTTAAGAAAAATTGGGCGCACTGTCTCACCTTGGCCCTTTTTGAGCTGAGGAATCAGCCAAGCAAGGACCACCATTTGTCGCCCCATGAGATCGTGACAGGGAGACGAATGCACACAGCACACTCACCCCTCCGCAGACATTCAGATGCACAAAGAAGTGCAACTGTACTAGGAGAAGAATTTAATGACTACCTGACCAAACTTACTAAGGCAGCACGAATGATAGCGAGACAACTTGCACCACCATTCATAAGTGATGGGGAGAATGAAACGCACACTCCAGAGAAAGAAAGCCCAACAGGTCAGCTGGAACCAGGGGAAATGATATATGTCAGGAGCTTCGTGCGTAGGTGGAATGCTCCAAGATTTCATGGCCCATACGAGGTGGTGTTTTACACACCCACAGTGGTGAAAGTGAAGGGCTTGAGATATTGGATACATTTGACAGACGTCCGTAAAGCCTATGACAGCGTGGGATCAGTAGAAGGTGCAGAGGGCCCTGACGGGGTAAATTTGCATGAATAAAAGAAATGTAAAAACAAGACCATGCGAAATGTATTGAACTGACAACTGTATTATAATAATGTTTATGACAGCGTGTGAAGCAGCATAAAATGATCTCTCTCTCTCTCTCTCAAAGATTACTGGAAAGTGGAAAAAGCAAAAAATAATTGCACTGTATGCTTAATGCACCCTTTTCTATGTTTCAACATATAGGAGTAACCATGGCAACGAACAGGCAGCCTACAACGATGAGCAATAGGGACACGAGGAGTAGAAATTTTTTGATTTGCGAACATACTCATACGAATGTGGGTTGACTGTCTGTGCTATTATATTTTTTACACTCATGTTTGGCTTAACAACATATTACATAATAGCATTTATCGTTTAAGGAGGGTAACTCTTCCCATATGGGATGGCTTTCAGCTGGTATGGGGGTAGGGCCCACATCCAGACGAGGCAAAACGTCAGAACGATACTAACAACAAGACGACCATCCATTTGAAGCCCCAAAGCCACATCACAGATTTTAGTGTACATGAACTACATGATCGACACCCATCTGTTATATCATGGTTATATGGCACCACTGCTACCCCGCCCACAACGACAATCAGTCCTCCCAGAGAAAAAGACTACATCACAGAGAAAATTAAGGAAAATATTGAAATGGCTAACAAGTTCATTACTCTGTCTGAGGAATGGGAGAAGGAGGGGGCCGGGGAGAGGGAGTCTCTGTTGCACGCAGCCAGGCATGCTAAAACATTCCTTAAAAACAGGAGGAAGAGGGAAACAGGTAGGAAGAGATATGACGAATACTATGGCCTGGGACTTGACACGATAGAGGATCCCAGGCACCCACACCAGTCGAATAAATGGTATGCAGAAATGAGCTCCACAGCCAAACCAACAACTAATGAAAGTTGCTACGTGTGCTCCCTGATCCCCCATGCCTCAGGCACACCTAAAGTTTGAATGCCGCAAGAATTGCCTCTTGCGGACACCCAGTGTCTCCTCCATCTCACTCTGTGCAGAATTAAGAACACCTTCCAGGCACACACGGTATCTTTTGAAATGCTGCAGAACGAAAAAACGTGCTACTCAAGACCAAAAGGAGTGGTATGCTTAAAAGAACCATTTTTAGTAATAAAAGGAACACTATTTTCAGAAAACAAATGGAAAGATGATGTGGTAACGTGCAAAGCTGAAGCACTGCGAGGGCTGCCTACCGAAAAACTACAATGGATTGCAAAGACGTGTGCTGCAGTGTGGTCAGAACATGTGGCAAAATTGACCTGGGTGAGCGCTATAGAAAAAGCATTGAAACTACAGAAAGAAATTTCAAACGAACTTTGCTTCCTAGGAGAAGGGGAAATCGACATGGGAAGAAACATGAGCTGCAGCAAGAGCCTAATGATCCCAGACATGAAGAAAGGAACAGCAGCCCTGATGGACACTTACTGGGTCTGTGGCAAGCGGGCATACATGCACCTCCCACCATCATGGAGGGGCACGTGTTCCCTGGCGACACTGCACTCAGCCTTAATGGTAATACCGGAGAGCCACCTCGGCCATGGGGGCCGGAAAATGACTCAAGCTACAACCAACGCCTCACCCATTGAAGAGCCACCACTTTATGCCCTATCAGAAGGAAACGCTGCCGAAATCATGTCCAGAAAACGGAGGTCATCAAACTATATCTCAAAGGCCGCCTCAGAACTCTTGGCACAGATCCCAGACAGGTACAGGTTATTCAGCTCAGTGGAAAGCTTCTTCGCCTCCCTCATTCCAAGCATTCAGGCCCGAGCAAATGCAAAATGGCTGCAGATCACACAGTGGGAGCTGATTCAATTGGCCAACGACACTGAAGAAGGGTTCAACGTGATCAAAGTAGAACTAAGAGCACTGAGACTGATGACAATGCAAAACAGGTATGTCCTAGACCTGTTGACAGCGATGGACGGAGGTGTTTGCCGAAAAATCGGAAGTGCCTGTTGCACTTTTGAACCTCCTGAAGATGCTGATAATGGAACACAATCACACGTCATCGCTGAAGTCCACAACCTAGGGGAACGAATGAAGACGGAAGGTGGTACCGACCCAAGCACGTGGCTCGACAACCTTTTTTCCTGGGTACCTTCCTGGATGGGGCTCGCTGTGAAACTACTAATGCCCCTCACCGTATTTTTACTTGTGATTTGTTTGTGTGTGCCAGTGGGTCTTCGATGTTGCGCAAATGCAGTCCCCAATGGAGCAATGATGATGGTGACAATGGGCAACGCCGGAGGAAGGGCACGGGCGCAACAGGAAGCACACGTACAAACTGGAGAGGCTTCAGAATCCAAGTATAGAAAGGTGCCCAAATATTATGACGGGGATATAGTGGACAGGTTATATCATACCACAATAAAGGAGCCCCGGGAGCTAGAGTGGTACACGGAGGTATGGGTGGGCCTGGAGGGAGATATGGGATGTATATATATGACTTGCACCCCAGATGAGTATGCTAGAAGCGGGGAAAGCCTCCAAGGGGTGTGCAGAGCCTGGATGCCAATAAAAGGAACACCAGCCTGCCAAGAGGCAGTGTTGGCTGAGAAAGAGAGCGATCGACTGGGGGAGCTAAGGTATTCGTTACTTAAGTAACGAAAGGGGGGAAATGTAGGGAAGGGTAGGTCAATAGGACCCCCCCTACCACTACATGTTCCACCCCGGTTAAGACCCATGACTCGTCGGCAGCCCCCCAGCCCCCTGGCCCCCGGGCCCAGGCGGCAGGGCGGCTGTAGGCCGACACGTGGGGCTTCACCACCACGTTATGTGGCAGAGCATAGACGCCATCTTGTATTAAGCCATCACCATCTTGCTAGAAATGTGCATATCTAACCCAAGGCAGAGACACTGAATGCTGCAGAGTGACCCCCACTTGACCGCTCTCACAGAGGCCCATACTTCCCCCACCTCCCACTGCATAGCAGATCCGCTGAGGACTCGCTCTCACGAGTCACCAGACGCGAGCAAACAACAAAATAAAACACTGTAGCTGTTAACCTTCCGCAGTGCATCATTGCCCCAGCCATGAACAGGAACATTAGGATGTAACTGAGACCAGCCCAAACCCTGCAGGCCCTGACCCCTGCAACCAGCCCCCAACTATAGACGGCGTGGCACCTCGCACCCATACCCACCCCGAAAACCCTTGCAACATGTAGAAACAATTTATGTAATATGTGCCTTGTTGACTAACGTTCGCTGCTAATGTAAAGGAGAATGGGTAAAGAGAAAAATGTGCAAACGATATTGTATATAATGAAGAGATGTACAAAGACTGGACAGCTGATAACAGTGAACAATAACCTGTGTTGCTGTCTTTATACACACCTGCCTGACACCACCTCATGTTTGTATGTCAACTGTAGATGTGAAATGCTATGTAAAAAAGTATGATCCCCAGCTAGTATCCCATGTTAATGCAAATACATATGAGTGCCTTTAGAAACCCCATATGTTGTTAGTCGCCCCTCACCCATACGACAGTAAACCGCCTCGTGCAAGATGCCATGCACGGAGCTGCAAGGGCATTTCCCCCTCCTCCTGCCCAGGCCCTCTCGAGATAGACGGTGTTCAAACAGCACAGCCCTGCCTTCCCTATCGATCCTGCTGGACCCGTTTCAAGCATCCGCCACCCTCCCCCGTGTCAGAGGCCACCACAGCCTGGCTCCATGACTTACGAGCTACCTGGTCCTAAATCCCAACGCCTTTCAGGCACCAGTCACATGCCCCTCACGGGCCAGTAGTACCTCCATCGACCCCGAGTTAATGACCCTAGAAAGGGGGGTGCCCACACGTGTACCAACAGATCGTAATACCATCCCTCACCGAAATTGGCAAGGATGGTTAGTCAAGCACCCCCGCCCATGCCCCTGACCATGCCCTTGAGACCTGATTGTTTGAACCTGAGCTATCCCCCAAACTGATATATTGGGCCTCATTACGTGCCCCGGCACTAAACCATGGTGCTACTAGCACCATGGTCCATGCCGGGTCCGCCATGGTGAATGGCGGAATTACCGCCCCATACCAAGGTTGGTGGGGCGGTAATTCCCCATTCACCATGGGCCCTTTCCCATTCCCATTTTTGCCCCATAGGGCTCAATGGGAATGGGGAAGGCGCTAAGTACGGTGCCGCAAATTGCGGCACTGTACTTAGCACCAAGGTCTGTTTGCGGGTCCCTACTTTAACGGCTGGTTAAACTAGCCGTTAAGGTCGGGTCCCGCAAAGGGACCTCGTAATTAGGCGCTAATAGGTTAACGGCGCCGCAGCTTTTTACGGCACCGTTAACCCATTAGCACCTGGGTCGTAATGAGGCCCATTGAGACACTCCAGATCGCATATCAATGTTCCTGGCCATGTATTGATCTAAGGTCAGCGCTTACAAGAGTTGCAAATCAACAGGACACATGAAGTGTGACGAATGGGTGGGAATGTGTGGCCAAAAGGGCAAATGTTAGTTTAGTTATCAATCGTTGTTACAAGGCATGTCCGGCCCGGCGCTACACCCAGATGAGCCCAGCTGACCTCCCACCCCACGTGGTGCAGCACCAACGTGCACCAATCCTGGAGGAGCAACTGTATACATTGTATACCACCTAGTCATCACCACCCAATCCCTAAGAGTCTGTAGCCCCTATAGCTTACCTCATGCATGACATGAATTTGTAATAGAACTGACTGTCTTTGCTATTGTCAGACAGAGCGCTCTCGGAGTTTGCAGAGTCCTTTGCATGCCCTATATTGAATTATATAAAGCTCTTTTGATCTCACCCGCACTTGGTCCTGGCCTCATTCCCCTTCTGAGGTGTGTCCATTATTGCCTCTCACTAAGGGGGGTGCGTTTCTGGCGACACTTACATTCACATCCTCAGGGTCTTTATTGCACAATCCATCCACCAACACCTCCCCCCTCTCACACACACACACACACACACACACTCGTAATCCAAACACCAATCTAGCCATCCAAAGAGTCACCTTACAGACAACCACATCCAAATATACTAACCAACCATCCATCAATCCATATATTCCATCCACCCACATACACCATCCATCGACACACGTAACATCTATCCACAAACGCCACCCCGCCAGCCATTTACCTAAACAAACTCACTTAATCCATCAATTAACCGAGTCATACAAACACGCACAAAAACCTGCCCTTCTAGACCTACGCGTGCACACACACAAAATGTGATTCACCAATAAAGAAAGATACTTTCATCTATATAATATTACATTATGTATGTGTCAATGTGTGTTTATTGTTGCTGCACAGAGAAAGCTAATCCAAGGAATCCTGTCATGAGGTTCAGGAATGTTGGTTTACAGTATGTGTTACCTCCCTGGGGGCGGGAGGGGGGGGCAAACGACTGTAACCTTCTCTTAAGCCCATGCATTAGTAAACTAGATACATAATACAGAGTTTATTGGTCTGACATTCGGTTGCTGGTGCAAGCAGCGGGTCTTCATCTAGAATGTATATGCATAGGTCTGATTAATTAGGTACTGAAGAAAACTCGCTTCTGCATTGATTTAAAATAGAGTACCCATTGTGATTTTAGTGGCATTTCTCTTCTGAATTGTTCATGTTATCTGCATATGCTGGTGTGGGTCCTTGCAGCACTTCTCACAAGGGTTTGGCTGTAGGTAAAGCCTGACAAGTGTGCCCTCCTAGAGGCAAAGCCCGCTAATAGATGGATAAGCAAATGACATCAGCAGAAGGCCATATAGACGGGGAATCTCATTGATTCGGTGGTATAAATGGTGCATGCATTCTAAAGACAATCATGGGAGATATCCAAAGAGTAAACAAACTTACTGACAAGCCTTTGCCCACCACAGATGGTGGAAGGGTGATTGTGGCTACCCAAGCCGGAGGAATGTATAGGGCCGTACTGATCCATGCAGCAGGACCTAGAAAGAGGACGACATTGTTAAAATGCATAATAAGCATAAAAAAACAAAGCGACACACAAAACCTAATGAAAGAAATAGGCATATACTGGGTGTCCCTTTGGCCTATGTTCATTGCACCCTTTGGTCCTACATTCATTCATATACCATACCATAGACCCAGATCAGGACAGAGACATAGAGCTGCTACCGAAACCCATCTGGGGAGATTACAGAAACCCACCGCCTCAAGTCAGGATAGAGATGCCAACTAACCAACTGCACTAACAATTTCCCCCTCTGCATACATCTCTCAAACTCCAAACCAAACACAAACCTACAGCACAACAAACCGCACAAACTTCACTACATGGCAACAACAAAACAAAAAACACACATAGACTCGCACAACAGTACACAACTACTACCGGCTGCAAAACACCCCAGGCCCAGCCAAAGAACCCACCGGGCTGAGGCCGCCAACAGCACATCACTGCTCTCTTGCACTTTTCCAGCTCCTTCCCACTACCCCCCTCCCTTCCTCTTTCAGAGGCACCAGAGCGCCAGGGGACCACTTTGGTGGTGATAGTGCACGGTACAAATGTCCTTTAACATTAACATAACATTAACATTAACATCCTTCCTCATTCCCCTGTTTCCCTTTTCTTTCTCATTATTCTGTTCTTTTCTCCATCATCCTACCCTCCCAACCACCACTGTCTATGGATTTGCTTAATCTCCACACAAAGTACACAAACTAGATGTTCTGTGGTCACAAAGAACTCCATACTTTTTTACTCGACCCACTGCTCACATGTCTCACCTTCATTGGTGGCATCGATTTCCAGCGAGATGGGTGGAACTGTAGGTGGCACATGGACAGGCTCAACTAGCAGCTGAGAGGGGCAGCAACCATCTGCACTGGCATCATCAATAGCACACACTAGGCTCAGTAGCATTGCCTCCTTAGATTTGTTCTTGACTGGTTTTTCTTTGCACGCTTGAGGGATGCCACCCTTGTACACCAGCCGGTGAAAGACACGCTGAAATGGTGCAAACATAGGGCACTTCTGGACTGGGATTTTCATGACCGTTGCACAGTCTTGGTGCAGCCTCGGCAGCCAAGATGTGAGTGGGGCCTTTGGCTCATCTTTGTTGCGAATATGCTGTTGGAATTGGAATAAGGCTCGGCGGAAGTGGTAGTGCTTAGCATCATCCTCAGGGCTGAGGGCAGGGAAGTTGTCTCCAGTCATGGAACTGGGCAATATACTGATGCCAAACCGGTTAAGAATTTTGTTGCCAGGATGTTCTGCAATTGCATGTTTGCCTTTGTTTTGGGATGCCCACCACCAGGCATGGCCACCTATGAGCAGTCCCCCTCCTTCTGCCACAAATTCGTGGAGTTTCTCAGCCGCGCCGTCATTGTAGGCGTTGCAGCAGTAGACACTAAGGGTCGGGACCAGACCAGAAATCTCACTCTCAAATCCGTCCTCCTTGAGAAGACCGTGGAGGCCCTTTACGCTCTTGTCAACACCAATCTTTCCATGTCTTCCATTGTCGAGCCATGAAACCACGTTCTGAAAGAACTTCTTCAGTGGTGGATGTGACATGTAGCCTTCATGTGTTGTCACAACAATCCGTCCCCTTCCGTAACGTGCGGCTGCCACAAAGCATTGATGTGAATTACTGAGCCCAACTGGAAAGGCTAGTTGCCCATGGACTAGTAGTTCTGAAGGGACCGCACTGCCCTTGATGTTCATGTGGGTCAAGCCATTTAGGAGATGCTTCAGGTCTGGAGTTGCATCAACACCATGTCTAGGAAAAAGGCATATTTTAATTAGAGTGGACTATTCTACAAACTTATCAACATGATTAGCCTGAAAACGGTTCCCACAACACATGGTATCCATATTTGAACGGTTTTATAGAAAATGCAAACCACACTCACCAAAGGTTCAATATAGTGGCAGTGTACAAGAGCTGCAGTTTGGTGAATATACAAGACATTAAACACATATAAAGTATGAAATAATATACAACAGCCAAAAAACCGCTTAGATGCATAAGCTGAACAGGGGAAAGACTTTCTGAACACAGGTAATTAAAAGTGATGAGTAAGAACAAGAACCATGATGCAGCGTGACTGAACAGCTTCGCGTGGCTAGGGCTGGGTGACTCGAAGAATTTACTTAGAGTCAGGAAAAGATATGAGGACATAGCAGAGTGGACATCTTTCGGTGGAGGCATTTTGGAAGACAAAAAAAACATCATTTCTAAGAAGACAGGATTGGAACAATCAGCAAAGAGATAGGATCAGACAAGAGAGTATAAGCGCAGCTTGTGAATAGGATCGGTGGACATACAGAAGTGGAAGTTCTAATATAGGAAAAGCATTGTCGACATAGCCGAGAAGAGGTTTTGTGCAAGATAGAGCATGGGGACAGAGAGAAGCAGATGGTCTAAGGTAGACAAAATATGAGGACACACGTGTAGACTCACTCTCACAGCTGGGGTGGGGTATGAGGGCATGGGGGTTATAGGTAGACAACTAGGGAAAAATATGGGTAAGGATGGAGGCAGATGTCTCTGGGAGGGATGGGAAAGGTTCACATAATATGAACAGAGATTTTGCAGTGCTTGAAGGGTTTGTGGTTGTGCAACATGACGTCCATGAGCCCCAATGGGCATAAATGTATGTGCACACTGTACTAGTGGCATTAGGTTTTCTCCTTATAGCTAAGTGGCATAATAAAAAAAGAACATAGGTTATGCACTCACAAATTAAGGGGAACATTAGGTGCTTCCTAGATGCAAAGTCATGTCTGAAGGTCGAATTAGCTGGAAGTCAGCACAAGACTTAGAGAAACTGCGGGAGTCCAATGCTGCATGACATGTGCTGGATATGTCCAAAAGAACATGACTGTCCTACAATAAGAGGCAGCCGCACTACAAGGAAACGGGGCCCACGTGATGCATGACACAGCAGCTTTTAGTCAGAAAACAGAAAAGAGAATCTGCACACCAACACACTTGCGCATATGTTGAGTATAGCGCCAAAAGGGGAAAACAGAAAAGCTTCTCACACAGGTCAGGAGATACCAGAACAGAACTCCCAATCCAGGGAACGAAAAGGATGGCCAGCTATTTCCTTCTTCGCCATTTCACTTCTGCTGCCAAATTTACACCACAGAAGAAAAGCTCCAAGCAGAAAGTTCCAAGACAGCTGTCCAAGTCCTTAAAATACCAAGCTCTTCCCTAACACCACTTGAGTCCTTACACCCCTTAACGCAATGAAACAGGATGCGAAAAAGATGCTATTCAGCCCCCCCTTCATGCCAAGTTGAATGATGGCCAAGAGGAAAAAGTGCAAGGCTTTGACAATATTCATCAATTCTCTGAGCCAGGCCAACAAGAGAGGGCTGGGGTAAGGATTGCAATGAGTGATCTACCCCCAAATTCAGTGAAGAGGATGATGACACATGTTACATCGTTCAATGTTTCACATAGACATCACCACATCGTTATGTAGGCCAAATTATTGTATCGGAAAGACCGAGAGAGAAGAAGGGGAGAGTTGGGGCTGGAAGGTGAGGACAGAAATTTTGATTGAAGTGGACATTGGACTGAGTGTTTTTTCTTTCAGGAAGCCTGATAGCCCCTGCTTTACAATTTGCCGTTTGGGCCATACAATTCGTCATGAAGGGGCGAGAATCCTCTCGTGTCACCCTGCAGACTTTCATCCATCTTCCTGAGATCACCCAGACAGAAATTCAGGTGGATTCACCCGCTCTATGTTACAGAGTCACGCGAGCGATCAGAGGCCGGTTGGCAGGCAAGGGAACTACATATGCACCTGGAGCATCGCTGATAAAAGGTCATTGGAAGGATAACAGTGTCCTGCTCCATTTCAACACAGGGTGCTGTTACACAGTGATGCACAAACCCATATATGCAGCATGGCTTGGGGATAAGGAGTGATGGACACTGGCCCCAAAGCAGGAGTGCGCAATTATGGAACTACGATTTTCACTTTCACTAAATCCTAGGCACGTCTCCATCCAGGGCACACATCATCCTACGGTACTTTTTACAATCACAGCAAGAATACACGCTGGATGCTACAAATTTTGCCAAGGCAGACATCCCTTATGAAATCATTCTTTTCAAGCGACACCTACATGCAAATAGAGTGCCCTTTTTAAACACATCCAGAAGGATATTTCATCTTGAATTAAAGCCAACATGTCTGATGGAAAAAATATCATCATCTACCTCCCAAGACACAACAACAAGACCTCACGTGGCTTATGAAGCATTGAGATTACAAGCACCTCTCCATCTTGACACAACCACCTCCAGCAATTTAGATCACAGGTGGGTGAGATGGATAAGGGATTTTGAAGTCTACATGCAGGCTATTGGCACACAAGAAGACCAACACATGAAAAATATGCTGACGGTAGGTGGGCAAATTCTAGGCATAATTTCTGAACTACTGGAAGAAAAAAAATCCCCTCTGTCAATGACCTGAAACACAAACTTAATCAACACGCCATGTCACATATTAAAGTCAAAGGTGAACATCATATATTTCACACAATTTAACAAGACACGTGTGAAAATGCTTAATTTTGTCATGCGCCACTGGATGAAATATTGCAGTTTTCATTTATAGTCATACGGGGAAGCTTTGATTTCACAATAATTGCTGGATGCGAGTCGTCCTGATTCTGCAAAATGCTACTAGCGAAGAAGCAAACGCTGGAAAAAATGCTCATGATGGCATGGACAGTCATAATGATTGATAAAGAAATGGAAACCGGGGGTGTTGCTAGTTCTGCAAAAGATCCAGGGCTACGCTAATTTTGGATTTGTCAGGACTCGGCTCTAGCTAGCCTTTCGTATTTTGGTTGTAGCCCCTGAGCTTCTATCCGGGGCAACAACCAAAAGACCTACGGCTAGAGACCCCAATGGCACCCCCTAGCAACGCCTCTGCTGAAAACCATGGACAAACTCAAAATCAAACCATCATTTGTGAGCCAAGTGCAGCAACTGGCTGCAGTTACATCTTCCCCAAGGTATCCAGTGATTTTCCCGAAAACATTTTTTCGATGGAATTTTTTTACGGAAACAAATCCATCGAAAATACATTTATTCTTTAAAGAAATATATATATATGAGGGGTGAGGTAAGAGGTTAAAAACATTGGGAAAATGGGGCTTGGTAGGGGGGCCCCCCAAATCATTTCCTTTAAAAATCAGTGATTTTTTTTCGATGGATTTGTTTTTGGGGGCTTAAATCCATAGAGTGTGTTAACAGAAGCTGTTACCAGTGCAGATATGAATGTCCACATGATGGCCCATGTTCTACCATCAGGCAATCTCCTGTGCAGTCTGCGGGAGAGAAAACCACTTCAAAACAGTCTGCAGCTACTCAAAACAAAAAGATGGCCACCCACCATGTTTTACGCCTATTGGGAAGGAGGACAAACACAGACAACAGTCCTACGGGTGAAGAAAAACATTCTCACGGCACGGCCGTGACCACTGAAATTCGAACGCTGAGTGTGCCACCAACCAGAAAGATGTCTGAGACTAAAGACACTGTCAGAGAGCGATTCCAGCTCTTCCTCAAATGAGGGCAGAAAAAGAGGCTTTGTAGTTGCCTTAGGAAATAAAGTGACCAAGGGCAACAGATCTATATTATAGCTCAAAATAAATAGCCACCCCATAGAATTTCTGATGGACGCATGGGTGATTGTAAAAGGTATTGGGGAATAATAAAATGCCCAACTACCAAATCTTCCCAAGCTCTGCGACTCAGACATTGGCATATTACCATATGGATCCAAACAACCACTGGAGTGCCCAGGCATGTTCTGTACCTATAAAACTCACGCAGCAAAAGTTCAGCTACAGGTCATCAAGGTCAAGACACAAAATGGCTGCATAGTCTGTTTCAAAACGGCATTGCACATGGGCCATGCACATATTCTATACCACCTGATAGCAGATCATGGGACAGATGCTGGAGACAAGATGACTAAGTCATCTCCTGGAACAAGACCTAATTGAACCAGTAACAAGTGGTTTTTGCCCATTATTCCCGTCCATAAAAAAAGGATCAGACCAAAAGATCTTTAAAGCCATTGACATGAGGCTACTGAACCAGGCCAACCAGCATCCAGAAATGACAGAGGGGAAAGATGGGACCGGAAGGGGAGGCCAGTTTAGAGAATAAAGTTGATTCAACTGGACATTGGGCACTATATCTTTTCTTTCAGGGAACCTGATAGCCCCTTGCCCTACAAGAGGTAATTTGGGCCATAACACCTTGTAGGCTCATGTCCATGTTCATCGCCTTTGTTGTTCTGCCTGTCGCCAGGATGCCCCATACAGTTCCTATGGCAGGAATGCTGCAACCTCAAATATGAGATAAATCCAAGCACGTTTTAGCAGCAGACCACTAGGAATCCTGGAGCGAAACCTAAATAGGTTAAACAGAACGATGAGTCGTTTGTAAAAAGAGTGGCAAGCATTTCAAGTAAAACACATGAGTCACACAGTGGCACTCTGTTATTCCTGCCCAAACGTTAATACCCTGTCAAAGACTTTAAGCATTGGAAACAAAAAATACCAATCCAAACAACCTGGAATAGAAAACCCCTCTGACAAGCCTCTCATTAGAGATGATCAGTGACCTGTAGATTAATCCAGACTTGAGAATGTAGCCAAGCGGAATGTTCTCATTATATTTTGCCTAATGTTTGCAATATGTTAAGCCTTCAAACAGTTTCCTTCTTCCTGCTCATGCCTAGGAAAGTCTCCACCATGCCCATCTTAGACTGGGAATATGTTTGCTTGCATTCCGAAAAAAAATGCCTAAAATGCCTTGGGTTTAACCACTGGTATCTGCCCAGCTAAATACCTAAAATAAGTTAAGGGGGAAATAGCCTCCATGTTCCAAAACCATATTAATGATTCGTTATCCTCAGGCACAGGGCGACAGGAACCAAAAGGTGTGATCCTTTTGGTACAACGTCCTCTCGTCGCGCAATGTTTTTTTGCAGGGTTTTTTAACCACGATTCTTTTTTTCGAAAAAACCCATCACATTTTAAAAAAAATTCGATGGGTTTTTTTCGGAAAATAAAATCACAGCAAAAAGCACCACGAAAAAACATCCCGCGATGGAATTACATGGAACCATCCTTTTACCCCTACAACAATCACTCACAAATCTGAAAACTTCATCCCAATTTGAATTTGCCTAATCCTCCAAAACTCTTAAAAAGGGTAATTACTTCACAGATTCCAATCTTTGTCAAATGCAACTCGTATACTGAGCTGTGAAGGCATCATGAAGCAAGACACAGACAACAGACTTAAAGTTCAAATAAAATATATTTATCAACTTAAATGTCAGAATGGTAGAAGGCCTAACTAGCCCTATGCTATGGTGCAATTTCCCTACCTGAACGAAACTAAGGAAAGTCTGAGTCAAAGAGTTCAATTTAAAAGTCTGTCTGTGTACAAAACCTATGCTTGCACTCACACCTAAAGCTAAACAGTGTGTAGAGCTGTCAATAATCAAAGAAATGGTGATCAACACAAGGTTCTGAGCTTCTTACAGCTCTTAGCTTCTTCTTCAGCTCCCCTTCCCCAAGTTCAACAAAAAGGTCTCAGGATTTACCTTGTTCAAGTTCAAACAGTTCACAAACTCCTTAGTGTTCCCTTCCCTAAATTCAAAGTAACACAGTTCAATCCTCGGGATTCCCTTCCCCAAGTTCAAACAAAAAGGGTCTTGAGGTCCTGTCCTCAAGACAGTATTGTCGTTCATCAGGTTCTCAAGACTTCAACGTAGCAACCAATGTGTGTTTTAAAGTTCAGCTTAACTTTTGGGTCAACCTGACCCTCCTTCTGGTTTGTGTCACTAGCTCACTTGTAGTGCTCCTTCTTGGTTGGTTTCACAATGCCTCTGTCTTTCACATTGTAGTGCTCACTGGTCTAGGCGCAGTTGACAGACCACGCGGCCCTCCCATCACAGGTCTCGCAAACAGGTCCCCTAGGCTCTTCGGCCCACACAGGTTCCTCTGCATTTGCCCCTGTGTACAAGTTCATATTAATTTAGTTCCTTCTTGGCCTCTTGACTTTATGTGCAGTTGTATACTCTTCTGGCTTTTCCTATTTAGCTTTCTGGCTCTGCCATGTCATATTGCACACCTTTTGTCAGTCTTTGGCCTTGCCGTACTGCATCTGTTCACAAGATTCTCTTTGTGGTTGTCTTGTTCATGCTCCACCTTTGGTTGCACTTCTTCACACTTGATCTTTTCCCCATAGGATGCCTTTATACAGGCATTTTCCTTTTGAATAGGCATTAGCTATTTGTTTTGTCTATAAAGTTATATTTCAGCTCAGTATTCAACATGTTTTAATTTTAGCTTTTCAATCAGTTCGGTATTCAATATGCATAGTTTTAGCACTGTTTTAAACATCCATTCAGTTCTGTATTATTAAATATATATATTTTAGCGCTGTTTTAAAGGTCCCTTCAGTTCAGTATTCACTATGTATAAGTTAGCGCTATTTCAAACTTCCATTTCAGTCAGGTATTCAATATGTATCACTCATCAAAGCTTTCATTCATACCGCACTTCATTACTTGAACGCAGCACGCGTTCAAGCAATGAAGTGGCTTGAGTAATTTGCTTCCGATTTCCTCTGCTTGTGCAATACAGCAATCACATCCTGTCTCTGGGATGGGGTTATCTGCCCCTTCTCCATGTTTCCCTTAAACACTTCCAACAGTATACACATCAGTAATCTGCCGAGGTATCTCGGGAATTCTACAGTGAAAACATCCATACCTGTGCTTTAGCCATTACGCATCTCTTTAAGGGAAGCTTCTAAGACTTGCAGTTTGAACGGAGCATCTAATTGTGCTGCACACTAAGCATCCAACCTTGGCCTGCAGACTTTATGCAAGAATTGTAGCATCTCACTTAAAGGTGCTTCCTCACCTTTTACATAAAGCGGACTATGATATCGCCCAGTTCTGCAACTGTCTGCCGATATTACCATAAGTCCTTCCTATGTATGTATGGATCCTGCAATCTGTTTGTTTTGCTCCGAGCAAAGCCCTCCGCATAGGCATCACCACCATGCCCCTTGCCCTCACAGGGCCATTCAGGAAGCTGCTGTATGCCGCCGTTCGGGACCTAAGAAATGTGACCACATCTCTCCCATCCTAAGAGAAGGACATTGGCTACCCATCCCACCCAATACAATCTCAAAACTGCCTACATCCCATATAAGGCAGCTACTGCCTGAATGCCAGCCTACCTAGCCACAAAACTCACAGGCTTAGGTGGGGTGCATCTCTCTAGGAGCCAGACTATTGTGAGGCTTGAGACTAAACTGGCATGCAAAGAGCAAACCAGGAAACATGACTTCTCTTTCTACGGGCCAGCCTATTTTAAGACCATCATTTCCATCAAAATGAAACCCAATCCAATGCTCCTGCAGCGGAGTAAGAAATCTGAGACACTGCTCTTCTGGGAATGCCAAGGGGGTCACTTAAGACCTGCTACTCTATGTATATATCACCATTGTATTATGGGATAACCAAGCTCCTGTAACCTCCCATTGCACTGACCTTTCTTAACCAAATCAGCTGTAAGAATAGGTTGAGAAATACTCATTACTGGATACCCACCAATCAGGTTTTCAACCAAGCCATGGAACGGAGACGGCATTGCTTGAGGTCTGGGATGACTTACTTAATGCTATCAGATAATGTTGAATTATCAATGCTGGTGATGCTGCTCCTCTCTGCGGCATTTGACACAGTAGACCACAGTATTCCGCTATTATGTCTGCTGTCAGTAGGTGGAGTTTCAGAACACGCACTGCAATGGTTTAACTCGTTCCTATCTAATCATCTTCAGTGTGTGAAATTTGGTGGACACCTTTCAGATATTCTATGACTGAATTGTGGTGTCCCCGAGGGTTCCTCGCTCTCAGCTCTTACGTTCAATTTTTACATCCAGCCACTGATTAATAATTTTAGGCAAAATGAACTTCCACTCATATGCCGACGACACTCAGATTTATCTGAGAGTTAGCAATTCCGAGGAATCACAAAGTAGTCAATGTATGGAGGAGGTGGGACTTTGGATGTCCCAGAAGTGGCTTCAGTTAAACTCCAGCAAAACAAAAGGTGATATTGTTTGGACCCAAGCGCCATTTAGCAGAAAATACCAAGTGCCGCCCACCTCCCTGCTTTGTGGGTACGAGACTCACCTTTGCCTATACAATTAAGAATTAAGGATGTATCTGTCGAGCCACTTATCTTTGGGGGAAGACGAGGTCCCCAGACTCAGCATGACCCGTCATGGTGGCTATAGCCACATTGGCGTCTTTCTCAGACACATACATCCCCAGCCTCGGGCACCTTGAGCAAGGCCATTTTTAGGGCAGAGCATGCACGCACGTCCATGTTCGAAGGTCCGGCATGCGCAGTCCTTCGGGCCATGAGGAAGAGTCGGCTTGCTGTGCAAGCCTCTTTTTCATGACGCTTCCTCATTAGGGGCCCAGAGAAACGATTCACCGTGTCTCAATGCGGTTAGGTACTGATTGTGTCCTCGCCCCTTATTAGTTCCCTGTCTACTACCTAGCACCTTTGCAATTCTTGCCTGTCCTGCCTTCTTTTCTGTTGTCACTTTCTTCTAGTCTTTGTGTTCCCTGAGCCTTTCCCCTTTTTATGTTCCGTCCTGAGTCCTGCCAGTTCCTTGGTACCTCCTGCTATACTTGGTGGTATCTGTCTCCCTGCTTCTTGTTTTGCCTTGTGCCTCTTTTGGGTATAGCCTTGCTACCTGAATCCTTGACCTGCCTTGCAACTGCTGGATCAATCATCCTTGCTTCCGGAATCCTCGACTTGCCTTAACATCTACTGCATCCAGCAACAGAATACCATCAATATCCTACCGGACATTTTATGTGGCCTTCCCTGCCAGTGTTCGCACTGTTATGACACCACGTGAATCAGGAAAGCGCCCCTGCGGCGTTGGGAGCTGATCCAGTGCCTCCTTGTTATTACCAGAGAGGTATTGTGTCTTCTAAGCAGCACTTCCTGAAAGACTGGCTTCCTCTTCTCAGCGACAATCTCAACGGACATGTACACAGCGCCCGCAACATGCTTTGTGTAACAGTGTCTGTCAATCAAACCTTGGAATTGAAAACCAGGTGGGAGACAAGGTATAATCTGTGTTTTATTCCCTACGCCTTTTGCACCTTGCTCTTCCTTTCATACTGCCGAAGACCATGCTACTGTAGTAGAAGCACTAATCAATTCTCGACTTGATTTTCACAATAGCCTTCTTGCAGGCATCCCCAAGAGTCAATTGACTATACTTCAGAGGGCTCAGAATGCTGCAGTTCGAATAATCTATACATTTTCTAAATCAGCTGCCATCTGATCATTGCGTAGAGCTCTCCACTGGCTCCCTGTTAAGGAGAGGATAGACTTTAGGATACTATGCCTGGACTTTAGGTGTCTATAAATTCTCACTCCAGCATACCTCACAGTGAAACTGACTTGGTATCAAACACGTCGATCACGTCTTCAGACCAATCTCCTGCTGGTAATTCCACCCTCTCGCTGCGTTTCCACATGAGACAAGCAGTTTGCAGTGTATGGCCCCAGATTGTGGAACTCTCTGCCGTGGGAGCTCTGGAGTATGTCGGAGTTATTGAAATTTCAGAAATCTCTAAAAACATAATTGTTCAAATAAGCAGGAGTCACGTGTCATCATCTCACATCAGAGTTAGGTAGCGTTGGTTTGTATGTGAATCTGTCTTATTATAATTTTCACCCAGATGTCTGTAATTTTGTGCGATACCAATTGTTCACAAAAAAGAAATTACTTGTACAGCACTCTATTGCCTTTTAGCTATGTTTGCGTTATATAAACTCACATACAAATGCAAAACACACATTCTGCCTCATATGACATGCCAGTAATGGAGAGGTATTTTCTCCATGGTCCCAGCATGCATTAATTACACTCCTGCTTTGTACTTTCGGTTTCCTAGAGTACTACTCATTCACCTCATATTTCAGTGCCAAGAGTGCCCTTATACCCTAGACAGTTTTAATTTCTCAGCATCTCACAGTTTTTTTTCTCTGCCCTTCTTCCTCATTACTAACTAGTCTCTGTATGGGTTGCACAAAAGTTTGGACTGAGAAAATCAGACTCAAAGGATTTATTTATACACAGTCCAAACTAAAATGAAAATAACAAAAAACTATTTGTACAAGATTATGTCTCTCACAGTGTAAGTGAGGCAGTCTCACCTCACAGTGATTCCTAGTGATTCCCGAACCCTCTTGCTAGTCCTGGTCCATTAGGAGCCCCAGTATAAGCTTCGCCATTGCCTCCGCCAATTGAAGAGATAGATGTAGCTTCTCAGTCAGGTTGAGATGGAGGTACAATTCCCCTGCTCCTAGCTCTGCTCTTACCACCTTCTCCTCCCCCACATTTAGTACTAACGTTGCTCCTGTTACCACCCCCTCTTCTGCTGTAATTAATCATCCAAGCCTTCTCATCCTCTTCTTTCTAACATCTCCTTCATTCCCCATGTATCACAATATAATACTCTCCAAGTCCCTGCCACAAACTTCTCCAACAACCCACACTGGCTGACTGCGGACTCCGCTTTATATAATGCTCCTCCTCCAGGGTTTGATTTCGGGTCTGCCTTGGAACTCGGGCAGGGTTTTGATTAGCGGCTGCTTCTTGGTGCACCAGGCCTCAAATTTGTACTTGGGGTGCTGGACCAACCCTTTAACTGGCCTGCCTGCCATTTTGGATTGAACTTTCCCCATTGCTGGTGCTGTCTACGCAGAATCCAAGTCTTCAGCCCATTCAGCATGTGAGTTATGTGTTAAGAACATTCTTGGTTTGCTGTTTAAACTCTCGGATGAACTGTAATAGTATCAGAACACACATGTGTAGTGTTAGATGCAATCGACTTTGCTTGAAGGGAAGCATTTATTTTCCTGTGATAGGGTTGTTGGTCTTCCTAGAGAGAGCTACACTCTTGCATTTGGGGAAAGAGTTCATAATATGTGAATCTATGACTGCCCCCTGCCATGCACCTTAGACCAAGGCAGTGTGACCAATGGAACCTCTCTATACCTCCCCATCCACTAGCTTGGCGAGGCACTCTGCACCCGAAGACACTCCCTTGGTGGTTCACAGAGCCAGGCAAAAGACCTTGTCACTTGGCTATATATGGGATAATGTATACCCTAAGAAAAGCCTTCAGTGAGATCACTTAGCCTTCACTGATGGGCAGCTATTCTGCGATGTTGTCTCAAATCATTGTTGTGAAGATTTAACCTCTCAGAACAATGTTCTTAAACTTCCATTGAGTCTGTTTACAGTGCTTCCCTTTCGCTCGGATGTCCAGTCTCTTGCGAGGCGTTATCTGATATGACAATCTCTTACATGCTGCTCATGAGAACAAGAGGGATCAGGTATTTGGCTATGATTAGACAGTAGAGGTGAGTCGATCCATTAACAGCTTTAGCACATGGAGAGCATTATTGACAGAGTGAAGTCAATAAGTACTGTTACTGACTGCATTCTAAACCTTCTGAGTTCAAAAGCAGCAGGGTAATGATAGCAGAGTTATGTTGGCACAAGGTGAATAAATATATAAAAACGGTTTTGCACTTCACTTATGTGAAGAAACTGCATGCATTTGAATTAGAACAACCTAGTTCTTAACCACTAAACAGTGTGCACTAGCAAATCATTATGGAATTGAATTATATGCATATTATACATATGAATGTGCATAGGCCTACATAGAAAAACAATCCCTTTACTTAACTTAACAGACCAATAGGTGGATGTTGGTCTCTATGTAGCCATGCTGCCACTGGCCTCCACTTAGCATGCAATAGTCAGAAATTGACTAAGAATCACAAAGGATTAAAAATAAGGGGGTTGAGCACATGGACTAATATTATTCACCAAACTCAAAACAAACATTGATTGTGAATTAGGCACTTAAATCATTGGGAAGAATAGTCGCAGAATGCAGCTATTCTGATATTATACTTTACTTATAAAGGGTAATATTTTAAGTTTCAGAAGCCGAATATCTGTGGAGCAGGGGGTTTGAGGCAGGAGCAAGACATGTACGTGACTCCAGAAATATGACTAATCAGGCGCTTATAGCCCAGTGGAAATGGGAGGCAGCAGCCTTCCATGAAGTGTGAAGATTCAGGAATAAGAAATGGGTGATAAAGGGTAGACACATCACTGTCTGGACTCCATTCTGAGTTTGGCTAGCCCGAATAAAATGCAGGAGGATCTCACCTTGAGTAGCCAATAGGGCGAAGTTCAGCAGTCTTCAATATCAAACCAATGGGAACTGGGGGCAGTAGATCCAGTTTGTGGGGCCCTCAGAACATAGGCATTATTGTCCTTGGTGGTACATAGAAAGCACCAAGCTGAACTACTGAGGGTCCTAGAGAACAATCAATAAATCCTTAGGACACAGAGAGTCTACAACGAGCCATCAGTATTTCACTCTGTATGATGACCGTGTACTTTCCATTTGCCCCCTTTGTTCTTATAATGGGTTTCCTTTCTTTGTCCCCTCATACCCCAAGTGCCAACCAGGGCCACTCGACATAATGATGCGGAGTGTCTTAGGACATGACATCTCCACCAGACTTATACAAAGCACATAGTCTCAATCTACCTACTCAAGCCATATTGCATATTCTGTAACTGTTGCGCCCTGATACCCTAGGGTCTGCAGCGCATTATAAATGATTAAACAAACAAACAAACTCGTGGGTCCTCTAACCACTCTCGGATCTACCCATATGATAATTGACCACATATTCATTTGATTGCATGGGAAGTTCATGAACTTACTCATTATCTGTCCTTTTTTGGTCCACAGACAACATTGTCAATAGTCAAACTTTTAGGTTTACCATTAGAGATGTATCTTCCAGAGGAAAGATGACTGTTCAAGTGCTGCTAGTGGCATCTCTTTGTCCTGTTATCAGGGAAACTTTTTATGCCTGTGATTGTCAGTGAAGGAGGATCCATTGGAGGCATTTCCTTTTGTGTTTTAGGTGGTTTTAGTAGTAGTTTTAGTAGTACCTCAGCACCAGTATCGCATTATGGGAGGCTGGCTCTTCTACATTTGTTTGCACACTCTTTCATACTATTTGTATGTGTCACATCTTTATCTCAAATAGCTTGCATATAGATCATCCTCATGTTCTTACACTTTTCCCAAACATCAAATACAAAGAACATTGCTCAGTACTGCTGTGAGGAGTATTGCATTATTTCCTCAATAGTTGGCTCAGAGCTTGTGCTAATGATCTTCTAGTTATGTGATAAATTCCAAGTTTCCTGATCAGATTGCCCATGAAATGTCCCACAGCTCCATTCAGCCGAAGCCACAGTAAAGCTACTAAAAAATGGTGGAAACCCAAATATTCTGAAAATGACTTAAAGTTCTATGCACATAATGGCAGGCCATTGTCGGTTTTAACAATATTTGGGATTCAATATTTTGTCTAATGCCAGTATGATAGAGGTTGCAACTGTAGACAATAAATGTACCTGCAGTTCTAGGTATCAAGAACACGTGTTGCAAACCAACATCACACATTCATATGTATGAATGAGACTGGAGAATCCAACAGCAACTTCTTCCCAGAGGAAGATTTTCTCAGTTAGGAGGTCTTTTTTAGGGGACTAGGCTTTTTGCCACAGTAGTTGTTTCCTAGATACTATAGCCACTGAGCCTCGTGAGCTAGAACTATGCTCCTTAGATGTATTATGATGGATGGTTGCATCCTTTTGAGCAGTATTCCTGTCCTGTCCTGGCAATGGACAGCTCTTCTTTGATCATTCTGAATGTTTTCCAATCCCTTGATCAAGGTTTGTAACAGATTGGGCCATCTGCCTTGCACTATGTCATTGTTCTGTTTGAAGACACTGCACAATCAAAATTGGCATGTAGTCAAGACACAACTTATAACTTAGGTCCATCATTTTCGATAATTCTGGTAAGCATTCTGAAATGCTGAGTTGATGCATTTTTTTTGCTGGTGATATTCTTGGATCACACATTGGTAAAGGATGTCTTGATAAATAAACAGGAGGATTTCCTTCTTTTCCTGGCTGATGGATAATAATGTGTGTGCGTTCTTGACTGCATACGCGCCATCTAGTTGTTCGGTTAGGCACTTCCGTTCCCTACATTACCATAGTTGTTTGGGAATATGGAGTGCCCTCTCCTCATCATTGAGGTTTCTGCTGGCATGTGATGATTTTGCAAGAGGATATTGAACTGCAGAGGTGCTGTACCCAAACCCAACAGGCTAGCATTCACGGGCAGATCAGTGAGCACCTATGAATCAGAATAGATTTTGCAGATTGCCTTTGAAATACGCTGTTCAATTTCATCAAAAGAATCCTGACATTTCCAGAGAAGGCAGAGGACGCCACTAATCATGGCAACATTTTGAATACAACTCATGCAGCAACTTGCCATAACCAAGAAGGAAGCTATTGTGGACTTGGTCCTGTGTTGAGAGCCTGATGCCTTGTCTGAATCTGGTCCTATTTCATCTGTGAAAAATGTGTGTCCAAAGAATTTCAGAGCATGTTTACTAAAGCCACACTTACCCTTTATTCAGCGTCATGTTTTCTATTTCTAGTGAGTGTTGTCATGATTTTCTTGAGTTGTGCCGAAAACTCAAATGTCATTGCCACAATTTAGACACTATGGAAACGGGCGAATGATCTTGTGAATTTCCTCCAGGAACATTTTGACAGCCAAATAGAGGCCAAAGCTCAAACATTTTGTAGATGTGTAAAGGAGGTTATATACCTCAAGGATGCTTCTATTTCCAGCTGAGGATATCCTTTGTGTAGGTCAAGCTTTGGACTGTTGTTGCTCCATTGAGGAGGTGCATCATGTCGATGATTCTGAGAACCTGTTGCAAGCATATGCTCTCCTGAGCCCTTTTTGGGTCTGTAACTATGGGTAAGAGCCATGGCGAAGGCCTTTTCCCAGGCTCAATAATGTCCTGGTCTTGCAGAATCCTCCACTTGTTAAATGTTATAGGGGATACCACAATAATAATGAGCAACTGGATTGCGTTGTTGATATAAAGTGTTATCTGATCATGTTCAACCTTGCCCAGGTCTTTGGAAAAGGAAGGAAATAACTTTTCAATGATGTCTACGTTGTCGTTCTGCTGATTCACCATCAGCTGATGTAAGGCATGTATGAAGCCTCATCGCATTGCTATTTTAAGAACTGAAAATACAGCTGCAATTTATTTCTATGTGGATCGCATAAGTACCAATCTTAGTATTTGTATTTTGTTTATTTATAAAGCGCAGCCAGGCCCTGGGGCATACAGGCGCGTCAGTTTAAATCAGTTTGCAGAACGTTACAGTTACATACAGATAAGGAGGTACATTAGGGTTACAGATACATACATGTTGCAGTTGCATACAGTAGCCAATGGATGATACAGTTAAATAATATAGTATAGTATTTACAATAGATACAGTAGGGCAGGCAGCAAGTCTAAGATCCGGGAAGTTAAGCTGTCATTGTATCCAAGTCCTGAAGCCAGCGCTTAGTGTTCCGCTTGAATAAGTGGAAGGAGGGTTCTGATCTGAGGGGAGCGGGGAGTGTGCTCCATAGCTTTGAGGCCTGTACAGGGAAGCTAGCTCCTCCCGAGTTATGGAGTTTGAATCTCGGTATGGACGTATTGTTTGTATTGCTTGAGCTGCTCTAACTGGTCTTGAGGATGTATGTGGGGTGAGTTGGTTAGTAAGGTAGGCTGGTGCAAGGTTAGCCCTGGCTCTGTGTGTTAGGGCAAGGGTTTTGAGAGATATTCTATGCTCTACCGGGAGCCAGTGCAGATTGCATCTAGTCTCAGAAATATGCAACTTCTTAGGGATGTTGAGGGCTGCCCTGATGGCATTATTTTGTATTACTTGTAACTTGTTAATGTTTTTGTGGCTAGTACCTAAATAGAGGCCGCTACAATAATCTAATTTGGACAGAACTAAAGTTCTAGCAAGTGTAATGCAATTAGGTGTGGAAATGAACGGCCTGCAGGTGGTGATAAGTTTACAAGTATAAGCGGATGATGATGCTACCGCATTAGTTTGTTTGGAGAAGGATAAGGTGGCATCAAGGTAAATGCCAAGGGTTTTAGTGTTGTTTGAGACAGTGATGGGATTGCCATCTATAGTAAATGACTTGAATGCAGTATTTTAGTTTTTTTAGTTTAGCGTGAGTACCAAGGATGAGCAGCTCAGTTTTTTCGTCGTTAAGACAAAGACCATGTTGTGCCATCCATGCTTGTATTACTGCGTAGATTTCGTTAAGGGTTTTGCTGTCAGTTGCATAGTCTCCAAAGATAGGAATGAGTATCTGGGTGTCGTCCGCATAGTTAGTATACGTGACACCCAGATAGTCAAGAATATCGAATAGGGGCTTCGTAAAGACATTATAGAGTGTAGGGGATACACAAGAGCCTTGCAGAACCCCACAAAGTACCGGGAAGGGTTCGGCAGCGTCAGTAGGAGAGAAGACCCTCATAGTTGTGTTCGCCAAGAAGGAGTTGATCCAAGATGTGGCTGAGTCAGAGAAATGTGCTGCAGATTTCAGATGATGACATAGCATTTGGTGGTTCACCAAATCAAAAGCAGCTGACAGGTCATGCAGTAAGAGGAGTGCTAGTTTACCATTGTCTTTTAGTGCTTGAATTTGACTGGTGAGATCTATCAAAGCAGTTTCCATGCCCTGTCTTGGTCGGAACCCAGATTGCCTTAGTCCCAATAGATTGTTAGATTCTAGATACGCCTGTATTTGCAGGTAGGCTGCTCTATCCAATATTTTTAGTAAAAAGGGTACCGTTGTTATCGGCTTATAGTACGATGGCTTGGCTGGGTCAAGGGTCGGTTTTTTGATTAGAGGAATGACCCAAGTATATTTTAAGTTATCAGGCACTACCCCAGTTTTAAAGGAGGCATTGATAAGGTTAGTAATAAATGGGGCGAGTACATGTGCTGCTGCTTTGATGATTGGGGCAAGGCAGGTGTCGCCTTGGCAATTCGAAGGTTTGAGTTTCCTAATGATGTTTTCCACTTCCCAGATTGACAGGGGTGAGAAGCTGAATGATTTACAGGTAGGCTCAATGGCAGAGGTCTTATTAGGATATTGTTTATATTTTGGGTCAGAAAAAAGCGAACATTTTTTCACGTTGATTTTAGATTGTAGCAGAGCTATTTTATCTAATAGCGCCTTCTGAATGTCAGTGCACCATGAGGCATCTGTGATACATTTGTCAACAGGGGCGATAGGAGATTCCAGTTCTTTTAGGATCATAAAAAGTTCTTTTGTGTTTGATTCTGCTTGTATGATTCTTTTGTTATAGGTGTCTTTTTTAACAAGTACAATGGCCTCTTTGTAGTTAGAAGATGCTAGGGTTAGCTCATTCTTATTAGTTACTGAAGGGCACTTTTTCCAGTGTGCTTCTGCAGTTCTTTTAATTTTACCTAGTTCTCTTAGATGCGACATGAACCACAAATTCAGATGACGTTGAGGTTTAGGTTTCCGCAATTTTAAAGGGGCGATGGTGTTCAAAGCTTTAAGTATAGCCTAATTGTAAGTGTCCATTAGGGCTGTGGGGTCAGCGGTGGCGGTATTGTTGAGTAGGGGGAGTAATAGAGGGAGGAGTTTATCAGGCGTAATGTCTTTCTTGTTCCTGGTGTGGGTGGCTGGAGCAATGATTGGAGCAGGACTTTGTGTGGTGGCTTTGATGGAGAAGGTTATTTTATGGTGATCAGACCAAATACATGGTTCTTAGATAGAAGATCAATAGTGCAATTGAGGTTGGTGAGCCAGTCCAATATTCTTCCTTTAATGTGTGTGGGCTCATGAATGATATGTGTATGACCAAGGTCAGATAAGGTGTTGGGTAGTTTGAGGGCGTTAGTGTTCAACGGGTCATTAAGACCAAGATTAAAATCCCCAAATAGGATGCTTTGTGAGTTGAGTTTGGTATTTGTGGATATAAGGGAGGCAATATCCTCAGTGAATGTGGAGATAAGTCCAGGTGGACGGTAGATGAGGTGCACTGTTGCTGTGTGGTTGGGTGATAACGGTAGTTTGATGGACAAGGATTCAGCAGAAGGGATTTGTAGGTCCTGAATAACTCTAATGTCGAAGGTGTTTTTGAAGATGAAGGCGAGACCGCCTCCCTTCACCTTGTTAGTGTTTCTATCGCATCTAATGATAGCATAGTCGTTTGGTATGGCTAAAGCCAAGGAAGGCCCAGAAGCTGCATTTAGCCAGGTTTCCGTAACTGCAAGGAGATCCAGATTTTCAGAGGTTATAAAGTCAGCAATGTCCAGTGCGTCGGCAGGGAGGGACCTAGCATTCACCAAGGCTCCTTTGATGAAGGTATTTTTTGCAAGGGTTTTCTGTGTTGGTGGGGGTGAGTCTTGTAGAGTGATAGGGGTCAGAATAATGTCTGGTTCATTAGCCTGATTGGCTAGGTTGTTGGGCAAGCGTACATGTTTATTTTTCTTGTAGGGGTGAGGCTGAGACGTTTTAGCCCACAGTCGAGCTCCTAATCTGAGATTTCTGAATGTGATGTTCGGGTGGTAAGAACATGGTGTGGTTTGAGCAGGGTTGTTTATGATGTTGCACGGTGAAGGTGAACTGTTATGAGGCTTCGAGTATGAGCAACGTTTTGGTGGGGTGGCTCTCGAGTTTAGTCTAAGGTTTCTATTAGTAGTAGAGCAGGGTTGATTCGGTGTTGGTCTGGTAGCAAAGTGGTGTATCCAAAGTGCAGGATCATCCAGATAGGGGTTAGCACAGACCATAGTATTAATCCACAGGGTGTGAGGGCTAGTTACCTCAGGAGTGAGGGTGGACGTGTAGTGACCAGTATGTAGGTGAGACTGGGATGTCCAACGTCTGGTGTAGATGTACAGTAGGTGGAGGAGGGTGATTAGGCACCAGTACATGGTATAGGTATTAAATGCTTGCGGGCAAGGATTGTGCGCAGGTGATCTGAATTTACGGATCAATTGGAACGCTAGCTGAATGTAACACGTTCGGGCTTGGAAGATAAATTAGCTAAGGCATGTGATTAACTAGTTGACCAAGGTATAGGGCAGATCTAAGGTGCAGCACCTAGTTTGGGAATGATACCTCTGAGCTAAATGCAATGGGGTAACACTTAGATTCAAGATAAAAACAAGTGGCGAAAATGCAATGGGCAGCGCCTAGGTTTTAAATAAAAGCAAATGACTAAAATGCAATGGGGTAACACCTAGATTCATAAGGAGGTGAGGCAAACATGGGTTCTTGGATTAATTCTAGATAGCATGGCGTAGAGGATACAAGGCACTTATGAGCAAGCATGGCAAGTTATTTAGAGGAAAAACAGAGAAACAGGAAAATATGTAGATTAACTTACTTTTTTGCTCCATTTGCAGTCACAGTAGGAGAGGGCACTTGGGTGTAGGTTAATCATGATGACTGACACTGATGGCGCCTGTTATCTGTTGCAGATCAATGTCTGTAGCAGTGGGCATCACTCTATGGTCTTAATGTTAATCCGAGATGAGTTAGACTAAAGCAGGAGGGGGCATGCATCAAAGGCGTAGGAGCATGGTTATAGTGCTTACCCAGTCTCCAGGAAGGATTTCAACAGGGGGTCCGGCCGTGGCCTCTGGGCATTCTCTGGACAGGCTCAGGACAGGTGCACAAGCCTTTGTGCCTTCCTGCACTGTGACGGCGTGTGATTGGTGCTTAAATGTGCGCTCACAGCCAATCCGTGCTCCGGATGCTGAGGGATGGTGCTCTCAGGCAGGGACACACATCCTGGTGAAGGAGGCGACCATCTTGGGAGGTGGCGTTGTAGTGTTGTAGATTGTATATGCACAGATAGCTGAGAACATTCCTAAGCATGGTAATAATGCGTGTAAGCTGTAAGGAAAAGGTGGACGGGCAAAGAGCAGGCGTAACCTTCAGTGATGAGTATTCTTTTTCACCAATGTATTTAACAGTGGTCCCAGTGTCGATCATTAATTCTAGGGGATGGCCAATGTTTCATAATAAGAGCATTTGACTATATTCAGTCACCATTCCATTACCTAATGGGAATACACAGCCCTTTGGCCTTTCATCCTTGGATAGAGAATCAAAGTTGCAAAGGCTTGGAGACTTGGAGTTAAGGCAGCAGACTCATATGGTGAGCGTTATGTGCGCGTTGCTTAATGTTAGTAGCACTCTGGGCAGTGCCTTCATTCCTGTCTGGGAGAACAGTGTGTGTCAATCACAGAAGTCTTTTCCACCACAGGTGTTTGAGTAGATTTGGAGGCACAACGGAAAGTTTGGAAATGGTTTTCTCAAGCACAAACATTGGATGGTACAATAACTATACACTTATCCTCATGTTGGTAATCATATCAGGAGGACGAGACTTCTTCAGAGGACATATGGCAGACAGACAGGTGGGTGGTAGGGAAAGGAGGAGGTTGCAAGCAAAGCAGAGAGAAAGTATGCACACTTTAGTGGTGTTTTAGCACACCAGACAACACTACTACAAAGAGTTCAGTTTCCAGCATCAAAAGATGCTTTGTGGGGCACAGAGGATATGGCAGCCGTCCCCAGAGAGGCTACAGAGTACAGAGCGTCGCCACCCGGCTCTTAAATTAATGACTCGAAGGGTGAACGACTTGACAGCGGCTATCTGGTGAGCAAGAAGAGGCCCTATGATACTGGTGAAAGGAAGAGTGGGCCATGGAAGATGACGCAGAGTGCGGCCGTGCTGCGCAATGAAGGAGCCTCCCCTACTTCTGAGGGAGCCAACCCTGTGACCAGGGGCCCCAACCTGGGATGATCACACCTGCCGGGAGTGGCAAGATGAGATTGCAACACAGGCCGTTGCAGGATCTGTAGGTGCCGAGGTGAGCGTCTTGTGGGGGCCACCAAAGAAGCACAGTGAGGGGTGGAGGCAGTTAGGCACAGCCAGCCTGAGATAAAACAGATTACCAAACCTGCACGACCCCTCAAGAGCAAGTAGAAGCTGGAGAGGTGGTGGGTGGATGCACTCGTTCCCTCCCAATCCCGGGCTGAATAGCCTCCTTCTGAAGAGCAAGCAGAGGTACGCACGGGTGGGGGAGATGGTGCCTACGGATTTCCTCTACACCCCCGGGGAGTTAATGAGAATAGAGCTTCCATAGGCCCAACAGCAAGGCACCAGGAATGCTTGTACTGGAAAGTGGGGTCAGGAGCACAGTGACTCCACCTTCCCAGGGAAAATACATTTGGTTAATGTTGAACGCAGAACAGCAGCGCACCTTCGAAGATTCAAGGGTGGCGCCAGCCCAGGAGTGGCAGACACAACGGAGTAACCGAAACAACATTTAGTGGTGGAGATGGGGGAGGAGGGGTCCAGCCACAAGGCATATATACAACTAAGGCTGAAAGAAATCATGTCAATGAGGGGCGACTTCCAATCATCTATGGCTGAACTATGAAGTCCAGTAGTTAAAGTAGAAGACAAACTGGAGCCAATCGCGAATAACCAACTGTCAGCCAATCTAATCGAAATGAAATTTGATGCTCGGCTGCAAGATTTGGAGTTATATGAAACAGACCTGGCAATGAAAATCAACGACTTGGAAATAGAGAACGGAGATGCAATATTTGTACTCTGTGCCTAAAAGAGAAGGAGGGCGAATGAATGGCAGTTTAAAGTGCCCAAAATAGCATGACTCATTATAAATGCTTGTCTGAGGAAGAAATGTTGTCATCACATTGGGGGAGGGAGCCTGAGAAGGGCATTGACAGGTCCTCAATTTAGTGGAAAGTATTTCTGGCATGGCAGGGCCCTCTCACCCCGGACGAGCCCTGGATCGTGCATGGCACACAGTGAGGAGGCTCCTCCATCCACAGGTCCGTAAATAAGTGCATGGTTTTAGAAAGCAGGGATGTATAGCATGAGAGGGCAACAATTTTGAGAGCAACTGAGTATAGTTTTCACATAGCATGCTCTAAGAGCTCAATCGTGTCTTTGTCTTCTAATTGTTTGTATAGCAACTTTTAACGCACATAGGCCGGGAATCTATCTCAGTCAGATACAGGGACACTTCTAAGCCATGGCATATTTGGTTTGCAGTTATTATTGGCCGGGCTAACCTCCCTGTAGCCTGTGTCTCCAAGAGAAAACAAAAGCAGGTGACAGATAGGCCGCATTCCCAGGTGTAACAGGAAAGTAATAGCAATGAAAATGATGTTGACTCAATGCACAATAAATGTTTTGGTGTGGCTTTCATTGCAAATGTTTTCTCAGGCAATTATGTGTGTGTGTCAACCTGTTGTAGGAGGAACTGTACACATTAGAATAAACAGACATATGTTGCAATCTCGTCTTAGTCCCTGCCACTCAATGTTGGCAATCATTTTAAATAACAAATAACACTGACATGCTTACCTCTGCGAGTGTGCACTTTGCAGCACACCTGTTACAGTTCATTTTGGTGCACTCCCCAGCTATTAGCACCTCATAAATCACAATCAGCGCCTAGCTAAGGTAATGGCTGACAACAAAAGGAAAATGATAAAAGGCAGGACAAATATGATCTATTTATCTGCATACACTGAGATGTTGCAGTGTGGGAAGGGACTCTACCTGGCTACCCGTCAAAGAAGTTGTTGCACTTTTTTAAAGACTTAAACACATCATGATAATGCATAGTGTGCTGATGCGCTATTGCCACCAAGTAGAGATCAGATCAACTGAACCTCTAAATGCACAGTTTATGAATTCACTACAGCACAACCGTTGCGGTAATTCCATCTTTCTTTGGGGAATATATTAATGAAATGGAATGATCTAAGTTGAAATGAATATTGATAAGCTTGATTTCTACCGTGGTGAAATAGATAGTTCAGTGAGTTATGCACTTGTTTCAGGGATCTGTGTTCGTGTGCAGGGGTTCATATTTGTGTATATACATGCTATTGATAGGGCACTTACTGTGCTACTAAACAACATACATGCAATAAAAAGAACTAGTTACGTAAACTAAAAAAAGTGTCATTATAGTGCTGTGTTTCTTTCCTCACACCAATATTTTTTATAGCAAGAACATACTTTCATTTGTGATTTCTTTGAGACATAGCTTTCATATTATGGGGCCCCTTTGATCAATGTCCTGTTTCTTTATTCAATTCCTCAGCATGATGTATGTCACATTTTAGAATGTACAAAGTGTGAGAAATTGCCATCTGGCAAGGGTGCAAAGCCCTGATTTTTGTTATTTTTGTCAATTCATAAAATGATGCAGGTAATCCCATGCTCCATGTCAAAAGCATAGTGTACTTGTGCCCGGCTGGTAAAGTAGCCTCATTGCCAGCGCATGGTATGCTCATGGCATAGCCCAGATTCAAAAGTCACAAGATGTCCACTTGACCGCCGCAGCGACAACCACGTTTTTGCCATGCGGGGGCAGCATTTAAGATATGCTAGATATAAACTATGATGATCATGAGTAAACCATGCTGGCCAGGGTAAACACAAAATAAAGCTAAGCCTGAGATTAGGCATGGTGCATAGTACTACTTATGATCATGCCCACCACATCCCAATTGATATTGCACATGTGTCAGCGCCTGTGAGTCAGCTCTGCTGTGAAAGGTGATGTGTGTTCTGGTCAGCTGGGTGGAGACTGCCAAATGGCAAGACAGGAACCTGGAGGACCGGGCTTCTTCTTTGATCTCTTTGTGAGAGGAGGCAACACTCTTCACCAGAGGCAGCTGTCCCGGGCATCAAAACAGCACACCCATTCAGAAGAGGTAGCCTCACACCAGGGTGCTGCGATTCAAAAGGCCTTTGTTCTTAGTGGGAAGGGGGCAGGATTAAAGTAGGCAGGAGGCCCTGGTCAATGGAAGGAGACTTCCTCCATCTTGTTTCTCTCTGTCTCACTTTCTCTTTCCTGTCCCCTCCACCTCCTCTGGAGCAAAGCACTTTGGATGCGACATCAGAATATCAAAGTCCAGTCGGTTCAAGAAAAGTGATTGGACCACTAAGTAAGGGTAGCTTTACTCCAATCACCTGGGGACCTTTGCCTTTAAAACAAGGGATCTCTTTAGATTCTCTCCGGCCTTATCGGATCCTCTCAAGACACGAAGATTCACCTGAGAAGAAATCACTGGATTTCCTTTGGGAAAGTTGTGCTTTCCAAAGCCCTCAGCCTGAGGTGAAGAAGAAGCCGTGCAAGGCGGAAAGAAGGTCTGTCCCCTACCCACTCCCAAGGCACATCGGAAGTTCCCCATAGCAGGTTTCACAGCAGCACGAAGGCCAGACCAGCCGAAGTTTTCTGTTCTACTGAACCGGTTGCTCTGTGTTTATTGCACTGTGAATGCGCTCCTCCACCAAGTAGAACTAGTGCTTGTACTTCAACCCAGCTTGATGATGCCTTGTGCCATAGCTAAGCCCGTCACATGCTAGGCCTGAATCGACTGCTTGACACCAGGACCCAATCAGAATCACTGGTGAATCTCACACCAACTCTGACCAGGGGTTACAACCATTGCTCAGACAAGCTACCCCTTGAGCGGCCACCTCATCGACGTGCACACTGACACACCCAAAGTCATCACTTCGATGACCATTGTCTGCCGACTCGACCCAGCGGCTAATGCCTGGCTCAGCCTGGCTCAACTGTGAAGCAATGCTGGGTCTGCTCTTGCCTGCGTCACTGATAGCACCCCTTCTGCTGCACAGAGCAACACATTCCCCCATACTCGGTGCCCACCAGGAACTGAATCTTGGTACTGTTGACCCTGAACTGCCCCCTCCATCCAACTGGGCCCTAGAGACTGGTTAGGTCACAATCGTGCCTGTTTTCAACGTCTACATATCCTTTTTGTGGATAGTAATTCTCCTACCGCCCCTGGAACCACGCTCAGAGTGCTAGTTTCTTCTTACATCTTTTCAGTTCTTCCTTTGGGGTGGGATTTTGCACAGTATTTTCTATTCGTTGTATTACAGGTGGTGTGTTTAATTAAAGTATATACATTTCTAGAGAACATTGATTGGACATTCCCTTCGATTTAGACTGTGATCCTGTGTTGTTTGGGTCACTACTGGTTCACCTTCATACCCCTCTTAAAAGGTATATTTTTCCCCTCGGCCCATCTTGACACAAAAGACAAAAGGAGGTATATCTCTTAACTGTCCCTGTTTTACATTTAAGACTGAAGCAAGATTGAATTATTTGGCTCTGTTAAGCACTGAGTCTGGAATGGTTCAGGAGACAGAATTTTCTGACATAATGATTTTGTGATATGCAAATCTAGATGGAAATATGTAGTTTAATCTTAGTAGTGTTTCGGGTAGATCGGCCTTGGGCAGTAGAAAAGCATATACTCACTAGGTGTTTCTCATCCCATTCTTTCTATGATTACTTGAATTTATTTGTCTGCTGTTTGGGCATAAACTGTAATGCTAAGTGAATGTTGATGTTTGTTACATGCCTTTTTGTTTTCTCTGCTGCTTAGTCATGTAATGTTTTTTCAAGGACATGTACTTTGAGGACACATTCATACAGAATGAAATGTCAGGTTGAACAGTTAGGCTATCATTTAATTAAGAAAAGACTTGTTTAAAAATAACATGCCTTGGTCGGGATCCAAGATGGCCGCAGTGGAGAAAACTCTGTGCAAGGAGTGCTCCCGGAATCCACAGCAGAAAAGGCAAAATAAATACAGCTATCCCCCCCGAGTGCGTTTACTTTCTGGGCTTCAGAGCCGCGGCAATCGGTGCCAGTGTGGAGCGTGGGTGGTGCTGCCTCTGCCCACTGAAGAGGGTGAGGCCGCCACAGAGGAGAAGGCAAGGTGGGCAACGCGGCCCGTTGAGGGTCGCCTCAGAGGGAAGAAACATCCCTTCCGAACAGTCGGAAGAAGTAGCGCCTGCACCTCTCGGAAGAGGAGAAGCACTGATGCAGTGAGCGAGATGCAGAAACCTGAGCACAGGCAGAGGGTCTGCGCAGCGAAACAGCGGTGCAGGACTGCTTCCCCCCCACCCACCCCCGGAGATCTGGGCCCGGCCCGCTTGGAGCAGGAGCTGTGGAAGCGCAAGGCCACATCCGGAAGGGCAGCCGCCAGTGGGAGCAGAGGTGGAAGCGCAGCAGGAGGAGTCGGGAGGGCTCGACTGACCGTCACTGGTGCGCCCCTCGAGGGAGAACTGTTTGGCAGCGGGAGGGGGAGGCACCCCTGGTTGAGGGCGAGGCGGCGTAGCTCCGGGGGAAGACCCGGAGCTCCAACATTGGAGAGGGTTCATTGGAGGGACTGTCTCAGCCCCCGTCAAAGGAGCTACAAGGCGAGAAGAGCAGGCGGCCCAGGGTGCGGGCCTGAAGCAATCTGAAGTGCAGTGAGCCGTGGAGAGGAGACCCCCCTGCACAGGGACATAGGGCAGTGGCGGCAGGACAGCCAAGTCGGCAGGTGAGCTTGGGGCATCAGAGGGGTGCTTGATCCCAAGCAAACGCTGCAAGGCATCTGCGGCTGGAGCCTTACCCCTCGCCCCCCATGCCCACCTTAAATCGGGACAGTGGTCAGCTCGGGGAGAGAAGCAGGAACGAGCCGACCAAGTCAAGTATTGTGTGAAAACGCCAGAAAATGTCAAGCATCAAGAAGCCCTGACCCACTCAAGGGAAGGTGGGCATTGGTTGTGGAGCCGCATTAGGCCCATGGGCCTGTTCTAATGGGTTCCAGGACCCTAGGGGGGAGCCACTACACAGACAGGGGCGAACTTGGAAGCAGGAAGACACAGAGCGCCCAGACTTGCCAGGCGATACTACCAGGGGCGTATTCGAACCTGTGGACTGGAGGGAAAGCGGCCCAGAGGTCCTCCGGGAGCCCAGGGAGGACTAAAGCAAGCCCTGGGTCTGAAAGCAGGAGGGCTGTGAGCTGCGGTGAGAAGACCATTGGGTGGCACTTTGTACCTTCCCCAGACCGGACTGCTCGCCCAGGGGGGGCAATTTACACAATAATCCCTGTGCCTTGGACTCTTTGGAAGCAACCAGCTGAGGTAGGAGGAGGAGCTGGACCAGGTGGGGAGCATAGCGGCGCCGGAGGGCACATTTACGGCAACTATGTCCAAAAACAGAGGAAAGGCCCCTGGGACCCCGGCAAAAGGGGGTAAGAAATGCCCGGAGGGAATTCTTCAGAAACTGTGGAGAAAAGAAGAGGGAGCACAGCCCGAAGGAGGGAAAGAGGGAGACAGGATTGAGGAGGGGACTGGCCTGGGAGAAGACCACGAGGACAAAAGGGTCACAAATAAGCTATTCGAGGAGTGCTTTCATACCTTTGGTGAAAGAATGGCCAATGCAATGCAATCACAACTTGCTAAAATGTAGGAAGACCTCACAGGGGTGATCCAGGAGGTCAAGGGCGACCTGACCAGTTTGGGTACAAGAGTGGACACCAACGAAAGGGCCCTCCAAGACTTAGCAGAGGACGCTCAAAAAGTACAAGAATGGGTGGCGAGCCTTGCCAAAGCCACCCACAATTTGGAACTTCAGACCAAGGACCCTGAGAATAGATTGAGAAGGGTCAACATTCGAGTGAAATTTCTGCCAGAGACAGTCAGCGACGCAGACCTCCAACAGACGGTGAAGCTATTGTTTGCCCCCCCTGGCATATGTCACAAACCCAGAAGAGGTCCTGGTGGACAGAGCCCGGAAAGGATGATCCCAGAGCTAGGCCACAGGATGTGCTTGTGGCACTACATGAGTGCACGCAAAAAGAGAAGATTTTACGGGCCGTGAGGGGGGGCGGATACCCTCAGCTTTAACGGATCCTCTATTCAGCTGGATCAGGACCTCTCAGCAATCACTCTCACAAGAGGAGGCAGATGCGCCCACTAACACAGGAGTTACAGAAGAGGGACATTAGATACAAATTGAGTTTTCCGTTTGTTTGGTGTTTGAGCTGGATAAAAGGCATAGAAGGGTCACATTGGTGGATGAGGGTGCTACCATTCTCGGGATAGGGGTGGATCAGTCCTCAAATGAGTCGTCAGACAGAAGGCAATCCAGTCCCAGAAGAAGGGAGTGGGAGTGGTCGACGCAGGCACCAACAAGGAAAGCAAGGAGAAGAAGGGGCCCAGCGGGCATGTCCCCCTGCCATGGTACTCCGGCCCGGGAGGGGGAGGCCTGGGGCTCGTCACCCAGTTGAAATCTTGGCCAAAACAAGGGATAGTTTCGGGGTACCCGGGGAGGGGTGTCTAGAAGAGGCAGAATTGGCTGGGGTACAGGGTGGGGGAAGTATGGTTTGGATCACCGAAGGGTCAGGGTTGACCCGCCAATTGGGTCACTGGGGTTGGAAAATGGCACTGCCCCCTAGCAGGAGGTTTGGGGGGGCTAGAGGCCGGCAGTGCATACCCGATGAAGGGGGCGGAGGATCACAGTTCTGTTGTGAGGGAAGCAGAGTATAGTTGTGGTTCTGTCCAGAGGGATACTTTGGCTTCCCCCGTAAATGGATAGATTGCTGAAAATATTATCTCCCAATATTAGGAGGGTGAATTTGCTGGTAAAGAGTTACGCTGGCAAAAGAAAAATCGGACGTCATTACCTTTCAAGAAACACACATACAAGAAAAAGATAGGCAGAGGCTGAGAATAAAGCGGTTTAGTCTCCTTCACCAATCAAACAGTCAGGGGAAGAAGGGGGGGGGTCTTCATATCCCTAAAAAAATGGTCTAGATCTGACCGCCACGGGTACCTCCCGGGACACCGCGGGAAGATTCCTGGTTCTGAATCTTCAAAGGGGAAGGGAGGTGTTATCACTGGCAACCCTCTACGCTCCAAACACAGGACAAGACCACTTCATACAAGCAATGTTGTGCAAACTGGAGAGGGTCGTTAAGGGTGGCATTTTCCCTTTCTGCATGCACTTCTCAAACTCCAAACCAAACACAACCAAAACCTACAGCACAACAAACTGCACAAACTTCACTACATTGCAACAACAAAACGAAAACACACATAGTCTTGCACAACAGTACACGACGACTACCGGCCACAAACACCCCAGGCCCAGCCAACGGGCCCACCGGGCTGAGGCCGCCAACAGCACATCACTGCTCTCTTGCACTTTTTCCATAAAACTCTTCCTCCCACTAACTCAACCCCCCCTCCTCTTTCAGAGCCGCCAGAGTGCCAGGGGACCACTCTGGTGGTTATAGTGAGGAGTACAAATGTCCTTTAACATTAACATTAACATAATATTTACGGGGAAATTCCATTTAGCTTGGGACCCGGTGAGGGATAGAAGTGTGAAAATGTTCCAAACCCAGACTAAACCATCTAAAAGAGTTGCAGAAGAAAATAGAGAACCTGTCGCTGGTAGACGCATGGAGAGAGAAGAGGGGTGAAGATAGCGGGTATACCTTGTATTCCCATGTACATAGATCGGCTTCCAGAATTGATTGTGTCTGGATGTCACGTCCCCTGGTAGGTAGGCTTAGGGAGATTGAAGTAGGCGCAATCACGATTTCGGATCACGCTCCGATTGTGATATCACTCTCGTCCCCATCGCAGGCGGAAGGGCTATGGAAATGGGAATACCCATCACACATATTTAAAGATGAGGTTTTGCAAGGAGAACTGTGCAAGGAAATTGCCCAATACTTTCAGAGGAACGATACGGAGGGCATGGACCCAGGTAAGTCTGGGATGCTTTTAAGGCCCCCATTAGGGGGATGATTATTGGGATTAAGGCGCAGAGGGACAAAGAGGTTAGAAAGCTAGAAGAGGACCTGGAGGCCAAATTGAAGGCAGTTATGAAGGAGCTAGCCATCAGAACCTCTGCAGTGGCTAGAAAGAAATACAGGGCGATCAAGGGCCAATTAGATTTGAAAATCTCAGCTAAGGCGGGGAGGACCCTGATACACCTTAAACAGACGTATTATGTGAAGGCCAACAGGTCAGCTAGGTTGCTGGCAAGGAAGCTGAGGAACGAGGAAAAGGATAGAACGATATTGAAAATCAAGACGGCAGCTGGAAGCAAGGTTACAGAGCTCCAGGCGATTAAAAGGGAGTTTGGGAAGTAGTATGGGTAGGTCTATAGGTCGGATAGCCCAGCGGAAAGGGATCAGGTGAAGTATTTGGAAGGGTGCCACCTGTCTGGGATAAAGGAAGCGGATAGGGAGGAGCTGGAGAAAGAGTTAACTATAGAAGAGATTCACAAGACCATTGTGGCTCTCCCCCTTAATAAAGCCCCTGGCCCATATGGGTTTAAAGCAGATTTTTATAAAACGTTTAGGGACATATTGGCCCCGTGTATGGTAGCCCTATATAATGCATTTGGGGGGAGGTGGATAACTAAATCTATGGAGGAGGCAAAAGTTGTACTACTTCCTAAACAGGGGAAGGTTCCTACTACATGAAGGGTTTACAGACCAATTGCGCTGATCAATCTGGACGTGAAGATCTATACTAAGATTCTGGCGACCAGGCTGGAACCCCTCCTCCCATCCTTGGTGGAAGCAGACCAGTCCGGATTTGTGCGGGGGAGACAAACACATGATAACACCAGGAGGATTGGCCACATTCTAGAGAAAGTAAACAAATTCAGGGCCGAGGCTATTGTGGTGGCCCTCGACGCTGAGAAAGCGTTTGATAGGGTAGAATGGGGCTTTCTTTTCTCCACCATGTGCAAGATGGGATTTGGGGAACAGTTTATGAGCAAGATAGAGGCCAATTACCGTAACCCCACGCTGCGGCTGATGATCAATGGGGAGGCATCAGATCCGGTGGCAATGTCTAGGGGCATGAAGCAAGGCTGCCCGTTGTCGCCGTTACTCTTTGCAATATACCTAGAGCCGCTTCTGTGTAAAATCAGGCTCCAAGTCGGAGGTGCTGACCCTACAGATGTCCCCCGGGGTGGAAAGGGAGTTGAGGAGGTGCTCAGACTTTGCCTGGGCTCCTGGTAGGATCAAGTATCTGGGGACCGTTATTACGGGGACCGTAGAGCAATTATACAAGGCGAACTACCCCCCGCTACTGGGGCAAATCAAGGGGCTAATCCAGGGTTGGGCCCTGCTGGCTGTGTCATGGATAGGCAGGATCAATGCCCTGAAGATGGTTATCCTCCCAAAATTATTGTATCTGTTTATGGCGTTACCAGCCAAGATTCCGACTCCCTTTTTTCGGAAGTTAAACAAACAAACTCAGGCCTACATCTGGGAGAATAAGAGACCTAGAATAGCCCAGAAGCTGATGCAGCTGCCCAGATATAGAGGGGGTATTGGTGAGCCGGACATGGTAAACTACTACCGGGCAGCTCAGATTCAGGTGCAAAGGGACTGGGTGAAGGACGATAGTGGGAAGGTGTGGAGGGAAATGGATAGGGCAGTGGTAGGTGCCAGGCTGGATAGGGTGCTGTGGCTTCCCTGGGAGGATAGGCCCAAGAGGATGTACTGCAGTGCAATAGAGGCGCTGGTGGGTTGCTCATGGGACGAGGTGGTACGCAGATCAAGGATTACCACCTTCCCTTCACCTCTCACGCCCATATTTGGTAACCCTCAGTTTGCCCGTGGACTGGGAGTTAACTCTGGTTTCGGCGCATGGCAAGAGGGGGGCTGCAGGCACCTAAGGGACCTCTATGATGGGGGGCAGATAAGAGATTTTCCCATGTGCATGAGCATCTTTGGTGTGGGAAAAGGGGTATGGGATGTATGACCCACTCTGCTATCTTATGCGGCATCACTTTGATAGTTATGGTGCAAGGAACAGCAACAACGGCGGCAAAGCTCTTGTGTGTGCCAAAAACCTCCAAAACCGCGTGTTTAAACACACAAAAAGATGGATGCACCACCTTCCACCCATGGTGCATGTGTGGTGGGATGGAGCACACACTGCGGAAAATGTGCCAGTGGGCTCCATGACCAGCAAACATAGTGCAGAGAGAGAAGCAGCGCCTTGCAAATGAAACTTCAAAATGTGCCTATAAATGACATTTGTTTTGTTGCTCAAAACTCCAAAATGCCTATACACAACACTTTTCAACATTCAAAATCTTGCTTGGCGCTAAAATTCATGTAATCTAATGAAGCATTGCGAATATACCAAGTCCTAAAGTGTAAAGAGCAAAACATTTCCTCAGACAAACTGGATTGTCTGTAAACTGACAGCTCCTGTCAAAACCTGTGTGCAGTATACTGGGCTACCTGTGAATGACAGCTGTCAGATGAGCCTGATGAAACTTCAAAGTATCCAAACTAAAAGTCTGTCAGGTTAGCAAACATAAAAGGAGTGTGGCTAAAAGGAATACAGATCTCAGTTGTGTTTTTGATCCCACAGATTTAAAGCTAAGAAAGTAATGTATTTATGTTTGATGCAACAAGTTTGGTTTCTGCTGGACGTTACGGAATTAAGAATAAATTAGCCTGGCTGAGCTGCAAGGAGTGGAAAAACAGGTTTCTCCCAAGGGGAGGGAAATCCTCTCAGCAGAAACTCCCTGATAGATGATAATTGTGGGTTAGGCCAGACTCTTGTCTACAGAAAGAAAATGAACAATGGCAGATCCTTCAAACTGCTCCTGGAAGGAATTCCCCAAAGGAGGGGGCCACTCCTGGACTCCAGGGAGAGACAAAGGGGCGGACCAATTGCTGTTAAGAATGAACAATTTTTAGAGACTCATAACTTGTGATTCAAAGTGGTGAAAATTATACAAAGGACTGATCTGTTAGTTTAATTTTTGGCTGTACGTTTCAAGAGGCGGTGGAACTGTGTAACATGTTCTGGACAGGAATGGCACTTTATGTGGTTTTATGTGAACTGTATTAATACTAGAATTGTGAACATTTACACACACATCCCTATGTTAAACGCACACATTTGTGGAAATTTGCAGACAATTTGGAAAATGTGTTAATGGCGAAAAGGACAAAATTCTGTAGAAAGGTGAAAAAAGATCCCACATCTGCGGGATGTTGATGAACAGATGCTACATACAATATGGAATCTTTGTGTGTGATTTGTGTAGAGGTGACCAATGTAGAAATATGTATTCAGGATAAAATCCGATTTTGACACTAGTGGCTGAGGGGAGGTTTCTAAGGGCTGTTAAGCTAAACCATAAATGTGACATCATCCGGCCTTGATTCAATCACTCAGATGCAAAGCAGAGATGAGGTCCTGATCCAATCCCAGTTCACAGGGGCAAGCTTAGTTAAGCCAGATCCAGATGCCAAGACTCTTGCCAAGCAGTAGAGAACTGTTGACTTTCAGCAGGGCCTAAATCCTCAAACTTATTCTCACAACCCAGGGGAGCGCTGTGGTGTGGGAAGGGCTTTTGAACTAGTATCCTGAAACTCTCTGGCTTGCTACCACAAGGCTTGCCTGAGGAACTCGCTATCCAGCTGATTTGAAATACCCACAAACAAGGAGGGCAGATCCTGTGCAAATCCGGTGACCGGCCTAGCTGACCCAGTCTCGCACCTGATGTGCTGTCCTTCCTTGACAAACCCAATCCATGACCAGAACTGACAGTCCAATTTAATTACAAAGGACTGTAAGTATTAATAGGAAGAACAGTGACCCATGATACATCTGAATTGCATGATCCCAATCTCAAACCCATCCCATCTTTAATTCAGAACCATAGTATTGCTAGAACTATCTTTGCGCTGACTTTTCTCTCATCTGTGTTACTAAACCCCAACTTCTTATTGATCCGATTAAGAAAAGTAATTCCCAAACCAAACGGAAACTAGAGTATCACGTATGAATTGTTATGAGCGCCTGTGAATGGCTGATTCCTGTGTGGCATTCTCTTTTTTGTAGTCATTAATATAGCATAAGAAAACCTATCTGTCATCTTTAAACCCAAATTTCTGTTTTCCATTCTCGCGCTCATTTTGCAAAAATGACTTTTACTAAAACCTCTATAACTCTCTCAGTTCTTATGATAGAAGCGACATTTCAACTCCTAATTGTACCTAACATCCTTAGCTATCCATAGAACCCTAAATTGCAGTTATGGGGAAATTCGCATAAGGGAAATTTTGCCGCGATTTGACATTCTGAGAGGTTTTACACGTGTGAATTAGCTTTCATTTATTTCCTACTCTGACTTTGTGATTTCAAATGTTTTCTTTTGACTAAATCATTGCTGGTGCAACTGTTCAAAGCGGCTCCCATAGGGATTTATAATAACTTAAGTATTTTTGACCACATTTGGTGTTTTTGCTCAGCCAATTCCAAAGTCAATTTCAAAGCCACTCTGACAGCTGAAAGGTCAACTCCGTTTTTTGATTGTGTTTGAAGGGGGAAGGTGGGAGTGATATTCTGTTTGATTTGTGTTATTCCTGAATACCTGTTCTCTCCTCACATCTATTTAATTGCCTATTGGGGCGGTTGCAGGGGGAACCCCTAACCTTAGTGCCATCTGTTCTAAACCAACCCAAAAGTATTCCTTTCTTTGCTGCATTATTTTTGTGTTCATTACTTGATTCGTAGTGCATTAAAGATATTATTCATTGTTCCTGTCACCCCATTGGTGATTGTTGCTACCTATTAAAATATATTGTGATTTAAATTCTAAATACATAAATAAATATTTACCTTTGCAAACTAGCCTGATTCCTGGTTCAGTGTGACCGGGAGGGAGCGGTCTCAGGAGAAGGGTGTGATATGAGTTGTATAACGTTCAGAATATTGAATTTATAGATAAAATAAATAAGGGTTTCATTTGCGCACTACATGCTGGGCATGACTTGGGTGTGTGCCAGATTGAAATCACTTACAGGGGAATGCTACCAATATATGCAACTAAGGCATTGGGCCTTACATCCAACTATAAAGGAGGCGGCTACCAGGGAACTAACCCAATGTGAGAAATATGTTACGACTAGCACAGGGGACAGCCATCTAGTAGGGGACCTGTACAGGCTGCTCAAGGAGGGGGGGAGGGGCGGGCGAGTGGAGATTCATGTCCAACTGCGAAAAAGAAACCGGGCAATCAATTGCGCTAGAGCAACGGCAATCCCTGTGGGCGAACATTCCCAAGTTGACAAACTCCCTACAGATTCAAGAAATCTGGGTGAAGATGATGTACCAGTGGCATCTCACCCCATGTAAGATAGCAAAAATGTCCCCAGGAACCCTCCCCTGTGCTGGAGGGGATGTGGCGGGGAGCGTTCCTGGGGACATATTTGGTGGCAATGCCCGAAGGTAGCCCCGCGTTGGGAAAAGGTCCGTGAAGCGCTTCATGACATGATGGGAGCAGACGTCGGGGGGGGCACTGACACAGGGCTGTTTATCATGGGGCTGGATGGTAGCCTAGACGGGCTGCACATGAGGGGCCAGGAAAAGATATATCTGACCCTGGTGATGGCGGAGGCACTGCTAGTAGCCCATAGGTGGAAGGCAAAAGAAGAACCCACGGAGCATGACTCGGTAGAAAAGGTCTGGTCCCTGGCGGCGCTGGAAAACAATGAAATCGCTAAGGGGAGAATACCAGAAGTCTTTCTTGGAATGGGTCTTGGTACTTCAATTCCTTAAAAGAGACTCCAGCGTGGCCTGGTGGCATGAAGCTTCTGGGCTTGGTGTAAGGGGGGGAGGGGAATCAACAAGGGGAGGTGGTGGATGGAAGGACAGAAAGGGGGGTCCGGGAGGCCCCGACGGCGGAACTGTGGAGTGCTCAGCAGCTCGGAAGAGGAGGGGGACCCAGGATGAGCGAGGAAACTGCTCAATTAAGGGACAGTACTCCAGAGGGATGCACCATGACCTGGGGGGTGGGAAGCAGGGGTTATTTGGGGGGGGGAGTGAGTTGGGTGGGAACAATGGTTCGGTTTTGCCACTGTTTGTTTTAAAATGGCAATAAAATGTTCATGAAAAATAAAATAATAACATGTCTTTATTTTCTTTAAAAATTAATATATTATTCGGAAACCAAAGTGAAATTGTCTTTAATATAGCACCCTCTTGAGGTAATAGGTCCCAGAGATGTAGAATGTTTATATTATATAAACAACTAGATAATCCATTTAAAGCCTTGACGGGTTTCTGTTGAATTTGACTCGAGGTATGCAATTCCTTCATTTTGTGGATTGGGAGGGGGCAGAAACCCCAGAAACATTTAAGATGGCCCTGCTCTTAGAGATAGGGAGAGATACGTTTTTCTCTTTATTTTCTTTATTAATAAAAGTCTTTAGCAACAACCAAGCCACCTGTGTGTCAGTCTCCACCTTCTGCACCCTTAGAGCACCCAGAAACAATACACTTGACTTTAGTTACTGAACGCAAGGGTCACCAGGGTTGCTGTTTTACATGGCTAGATTATGCATTTGTGTTGGGTTCCAAATGGGAAACTCAGTAATACTTTGAAGAACTGCCTCCACCACATTTGTGACTACACTGTTCAGCTTCTAGATTCTATGCTAGAGCAATGACCTCATATAGAGCTTGGAATTTGCGCTGAAGTACATGTTGCACATCTTCGCTCAGTAGGAGAGAGTAAACTAAGAGGACTACCAGGTTCCATTTGTTCGATCATCTATTTGACGGACCTGCGATGGGGGTCACTGTCCTTGATTACTGACAGGTATGAAGGTTGCCACCAAGGCTAGTGAGTCCAATATATCCTGGAATTCATCCATCAGTGGGAGTCACACAGCGGTCTTGTCAAGCACTACTTCTACCCACAGAGAGAAAATCAGCACATCAACTACATTAAGAATTCCCACCTTTGCATCAACACCTGTTCAGTCTCTCTGTGCTGTTAGGGTGTAACAATGAGAAGGTGCAGATTGTAACACCCAAAATAGCTCATGGGCAATGGAGCAGTCTGTTCCATCTTCTTTCAATTATTTTTAAAGAAAAGCTACCAGAATGCTAGGCAACCCCATAGAGCCACGCGTTTCCTCAACAGAATCTAAAATATCTACTGGGAAATTCAGACTCAATCATTTCAGCGGTTGTTGGGACTCTGGAGGTGCCTTGTGAACGGTTGCTAGAGAAGGCAGAACCTACAGGAGCACCAAGCAATACAGGAGCCCTGCAACCACAATCTCAAGAGTTGATAGTGGCATAAAAGCAGGCACTTTGTATTAAAGATCCTTTACACAAAAGCACTGCTTTACAAACACAGGCAATCTTGATACGTATGGCATCAAATGAGATGCTATGCTTCATTAATTATTATTTACAAACACAGCTAGTCTTATTTCCACACATAGTGCCATGAAAGAGGATTTGATACTCACGGGATCACTAGCTTCACTGCAGGTATTTCTTTAGTGACAGCAAAGATTCCTTTCAGGCCATGGTTGGGTGTGAAATTAATTCCTGCCACACTAATGATTCGGTTCCCAGGAAAGTTGGTGATGGCATTTTGTTGACCATTCTCTGTTCCCCATTTCCAGGCCTGGCCGCCGATGAGGAGCCCTCCTCCTTTTTTTAGGAATGCAACAATATCATCTGCTTGGCTGTCATCATAGGCATTCATGCAGTACACTCCAAAAGCCTGTGAGAAATGCTCACTTGACTGGGCAGCAATGCCGGCCCCAGAAAGAGACTGGAGCAGGAAACTCAGTCTTGAGTCAACACCAACTACAGCATCTGGAGAAGGCTGAAGCCACCTTACAGCATTTAAGAGGAGCTTGGAAAACTTTGGGCTGTTCAGGTACTCTTCGTGGCTCAGCACTAGGACCTTCCCCTTCCCATACCAAGAGGCTGCAACTAGAACTTCACCATTGGAATTCACCAGCAAGGGGAATGGCTTGTCTCCTGAGAGTAGCAGGTCACAAGGGGAATTGTCCCCATTGAAATCCAGTGTGTCTATTCCAGCTACCAACACCTTGTATGCCTCTGCCGGACTCATGTCTGGAGCTTTTGTTTACCTACAATCCAGAAAAAGAATTAGACAAGACATAACAATTGTAGGAATGGGCATAAGAAAGTTAGTGGCAAGAACAACAGAGTAAGAGAAACTACACTCAATACACAGCTATTCTTATCTTCTTAGAGGTTGCCCACAGGAATGCAGAACTAAACTGTGAGATGTTGACAGACACACAGATAAACGACTGAGTCACAAAACAGTTGTCTTCATGCGTTCAGATTGAAAGAAATTCCCCAACTCAATTAAGGTGATGATATTCAAGGAAGCAACCACTTACCTCACAGAGAGCCTATTACTCAAAGTGTTGAACATAAGCAGACAGGAGGCAATCGAGAAAGTGAATGTATTCAGAATAAGGGAAGCTAAGCCATTCATTTTTCCCCTTCTGTAGTCACCATTCATTTGACCAACCACACATTAGGATCTACACTTTAGGAACACTATCCAGGGATAGGGGCATCACTTAGGAGATCAATCCCAAGTGCATCTGATATAAGATCAGCATCTGGGCCAGCACCATCAGCCTCAGGCACATCCATCAAAAGACCAACCACAACCCAAGTTTCAAAAACAGGGATGGCCACTATTGAGGGTATGAGTATCAAGACCAATGGTGGGCAAATCTGAAATAAAGGCCTCATGCATTTCCACCAGGGGACCAGCCATGGACATAGCTCTTAAAAGTTAAAAGTTACATATAGCACAAGCCAGCAAGTAGTGCAGTGTTAATCACATTTGTATCTACGGGATGGGATAAAATGCTCATCTGTTTAATTGTACTATTCTGAGTGTAAACATATCTCTATTAACCCCAGCTCTGGCTCCACTGGTGCAGCAATTCCCCCTCTCTACCTGCCTTCTGATATGACCGCCTTGGTAGGGCTACACTGTTGCACATTCCTCCCTAGTCTGCAGTAATTCGTGTTCTATCATCCCTCTTTACACTTTCTGATTGACTCTCTGGAATCTCTGTCCCATCTCTTTGCACACCTCGCACACTCAGATATATCGCCGGCCCCTTCTTATGCCGAGGTTCATTGAAACTTTTAGTCAGGGCAGGTCCCGATTGCTGGGTCTGGTTCTCTGCCATCATTACCTCTTGTGATTGATTTGACCTGTGCAGGTCCACATCCTTTCCACATCTAATGCTGTGAATCTCCAGGTGTAGCATGTTCCTTCAATTAAGTGTCCTCTCTAACGTAGCACTTGTTGATGCTCTGCGGTCCCTAAACATAGCGGGTACATTGTTCCGCACAGTCTCCAAACTGATTTTGGCACTACTCTGTCTCTGGGACACATCACCTCTGTGGCTCATAAACTCCCCCCCCCTATTGTGGAATTCACACTTGCCTCTCATGTAAGTGGGCATGCTCATTCCGTTTCACCGTTTCACCCATGAATACGATTTGCAATCCATGCATCTAGAAAATGTGTGGGGGGGGTGAAAGGTAGTTCTGACTAATGGAATGCTTTCTTAGAAGGTACCCTCTCTGGAGGGACTGAGAGCTTTGAGATTCCACGTACACTCCTTCCAGGGGTTGTATTATGGAGGCGGTTGCTCTCCATAGCCGCCAGGGCTCCCCAATGCTCCCTTATGGTCATAACACAAGTGACTTTGTCAAAATGTTTCTTAGGCAGTCCTTCACTTATCAAACCCTAACTGAGAGGTAGCCCAATCCCTAAGAAGAGTCCCTAAGAAGAGTGCAGCCTAGCGCTCCGAAGTACTTTTGGCGCAGACACACACGATTGTGCGTGAGAGCAAAAAACAGGGTCTCTTGAAGTGGCTGTAGCGACTCAGGAAGGAGGCAGTGAAGAATAAGTTCTCACTGTTTGAGGAGGGTCTCCCCAAGAGAGCAGAACAGGATCTAAGAATTGGGGATAGCTCAGTAGCAGAGGCTACCTCTATAAAGGTGAGTGGCCCTCAGGGGACACTTGTGTGTAAAAATGGATGGATGCGCCAGGGGCCACTGGTAAGGGTTGCAAGTACTCACTGACCCAAGGCGCCCTCCGGACCAAACTTCGGCAGTTGAGTTCACTTCGGTTGCGGGTTCAAATGCTGCAATTGTGCGGTTCTGCAGCCTTCCACGGATGATTCCATGGTGGGACAGTGACTATTTCTCCTCTCCTGGTGAAGGGATCAATTCGATTTCACTGCAGCACGTCTCAGGGCAAAGGGGGGGCACAGCAGCAGCACACCCTTGAAGTTCATCACCACGGCTGGCCGACACGGTCACCGTGTGCACTTGGATTCAGGTGTACTCTCCTAATTCCAGACCTAGGGCACCTAGATGTACAAAACCCAGTGCTTACGATCTCCAAGGTTTCAAGTGTCAATTCAAGACATCGGCGGTTCCAGAGCAAAGGTCCCGTGCATGCTGGTCAGTTCACAGGATGGCCCAGAAACACTTCCAAGAAGGCTTACTTTCAGGTTAAGGTGGAGGTGCCGTGAATAGTTGGTCCCACTATTCATATGGGTCGAATCGCCTTTGCAGTCCTTCTAGGTTAGATCAGAGACAAAGGGGCCCTGCGGAACAGCAGTGGGCTCATAGTGACAAACCTTCCAGCGGGTCACCAGCGGTTCCTCGACTCTGCTTCTTGGTATCAGGATGCTTGGATCCTGTCCTAGGGTCAGTGAGTACTCAAGAGATCAACCTGGTATGTGTGTTTGGGCCCTTCTCTTATCCAGAATCTCCTTTGTGCCAAAATGAAGAGGACCCAATGAGAGACCTGCTCACATACAGCATGCCAGACGTAGACCAATCATGGACCACTGTGGTCCCAGTCATTCTCAGCACACCAGACTCTCTGGCACCCAGGATATGTATTGGAACTAGACAGTCCAGCCCACATACTGGAGGCACACACACAAGGCATGCAGAAGCCCGCAAAAGCTTGGCGTTTCACGGGACAATGCATGACCAAACAAGGACTGTCCCGGGTCTGTTCACCTTGGGGAAGGCAAAGGGACAAGATGGCCAAAGGACAGAACAAAGGACCTCCTGGAATGGCCATTTTGGGGCCAAACCACTGTCCAGCAGTAAACGCAATATGGACCGTAAGAAAGGGTTAGAAATATATGAAAAAGAACAGCTGCCACCAGCTCTGTCCAAGGTACATTTGTTCTTCTATCAAAAAATCCTTTGAGGGTGTCTAAGGCCTTAGAAACGAAACGAAGACCCTAGCGCTCTGTACTGTAAGGTACTTTGTGCACTGGTAAAATGTTGCACAGAACTTGCAACAATGTTAAAGGCTATGGGAAACAAAGTCTCCCAGTACTTAAGTCTTAATTGTTGCCTATTAAACACTTGATCCATAGTAAAACATGCAACGGAAATAGCAGACATGATCTCAGCGAAAAATCTGGACATCCTGTTTCTCACTGAAACTTGGATGACCCAAACCACATCTCATGTAATATCATTGGCTATACCAGAGAGTCATACAATGCTCCACGTAGATCGAGCTGTGGGGAGAGGAGAGGGGGTTGGTAGCATCTTTAGAAAGGACTTAAACATCTGCACATCTAGTACTCGAGACTTGGAACATTGTGAATCTCTTCATGTTAAACTTAATGTTAACCATGTGTCCTCCATAAGCTTCTTACTATTGTATCGTCGACCCAGACTAACCCCACAATGTGACAAACATTTAATGACCAGTATTGGTAACATCTCTAAGGACACTTCAGCATTTGTTGTCTTGGGGATATGAACCTATGGGATAATAATCCTCAGGATATAATGGCAAAGGAACTTAAAGCATCATTTGAAGCTATTAATTTTCAACAGGTAGCAATAAATCCCACCCACAATGCTGGCAATATACTTGACTGGATACTGTGGATACTGGCAAAAAACAAGGAAATAACAGTTACTTCAATTTTAGAATGTGCTTGGTCCGATCACATCATGGTTAATTTTACATGCCATACTGTTAACAGACAGACACAGCACTCCACTAGAACTTGGCATAACAGGAAGGCAGTAACTAGCGAGGCATTAAGGAAAAAGTTTGTCCCCTCCTGCCCTCGCTACATCAGCATATATCATTAGATACCTTCACCTAGTCTTTCAGAAAGGCTACCATAAGAGCCTTCAATGAACTGGCTCCACTTAAACCAGAAAAAAAAAATCTACTAACCTGAATAAATGGTTCTCTAGTGATATCATAGAAGCCAGAAAGCTAAGCACAAAGCTGAGCGTCTGTGGAGGAAAGATCGATCTGCACCATTACTAGAATCTTGTAAGATAGCCGCAAAAGCTTATAAATGTACTATTTTTCAAGCCAAAGCAGAACACCTCAAAAAGAGAATTCAACAAGCCAAATCACAATCCAAAGAAATTGAAAGACCCCCGGCTATCCAATTAGCTCAAGAGAGTGACAAGTGGTGTCAGGCAATTCATTAGGTTTTTTCTGAAAAATCTTGAACACCAACAGGCTATTGAAGTCCAGAAAAAAAAAGAGTTTTCTGATCTGAAGAACACCTCCCACACGACATGCACCACTAAGAGTGACCCGTCAGATAGCCATCCAGATCTTTTCTCCTTTGAAAAGGTTTCCGTTTCAGAAGTTCTGGAGGTTATCCATAAGCAAAGGCCATCCTCATGTCAGGGGGATACTATTTAAGGACTATGCAGCCACCCTAGCACCTTGGGTAGCACAATTTGTTAACAAATCATTTGAAGAAGCTTATGTTCCAGTAGATCATAAGGAAGCATGGATTACGCCTCTTATAAAAAAGGAACACCTGGATCCATCAATACAAGGCAATTATAGGCCTATAACAAATGTGCCTTTCTTGCTTACAATTATTGACAGGATTGCCTATTTACAGTACCAAAAGTTTGTAGGCACAAATGAACTACTGGCCAATGAGCCATCCGGATTTAGGGCTAGACACGGAACAGAGACCGCTCTCTTGGATCTCCAGGCCAACTTTGCTAATATCATCGAACAAGGAAACGCTGCCTTACTTATGCTGCTTGATCTCTCCTCGGCGTTGGATTTTATGGATCATGATCTTTTGGCCGAGAGATTGAGAACAACAGGCAGATGTTCCCTTTTAGCAACAAATTGGTTTAAATTATTCTTAGGCCCAAGGATGGCCACAGTCGTAAAGGGTAACTTTAGTTCCCTGAAATCGATGTTCACCTGTGGTTTCCCGCAGGGATCATGTTTGTCGCCATTGCTTTTCAATATTTTCTCAAAACTATTGTATGACATGCTTCAAAATATGGGTGTCCAGTTCACAAATTACGCCGACGACACCCATTTGGTATTTCAACTGGCAGGCTCCTATGAAAAGTATGTCCAAAGAGTTAAAGAAGTGTTCAATGATATCCAAAAATGGATGGCAAATAACTCTCTTGCGCTCAATGAGGCAAAGACCGAACTCTTAATACTTGGCACTCAGAAAATAGGAAAATTAAATCAACAATACAAAAGATTTAAGATTAACAATAGTTTCATCGAAGTCTCGGAGCATGTTAAGACCTTGGGTATTTTCATGGGCTCGCACCTCTCGTATAAGAGAAATTCAACATGTGCATTCTACACTAATCTTATATGGCAAATCCGACCATACCTAACTGAACAAAACCTAGCTCTGATTGCAGGAGCCATAATTAACTCGAAAATAGATTACTGTAATAGTCTCTTGATGGGTACTTCCAAAGGCAATACTACAAAGTTGCAGACCATACAGAATGGTGCGGTTAGGGCTGTTTCTGGATTGAACCAGGAAAAGATTTCAGCAGCCAGAAGAAACCTTCACTGGCTGCCAGTTCAACAGAGGATAAAATTCAAATGTTCCGTTATTATCTTTAAGTGCCTAGCTGGTACTGCCCCTAACTATCTTGCGAAAAAACTAAATAAGGCCCCCGTCCGTAGAAACCTTCGATCTAACGATAAACATACCCTACAACAACCATGAAAAGTCCTGGAAAGAGTAGGTGGTACTAATTTTGCTCATTGGGCTCCAATGATCTGGAATTCCATGCCCCCTCTGATTAAAAACAGTGGGCCTCATTACGAATGTGGCAGAAAGACAACAACGGTGCCGGTAGTGCTACCAGTGCCGTTGTTACCTCTCTGCCACATTACGTGTCTGCTTGCCGGTGCCAGACTGCACGTGTGGTCTGACCACGCATGCAGACCAGCACACGTGATCAGAACTCGTGATTTCACCGGCACCGTTATTAGCGGTGCCGGTGCAACCATGCTCCTGACCCCCCTATGGGGCAGAATGGGGATCGGGAGGCCGACCATACCGGCACCTGCGAATGGGCGATTACCGGCCCATTCATCTCGTAATGGGCCAGTAATGGCCCATTCGAGGGTGCCGGGGCCAGTAGCGAGTTTGGCGATAGCCGTGCCCTTAACAAGGGCACGGCTACCGCCAAACTTGTAATGAGGCCCAGTGTGTCTCTTGCCGTATTTAAGAAACTGCTCAAGACACACCTGTTTGATGAAGAAGAAATGTAATAGTGCCTGTTGCTCTCTCTCCTGCTTGAGGTATCTGTTCCATGTTGTCTGTCTATGTGAGCGCTTTGAGGCCCATGGGCGATAGGGCGCTATACTTAAATTACAATAGATAGATAGTACTGACTGTCTTTAATAGCATGTCAGTTTCCTCATAACAAAAGTGAGTGAAACCCCAGCAGTGTGCAGCACAAGGCTGTGTTCCACTGGTAAAAGTCAGGCTAGGATGGTCAGACAACAGCAAAAAGTTGGGGGTAGGGCGGTTCGCAACTGGAGGGAAAATTACACATAAATGGAAATCGATCCTAACATATGTTGACGACTCTCATCGGATATATGTGATCACTGCAAAATTAAAATCCTGTAAAACTAAAATGTCACATTTTTTTTAACGCATTTCGCTGCATTTATATGCGGGGAAGACCCTGTGCACCCCCCATGACTCTCCCCATATTTCTTATTACCCTAACCCACCCCTCACATATATATCCAGCTAAATGCGGCATTTTAAATTCCGATTTTTCGTCCACAGGATTTTCTTGTTCGGTATTTTGGTACGATACCGAAAAAAAGGTGTAATTTGAAATAATATGTTTTAATGTATGAATCAGTTACGACATATGAAATTGGTACTGCACCAAGATGTGAAAGGTTTACTATAAAACAAAATGACATTAATAATAATAAAATATTTAAATTTTGTTTCCCCCTGCCTATGCCTCTCTTTCTACCCCTTGTCTATTTCTTTTCCTCCCCTTCGCTTGCTTTTAGTGAAGAAGCATGCAATCTTGGATTCATTTTTGATTCTGCTCTTTTTCTTCAGCCCTAAATTGCTTTTTTTGTTCGATATTCTAATTTTCTACTTTTTAGCCTTTGGAGAATCCAACCCCTTCTTACTTTTGCTTCTATGAAAACTCTTTTGCAATCTGTTGTTCTTTATCACCTCAATTATCCAAACTACGCTATACCTTTGATGCGCTGTATCTTACATTCTGCAGTAACACTTCCCTTTTGTCTTCCCTGTACTCCAGGATCTCGTTTAATCTATCATGGCTTCACTGGTTCCTGGTCATGCAACGGATCGAATTCCAGTTTCTATGTCTCATTTTCGAAAGCATTCGTGCACTTGCCCCACCCCTGTTCTCTCTGTAACCCATGGCCCCATGGGGCCCGGCTAGTAGGGTCTACATGTGTGTCCTCTAAGGGAACACCGACACAATAAAGATGCAGACACCAGATTAATAAAGGTATTATATTTAATGTGTAGTGTGTTTTATTTATGTGTGTATGTTTTGGATTAAACCATCCCACCCATCATGGGGCTGGATTGAATATTAAGAGTAGAAGAAAGAAAACAAAGGGATATTACTCACCTGCCCAAGAATGGGCTGGGCTGGGGAGAGAAACGAATCCAGGAGGATTTAAACTGTGAATACAAGGAGGAAGGGAGCAAAGTCAAGGTGCATGATGGAGGGTAAAAGAACAAAGTAAGTGAAGAGAGTGGAGGAAAGGTGCAGCACAAGGGGCAGAGGAGAGGTGAATGAGTAGCATGTGGAAGGGGGACCTAGCTGGTAAGTAGCAAATTCCATAATATGCTGCAAACAATCATTGTTCAACGTGCTCCAATGGAAGCCATCGTGAGCGCTCGAATTGCCTCCCGGAGGGACATGTGACAACATCATGTTACTAGAATTTCAGTACAAATCATTTTGTTGCCACATCCTGCCATTCCAGAGTGTCCTGCAACATCTGGGGGTCCTGTCTTAAAAGAAACGTTCACTGGGTCTACAACACTAATGACACTGCCTCCCTTTTGCCAGGAAGACGAAGTCATTTTATGCATTCTTATTGGCTCCCAGGAGGTCATGTGACATGATGCCTCAATTGTTATAGTCTCCCAGGGTGCCCAACCACTTTTGCCCGCAGCTAAGGGTCAACAGCATTAAAGGGTAACTCCCTGGCTGGGCCTCTTAGGGCTGGAAATAGCAAAGGGTTGGAGCCTCTGCTTAAGCCAGCACTTCGATGAGCTCACAGTTCGCTAGACTCCTGCTTGACTTATAAGGATCCTTTGACCCAGCGGCTCATCATTCAATGCAGAGAGGCTGCTACTACCATGAGGATCTAACGGCCATCCATGTTTTTGGCATACTAACTGTCTTTTAGATGCAATAGAATAAATACAGCATTACTGGTGGAATGTGGACTCTAGGAAATGTAGATGGATTAACGGCACATTGTTAACATTCAGCAAAATATTTACTACACTGCAGGCATGTTTAAATTTGGCAAAATATACATTAGGGCGCATGTGTCATTAATGCCCTGCATGGTGTCTGGGTAAAATGTTGCAGCATTATGGACAACGGGTAGAATATGTGCATTACGGCAGCATTTTGCATTCTACACCAAATATTAGTAACATTGCCGTATTGTGGGCGCTGAGCAAATATTTGCATTACTATAGTATTGGAATCATTGGGAAAAGGTGTTATTCCGGCATTGACTACATTAGTAACAGCAATGGCTAAACTGGAAACCCACCTGTTAAAAGGGTACGGTTGAAAGAGACAATGTATACCGAATTGGATCTTATTTAAACAAATTTCGGCTATATAGCCTTAAGTGAATACAGTTAGCATGCACATTGATGCAAGGATACAAAAAATAAAAGTAACTGATACAGGAATAAGAAATAAGAAATGATTAAAAGTATTTAAACATTTAGAACGGGGAAGATTAAGGGGGAAAAAAGAAGAATTTAAAACTAAGTTGACTCACAAAACAACGGTGTTCAGAAACAACATCAAACTTTTTGAGAAAGAGGTAACATATTGTAAAACAATATCCGATAGTCAAGATGACTTCTCTGACATAAAATGGTAGGTAAGGGAAGACACTAAACAAATAAATTCAACTGGAAATCAGATTGTATTACAAGACAAGACTCGCAAGCAAACAATATGCTTTGGTTGACTTCTTTTATCATTATAGCAAAACAATTTTTAAACAGGAAGATTCTTCCTGGAGCTCTTCACTAATTCCTAGGAAGTCTAGAAGATTTGTACACGCCCATCCAACTTCAGTACAACCCCTGTTGTTAAACAGACACCATGCTTTTATTTGTAGTCCGTGTATGATTTTGCAGTCTAATCTATCCTGAGTCACACATTCCTCTGTGGCCATGTTAGAACTTTGCTCTTCAAATCACCTCTTGCTTCTCTTAATTGGTTTCTCTACATCAGGGATAATATTCTTTCGCTCATCATGAATAAGGAGGATAAATGTGGTGTTCTTAATCTGCGGCACACGCGTCTTCCGTAACTATAGATCCCCTTGTCAGAAACTTCTAGGGGTCCTTTTTTTCAACCTTTTCTGGCTAGTTGTTCCCTTCTCTCCTGTGGGGTTTCCATCTGGGGGCACGTGTAGAGACCTCTATAGTCCACCTTTGCTGCTTGGGAAGATCCAATTTCAGCGGGACAGCCAGGGGCTTGGCACTCAGGCTTTTTCCACGCTTCCCACAGAAGCAGCTGGAGCAGTGAGAGAAACTGGATGTTGCTGCCCTTCTGTAATCCCTGTACATTGTGTGATTCACCAGCAGCTTTATCCACTTGCATTAGTGTCTGCACTGGCATTTGCATTGACTTGGTCGTCTGTGAGAGGAACACCACTTGGACGTGAGTGTTTTACTTGTTGAGTTCTTCTAATCAGAATTGTTGCTTTTAATTATGGGTTGTCCAGTGATCAACAGTGACTTGCGATTAACAAATGTATACAAAAATAACTAGCGGAGAGAGCGTCCAATGGAAGTATCAATCATCATCATCGGCTTTATTTCGGTATAAAACCATAAAATGATGACAGGGAGTATAAATGACATCAGCGATTCATGTTTTTAATGGTCAATTTCAGCAATTTACTTGAATGTGACAAAAGATGCATGGGCAATGACGTGCAGAGTTGGTGTGAAATTGTTCTGCGAGCCCCCTAACAGCTGCTTCTATGTTCTACCTCTTGCACCATTTGCAATTCCAGACAATGAGCAAACCAGGGTAAGCAATGATCTCTGCAAAGCAGGGGATATTCCTAGGTGGGGCTTTTATGGTGTGCTGATGCCATGGGGAAATGATGTGCTGGCATGAGCTAGAGCTAAGGGCCAACTGGGGCTATTGCAGACCAATGTAGGATGCTGCCACCGAGGGATATTGGCACTGATTATGTGCGTCACTGGGAGACTGATAATGGTTTAACATTGCTGGGTTCCGCCAGATGTACTGATGCTTATTGGAACTGACTTCGGGGTTCACTATAGGAGCGGGATTTGACATATAAAATGTGCAAACATTTTGCTACTAAGCTCCAGCCTCCGTTTGACGCGCCTTATTTTTCCAAAAATTATTGAAGCCAGTTGTCGAACTTCCCTTTGGAGTTTTTAAAATTTGAACTAATTTTAATCGCTGTCACTCTCGCAGGGTGTCTTTAAAATGTATTGTTAATCACAACATTTAGTACTATTTTCTTTCGGGTTTTTTTTTCTAAAAAAATATTTTTTTTAAATCGTTTTCTAGTTGTAACCAGTGCCACTGTCTGAATGCCTACAATGGATCGTTTGTCATGAACTTTTCAAAAAGAGACTTTTCAAAAAAGAGATGGCTATAAAATCCCTGTACAGGTTCTTTGAATTGTATCAAGTTTGGATTTTATAATTGGTGAAATCTTTTTTAAAATGCACCGTGTTATAAACTCTCCAAGTTTCCCAGGAAGACCCATTAAATCAATTAAGAAAATATACATGTTTTGAAATATTACAGCTGCAGTTTCATTTAAAACGTCCCTATCTAAAGCTCCCACTGGCAACAATCTAGCTTGTCCCTACTATAAGATTCCCAGTGTGGTCTAACCTAAGGGTTGTGCCTTCCAGACACTCAGGTCCCACAAAGACCTATTCTTCCACACTCTGATGTTCCTCTCTCTCTCTGTTTGTCTCTCTTTCCTCCTTTTACTCACCTTCCCCTTTTTCCACCCACCGTCTCGCTGCACTCTTCCTTACACTTCCTATTCTATCCCTCTGTTGTTCCTCCTTTTCTTCTTCTTCACTATCTACCTCCACCCTCCGATCTTCCTGCTACTCTCTCTTTGCTCCTACACTGTTACCACTCCGCTTTGCTCTCTCCACACTACTACTTCTACTGTACCCTCTCCACACAACTATGCTCCTCTCCACATTACTACTACTCTCACTCCACCCACACCTTCTCCCACAGCCACTCTACTTTCACTTCTCCAGTGACCTTTTCATTCACTCTCTAATCTCTCTATAGTATTCTCTCTCAATCTCCTTGCATGCATACTCAAGCCAAGTGTCACTCTCTCAAACCACCTTCCAATCCTTTAGCAATTCTCTTCAATGATGCTCTGCTCAGTCCTTCCACCACCTGGGCTCTTGATCCTCCTTCTCCTCCCTTCGCCTCACCCAAATAACCCACAACCCCCTGTTCCTATCCTCCCTTTGATCCTTCCATTGGATCCATCTGGCTGCTGGCCCCCTGGGCCAACTGCTGACTATCCTTCACCCGTGGGAGGTGTTACAAGCAAAGAAATATACTAAAGGGGTCTTAAGTCTAAGAGGGATCCCATCCTCTCCTGACAGGGACGGATCCCTGGCCCTTTAACAGTAGGTATTTTTTCTTTTCCCTTTGGAGATGTGAGATGCCTATCAAACCTCACGAGGGCATCATCGGTCATGGCCTAGCGATCATTCTCAGTGGTGAGGTTTTTCCTGTATAAAAACTGCTAAGTCTGATGGTAACTTTTTGTGGGTTGGACACTTATTAGCAATTTATCTGGTCTGGATAGCCAGGACAGCATATCTTTCGTTTTTTTTATAAAAAAAAACATTTGATCCTCATAGGAAACCATGTTAAATGCACTTGACAGTGGTCAACTAGTAAACAATGACAAATGAAATGGCAGATGACAGATGCCGAGTCACTGAGTCTTTCTGGCAAAGGTGGAACCTTGCTGTTCACTGGATCGGTTGGAGCCTTGAGTTCCACCACCTCCCCAGATGCCCCCTTCTTTCTCAAGACTCCTCCCTTAGCACGAGCGACTACCAACTATAGAGTGGATATAGAGATTCCCACTATTGTATGATGGTATTCTGGCCTTTGAAGTCTGAATTATTGGGCCTCATTACAAGGTTGCTGGTCCGGTAACAACAGTACAGGAAAGCTTGCCGGTACTGTTGTTACCAGACCGGCAAACTACGAGTTCGTCGAGCGGGTGCCATTAAGCCCGCCAGGTCTGACCTGGCAGGCGGAACGGCACCCGCTCGCAGAACTCGACGGATGCACCGGCACCATTCAGGAATGGTGCCGGTGCATCCAACCTCCCCATTCCCATTTGAGTCCACTAGGACTCAAATGGGAATGGGGAGTAATAAATACCGGCACCCGGCAATGGGCAATTACCAGGTCTGCCAGCGCTAGAATGCCCTGTTAATTGCCCATTGCCGGATGCCGGTAAATTCATGACTCCGGCTACAGCCGGACTCTCAATGAGTCCCATTGTCTTTCAGGACAGCAGTGCTTGACCTACAATTCTGGACAGGTATTGCCACTAAGATCCCTCTATGAGACAGACTGGCGTGGGGCTCTGTGTGATACACCATATAAACCTGAAGAATCGCTTCACGTAGTGCAGGGGTCTGCAACCTGTGGCTCTCCAGATGTTATGTACTACCACTCCTATGATTCCTTAGCTATGATGGCTAGGGCTAATGGGAGTTGTAGTCCAAAACATCCGGAGAGTCAAAGGTTGCAGACCTCTGACGCAGTGGAGGGTTTCTCCTGGCCTCCAGAGCTTCCTGGCCATTAGCGCCACCTCTCCTTGGAGGGGACTTTAACACAGGTATCTAAGGCCCTTCAGCCCTGGGTGTCTGCATCTTATAGATATCGATTGCTGATCGCTGAAAAGCTCTAGAGGATCACACCTAGAGAACCCACCAAGGGAAGCAACCTTAAGAGCCCAGCTTCCTTGCAAAGAACTTCAGCTGCCAGAACAATCTTCTCCCACCCTTTTTATACTTTAACCTTTCTTTTCTCAGCAGGCACCTTATATGCATTTCCAACCTCATGGATCTCTTGGCGTCCATAGCTTTTTGACCCTCCTCTCGGGTGAGGATTTTGCTCCCTTACAACGACATATCGGGCCAACGCAATTCTTGCTCTCCCCATGACAAAGATTGTGGGCTCCAAAAATACGCAGATCTCAACGCCTGTGTACTTCTATGAAACGTACAGGTTTCTGGCACAAAGCAGAGCGGGGAAGGGGCAGTAAATGTCCACTCCTCCCGCTCTGATAGAGTGGCCAGATGAAATCATTGGAAAAGGAAGTGTTCATGTTCTTCCATATGGAAGTGCATTCTCCGATGCAAGCCACCTTATCCTTCAAAATTCCAGGCAACTGCAGGGCTCATGTCATCAGTGCCCCTTCTCAGCAAAACCGCCTGATCTATTCAGCACAAGTGAGGGACACAAACCCTTTTAAAGCTCATTGAGGAAGTGCCTCGTCACAAGTATGGCTGTGTGATAAGAAAATGGAGGTAACTGAATGACCACTTTTACCGCACTGCCATATTCCGAGTTTGGAGAGAATGTCAAGAAAAGCACATCCACAAGTGTTAGCTGGATCCCCCACCCCCACTGTACCTTCAGAAAATGGAGGCATTACCACCAACAGAATTGCACCCAGCAGTAATTATTGCAAAACCCAGTGGAGTTCAACAATACTCCATCATCGGGAATAGCACCACCTGGGAGTCTGCAGGATTCATGCTGCCTAACTAGCAATGCGGCCCAGAGGACATTTCTAAATGTGGCGCACCCTTGGCAGCGCAATCCCAACCCTCAACAAATAACATTTCTAGGCGTTACAAGGGGACTTTCATAGCCCCAGGAAACTGTGCCTCGGGTATTTGGATTTTATTTATTTGTATAGCGTGCCTGGACCGAAGGCATCTGGGCGCAATTCTTACAAGTTACAGAAGCATGCAATACAGCTAACATAAGGCAATATACAAATCAAAAAATGTACAAGAGAATAACAGGGTGATTACAGGATATTTACAAAGTATTAGACGATAAAGCAAGGCCTAGCCAGGCCAAGCAGAAAGAGGAGTGTACGTTGTTAGATTCGAGCACTGTCCCTCTGCATGCCGTCATAAGAAAAGTCCTTCCTTTCACCCCGTGCTTTCCATCCTCAGCAATTCACTTTTGGACTGTAGCTGTTAGAAACCCAGTGTCCACCCCGAGACCAGCAAGTGCTCTCCACCCTATTATTACCAGCCTGGCCGCCCTCCTGCCAATCCGATTCCTCTGCCAAGTCCATTAAGCCAGTCTTACAGAACAATATTTTGCCCTTCTTTGTTTTGAAACACAAAGACCACCTAGCAAAACCACAGTCCTGATCTCACTGGAAGGTGGGAGCCCTTAGTCGAGCCAGGGTAATGTTAGGCCGGATAAAACGTGTGTGCGCATGTCAAGCCCAGTGACTGTATCCTGCTTCTCACCCTAGACTTCTACACTATGTGAGTAAATAGTTTGCCTATTGTCACACCTACAGTCTAGGCGTTGGTTGTTTCCGCGGTCTCTGCTTATTGTTACTTGCGGTCCTGGGCCTGAGGGTCAGGCGTGTCCGTGCAGAACGGCTAATGGCCTGTCCACACCCTTCAGCCAACGCGTATAGTCGGGTAGCCTGGCAGATCAGCCCAGTCACATTCCACAGTGGCGTGATGTGGAGGCGGTTTCGCAGTTTAGGCGTCCAGGCTGCGTAGTTAGGTATTCGGCACCCTCTGCTCAGCACATCACGGACTAGTGGAATCTTTTTTGTACTTTTAACAGCTTAATGTTGTCCCGCTAACCCCATGCAGCCCTGCCCTTCTTCGAGGCCATTCCATCGGCGAACACTGGGCTAATCAAAATACACGTTACATTAACAGTATTCAGACTGGGGGTCCATTTAAAACCCACGCTTCAAGCACAAAATACAGCATGTTCCACTCCCTTTCTAAGTTTAGCCAACTTGTTCTGTGGGGACATCCCCCAAGAACGGTGACTAGGAGCGAGTCCCCTCTTAGTGCCAACATCAAGCAAACTAAACTGCTGCACATGTTCAGAGAGCTGGCCTAGAATTACCAGCAGTCACTGGTGTGGCCAGTAAGATGCCATGGGTGGCTTCCATTAGCCCTCAGAATCTGGAACTAAAGAACAGTCATTCTCTTCAGCCCTGGCACTCGAAGAATAGTTCTTAAGAAATCACAACAATGCAACTACTAGTTTGGGATGTCCTCGGGCAGGGGTGTTGCTAGCTCTGGAAAACACCTGGGGCTAGGCTAATGCCAGAACTGTCGGGACTGGGGGCTAGCTAGCATTTTGGTTGCAGCTCCTGAGATTCTTTCTGGGGCTACAACCAAAAGACCAGGGGCTATAGCCCCTTTAGCCCCCCCCTAGCAACGCCTCTGTCCTAGGGGAAGGTTTCAAAGCTAGGAGTGCATAATCTCCATCCGTGAGCTGAAATATTCTGGCTACAATTAAAAGGCATCTTGGGCCTCATTATGAGTTTGGCGGTAAATCCGCCAGAATACCACCAAACAGAATTACTTACCGCCACTTCGTCCCATGGGTTTACAAGTGGTTGTAGGTGGAGTAAATCCCCATTTTCTGGAGTCCATAGGACTCCATGGGGGATTTTTGGCACTATCGCCGATTTTTAGAGGAAAATTGAAGAATTTACCTCCAAGCTGGAGATATATATCCTCCACTTTACACCAAAATCAGCAGGGGACCTGTTATTTTCCCATTCCCGGGCGCCGGAAAATATGACTCCCCATTCCCATTCGAGTCCCGGTGGACTCAATGGGAATGGGGAGGTCGGACCCGGTGGGCGAAAAGGCACCCGCGAGCAGCACTCTTAGTTTGCCGGTCCGGTATCAACTGTACCGGCAAGCTTACCGGTACCGTTGTTACTGGACCGGCAAACTTATAATGAGGCCCAATGGCTGCTAAAAGCAGAAAGGCGAGCCAGCCTGGTTCTCTATTCTGTAGCTTTGCAAGCCAGATGGCTGGATACAGTCACAAAGTTTTCAATTTACCATCACTCACTCCCATGGAATATGTTACATTAGAGCTGGGGTTAATATCTTTACGTGGACAGGTCTTAAAAAGGCAAGGTGCGCTTTACGTCAAGTCCAGGACCTCGCCTATATGTCCCGCGGCTGTCAAGAATAGCTGAAAATTATGACACTGAGCTTACCAATAAACTCAACAATTATGACGATCGAAATAGAGAACTCTTTGAATTTATGAACTGGCAACCTCACTTTGATAATGAGAATAACTAATATCTGCTCAAGGAAGCTTTTAATAAGAAACTGGATATATGGGATTGGAACTGCAATTATGCACACTTATCAAAATTACATAACTACAAAAAGGTCTCTACAGTAGTGCATAAATGTAAGAGAGTGCAGTCCTATTTTACCCAATGCCCTAGCCCGGCCGTCGGCATGCCAACTGCGTGTTAATCAGCTCCCTGTTCTTACAGTGTGAGGCCCTCAGTTAAATATATACCTGCTAGGCAAAGCATCGGTTGGATCTGCAAGTTAGCACATAAATTAGAAACGGCTAAACATGTATTGACAGAATGCATTATGCTTAGATCTATATTTATTTATTTATTTTGCAATTCGTATAGTACACTAAACCCGGAGGCATCTAGGCGCTGTGTCATTTAGAACAGTTCGTCAGTGATCACGATACGATTAAAACCACTGACATCTGGACCTGCTGTCTGAATTCCGGGAATAGTTCCTTGCATATCGCTTTATATCGTACATGGCTGCATGTTAAAAAACTGTCAAATATATGAAATGCATCAATCTGGGTCTTCACTATTATTTTTTATTTTAGTTGACCTCAATGGACATGAATGGACTTCAACGGATTTTATTTTAATGGATGTTAATGTGTTTGTATATTTGTACATTTTTCTGAAAAGTTGAAATGAACTTAATGTGCACATGAAATAAATAATAATAATAAGTAATTCCGGCAGTGTAACTCCACCAAACTTGTGCACTTAGTGCAATTATTAGCACTAGGCAAAGTCTGCCCTATTTTCAAAAACACGGGGGCACATTAGAAAACCATTGCACCACAACAAGTGCAGTTCGGCATATTAAAGTCCCAATTACAAAAATACCCCTAGTGCAAAAAAATATACATTTGTGAGGAATTTTTGCATCATAGTTCTAATACCACTCCATATTAGCACTGTTTAAAAATGTAGTGAAATTGTATCTTTTTTGCACTAGTGCAATTTTTGCCCATATGCCAAACTGCACTTGCCGTGGTGCAATGGCTTTCTAATGTGTCCCAGTGTTTTTTAAAAAACGGAAAACTTTGCCCTAGTGCTAATAGCGTGCAACTTTGCACTTGCACCGGTGCAAAATTTCTGTAATCTGGCCCGTGGTGGTGAGATGCCTGCGCGTTATAAATTCATTTACACCTACATACACACAAATACATGTTGATTAGCTATTTGGGGCAGCTATATGCACAAATACATACATATGATTAGGCAGTATAAGCGGACGAGGCGTGCTTGTTGACGCATTTACAAATGAAGCCCAAGACTCTTAGACATGTAACTGCGCTAAACTATTGTTATTACATTAGAATACATTTATCAAACAAGAACGGAAATGCTGGGTTTCTGAATGAGAAAGTCCTTCAAGCTGATGTTGACGTTTTTATAGTTCTGAAGTTATGCTGACAAATATGATATACTCCACCACCCCATTTCCGCCCTCCGCAAAACACAGAAGCATAATCACGTGCCGTCCGTGCCCCTCGCGCCCCCTCGCGCCCCCCTGTGCCGTAAAGCCACAATCTCCAATCACTCAAGATGCAAAAAAACAATGTGTCCACCTACCTGACACGTCCCTCTGAGTCTGTGTCACTTCGAGAGTGCTTCTGCCTCTGCTTTCGTCCTGGGTTGGAGCCGCCCACATTCGCTCTCTACCAATGGAGCGCAGGGAGGCACACACTGCACAGGACTCTGGGAGTTGTAGTCCGTGAGGTGTCAACGCTGCTCCCTGTCAGATTCTCTGGCAGACACTCTACCACATCCTGCAAGGGCCAGGGAACCCGGACAGAAGCCTCCTAAAACGAGGGGAGCGGCGGGGGCCCACCCTAGGCGCCGGGCGACAATGACCTCACTGTCAGGATTACCGGTTTACCCGCCAGAGCAAACAGCTCCAGCCTCACACGCCCAGCTCTGGCCCAGCCTGTCTTCAGAGCTGCGGGCGCGGGCCCAGGAATGCTGCCACCAATTAAGTGAGACAGGGCGATATTCTTTCGAAAAGCTGTGCTTGCGGGGGAGGATACACTGCTCTATTCACCTCTGCCTGAAAAACGTGTTGTACCCCACCCGTTCTGCGTGCTGGGGGCTTAACGCTGCTCCCCGCCGTGTCGGGAAACCTGTGGCTATGACTCAGTCCGCGAGCGGGTCATGTTATCATGAGCTAGAACCTTCCGACTGTATCACTCGTTAATAAAACGTGGCCACACGTGATTGCATTTATACTGCCCTAGTCAAAAGGCAGACGGGTACCTTACAACAAAGAAAGAAGACAAAGTTACAGTATAATAAAAAGAAGAGGGGGAGAAAGTGGCAGAGATGTGTCAATGTATAGGCCCCGCTGCACCTCCTGTTTGGAGGGCAGTAAGTGCCCTTTCTAGGGTGACCAGAATTTCCAAACCAAAAACAGGCAATACAATAAACACAGGCAAAGGACATCAAATAGTGAACCCTGAACATTATATACAATCTGATAGAGCACAAAGGATGAACTCACATGCATGTCATTATGACTGAGCTACAAGAGAATTGTTTCATTCCAGATGTGGGGTATCTAGAATATACTTTGCTGCAGCTTTAGGGCCTTTGGCGCCATTTAGCAAGATATATAGATTTAGCATTTTCAGGGAGTTTATAGAGCTTTTTTTCTGAAGAATACCTGGGTGAACAGTACTAATGGTGATAAATTCAGATGATGGTACACTTGGAAATATTGGTGCATTCGATACATTTACATGCCTGGGTACTTTAGTCTTCATTACTCTGGGTCCTACGCTTCCTCTTAACAGCACGTTTTAGGTGGCATGCCAGCTGTTGGGGCTTTAAAAATCTGTATGTAACACCTTATTTACAGCCTGTTCTTGCTTAACAGCATGAGTTTTTGATCTCACACTGTGACAAATTTGACCATCCGCATGGTGGGTGTGCGCTCGCCTGGACTTTTTGGACATTTTAAATACAATTGAATAAGGGTATATCAAACTCCAGAAAATGTGTGGGGCTAATATGCACACATTTTCGTATGCTCGCTACACAACATACACATAGACCTGTGTACTCTGGGTGGACACAGCCTACAGGTGCTGTCCCCCCTGTCATATTTAGTTGGGAAATGTCAGCCAAGAGTACATCAGGACACAACAGAAGGGGGAGGGCAAAGCCTTCCTCCTGCCATGGCCAGCCTAATTAATTAACAAAGGCTCAATGGATCCGCCCTTTCCCTTTGTCTAAACTCTGCTGATGGTGGCAGCTTTACATACTAATCAAAGTTTAATTCAACCAGGTCCACACGAGGCCTGACTGCAGAGGCTAAACAAATGAGACAGGAAACCCCAACACCCCTTTCATATGCACGGTGTTAACATGAAGCCAGCTCCCGCCATAAAGAATCAATGACAGTGAGCAGTTGTGTCTGGGCCTAAGTGTTTATAGTAGGCAACCCCACAGGGTGACCCCATTCAGAAGGTACACAAAAGTGATTTGCATGAGACAGAAAGTTTGTTCTCGCCGCAGCTTCAAGGTATACCTGCCGTTTTAATCAGGAACCACAGAGAGCTCAATTAACCAGAGAAACACTTTGATCCTTAGCAGACAGGAAGATGTGTGCGACTTAGTATTTCATGTTTTCACCCCTTTACCTTTTCTGTTGCAAAGCACTCTGGTTATGAGCTCATGCATGCAGGAGATCGTTGGTGGGGATCCAGGATTGGTTCATTAAAGTAGGCTTAGTCTACACCAATCACTGTGGCACATTTGGCTTTAAAAGAAGGCTGAGCCCCTCTTTTGGGCAGATCATCTGAAGACTTTGCAAGCAGTAACAAGAAGAACTAATTTGGACCCTGGCTGAAGGTACAGTCTGCCTTACAGCTTCCGACAGTGAAGGAAGATCTCTCCCCAAAACATCTCCCAGGGAACAGAGGAAGATACTGAATCTAGAGGACCCTCCAGCAGCTCCAGAACCGGTACCCAGCCAGCACATAGTTGCCCTACCAGGCTATGTAAGCAAGCTTCCTAGGTGGGAAGTGCCAGAGAGTCTCTGAACCAAACCAAGGACAAGGCCGTTGCCTGCAACACTCTCCTGAGCTTTGGGCCGTCCACCTTAAAGGATGACATAAGCCCAAAGAAGAAGCTAGGAGGAGTGCATCGACAAGCATCTACCAGCATGCACCTTAAAGGCCATTTTCGAGCCTGTCGAGTTCCTCGAGCTGCAAATGACTGCACCACTGACTGTTGTTACACCGCAGTCACTCACACTGTCGGATACACCTCGACCAGAGCTTCAGACCCACCCACCAGCACTGAGACGATTCCTGACACTGAGCCGCCATGAAGGCCAGCCGGAAGCCGCCCATCCAGCCTCGCTCGCCAAACTGCCTGCCACCTGATACCCGCAGCTGTCTCTCGTCTTGAACACTTAGTCAAAAAGACTTAGAAATCGGTTGTTTCAAAGCAAAATGCATTTTATTCATGTATTGCCAAAATGTCACTAATTACTAACAAGCAGTCAAAGCAATCCCTCTCTAATGATAAGAGTGTCAGTAATCCCAACCCTCTCTGCTTCTCTCTAGCACTGCTCGCTAACTCTAGCTCTCAGACCAGCTGAGCCTAACCTACTGCATCTCTACTCTCTCATGAATCTCTGAATCTAAACACCCACTGAATCTACTGAACAGAACAGAACAGCCACTGTTATACATTAGTATTGTGGCTATGACACACTTTACATATATGGGTAGAAAGCATTGCATGGAAAACAGCATGCGTCTACCTACGTGCATACATAATTGTGTACTGGAACACATTGATATGACATATTCTACTATAGTCTAAAGAAAGTAAAGCGAGCATATCGTGTTAACATTCTTTCTCTTAGCATCGAGACAGTTCATTTGCAAAAACCAAAACAAGCATTCGTTTCAGCGAAAACATTTCTCTCCAGTCAGCAAGGTCGTTTCTCTGTGCTAAAGATTCTGATAGTCTGCCAAAAGGCAGTTGTTATGAAAACATCTCTCACACTGTGTTCAGCTGCAAAAACAATTCTCTCTCCGCGCTCAGAATGAAGCATAATTGTATGGACAGAAACACAAAGCAGACCATATCTAGTACCTAGAAACACACTACAGGTGCTATGCATGACAGATATACATAATTATATGGTTCTCAGCAAATATTGAACCATGATAGCTTATAATAAAACTATAGTGCTCAAACATAGCCTACACTAAATGAATGCAAAATGAATGCATGCATGCAAGAATGAATGAATAATGAATGGATTAGGCCACGCTAAATAAACCATAGAAAAATGCAGATTGACAAACGGCCCTTTTTTTTGCGTGCTCTAATCCATTGCTAGGATACTAGCACTGGACAAGCGTGTGGCAAGAAACATGAAAGATGTCATGGATAAGAAACAAGCAAATGGTGTAGCTAGCTTATTCAGGCATATTAACACATACTAAAGCAATAACATGGGGCAATATTCTCTTAGTGCAAAAAGGCAAATCTTTGGCAATTTACCAGGCAATATAGCTGACAAGTGTGTCAGATCTCTGGAAACATTAACATAGCATAGAAACTAAGCAAGCTCTAGTATTGTATACATTGGCAGTATCCTAATGATCACTGCAAGTACTGCAAAACAGACAAAACGTGATGCATTCATCATATTAACCTGTAAACATTGCTCTAAATGATGCATAGCAATTTGTGTTAATAGCAAATAGCAGATAGCAGAAAATATATATCTCATCCTGGTGCTCAAAATTCCCTATCAAGCATGTGTATTCAAAAAGAAAACAAAGCATAGCAAATCATAGCATAGCAAGTGTAGCATGTGATACATGGACATGGGCAATCAGTTTTCTCTGATGTTGTTCATTCTCTTGCACACAAGAGATAGTTCTTAGTACTATTTCCACGGTCATTAACAAGTGACAAGAGTAACATATGGCTCTAGCTGACCAATGGTCTCCTATGGACCTGATCATTTCCTTGTGGCAAAACTGTTCATGTCTTCACATCTACATAGCCCAAACATGGGCATAGTATAGCATTGCATAGTGCCAGCGTAGCAGAGTTGGGCATAGTTCCAGTGTCCAGCATGTGGGGTGGACATTCGTCAGTGTCCATCAAGAAGCATTAATGACATAGGCTCTAGACGTAAGATCATTCATGGGATTCAAATCATTGCTCACTGCCCCTGTCTGCATTCAAGCAGGCATCGTCGAGCAAAATGGAGCAAACAAATCATTGGTTTCATGTGGGTGTCGAACAAATTCTCATTCTGTAAAGGCACTTTCCTGACTCACCCTCAATCCAGAAAGGTCTCTCCCTCATCTATCCTTTGATACCGATTGTATCATGGCACTCTCGCACAGAGCGATTTCTGATCAACGCAGAACAAGCAGATCTCAACAAACCCTCATGTTGCTCAAAACAGGGTCAATATTCCTCTCTCTCAATCAAAGCAAAGCACCAGGGAACGTATGTTCGATACGTCACTCCATCCCCTAACCTCCTCCTCTCCCCAGTTTAGGACAAAGGCAAAGGTAAATATTCCAAATGTGTATCATGGATCAAAATCTCTCCGTCTATGTAAACATCTTGCAAAATAGACTTGTGATCAAATCAGCAGGCAAAAACATCTCAATGTGCAGGGATTTCTATGAGGCAAATCTCGGTCAACCTGTAAATCAGCCAGCGAGCTCCATCTGCGTACTTCTCAAAGCAGAATCGATATCTTGTTCAAACTGCAAGGCCTCAACGGCATTCCACAGATTTTGCTGCTGTACGGGAACATCGCTTGGCACGGGTGTTTAGTTGTCAAGCCCAGTCTGGACCAGTCTGAATCAACAGGCCAGTCTTCCCCGCAGCAGGTGTAACTCAAGAAATCAAGAAAAAAGCACAGTATCAGAGTTTGGCATATATCGGTAAACTCTTCTCAAACAAGGCAAAGCTATTAATTTCTCATTACACTGCTCTTCACAATGCATACAACATGTAACATGTTCTAGTCTCTCAGAGACAGCAATGCTAGAATCTCGGTGTCTGGCCATTCCCATTCAGTGTGTACTGACAAAGGTGTGTCATAATTCAAGCTGATATCAACTCTGTGAAGCATTTTGCCTCCACTTTCTCTGCATAATGCAGCTGATGTAGCACATCCATCTTTTATATATACAAACACAACATACCTCTTCACATAATTCAAAATCATTGCAGCATAACACAAAGCTGTATTCAGTGTGACAAAAGCATCCTCTGTCAATGCTGATGCAACATGTATTCTCTCTGGCTCAATCTCTATAGCCTTTCTCATTCCCTCCTTCAACAAGAGGAACCTCCATAGCCGTCCTCTGGTTGACAAGACCGGTACTCATTCAATGAAACTTTCTCTCCTGCATTTGCAAGATCCTTCAGTAAGCCAACAGTGCCATTCTGGCATACTTCACAACAACAGTCTGCTGCTGCTAGTAACAATGTGCAATATTCTGGCAACAGCAATCTATCAACCTGTACTCTACAATAAATGCTAGTACTGTCAGTGTATCCTCGTGGCATTCTAGCATAGGTCAATGCATCCTGCACAACAAAGCATATTCCCTGTGCAGAAATCATGGTCAATTTGTCTTCTAAATAAATTTCAGAGCTATCGAGCAAAACAATGTCACCCTTTCTGTAAACTGGCAAAATTGTGCTATTACAATTGATGTCATATATTTTCACAGTTTCACCTCTCCCCCATGTTTGTTTGTTTGTTTATTTATTTCTAATACGCACCAGATCCAGGGGTAACAGGGCGAAGCAGTAAGAAAATGCGAGGCTTACATAGTTACAAGAATGGTCGCGGTAGGGCAAATATAGTTACAAGTATAGTCACAATAAGACATCAATAATTACAGATAAGGTCACAATAAGGCATATGACATATATACAAGTGTAAAAGTTAAGCAGGTTATAGGTAGGACACCAAAGCAAATGTTGCAATGTAATAGGGCTGGGCAGGGGCAGCCTCGGTGCAGGTAATGCAGGGGAAAAATCTAGTGGTCAATAGAATTGAACAAGTTGACATAATTACTTCTGAAGTGTAAGTAAGGTTGATCTACTCTGAGCCAGTGAGGCACGGAGTTCCAAAGTTTGGATGCCATCACAGGAAAGCTATTACCGCCAATCTTAGTGAGTCTGAATCTCAGTACCATAAGGCAATTTGCGTTGCTGGCTCTCGTGGGTCTGATAGACATTCTTATATGTAATCTGTCCACAAGGTAGCTAGGGGCAGCATTGTTTAGTGCTTTGTGGGTGCGAGAGGCCGTTTTTAGCAGAATTTTATTATGGGTAGATAGCCACTTGTATTGGTGTCTAATTGCAGAAATGTTTTCTCTTTTCTTCACGCCTAGTGCAGGTCTTAAGGTGTTATTTTGGAGTGTTTGTAGCCTCTGGATAATGGCTTTATCAGCGCTGCTATGTAGAGCATTACAGTAATCTAGCCTAGAGAGTATTAATGCTCTGGCCAGGATCATACAACTGTCCTTAGAGAGGAATGGTTTGCCTGCCCTGATAAGTTTACAGGTGTAGGCAGCGGTGGAGGCCAGAGATTGCACTTGTTTGTCGAAGGTCATAGGCGAGCCAAGGTAAAAGCCAAGGGTTTTTACCTCCTTGGCTACCCTAATGATTTTTCCATCAATAGTGAATGAACAATATTCATGGCCTAGTTTCTTCAGATTAGGGTGGGTACCCAGGATAATCAACTCTGTCTTATCATCATTCAGGCATAGACCGTGGATGGCCATCCATGCCCGGATGATGATATACACTCTGTTCACCAACGCTGAGTCCTTGTCATAATCCCCAGAAAGTGGGAGGAGAATCTGAGTATCATCTGCATAGTTAGTGTAGGTGATACCCAGAAGGTCCAGATCATCGAACAAAGGCTTGGTGAATATATTATATAGTGTATTATATATATTATATAGTGTATAGTGTATTATATAGTGTAGGGGAGACACAAGAGCCCTGCGGTACAGGGTCCGCCACTGCCGATGGAGAGAAGACCCTCATAGTTCTATCACTCAGGAATGATTTGATCCTTGATCCATCTGATTGCCTCTGAAGAAAAGTGAGCTGCTGAATCCAAATGACTACAGAGGACCTTATGATCCACAAGGTCGAACGCAGCTGAGAGATCTACCAGTAGGAGGAGGGCTGTTTTGCCATGATCTCTCAACTCATCAGCATCTGTTTTTAAGTCGATAAGGGCAGTTTCCGTCCCATGTAATGGGCGAAAACCAGACTGTCTTTCTCCCAGGAGCTTATGCAGTTCAAGGTATTTTTGAATCTGGATGTACGCTACCTTGTCAAGTATTTCGAGTAAAAATGGTACTGTCGTGATGGGACGGTAATTGGTGGGAATAAGTGGGTCTAATGTTTGCTTCTTTAGGAGTGGTAGTACCCAGGATTGTTTCAGGTTAGCAGGAATCGTGCCAGATGAGAAAGAGGCATTGATCAAGTTAGATATGAATGGCGCAAGATCCTTTGCAGCATCTTTTATAATTTGAGCTAGGCAGAGGTCACCTTTACAATTGGATGGATTGAGAGATAGGATGATTCTCTCTACCTCTAGTATGGATGTTTTAGAGAAATTGAATCTGGCAGTCTGGTCAGTGGGTGTTTCACTAGGAGAGGGGAGATTATTTGATTGTGGAGGTAAATTCATGGTATCTTTATTTAGGTTTATCTTGTTTTGCAGAGTGGTTATTTTGTTAGTTAGGGCAGACTGAATACCTGAGCACCATGTCTTACTTTTGATGCAGTTGTCGGGTGTAGGAATCGGGGACTCTAGTTCTTTTATTATGGTAAATAGTTCCTTCATACTAGAGTTTGCTTTGGCAATACGTTCATTACAGGAATTTTGTTTTGCCAAGCAGATTTCATTCTTGTATTGAGAAGATATTTTAGTTTCTCCAGCATGGGGTCTGGCATGGATTCACATGCTCATGAATATTCCCCGTCGTCAGGCCGGGAATCCTCGGTAAAGAAAAAATCAGTATCAGTTTTGTTTCTGATCTGTCTTTCTCAGTAGTAACCAATCACTGGTCTCTGGGTCATACTGGCCCCAGCCAATGACTGCCCTCTCCTTAAGCCCCGCCTCTGGCAGCCATCCTCAGATTTTTACTGCACGCTCAAGTGTTGGGAGTCCTTGTGTTTAGCTCTCAAGCTTTTGCTGCGTTTTCGTGCTTTTTTCAGAGATTTTCTCATTTTTCGGTCAAAAAGAGCCTCAAGCTCCACCGTCTCTACATCCGATTAACAGGGATCCGTTTTGGATTTTTCTACACCCCTCAAGGGTGAAGATTTCATCGAGTTACACTTCTTGGAGGAGTCCAGGAGTTTCTGCGGCCTACCCGGACATGGACCAGGAGAAAGGAAGCTCGACGCCCGGAAAGCTGTTCAGGGTTTGCCCTGGATGCCAGCTGCAGAATGTGTACAAGGAGGACGAGCACTCAAACTGTCTCTACTGCCTTCATGAGGACAAAATGCACGTGGAGAAGGATTGTGCGTTTTGCAGGAACATGTCGGAACGGACCATCAAGGACCGACACCTTTGTCTCTCGAACTGGCTAGAAAGAGCCCGTCAGGTGAGAAGAAGAAGTCAGAGCGGTCTTCTAAGTCCTGTGAGGGCGCCCCAGCGACGGGGGCCCAACAGAAGGCAAAGCCCCGCGAGTTCTCGGGCACCGGGAGTGCCGAACAGTCAGGCTCCTCGGCTGCCAGGCAGGGCGCATCCTCTCCAGCACCATCGACCACGAGCCAACGCTCTGGCTCAGGGAAGAGGAAGGCAGAGAACCCGGCGAAGCTTCTGGAGAGGCCCCGGTTGAGCTCGAAGGATCCAGCCGAGGGGGAGCGAGGTGGTGACCCTCCCCCCAAGATCAAGGCCACAGGCCCACAAAAGGTGGTAAAGGCCTTGATTCACCCGGCCAAGGCCTTTATCGAGGAATTCGCGGCGGCCCTGGTGCAGCCTGTGGAGGCTACACCAGTGGAGGCGACCTCGGGACCCAGAGTCTCCCTGCCTCCGCGGAGCGAAGCCTCTTTCAGACCCATCGAGAAGACCCCGTGAAGACCTCAGTGGAAAAAGAGGGGGGGCGGTGGCCATTGTGGACACGGACACAGCCTCCGAGGAGGAACTGGTTGAAGTCTGAGAGGGCCTCGACGAGGGCGTTGAAGAGGCCCAGTCCCACGGGAGGGATCCCGACGAAGAGGACGACGAGAGCGACGGCGGTACCAGCGAGGGTCCTAGTCACCCGTCGTGCCCGTCGCTTCCGGAGCCGCAGGACAACTCGGCGGCCATTTTGTTGGCAATACAATCCTTGTGTTCGGAGATAAGGACGAGATTGTCCCAACACCGATGGAGGAGCCGGAACCAGGCGCGACGGAGGAGCCAGAGCCAGGCCCGTCGGGAAGTTCCCCAAACAAAAGAAGACGGACCCATCCAGCCCTGCCTTTTCAGCCCTCGCGGCCTACTCAACCTTGACATGGGAAAGGACACGGCCACGACGGGTACCGACGACGACGGCGGTGACAACGGGACGGAGCTCCCATCGCCTCCAGCCCGGGCCTCCCCGCCCGACGAGATCGGATCTTTCCATGCAATGATCGCCAGGGCATCCAAGCTTTTTCAGCTCTGCCCCAAAGAGAAGAAGAAGGAAGGTTTCCTTTACCAACGGCGCAAGGCCAAGAGGAAGACAGTCCTTGCCATGCCTCTGCTGGATGACATCTGGGACGAGGGTTTCACCCTTCTCAAGAACCCGTCTACGACACCTGCCAAGAGGGATCGGTACGAGAAGAAGTACCGGGTCCCCGACGCAGCCCCTTTGTGTCTTAGGGCACAACCGACCCCTGACTCGTTCGTCTCAGCAGCGGCCAAGAAGAAAGCGGGGGGGGCATCGGCCTCAATGTCAACTTCCCCACCGGACGGCGAAGTAAAGAAGCTGGATGCAATGGGACAACCAGTTATCTCGGCGGCGGCAACAACGATTAAAGCGGCCAATGCCTTCGCGATCGTGGCCCGCTACGACAGGGAGTTATGGTACAGGTTCGCAGGTTCGCCACACTGTTGGACTTCCAACCGGACGACAAGAGGGCCGAGGCCCTGGAGATCTTGCAAGAAGGTGAGGTGGCATCAGACCACGCCATAACGGTGGCAACGGACATTGCCGACACCGGTTTCCGCCAGCAAGGCAACAGCGTTTGCCTTAGACGACGAGGGTGGCACAAGGCGACGGATTTCCGCCAGGACGTACAAGCCAAGGTTTTGGACATGCCGTTCGATGGGAACAACCTATTTGGGAAAACAGTGGATGAGTCCCTCCAAGCCATCGAGGCAGACACAGAGACAGCTAAGGCCCTAGGCATTCTCCGGCAACGCAGGCCGTCCTTTCGGAGCTCCGGAGGCAAACAGGGTGCCTCCAAGGGATTCGGCGGTGGCTCCCCCACGTACCGCCAAGCGGCCCGCTCCTCGTCGCAAGAAGCCTATAGAGGACGAGGCAAGTCGGGTGGACCCTGCCATCATCGCCAGGGAGGCCAAGGCGGCAAGGCGTCCTCCAAGCAAGATTGAACCGACCGTGGCGTCGGGCCCCCACCGAAGCACCCCGGTGGGAGGCCGGCTGGCGAAGTTCGTCAGCGTTCAGGAGTTCATCTCCACCGACCGTTGGGTGCTGGATGCCCTGGCCCAGGGGCACGCCCTCGAATTTCTAAAAAAGTGCCCCTGCATACCACCCGTGGTCAGGAAGGAAAATCACGTCCCATGACTGCTGTTGGAGGTAAAGGCGATGCTCAAGAAAGGTGCCATCGAGCTCGTCTTGAAGAGGCTCCGGGGCTCCGGAGTATACTCATGGTACTTCCTCGTGAAAAAGGAGACAGGAGGATGGCGACCCATCCTGGACCTGCGACGACTGAACAAGTACATCAAGGCACAGAAGTTCTGGATGGTCACCCTCCAGCACGTTCTGGGACAGCTGGAGGAGGGCGATTTCCTGTCGTCGTTGGATTTGGAGAATGCATACTTTCACATCCCCATTTTAAAAGGACACCGAAAGTTCCTCAGGTTCGTGGTCCAAGGGCAGCACTACCAGTTCAAGGCCCTCCCGTTCGGACTGAAGTCGGCACCCAAGATTTTCACCAAGTGCCTCGCTCCAGTGGCGGCGTGGCTGCGCCTGCAGGGGATCCACATCTACCCCTACCTGGACGATTGGCTCATCCGCGCAAGGACAAGGGAGCTCGCCGTGGAACATACAGCGAAGGCCGTCCAGCTACTCATGGACCTGGGGTTATCCATCAACTTCCCCAAGTCCCACCTGGTCCCCTCACAAGTCGCATTGTTTCTGGGAGCCAAACTCGACACAGTGGCATGTCTGGCCTCACTTCGGAGGAGAGGACAAAGGCCATCCTAGGCAAGGTGCAGCGTCTGCTGGCAACGGACGTGGCCAAGGTGAGGTCCATCAAGTCTCTCTTCGGGATGATGTCCTCTTGCATATATCTCGTGCACCTGTGCAGGCTTTGGATGCGCCCTCTACAGGAGTTCATTGACGCCCGCTGGATACAAGCAACGGGCAGCTTCGAAGACAGGATCCCTCTCAACAAGACCTTCCGTCGAGCGATCTGGTGGTGGGGCACCCGCACTCATCTGGCGGCAGGAACAGACTTTCAGACCCCTGCCCACCAGGTGACGGTGACAATGGATGCCTCCCTGAAGGGGTGGGGAGCGCATACCGGAGATCTTCACGCGAGAGGCCTTTGGCTCCCGGAGGAGAAGCCGCTCCACATCAACATACTGGAGCTCCGGGCAGTGTTCTGGGCCCTCAGGTCCTTTCTCCCGTCCCTCAAGGACAAGGTAGTGAGGATCTTCACCGACAGTTTTACATCTGGAAGCAGGGTGGAACCAGATCCCCAGCCCTATCCAAGGAAGCCCAGGATCTGTGCTTGTGCCACGAGTGGGAACTACGCCAGGATCAAGTGGACCGACTCTTTCAGAGATGGGGCAAACCCCAGATCGACCTGTTCGCGACGGCGACGAACTCCAAGTGCCAGAGGTTCGCCCGCAGGTTTCCCCAACCGAGGAGCATGGGCGATGCTTTCTCGTTCCCCTGGGACGGCCTGTTCCTATATGTGTTCCTTCCATTGCCGTTGCTGCTCCGACTCATCACCAGGCTCAAGAGGTCCCGGTGCAGGATGATCCTCGTCGCACCGGCGTGGCCGAGACAGATCTGGTTCCCGGACCTTCTGGACTTGTCAGCATCCCCACCAGGCAAGCTGTCGACAGACGCCGATCTTCTTTCCAGAGAAGGAGGAGCAATTCTTCTTCACGACCCAGAGTCGCTGAACTTGCAGGCCTGGCTCCTGCAGCACTAGAGTTTGGAGGATACGATATCCCGGCCGACTGCAGAGAGGTTCTTGCGGAGGCCAGTGCATCCTCAACTCTCAAGTGCTACGGATATAAGTGGAAGAGGTTCTCTATCTGGTGCCGGGCACAGAAGATTAACCCTCTGCAGATTACGGCCCCTCAAGTATTGCCGTACCTACTGTCGCTAGCCAAAGCTGGACCATCTCATGCTTCAATCAAGATACACCTGGCAGTGATTTCCCGATACACTAGGACTACAGGGCAGTCATCCCTGTGGTCTCATCGTCTGGTTAAGGAATTTATGAAGGGACTGTTTCGATCATTCCCGCTGGTGAAGGCGCCAGCCCCGGTATGGGAACTCAACGTGGTGCTGACCAGGCTCCTGGGGCCGCCATTTGAGCCATTGCATTTGGCCCCGTTGAAGTTTCTGTCATGGAAAACAGCGTTCCTGGTGGCCATCACCTCCGCACGATGCGTGGGAGAGATCCAGGCACTATCCTGCAAGTCTCCAAACCTGACTTTTTACGATACAAGGGTAGTGCTGAGGACGCACCCCTCCTTCATACCCAAGGTGCCGTCGGACTTCCATCTCAACGAGCCCTTGGTGTTACCAGTCTTTTTCCCATCGCCTTCATCGCCGGCCGAGAGGACTTTGCACTCGCTGGATGTAGCTAGAGCGCTGAAGTTCTACGTGGACCGAACACAGAGTTTTCGGAGGACATCACAGCTGTTTGTGAACTTTGGACCTGTGAACCAAGGGAAGGCTCTCTCGAAGGCTTCCATTTCCAGATGGCTCTCTGGCTGCATTATGCAAAGTCATCAGTTGGCAAACTGACCGTTGCCCGGCCGTCCGAGAGCCCATTCGACCAGAGCGGTCGCTGCTACCATGGCGTTCTTGTCTGGTGTGCCCCTGCTGGACCTCTGCAGGGCTGCTACGTGGAGGTTGACGCACACCTTCACGAGATTCTACTGCGTCGACCGGGATTCCAGGGAGGAGTCCAGGGTCGGCCAAGCAGTGCTGCACAACCTGTTCACTTAAAGTGAGCCTGGTGAGGAGGTAAGAAATGCTTAATGTTGAGTTTTGATGTAATGCTTAATGTTGAGCCTTTGCCACCTCCCGTGGTTGTGCATGTGTGTACTGCTATGTATTCTTATATTCATGAGCATGTGAATCCATGCCAGACCCCATGCTGGAGAAGGAACAAGTTACTTACCTGTAACTGTTGTTCTCCAGCATGGGTCTGGCATGGATTTACATGGGAACCCTCCCTCCTACCCCTCTGCGGCTCTTCACTTGGTCATACTGCCACTTTACGTGCTACCAAATCTGAGGATGGCTGCCAGAGGCGGGGCTTAGGGAGAGGGCAGTCATTGGCTGGTGGCAGTATGACCCAGAGACCAGTGATTGGTTACAACTGAGAAAGACAGATCAGAAATTAAACTTATACTGATTTTTTCTTTACCGAGGATTCCCGGCATGACAACGCAGAATATTCATGAGCATGTGAATCCGTGCCAGACCCATGCTGGAGAACAACAGTTACAGGTAAGTAACTTGTTCCTAACTTTTCTTTATTGTCGTTGGAAGGGACTAATCTCGAGGTAGATTCACTTTTCCTTTTTAGGAGACGTAGGTCTTTTAACTGGGGGGCGAACCACTTATTTAGATGCGATTTGGGTTTGCTTGGTCTAAGTTTAAGTGGAGCAATTTTCTCGAGTGTGGTGAGCATAATTTTGTTGTATTCGTAGACTAATGTACCAGGGTCTAGATTATTAGCCAGTGAGTTTAAGGTAGGGAGAATGGCAGGGATCACTTTGTCCACTGTGATATTCTTTTTGTTCCTTGTTGGGCAAGGTGGGGCAGTGTGTAAGTTTGTCTAGGGTGGTCTGGTAGTAGATAATGTGAAAGACACGAGAGAGTGGTCTGTCCATATTTGCGGTATGATGGAGGTGATAGTGGCAGTACAATTATAATCAGCTACCCAGTCTAAAGTTCTTCCTTTTTTATGAGTAGGTTTGTTGATTTTTTTTGACAAACCTAGTTCTGTAAGGATATTGGCTATTTTGATGGCATGCTTATCTGCTGGATTGTTGAATCCTAGATTGAAGTCACCTAGTATTAGTAATTGGGTGGTTATTTTAAGGTTGTTAGATAATAGGCTGTAAATGTCGTCCTCGAATGTCCCAAGTGGATCAGGCGGTCTGTAGATTAAATGGATAGTAAGTGACTGGGAATTAGTCAGAAGGAGTTTAGCAGTGAGGACTTTGCAGGATTGTATGGTTTGTGGAGGGGCTAGTCTCAGAGAAAGGTTCAATCTTGAAATGATAGCGATACCTCCGCCTCAAGTTTCATCTCTGTCTTGTCTAGATATCTTGTATCCGTCTGGGATAGCTAGCATGAGTGAAGGTCCTGCAGCATCATGTAGCCAGGATTCTGTTATGGCAAGGAAGTCCAAATTACCTTCCAGTATTAGGTCAGCGATGTGCATTGCATGGGTAACCGGAGATCTGGTGTTTATGAGATCTCCTTTAAGGAAATGCGCATCAGGTATTTTGGGGTCAGCTGATTTAGGTTTGTGTGCAATTTGCTGATTAAGGTTGGCATGAGGAAGAGGCGAGGAAGTGGCCCGTTTGGCGATATTAAACTTCTCACCAGTATGGCAATTCGTTTTCTTATTTATCGGGGGTAGAGATCTTGCGAGTGGTTCATGCAGTTTGGTAAGTCTGGCGCGGAGTTTAAGGTTTCTGTCATTAGTTGTACACAAGTGGGTTACATAGGAGTCTGAGCCTATTGCAATAAGGTAGTTAGATTGGATAGTACTGTGATTATTGACTGTCATTTTAGTCAGGATAGGTGTGGCATGTGCAACCTTGGAAGGTGGGAGCAGCCAGTCTCAGTACTCTGAAGGGCTAGGTATAAGGAGAATGGTGGTAGCAAGTACACTATAAATAATGTGTATGTTTGGCATGTTTAGTAGGTAGTAGGCTGGGGGTCAGGGGTGAACCTATATGGCAAATGGGCGCACTGAGCAATATTAAGATGTCAGTTGAACAAAGTCCAGCGGCGCAGGACAAGATGAACCGAATCAAATGTCAGGTAAGAACAGTGAGCAAGATCTAAGTGCCAGATACGCACAGTGAGCACATTCAAGTGGCACGGGCAATATAAACAGAGTCAGATGGCAAATAAGAACACTGAACACAATCCAAGTTCCAAATGGGCACAGTGAGCACGTTCAAATGGCACGGGTAATATAAACAGAATCAAATGGCAAATAAGAACAGTAAACTAATTTCAAATGCCAGTTAAGTACGGTCAGTATGTTCATATGACACAGGCAATATAAACAGAATTAAATGGCAAATAAGATCAGTAACAAATTTCAGATGCCAGATAAGCACAGTGAGCACGGGCAAGTGGCACAGGCAATATAAACAGAATCAAATGGCAGGTAAGAACAGTGAGCAAGTTCCAAGTGCCAGATAAGCACAGTGAGCACATTCAAGTGGCACGGGCAATATAAAGCGAGTCAATGGCAAATAAGAACAGTGAACACGATCTAAGTTCCAAATGGGCACAGTGAGCACATTCAAGTGGCACGACAATATAAACAGAATCAAATGGCAAATAAGAACAGTAAACTAATTTCGGATGCCAGATAAGCACGGTGAGTACGTTCATGTGACACAGGCAATGTGCGCAAATTCAGTAAGCAAGTGAAAACAATTGGACCGTGGCGAAAGGCAAGTGGGCACAGAGTGCGAGACAGACTTGCAGGGGGGCACTGTAATCAAAGTTAGGTAATACGAGAAAGTTCATCAGTGGGCTGTCTGACGTACGTTATACTAGCCTGAGGAGGCGATTATAACGACATTTGTGATGATATAATGAGGCTATAAGAAACACAATAGGGGAGGCAGATTACTTAATATGTCACATGCGACAAAGCAAGCAGTGATACAGAGGCAGAATCTTATTTGCAGTGTAGCTAAATCAGACTTGTATTATACATGTTTAGTTTGTCATAGGGGGGTGGCAAATAGCATCCATTGGCATGACGGTGTATCATAAGGTTCATAAGTCAATAGGGAGATGGGGCAAAGAACTTTGGTTACCGTGAAGCTAGTTAATGTCTTGAACTTGAAGTTGGTATCGGGTTAAGGTTAGCACGGCCTTTGGAAGCCATTGGCAATATGGCGTAGGTATTGACACGTAATAACTTTGACTACAAAGGGTGCACAGCAATTCTAGGGTGTAAAGGTTACCTTAGATATATGAGTAGAGATAGATGGAGTCTGCAATGGCCGGCCCAGCCAGGGCAGGGGGTCTGGCAGAAGGCGTGTATGGCTAGGACAGGCTCGGACAGGTGTAGCCTTCGTCTCAAGGCCTTTGTCGGAGAGGCCGGCTTCGCCTGCCGGCACTTCTCATTGGCGGTTATACATTCAGATAGCCAATCGGCGATGACGCAAGCATTAGTGATGGAAATGAAGATTGCAACTCAGACGGTGGCCATTTTAGCGTGTTGTAACCCTTGTGGTTGCTAATGGTGCCGGATGCAAACAAAGCGTACGATGGGTAAAGTGCAATTACACACTCTCGGAGGGTAAGCAGGATGAAAAAGGGGTTCTGGGCATCATGGACATCATTTCCTGGGGAAGGACTCTAAAAGCGGGTGTAGAGCCGGAACGAGCATGGTGAATGGTGAAGCCACTTGGCTTACCTTCACTGCTGGTAGGGGCGCAGAAGCTGCTCCTGCAGCATGGAACGAGCAGCAACTTGGAGGACGGGCTTCTGTCTGGATGTTGGGGCTCGGACAGGTGTAGCCTTAGTATCAAGGCCTTTGTCGGAGAGGCCAGCTTCACCTGCTGGTGCTTCTCATTGGCGGTTATACATTCAGATAGCCAATCGGCGAGATCAGAATGCAGTGCTAAATACTGTGTAGAAGCATTTCTCTGCTGGAACATTGTCAAGTATACACCATCAGAACTTTACTGAATTATTGTGTACATTTCTCTGAACACATCCACTACCAATACGGTCTCTCCATAATTGAATAGCAAGTGGCATTTCTCTGAAAAGGGACCAACATTAATGGGTACTTTCTCTAACATAGGACATCTTTCTGGCATACATGTAACTCCTACAGAAACATTCTGTTGCCCTGACATGGCAATATTTGGAGCCATTGAACTGTCAATGGCAATGGAACATTCTCGTGACATAGCATCTATCACACTTGAGTCTACCCTAGGTAACTTCTTCTCTTCATGGGTAACCCCTATCTCCTCATTCTCGTGCACTGACTGGTGCACTGATTCTGGGACAACTTCACATTTCTCTAACATATTTCTCACTCTATCCCTTATTTCTCTCAGTCCACTAAGGTATGGACTAACTATTTCATTTTCTAACCCTCTGGGTTTATTCTCAATAAATAAAGCCTCACAACATGTATGAGTTTCCAAACAAACTTCAGGAATCTTTAAACAAGTCGTTTCTCTAGCCTGGAAAATATGTGCACACATTTCAAAACAAACCTATTCCAAACAAAGTTGGATTTCAAACAAAGTCAGACAGCCAAGTCCGGCGGAGCATGCTCGCCTAATTCCAAAGGTCCAAAGAGAGTCAACACGATTTCCCATCAAATTCCAATTCCCAGATTTCTGTGTCTGGCAATCTCTCCTCCTGAACAGATGCAAACAGTATAAGTATCACAGCTGCAACCAAACGCAATTCAAAACCTCGCCGTAGACAATCTCAGTCCTCGTGGATCGGAAGCAACACAGCTGCTGGCAAGTCCTACTTAGAGGTCAGAGATCCTCTATCCCAACCACGCCCTTGACTGTCTTCGTGAAGGCCCTGTATTGGGCGGCATTCTGTGAATCCTAAAAGTTGCTCTATGCTAAGCAAACAAAACAGAGAATCACAAAGACACAGAAATCAGTTGTTTCAAAACAAAATACATGTTATTCATGCATTGCAAACATGTCACTAATTACTAACAAGCAGTCAAAGCAATCACTCTCTACTAATCCCAACCCTCTCTGCTTCTCTCTAGCACTGCTCGCTAACTCTAGCTCTCAGACCAGCTGAGCCTAACCTACTGCATTTCTACTCTCTCATGATACTCTGAATCTAAAAACCCACTGAATCTACTGAACAGAACAGAACAGCCACTGTTATACATTAGCATTGTGGCTATGACGCACTTTACATATGCGTAGAAAGCATTTAATGGAAAAAAGCATGCGTCTACCTATGTGCATACATAATCGTGTACTGGAACACATTGACATGACATATTCTTCTATAGTCTAAAGAAAGTAAAGCGAGCATATCGTGTTAACATTCTTTCTCTTAGCATTGAGACAGTTCATTTGCAGAAACCAAAACAAGCATTAGTTTCAGCAAAAACATTTCTCTCCAGTCAGCAAGGTTGTTTCTCTGTGCTAAAGATTCTGATAGTCTGCCAAAAAGCAGTTGTTATGAAAACATTCCTCACACTGTGTTCGGCTGCAAAAACAATTCTTTCTCCGCACTCAGAATGAAGCATAATCGCATGGACAGAAACACAAAGCATACCATATCTAGTGCCTAGAAGCACACTACAATGTGCTATACACGACAAATATACATAATTGCATGGTTCTCAGCAAATATTGAACCAGGATAGCTTAGAACAAAACTATAGTGCTCAAACATAGCCTATACTAAATGAATGCAAAATTAATGCATTCATGTATGAATGAATGAATAATGAATGGATTAGGCCACACTAAATAAACCAAATAAAATGCAGATTGACACTTAAACTATTACAATTAATTACTTTACCAACTACCCTCCTGTCAGTATCCAGAGTGCATCTCTTTTTCTTCTTGAAACTGTCTGCCCTCTACATCCCTTTACAGGGTGGGTTGCATTTTGTAGTGTGCTTAGTGTTGTGATAATAATAAAGTCGATATTTGTATACAACCTTGACTGGACAGACACTTTTATCATTGGGTAATAACTGTATTTTTGCCGTGTTGCAACTAACCAATGATTCACGACCTTGCAGAGATAAGTCTGCTGTTCCGTCGACGTTACCAAAATTGATATGGAGGTTTATAATTTGCTTGTGTTTGCAATCTGTTCGGATCCCTTCTGGTGTACTAGAGGTGTGGGGCTGATTGATGGTTTGGAAACTGATATTCATCCCTGGACCACTGGTGCTCCGAAAGTTGATTGAAATATTAAATAAATGACTAATAGGTGTGGAGTGACGTATGGTGTGTATAGCAAGCGAGAAGGGACTTATGATGTGTGTGTAACAATTGTTGATACGTTTTCGCATGCACCAGCATTAATCCTCAGCAAGGATGTTTACTATATATTCTTCTGAGCATTCCTGAAGCTGCAGCTTTTCCCCGGCCTTTCTGCAGTTGCGGGTGGTCCTAATGTTATGGGTGGAGGGACTGTGAGGAGAATATTCCCAGACCTGGTCCAGCAGGTCTGATGATGTGAACCTCGGGGATGTGTGACACCTGCACAGAAGTCACCAGGTAAACCAGCTGTTTCTCTTTTCCTGCTAGTAGCTGATTCCACGCAGCATCTTGTCACTAGCAAATAAAGTGCACTTTTGAGAAATTCGGATAAGAAGCTGCTAGGGGTGTCAGAGAAACAGAGCTCACACAAACCTTTTTGTGTATTAGCAGCGAAAGCTGTATCGTCTCGCAAGACAATCTACACAGCTACATGTTCACTCTACCAGAACATTTCTGCAACGAGCGCCCCACCCATCAGACCTCCATCTTCATAGGTTATAACCTTCTGAGCAAAACCGAAACTTGAAGAAGACCCTTGAGTATAACAGTCCACTGTCAATTGTCTAGGAGGAGGTCTCCCTACTCTGACTAGTTCCTTTCAGCATGATTGGAAAAGTCTGATGTTGACACAGATGTCTCAGCGCTGATCACTTGCACTGCATCCTTCTGGAAAACTCTCACCAAAACAACAGTCATGAGCCCCATTTTCCAACCCCTCACACATGGCTGAAATTCTCCATTGCTACCCTCTCAAACTCTCATTTCCTATTGTCCCAATCGTCTGACAATGCTGATGCCCCGCACAGAACTGATGCCTGAGCAGCTACCATGTTTTAATCAAATTACGCGTTTGGTCTGGGACGTGAATTTAACGGGGAATCACATGACACACTAATGATATATCAATCATTATATTAAAGTCCACATGTGTTAGCTGGAAAGAAAGGAGAAATATGACAGAGTCTATTCTAAACATTAATGTCAGAAGAAATTAACAAATGGCACAATGATATTACGTGATCTCTAAAGAAGAAAACATAAGTAATAATAAATCTGCATCTGCAGGGCAAACAGTCTTGCTTTTCTCCAGCAGTCTGTAATGATCAGGCATTCATGGCCGCTTCCTGGGAATAGCGGGCGGTGATGCTGGCAGTTGCCATGGTGATTGGGTGGGCGAGGACGTGGAGTAAACCGCATGCTCCAGTGGCGCATGCAACAGTGACTTTGCCCTATGACTCACATACAGCCAATCCTGTGCACGGAAATCTGCTGTCCACCTCAATGGTGAATGAATGCATCTCTTTCTCGGTTTTTCACATGCTCTTCAAACAATGACTATCACTCATGGAGCAGCACATGTTTCGGGTTGTTTTTTTCCTGGTATTTGTGACCCTCGGTCTTGTTTTCTGGATATACCCTCGAATTCCCCTTCTGCGGCGAATCCCTCTCTACATTTCCAGGCCTGTTGGGCCTTTCTTGGCTGTGAACTCTGGTTTATGCTCCATACGAATTGGTTGTGTCTGGGACTTCATTTTGGATTGGTACTATAGTTCTGTTGACCTGCCTCTTCTACTGACCCTTGCTTGTGTTTTGAAGAATTCCTTCAATTTGTGATTAGGACCATATGAATTGCATCTTCTGTAGGCATCTGCCTTTTGTTTTGGAAGTCCTTTTTGGCTACATCTATTTTGGACTGTCACCTTGGTTTCTCATTCCTTGTCCTTTATTGTATTAGTGTTTATTGAATTTCTACCGTGCTCTCGCCAAAGCGCCATTTTACCAACTAGATGAAAATGGTACAATAATCAATGAAGCAAATGGCACCAAAAAAAATCAACTCATCAAGAAGCAGCCAATGAAGACAGAAGATTGGCCTTCAAGTGTGTACGAAAAAGATTATAGGTAGAGGAGGAACGAATAAAATAGGAAGAGAGTTCCAATGAAATGGAGCAAGAAGAGAAAAGGAGCAAAAACCTGAAGTAGCACAAGAGGGTTTAAGGACAACCAGTCAATAAGTAAACTCAGAGCGTAGAGCTCGAACAGGTGAATAGAAGGAAACAAGAGAAGCATTATATGGGGGAGCTAGCCCATGAAGACTTTATAGACAATAGAGAGAAAATTAAACAAACGGGACTCAAATGATAGAATAGCAGTTGATAGAAGCACAGATGAAATCGAAGAATGTGGAGATAGGCTGAAGAATAAGCAGATAGCAGAGTTACAAATAGAACGTAGAGAGCTCAGACGAGAAGCAGGAAGTCCAGTCAAGAGAGAAGAGCAGTAATCAATACAAGGAAAAATTAAGGTGGAAGAGGTTTAGTAGCATGAAAAGAAAGAAAAGGATGAGAACAAGGAAGATTAAAAAAGAAGAAAACAGTTAACAGCCATAAGGGGAGTGTGAGAAGAGTAAGAAAGGGAGGGATCAAAGAGCACCCAAGATTCCAGGCAGATAAGGAAAAAAGAAAGCTGAGAACGAGGAAAGAAAAGAGAAGAAGGGGGAGAAGGATTGCAAGAAGAAGGAGGAAAGAAGAGGAGCTATGTTTCAGATGGGTTGAGGTGGAGGAAATGAGAAGACATCCGAGACTGGATTGAGGAGATACAGGAAGAAATGTGGGAGTGGAGAGAGTCAGAAAACTCAGTGAAAGAGAAAAAGATTTGAGAGTCATCAGCATATAATTGACTGTAGATGTTAAACTAAGTAATAAGAGAGGAAAGAGGGATGGTGTACAATGAAAACAAAAGAGGACCAAGCACAGAGCCCTGGGGAACACCATAGAGAAGTGAATGTGGCGGAAAGAGTTGGCCAGCCCAAGATATAGAGTAGGAACATCCAAAAAGATAATATTTAAACCAAGCATGCAAAGTGCCAGAAATACCCAAAGAAGAAAGGGTGGATAGTGAAGTAGGATGATCCACAGCATCAAATGTTGCTAAAAGATTGAGCAGAATCAGAATAGAAGCCAGTTTATTGTGTCATTCAGAAACAATGAAATCAGAAACATGCAAGAGAGCCATTTCTCTAGAGTGGGCAGGTCTAAAGCCAGATTGGAGTGACATTAGCTCTCAGTCCTCTTTCCCCCCAAGCCACGTCCCTGTGACCATTCTTACTTTTTGGATAAGTTTGCTCCCTCATCACATCTGGACCTCAGACTTTGTACCAGGCGGGCTGCCTGGTCTATGGACTTAGGCTTCTTTGCCTACGTAGGTCTCCAGTTATTCATCATCCTCTCTAAGGTTGGACCAGCAAAGCACGGGAGGGTGTGGGTTCAGGCGGTATGCATAACTACATCTAATTATTATCCCTCCTTGTTCAGCCTGGGAGATCACTGTGCAACACACCTCCGCCTTTCCAACAGGCTGCTCTACTCAAATGTGTAGTTCTTCTGTTATCACGGGTGTCCACCATGGGAAATCCTATAAACCTCCATGGTGCTGATAGTCCTGGCCCTGAGAGCCTGTGACACAATCCTGCTCACAGGATCTAATGAACACAATGCCTCTACAGTAATGTGCCAATGTTTTCTGTAAGGCAGCCAGGAAAGCTGCCCGAAAAGTAGAGACTTCCATTTGATGAAAAACTAAAAACCTCAAAACAAGGGAGGTTGGAGGGGGATAATGCTGATGCAAATAGAATAACATTGATAAAATGCATAGACAATTGGCAAGATTGCCAAAAGAAGAGATCAAGAAATGGTATGAGGCAACGTCCCAGCTGAACTACCTGAATGTACAAATATACAGCAAGAGTTGCTGATCCTCATTGTTCCCTTGTTTCAAGAGGAAAATCCATTCATGCCCAGTGAATGGGGATTGGCAGCAAGGGCTGCACTTTCAAATTCTAAATGATATTTGTTAAATATGCTAAATCAGACAGAGAATGCTGAACTGATTATTGCAACTGGAAATGAAACCAGAGAAAGCCACAAAAGAATATACTGAATTGAAAAAGAAAATGGAGTATAGTTTGAAAGTCTAAGAAGCAGACTTTAAACTACGGAAACAGGCGAAGCTTCTAAGGGACACAGTGGATTATGAAACAGGAACAATGTACACCTTTGTATTTCACCAACTGCACAAAAACATATCCATAGAGCAACAGAAAGATGATGGGAATGAAGAAATTGTGGATGGAGCTAAACATCGACTACAGCAAAATGAGAAAGTGAAGGAAACACCTCCAACATAAGGCTTTGTTTTTTCATAAGAGGGATGGAGCAACTACAGTATGATTGAAAACAGTCAACAAGGGGCAGCAGAAGGGGGAGACCAAGAGGCAGCACACGGATTGGAAGGGCAGGACTAGGCAGTCAATATGGCAAGAAAAGAGGGGCAAAGAAGTGAGCAGACCCCACAGGAACGACAATAAGAAAGCAAGTAATGACGACTACACAGATAATCGGTCCCTCCAGAGAAGCAATCTGAGAGACAGAAACAGAAATGCTTCAGAAAGGTATTACATTCTATCCCGACCCGTGAGTAAAATTTCTTGCAAACCCGAATAGGTTAGGCATGACTGATACATAAAATAAATCTACCCAAGATTTTTATAACAAGCCCACTATTCCGAAAACCATGAATTAGTCAAAACCATTCGATGTACCGAAGACTTGTTGGTGTTAATGGACTTGGAAGTATTGGTAGGACCACAAGTGGATAGCAGGAATTATGACCACACAACATTTGACATTGAGGCTTCTTGGACCAAAAAAAGCAAACTCAGGAAAAAAGTCTCATTTTAATCCACCTTTCACAACCAACAACCACAGATTTTCAGGATGTTGTCGTAAAAGATCTAAAATAACTCAGAACTAACACTAAAGAAAACATGATACCCAATATGAGAAAGCAAGACCAGGACAGTATTTAAAAAGAAAATTGCCAAATCAATTGTGACAAAACCTTTGGACAAAAGCGGACAACCTATTTATAATGGGCAAAAGAGCGAAAAAGAGATAAATACCTAGAAATATATAGACAAGATTTTGTTTCCTTTCATCACTGTCCTACCATAACACCTAAGGTATTCAACCAACCTCGTCTGAAGAATATAAGACTTTTCATGGGAAGATTAGTTTATTATAGTAACAAAGGGTGTTGTGTCCCTATATACATGATTTGACATGTTATGATATGGCATTTGTAACGCTGCTATACACAATAGTTTCAATAGTGTTACAGCATGTCATCTGAGTGGGTAGGCAATCCCAAGTATTTTTGGTTTTTGTACCAATTTTACTGCTGATCAGGCCTCGCTTTCATAATGCTACATGCTGAAAAAAACATAATGCATGCATGTATCTCTGCTGGGACTGCCTACTGACAGACAGAAAGTGCACTGCAGTTTGGCAACATGTTTTGTTTTTAGAGCAACATGTGTATTTGTGTAAACAGCCTGGTGGAACCCAAATTTCCACCAGGCCTGGACCCGCATTAAACTGTGGGCACCCCTGAGCCAAGCTAAATATAACTGTGTGCCTGCCAGGCCTGGTAGCAGTTTAGTGAAATGTAAAGACATATCTGGTTTGATATGTCTTTACATGATATGTCTTTATATGATATGTCTTTATATGTCTCCGGTTCCAGTGCCAGACAATTGCGTGAAGTACAAACCCTGGTGTTCTAATATTCAGAAGGCCCTAACTAACAAAGTCACGCTACTTGAAGCCAAAATTGCCAACAAAAAAGCTAACCTACCCAAAACGGACCGACCTGCCAATACTCCTTCACAATCACACAACCCAGAACAAGGCTTCAATTTTACTAAAGTCTCAATCCTTGAGGTTGAAAAAATTATCCTCTCCCTTAAACCGTCAAACTGTCAGGCAGAGGCGTTGCTAGGGGGGGGGATGAGGGGCCTATATCCCTGGGTCTTTTGGTTGTAGCCCCAGATAGAGGCTCAGGGATTACAACCAAAAGGCTATAGCTAGCCCCGAATCCCACCGGTCCCAACATTAGCTTAGCCCCTGATCTTTTCCAGACGTAGCAACACCCCTGCTGTCAGGGAGACAAATGCCCAGCCCAATTTATTAAAGATGCAGCGAGAGACCTCACACCTTTCATAACTAAGCTAATTAATGCCTCCTTCACCACTGGTACCATTCCAAAGAACCTATAGAGTCCGGGGTCCTACCCCTTCTCAACAAAAATCACTAGATCCCATACCCACCACCTATAGGCCGATCATGACAGTGCCTTTCTTACTTAAAATCTTAGACCGGGTGGCCTATCTCCAGATACAGGAGTATTTAGAGTCCAATCATATCCTTGGATCCTTGCAGTTTGCCCCAACACGGCACTGAAACTCCGCTGATCGATCTCAAAGCACAGATCGACCAGCTTAAGGACAGGGGGACTACAGCTTTGCTACTTTTACTGGATCTCTCGGCTGCCTTCGATTTGGTGGATCACAAGGTCTTATCTAATCATCTTGACTCAGCAGCCCATTTTTCACTGGAAGCCATAGCTTGGATCCAGTCCTTTCTGAGCAATAGGACCACGAGGGTCTTCTCGCCATCAGCGGCATCAGACCCTATTCCTGTCACATGTGGTGTGTCACAGGGCTCCTGTGTCTCTCCCACAATGTACAATATATTTACTAAGCCCCTTTACGATGATCTGGACTATCTTGATGTCACCTACACTAACTATGCAGATGACACCCAGATTCTCATACCGCTTACCGTGGAGTATTTGGCCTTGGTAAATAAAATGTCTCATCATCCAGGCATGGATGGCTGTCCATGGACTATGCCTGAATGATGACAAAACCAAGATCATTTTTCTGGGGACTGCTTTTAACCTCAATAAACTTGGCGATAAATACACTTCTTTTAATATTCATGGCAACATCATTAAAGTGGCTAAAGAGGTAAAAACTCTTGGCTTTTACCTCTACTCGCTAAACAGGTCAATGCTATGGCATCAGCTTCTGCATATACATGTAAGTTGATCAGGGAAGGTACACCGTTCCTGTGCAAGATTAGCTGCACCATTCTAGCCCGAGCTTTAATTCTGTCCAAACTGGAATATTGCAACTCACTATACCTGGGAGCTAGCAAGTATATTGTTAACAAGATCCAAATTCTACAGAATAATGCCTCGAGAGCAGCACAGGGTATTGCTAGAAGAGAGCCCATTTCAGATATAAGGAGACAAAAAATGGTTGTCCACTAGCAACAAAATTTTGCTTAAATCCATCTTGTTAATCCATAAATGACTAAACAACGCTGCACCTCGCTACCTCATTGAGAGATTTAACAGAAAAATATTCAGCCGTCCCACTAGGATTGCTACCAATAACTGTCTAGTGGTACCTAGGTTTAAATTGACTAATGCCGGATGGAGCAGCTTCCTAGTCAAAGCAGCTCAATTATGGAACTCCCTCCCCACCTTCTTGAGGGTGGACCAAACCTTTCTGAACTTCAAACATAACACCACTAAATGGCTTAGAGAAAATTAACACTAATTTGTCCTAAAGACTGACTTCTCTTCCATGTACTACCTACTTAACTTTACTGTAAATAGATACCACAAGGTTTATTTTTATGTTGTACTTTAATCTGGTAATTTATGTAATTATGGAAAGATTATTCCTATCGCTTGTACATTCCTGACACACAGACCCTCCTACTGTATGATATCTGCAAACGTTGTAATCCTTTTATGTAACTGTGTAACTATTTCTGTAAAACATTGTATGCCATCCATGTAACTGTGTTACTTCAAGCCGAAAGCATTCATATATCTTCTGCGCCCTGATACCCCTGGGTTTGGCGAGCATTACAAATAAACAAACAAACAAACAAACATATGCAAGTCTAGCGATAAATACAGTTATAGTTGGCAAAATACTTTTCATGTCATTTCAATGGTTTTTAGTGAATCATTCAACTGTCAGAGTTTTGTGTGCCACTATTTGTAGCTGAGTTTCACCCACAAAAAGCTGTGTGGTCCAGTCCTAGTAACTCCCTTTGTTTTGTCTAGGAAGGCTTGACACCTTCCTAGGAGAACATGGTCTACCCCCAGTGGGCTAGTTGAAACCAGAACTTTAAAGTCAGAGATGGAAGCACAGTGGGGAAATTACAACAGGAAGATAATGACTGGGAGGGGGGCACATGCCACACACACTAAAGGTCACTATATTCCCTGAGACACAGCACATGTGTCTTGCTACCTCTGCATGTGGCATAAAAGCATGTACAAAGTAATGGAGTGTAAGTGATTTCAATCCGGCACACACCCAAGTCAACACCTAGCATGTAATGCACAACTGAAATCCTTATTTATTTGTGTCTAAAAGTTCTTTATTCTGAACGATATACCACTCATATCACGCACCTCTCCTGGAACCCCCCCGGTCACACTGAACCAGGAATCAGGCTGGTTTACAAAGTTCAAATATTTATTTATGTATTTACAATTTAATCACACTATGGCCCTCATTACAAGTCAGGCTTTAAGGGTTTAACGGCGCCGTCGGTGCCGTTAACCCTTAACGCCTGATTAAGAGGTCCCGGGTTTTAACGCCTGCTTTTTGCAGGCGTTAAAACCCATGCCGCAAAGTGACCTTGGTGCTAGGTACGTTGCCACAATTTGCCCTATGGGGCAAAAATGGGAATGGGGAAGGGCAAATGGTGAATGGGGAATTTACGCCCCACTCACCTTGGAATTGGGCGGTAATTCCGCCATCCACCATGGCGGAATCCGGCATGGACCATGGTGCTAATTGCTAATTGCACCATGGTCCACCGCCGGACTTGTAATGAGTGCCTATGTTTTTATCGGTACACAATAAACACCAATGGGTGATGTAACAGTGAATAATCTCTTTAATACGCAAGGAGTAATAATGAGCAAAACAATTCAACACAGAAATAATACTTTTGTGTGCGTGTGTGTGTGTGTGCAGATCAGATAGCACTGTGGGTAAAGGTTTCCCATGCACACCCCTCAACCCCCAATATGCAATGTAAACAGACAAGAGGAGAGAGCAGGTATTCAGGAATGGTAGAATTCAAACAAAATAACAATCCCACTTTCCCCCGCAAACACAAGAGAAAACAGAATTGACTGTCAAGTTGTCTGAATGGCTTTTAAAGTTATCTTGAGAATGGATTGGGCAAAAATACTAATATGGTCAAAATTGCTGAAATTTCTATCAATTCTTATGGGAGCCACTTTGGAAGATTGCACACAAACACAAGCAATGATTCAATACCAAGAAACAATTTGAAATCCTAAAATTCAAGTCGGGAGCGATCAAAAGCTGTTTTACATGTGTCAGAATTTCCCAAAAACGTAATTTGCAGCAAACTTTTCACTACGTGATAATCGGGATAATGGGAAAACTGTATTGGGATGAGATTTTAGATGCAATTTAAAGCTGTGGATGTTAGCTACAAGCAGAAGTTGAAATTTTGTTTCTAGCACAACAACTGAGGACGTTATGGATTTTTTAGTGGAGGTCGCTTTTTCGAGATAGGCGCAAGAATGGAAAACGGGAATGTGCTTTTAAAATGAAAAATGGGATTTCTAACACTAGAGGATGACTATGAACAAAACAAATCCCCACAAGAACACAGCCACTTGATCAGAATGACTGCCTGCCCGGGACTCGCCTTCTTCAGATGAGCAAAGATCCGCGCAAAGATAGTTTTGGCAATACTAGTACAGGAGGACGATAGGAGGGATAGGATAGAGAGTTTAGACAATTCAAAAATACTAACAATATGGGTTCTGAATACAAGATAGGATGGATTTAAGATAGGGATTGGACCAAGCAAGGTACATATGCTAGTGACACAGTTCTATCTATAGATACTCACTAGATATGTTTTTAAACAGAACCATCAGGATTCTGGTCCATCAAGATTCTGGTCAGGGAATTGGATCTGGTTCTAAAACAGACAGCTGGGCACATTGGATTGGATCTGCAATCAGCAAGGCGCTCTGGTCACAGCACGGCACAGGACTGGACGGGATCTGTAATGGGTCTGGTCACAGCACGGCACAGAACTGGATTGGATCTGCCCTTCTTGGTTCTGATGAGGATTATTTCAGCAGGCAAGCAGTACAGTGCAGCCCGGCTGTATTTTGATGCTCCCCTTAGGTCTGTGGGGTTCTGGTTCTGGAATTTGAGGCCTAGCTGAAAATGGTTCAGCTATGCAATGGGTTTCTGCATTGCCAAGTGTCTGGAGTCTGGAGCAAGGAAGATGGAGAGTTCTTCAATAGGGTGCTCCGCCAGTGTCAGGATAGTGGGTGAATCTGTCTGTCCTTTTCAGTGGTGAGCTATCTCTATTTATGCTATGATAAAGGGGTTTGTGAGTCTCCTCTCTGCCTTGATAGGAGGAGAAAAACAGGGTGTCACCTTTATGGTTATGAGGCTGAGGATACACTCCTAGCCCCTTGAACACAAAATCTACTTTTGTCACCGTACATATTTACACATGTGCAACCTCTATAAGAATCACATATCCAGATTACATATTTTATATAGTAGCTATCCCTCGTAGCCCTGGGATCTTGGCTCTGCTTTTCACAGAATTTTGCCCTTTTCATCCAGAACACAATGTCCAATTTATGAGCAGATTTCTACAAGTGTGCGCGTTGAACATGGGCCTAAGTGTATAAAGTTTCATACTTCTAGCAGCAATACCTTTTGTGTAAAATCACATTTTCTGACATTTTTTTCCATTATCATTGCTGTTATTTCTATATTTTGCACGATTTTACATAGCAAGTTACCAGTCTTTTTAAAATGTGTCTTTTGTCCTTGTTAAGCAACAAATGGTTGTATAGCTCCACCCCTTTGGTCTCTCCCTGGGAGCCCAGGAGCCATCCCCCTTTGTTTTCTCTTGGCAGAGGCAATTTACGACTGTCTTCGCACTTCGCATTTCCTTAGGAGCTGCTGTTCATTGTTCCTCATGCCTCTGTAGGCCAGGTTCTTTCCAAACCCTATAATTACCGCTTAGGTGTGATTTCCTGCTGGAGAGGAAAGGGCCTCTGTGAGGAAACCTGGTATTCCAGTATGGTTGGCTTTAGCCAGGCTTGAATTTCAATGTTAATTCTGTTGCATTTTTCCTTAGCTTAAAGCAAACTTGTGATTTCAAAATAGCAGCTAGAATTCTCATTCTAGGTTTTAAACCATGGAATTAAACAATTACAACATAGGTCACTCTCAGTAGCAGGTCCCTTAGATTGCAAACATTTGATTTCAGTTTATATCCATTTTTAAAGTTTAATCAGCAGCCTGCAGCCCTCTGCTGCACAGAGATTTTGACATCCACAGATGAACTACTTTTGCTGTGGAAATCCCTTTATGCTTTCAGCTTTTCAGGACCTTGCAAGTTTACAATGATTTCTTAAACTAAGTGAATTTTAGCACCCAGCAAGAATTCTGGATGTTTGAGGGTGTTTTGTACCAGCATTCTGCAGTTTCAGCCACAAAGAAACAGGGTTTAAAGCAAGATTTTGGGGTTACAGTTAGCAAAGCACTGCCCCTTCCTTCTGTACTCCATTTTCACATGTTGTGGAGCCCAGTGACATATTTTGGGAGTGAGATCTCTGTTCCACCACTGACCTCATGCGTGGCAGATTGGACAGCCATCTTTTCGGGCATTGCAAAGTGCGATTTTCAGAGGTTTTGGCGCGCACAATGGTTTTGCGGCCATTTTGATGTTTCTGGCACCATCAAAACACAGTGATGGTGCAGAGCAAAAAGTGTGTTTAAACATCCCACAGGAGAACATGTCTACCTGACATCAGGTTTTAAAATAAGAGACAACCATCCATGTAATGTTTTCACTTGTGGGACAATCCATACTCCTGCCACATTCACCTATCACAGCCCCCCATGGCCACCATCCCATACATGCAAGCATCATGCTGCACCAGATGGGTGTAGTGTGAGCAGATGGCAAAAGGACATGTTCTTCAAGATTACACTTGATCACTCCACCTCATGTGAATATCATTTAAGAACAACACAAAAAAACATATATTCGCATGCCTTGGAGAGCAGCCAGAGCTTGCCTCCACTACTTGACCACATGCAACAAAGTTCAGTGTGTGCCCCACTCTGTCCCTTACAGCTGTTGCATTGTGGCAATGAGCCACGATGGAACAAACATGTTGTACACCACCAGTTAGTGGTTAACATACTGCTATCTCATCCATGCCTTTCTAACAATGCAGGAGCCAGTTCACTTTGTGTACCTCGTCAAAAACAGGTCCACCCATGCTCCTCCAAAACTATCAAGGACCACATCGACTCCTTGGCTCCTGCCCTGGCTGACTTCTGCAATCACTCCTTCGCCTCTGGAGTCTTCCCATCCCCCCTCAAGCACTCCCTTGTGCACCCCCTTCCTAAGAAACCCTCCTCCGACCCCTCCTGCCCGGCTAACTATCACCCAATCTCTATCACTCCCTTCCTAGGCAAGCTCCTGGAGAAACTGGCCATCTCCCAGCTTAATCTCCATGCTGAATCTGTTGGTATTCTTCACCACGACCATCAGTCTGGCTTCAGAGCTGCCAGAAGCACGGAAACTGCTCTCCGGAACATCCGTGAGGACCTGATCTCGAACCTTGACTCAAACACTCCTTGTGTTCTCATTTTGCTTGATCTCTCCTCTGCCTTTGATACTGTCAACCATACCATCCTGCTCAACCGTCTCCGTGATAACCTGGGTATCACTGGTCAGGCTCTGGCGTGGCTGTCCTCTTTCCTCTCCAATCGACCCTCCCAGGTCCAACTGGGTCCTTCCTCTCTGACATCTTTTTCTCTACCTGTGGTGTCCCCCAGGGATCTAACCTCTCTCCCTGGCTGTTCAACCAGTACTTGGCACTTCTTGCCCACCGCATCGCCACTCTCTGCTCCAATTTTCAGTGCTATGCGGATGATACCCAGCTCATTTTCAGGCTACCCTCGGCTTCCTCTTCTCCTTCCCTCATCTCTGACTGTCTTTCTGCTATCCAGAATGGTGTGCCACCAATGACCTCTGCCTTAATGCCAGTAAGACTGAGATTCTACTCATCGGCACACCCAATCCCTCCTTCCCTGCAGCTCTCTGGTAGGCCTCTCTTGGCCCTCTTCCTGCTCCTACGTGCAAGGCTAAAAACCTTGGGGTCATCTTTGACTCCACACTCTCTTTCTCTCATCACATATCTGACGTCTCTAAGAAGTCACACTACCAGCTTCACCTCCTCAGAGGTATCCTTCCTTTCCTCTACTTCCACCAGAAGCTCACTGTCTCTAGAGCCCTGGTTCTCTCAAAGCTGGACTACTGTAACAGCCTCTATCTGAATCTTCCTGCCTCTACTCTCCGCCCTTTGCAACTCATCCAGAACAGGACTGTGAGACTTGTCCTTGGCCTCAAGCCCAGGGACCGTATCTCTCCAGGACTCAAATCGCTACACTGGCTCCCAGTGGCTGTGAGGATTAAGTTCAAAACCCTCTGCATTGTCCACAATGCTTTCTGGGGCCTCGGGCCAAAATACCTTCAACTCTCTCTTCCTAAATATCTTCCTTCTCGTGCTCTTCGCTCATCTACCTCCAACTCCCTCAGGGTCAGCCGCTTCTCCAAGCAACGACTTGGGGGTAGATCTCTCTCCGCTGCAGGGGCCTCCGTCTGGAACAGCCTTCTTGCCTCCCTGAAACTTGAAGAGAACCATCTCCGGTTCCTGAAGCACCTCAAAACCTTCCTCTTTGCCTCCGCTTTCTCTCCCCCTCTCCCCTGTTAATATTACTGAAACTGCACTGAATCTGCATCAGGGCCACTCACCTAACGCGGTCCGTGGCCCTGCCACTCTCCCCTGCACTGTCTCTGTATCCCTACAGTCCCTCCCCCCAGCACTTGTCTGCACTTATCTTGCACTTACCACCAGCTGGCCCTTATTATTTATCTTGTTCTACTAAACCTGTACTGCACTTCTCCCCTCCCTTTCCCCCTTGCACTTTTCCCTTCCCCCCCACCCTGCGCTTGCGCAATCTGAATGACACCTGGCCTTGTAGGATCGATGCCTGTCTCCCCTTGTTCCCCTCCCTGCCTCGTCGCGCCTTGAAACACTTGTGTATAGGCGTGTTATAAATGCCATATCATATCATATCATACCTACTAGCAGCTTGGATCTGGGCCTCCAGGTCAAGGACCTGTGCATGAAGCTCTTGGTTCACCTTCTCCAGGATCTGGACCTGGAGTAATGTTGCTTGATGGCAGCCACGAGAATGGAGCATGGACATACCTTTCCTAATATGAGTAAAGGGGAACATTTGGCAGTGAAGACACTACTCAATAATCAAGATATTGTGATCTGAAAGGCTGACAAGGGTGGAGCCATAGTGATCCAAGATAGGTGTGCGTATGTGTAAGAGTGTGAAAGACAATTGACAGATGCCATCTGTTATAAAAAACTGACCGTCGACCCTACAGAAAGACTTCAACACTTGATAAGACACAAAATCGGAAAAGCAAAACAGAGAGGTTGGATTTCGAAAAATGATGGCGAGTTTCTGGGGATGGATAAACCTAAGACCCCACAGTTCTATACCTCACCTAAAATTCACAAGGCTTTAGCGCCCCCTCTGGGACGTCCGGTTGTTTCTGGAGTGAATTCAATTTTAGAACTCTCTCACGCTTTGAGGATGTATTTTTACAACCTATGGTGAAAGGAATGACCTCATATGTGCAGGACACCACGCAAATAATTAAAGAAATAGAAGGTTTGAATTTCAACCCAGAAGAAGAACTTCTGTTAGGAATAGATGTGGTGGCATTATATACGAGCATCCCACAGGGGACATCTATTGACATGCTAGAAGAACGGCTGCTCCTCAACCAGATTGAGACTAAGACACCGTCTCATTTATTCTGCGGACATTGCGCATTTAAATAAAGCCTTTTAACATCAGAACACAGGATTGCAATCGGGGCAACCCTAGCACAGAGTGTTGCCAATTTATATATGGAAGCCTTCAAAATGTGCAGAATTTATGGAGACAATAATCCCTTTAAAAACCAGGTGCATCTATGGCGGCGCTATATAGATGACATTCTGGTTGTATGGAGAGGGACTGAAGTTGAGGCAAGACAGCTCTGTGAGTGGATTAATGGGCAAGACAGATATTTGAAATTCACCTGCAATAGGAGTACAAATACTCTTAACTTTCTAGATATTACCATCCTTGCCAATGAAGTAAACAAAGTACTGTTTGTAAGACCCTACCATAAATCGACAGACCATAACACACTGTTTCATTACAGCAGCTCCCATCCACGACATGTAAGAGACAATCTACCATTAGGGCAATTTCTGAGACTGAAAAGGAATAGCACACTGAGACAAGATGTTAAGAAGGAAGCATCTGACCTTAGTGAGAGGTTACACAACATAGGCTATCCCGAGAAGGTTAAGTTCCAAAGCTCAGAAAAAGGCAAGTAACAACAACCATGAGTCCCTTTTGGAATATAGAGAAATGCGATTATCCAAAAGAGTGGATGAGAAACCTGTGTTTGTGAATACTTTCAGCAATTTGTCAAATCACATAAAGAAAAGTTTGAATACAAATTGGAAGATGATGGAAAAAGGCAAAGGGCCAATTGCGAAACCGATCATAGTGTTTAAAAGGAGTACAAATTAGAAAGATCAGGTCACACGAAATGACATCAGTTTGGGGCCAGAAAGACAGATGAACTTGACAGAGACATGGGGCATGCCACAGGTAAGTGGTCACTCACTGGGTGGGACGTGCTAATGTTGTTCCCAGACATTTAGAAGCTCAGAGGTAGACATAGGACTGTGCAGACCTTGGAAACAGATGAGCTTCACAAACTTTGATACGAAAAATTGTCATATATGGCATTTGGTGTCCGTGTAAAATATGTTACCTGGGCTGAACAGAGAGAAACATGAAAACAATGGTAATAGAACACAAAAGCTGTGTTAAGTATCGAGTTTGAACCACACTCTTAGTGGCTCACTGCATTGAGTTCATCCATACTGCAGATCAAATTAAGTAGACAGTCTTATCCCAAGTGACAACCGGAACGATCTGAGCAGTGAAAAAAGGAAATTACGGGCTAAGGAACAACAAATGATTTTTCTGACTGGAAGCACTGATAGAGGTTTCAATGAACAGATTACATGGTTAGACCATTGATAAAAAATGTAAATAAATGCATGAACACCTTCAGTGCAGCACCCTTGACCCTTTGGTTTAAATCGGAGTCCTGCTTTAATTTCGTAAACTTTCACCAACTGGCCGTGTCCAGCAATCCCGAAATAGAACGTTACCGTAGTCCAGACACATTTAATGAGAGAGAGAAAAGTACACTACGTTGGTGTGCAAGCATATTATAGTGAAGAAATACACATATTAACTAGAAATATATGCGAGGTTTTAGACCTATAAACACACAGATGATGAACAAGGAAACATGATTTAACAAAGTGCGGAAATAAATGTTGAAGAACATCGTCATAGTATTACCAGCAGGGGTCGCTATTCCTATTTGAAAAAGAACCACAGAGATGTTCGAGAACATAGAACTAGGACTAAGAGACAGTGGAGGCCAGTGGAAGGTGAAGTGTAAATTGTACAAGGCCGTCTCGGAATCACCCAAGGGATCACTGGTAAGCCGCTCTTCATAATCGAATAAAAGCCACTATAAATCTAGGTATATAGACTTAAAGTGTGGCATGAAAAATGCCAGATGTAGCGGATAATAAATAACACCCATGGGAGCTGTGTTCACTTGCCCTGTAAACACAGAGGGCCTCATTACGACCCAGGCGGTAAGTTACCGCCTGGGTCGTACCTTTACCACCATGGCGTAAACTACGTTTACGCCATGGTGGTTGGCGGACTTACTGCCCCATTCCGAGGTGAATGGGGCGGTAAGTCCCCATTAACCCATTTACCCTTCCCCATTCCCATTTTTGCCCCATAGGGCATAATGGGAGTGGGGAAGGCGTTAATTACGCCACCGTAAATTACGGTGGCGTAATTAACAACAAGGTCCCTTAGCGCCATGGATTTTAACACCTGCTAAAAGCAGGTGTTAAAACCTCCATGGCGCTAAGGGACCTCGGAATCAGGCGGTAAGGGTCGGCGCTGTTTACGCCGCCGTAAACCCCTTACCGCCTGGGTCCTAATGAGGCCCAGAGTCACAGAAGTTGCAGATTGCAGATAGAGTGCGAGCGAACAACTCAGAAGTAAATGATGTGGGGAGGCTATACATTGAAAGAATGGTGCCATAGCGAATACGCAAAGTAGGTTCCTAGTGATTGCATCGACAGCTAAACCATCGACAACCATACCATTGACAAAAAAGCATCTTAAAAAAAAAAACACTAAATGCATTTTTTTATGGGGGGGGGGTTCCGGCCCAACCCCGCTTTTTAAACCATTAAAACACTTTTTTTAACTAAACCGTTTACCATTGAAAAAATGCATTTGATGTTTTTTTTTTCGATGCATTTATTTCAATGTTATGGTCTGTCGGTGCTTTGTGTTACATCTGGCCCCTCGGCCCTCACATGCATACGCGCACGCACACAGATCAATGAGGACACGGGACGCGATGTTGCTTGCTACGCGTGCGGCAACTGCCGCACGGACGCAGTTTATTCAACTGCGCATGCGCGGGTCCATAACGAGGTCCACGCATGCACGCTACGTCCAACTGGGACATCACATCCCTTTTCAACTTTAACCAAAACAAGGTAAACCTTCGGGGTGTGCATACCCCTGCTCAACTGGTGTCCGTGTGGGCGGGCGCATGAATAACTTGGAGTCTCACCTTACGTTTCTCAGTTCAGTCACCTGAGTCCAGGACGTAGTCCTTGAGATGCCCTGGTAGTCTCCGCTCGCTGCGGACCGGGTACCTTGGCGAGATGGTGGGTGGAGTAGAACACTCCAGTTCAGAGCTAGCGGAGTCCCTGTTCTGCTCGCCCTCCTGATCTCCAGGTGGGCCCTCCCGACCGATGGATTCCTCTGAAGCCCCGTTCTCAGCGGGTGTTTTGATTCTTTTGAAGAACGACCGGTTGCGCGTGACTGTTCCTCGGTCGCAGGCTGCCGTCACCATTGTGCCCTTTACATGTGTTACCTTCCACGGGCGTGGCTCAAATGGTAGGGACAGTTTCCACTCGGGGTACCGGTTTTGGACCAGCACTGTGTCCCCTACTCGCACCTCCTTTTCCTGCAGACCCCTCCGATCACTTTCTTTGTCGTTACGCCTAGCCCGTTCTTCCTGGACACCCTCGTTGTTTATTATCTCTGGCAGACGGCCTTCCTCTTCCGGTAGCATTCCCCTCGGGCATCGTCCAAACAGTGCTTCGGCGGGAGCCACTCTCGTGGACTGGTGGGGTGTCGTGCGGTATTCTCTTAGAAACTCCACTAGCTTTCTCTCCAGGTCTTCACCGCCACTAGCGTAAATTCTTAGGACCTTATTAAGAGTCCGCATCATTCTCTCGGCCTCCCCGTTGGCTCGCGGCCAGAGTGGGGACACAGCGGATGCCGGATCCCCCTTTCCCGGAGGTAAGTTGCAAACTGGCTGTCCGTGAACGGCAGCCCGTTGTCTGAGTACAGTAGATCCGGGAACCCATGCGTGGCGAACATTTTGTCTAATGCCTTCGTGGCGAACTCTGTCGCTGTCGACTCTACCACCTCCACCTCGGGGTACCTGGACCATTGGTCAACTGCTACCAGAAAGTACATGCCACGACCAGTCGAGCCGAAGTCCACGTGGACAGTTCCCCATGGTTTGCTGCTACGCTCCATCAACCTTATCGGCGGGGCTCTGTCTCCTGGGGCTGCTGCTTGGCACACCACACATCTCCTCACAAAGCTCTCCATTCGCCCCTCCAAGTCCGGGAACCATACTTTGTGTCTCAGCCGAGCCTTCGTTTTGACCACCCCCTGATGACCAATGTGGGCCAGTTCGAGTACCCTTGTCCTCAGTGCCCGTGGGATGACGATTTGTCTCCCTCGAAGTATTAGCCCATCGTCTGAAACGGAGAGTTCATCCCTCACTTTCCAGAGTGCTTGGAGGTCGCTCTGGGCCTCTGCTTGACGGCGCAAGTTGTTATGCAGTACCTCCCTCCAATCACCACTCCTCACGGCGGTCTTGATGATGCTAAAAACCTCGTCCTTGGAGCATTCTGTCGCAATTGCAACTGTTGAGATAGCCATTGGAAGGGACCCTTCCACCACCTGACACAGCAGCCCGTGGCACTCGTTTGCCCCAATGTCGGTGACAGAATTTTCCTTGCTGAGGTGGCGCGACAGGTAGTCGGCCGGGTTGTTCGTTCCTGGTCGGTAAATTAGTTTCACCCCATACTCCATCAGGGCCAGCATCCACCTTTCGATCCTGGGGGGCGGCTTGGATGATACGCCCGCCAGTATGGGCAGTAGCGGCTTGTGGTCAGTCACCACCACGACAGGCCTGCCCAGAATGTACAAACGGAAATGGCGACAGCCCCACAGGATGGCCAACGCCTCCCGTTCGATCTGCGAGTATCTCATTTCCGTGTCCGAAAAAGCCTTACTTGCATAGGCGATGGGACGCATGTCCCCGCGTTCATCGGGTTGCAGCAGCACAGCCCCTACCCCAACTGGACTCGCATCGACCACCACCTCCGATTCCACCTTGGGGTTGAAGTATGCCATGGTGTCCCCATCGGATAGGGCGTTTTTCAGGGTCTGTAATGCCTCTTGTTCACCGGTGCCCCATTTCCACGCGGCGTCGTTCCTCGTTAGCACTCTGAGTGGTTCTGCCAGCGACGCTAGCCCTTTGATGAAACGCCCGCAGTAAGTTACCATCCCCAGGAAGCTCCTTACTTCCATGGGAGATTGGGGGGGGCGGCTTCCTTAATGTCCTTCACTTTGGCTGGGTCAGGCGACACACCGGCCGCATGGAAGATGAATCCGAAGAAACCAATACGGTCCTTGAAGAACTCGCATTTTTGTCGATGAAGGGTGAGCCCTAAGTTCTTCAGTCTCTGGAGCGTGTTCTCCAACCTCTTCATGTGCTCCCTTTCCGAGTCCGCGAAAACTAAGATGTCGTCGCTCATGTTCAATACCCCTTTTAGGCCAGCCAACGCCCCCCTGATGGTGTTCTGGAATACTTCGGCAGCTGACGAGATACCGAAGCTCAGGCGTTTAAATTGGTATAGGCCGTCATGCGTCGTGAAAGTTGTTATGAACCTGGAGTCCGGGTGCAGTTCAAGCTGATGGTAGCCCGCTCGTAGGTCGAGCTTTGAGAAGACTCTTGCCCCCTGAAGCTCTCCGATAATGTCATCTAGAGTTGGAGTAATGTGCCTCTCTCTCTTGATCGCGGCGTTTGGGAGGCGCATGTCCACACAAATTCTCACCGCCCCGGGCTGTTTCGGCTTGGGAGCCACCACAATTGGTGACACCCAGGGTGTCGGCCCCTCCACTCTCTCAACAATGTCCATATTTACGAGTGATCGGAGTTCCTCCTCCACCTTCTCCCTTAGGTGGAACGGAATCCTACGGTGCTTGAGGGCTGTCGGTCCGATGGACTCGTCGATATGCAGGCGCACTGGGGGTGCTTTAAGCTTCCCTATACCCTCGAAGATGCCCGAGAACTTGTCCAACAGCGTTTCAATGTCGATCTGGTATACTCCATATGCAAAATGAACCAAATTGAGGGCCTCCGACGCAGCACAGCTGATAAGCGAGTGAGGGCTAACGTCCGTGACAAAGAATTTTACCTTGATGGTGCTTTCCCCCCTCGACACTGGTGACATGAATACACCCTTGAGTGGCAACGGGGTGTCTCCTCCAAAAGTAAATATCTTCGCCATGGACTTGTCCAGTGCCGGCGGGCCTGGGAGTTTTAGATAATCTTCCACCGCCAGCACGCATATGGATGCTCCGGTGTCGATGAGGATCTGCGTCGGCACGCCCAGTATGTCTACCACACACCTGGGTTGTCTCCTCCGTTTGCTTTCAGAGGCAATGTTTGAAATGAAAAACACTTTTTCTTCGTCCTCCTCCTCTTCTTCTTTTTCTTCTGCAAGTTGCAACCTCCGCACCTCCTGTTCGAGAGCTGCGATGCTGCGTTGCCTTCTGAAACCGCTGCCCCTTGTTCTCGCGGGGCCTCTCTGAGTAGGTACAGGAGCAGGGGCGCGACACATGCAGGCGTAGTGCCCCGGTCCATTGCACCGTCCGCAGGATCTCGTGTTTGCAGGACACTCCTCTACATGTGGCAGGTCATATCCGCAATCTTGGCAGATTGATCCGGGTGCAGTGTGATATCTGTTCTCCATTGTCTTCAGGACCCACTTATCCTTCAGCTTCGTCTTTTTGTTTACGGCAAAAGCTTCCTCCCTTGCGCTTGGCCTGACTGCCGCGTCCATGCTCGCTCCTCTGGATTCTGCCAGCTCGTACGTCTGGCCACTATCTAGTATCTGCTGCAGTGTCCACCCCGGCTCTCTCAGCACTTGTCGCCGCAATTTACCTGAGCTGCAGCCCTGGAGGACCTGGTTCCTTATCATCAGCTCGTCGTTGTCCCAGCGACATGTGTTGGCTATCATTCTCAGTCTGGCGCAGAATTGATCGAGAGACTCTTCCTCCCTTTGCTTCTCTCTGCAGAACAAAAATCTTTCATAGTCGACATTCGACTGTGGGATGAAGTGGTTTTCTAGCGCAGTCTTGACAGTGTCGTACGTGACTACTGGCAGGGTGAATGATTCGTAGATGCGCATAATGTCCAGCCCGGCCGAATACAGAAGGGTCGCCCTTTTTGCATCGTTGTTGGTGGTTCCGGTCGCTGTAAAGTACATCTCTAACTTCTTGACCCATAGTAGCCACCTGGGTCCTAGTTTGGACGAGGGCCCTGACGTGTCAAACTCCTGCATGGGCAGCAGCGACCCCTGTTGTGTCCTCACCGCTCTTGTCGCCACTTCTGTCTCTTCGTCGCTACTTGCCATCTTCACAGGTCGCACAGGCACCTCTGGGTGTGTTAGAGGCCGCAAACCTGGCTGGTGTAAGTCTCGACGTACCTCCTGCTGTTGTCTGTCGCCTTATCCTTGTGTCCGGCTTTTTTTCTCTTTTTTTTTGGATTGTCCCCAAGTTGTTGGGGACAATCAAGTGTTCCAAAAATTATCCCTTTCTTCTCCTTGTAGCAGCGCACGAGCACCTTTTCAGGCCGCTACTGCTCTGAGGAGAAAACGTTTGTGCTCGGTCCGCGTCGTGTCCTCGCGTGCCGATGTGGATTGTGTGCCCACGTACGCTGGGCGAACGCTGTGGCGGCAATCCCGCCTCGTCGCCAGTTGTTACATCTGGCCCCTCGGCCCTCACATGCATACGCGCACGCACACAGATCAATGAGGATACGGGACGCGATGTTGCTTGCTACGCGTCCCGGCGGCAACTGCAGCACGGACGCAGTTTATTCAACTGCGCATGCGCGGGTCCATAACGAGGCCCGCGCATGCGCGCTACGTCCAACTGGGACGTCACACTTTGTATTCGATACAATGACCGGATACCCGCAAGGTAAAATATTTACAAAGGTTAAAGGGCCTGTTGATACTCGTGCAAGCAACGAATGTGTAATTGTTATTTTAACAGGACAACGTAACTAATGTAGTCTATAATCGTCATTGCTTTACAGATATGTGAGCATAGATCCGGACATTGGCGAGACTGAGGCATCCCATGTGCCAACAAATGGGTAGCTGTTTCCGAACAAACTATTCAGGTTGCGAGTAGGAAGTCTGATACCTGCCTACTGAAGACAATCATGAGAAAGATGTATTTTGGAAAGAACAAACAACAAAATTGTTAGCAAAAATGTAACTCGGGTCTAGAGCTGAGGTGTGGTCAATCAATATGGAAAGGGTTAAAGGCTATATATTTATATAGCACCCCTATCATTCCACAACAAACGGAGGCGGATGTTGTTTCCGTTGTGATAAAAAGGGTCTCTTATACAGTTTTCAATCTAATGATATGGTGCTATTGCAAATGGAAGGGTGGGTGCGAGATGGGGACGGATACACACAAACAGTACTTGGTGATCTGAAAATAAGGGGTGGTACAGCCCATAGCTTCACATGGCAATTAATGCCATTGTTCATGTCGTTTCAGAGAAGGTGAAAGAGTCTCTCAGGAATAATAACAATAGTGCACAGCTTCACATTAAAGAGAAGAAGTGATGGGTGTGGTCACACAAAGTTTATACAGATGGCTAATTGAGCTATAGTGGGAGTATACGAACCCCTGAAGAAATTCCTATTGACGTTTTTTAATGTATAGAGAGAAGAATGAAACATGCTGGGTGAAAGAGGTATCAAGTGTGGAATGAGTGAATTGAGTTTAGGTACGAGTGAATAGCTATGTTTAGCTTATAGCAATGTTATTGTGGTGTCAAAACTAGTAATTTACTAGTTTAACAATTTTGAAGAGCCGATGACCGCTTTTCCATATTCAGGATTACAGTAGTGGTGGTAATAGATGTTTAGACACAATTACTAGTGCCGGTCTATTTTTTTAATTATATATTTGTGTACCAATAAATTGTTATTTTTGTAGTTCGGGATTCTGCGTATTTTCTAGATGCGACTATTTACCTTCACTTTTACTACTGCTACTTCTAGTCCCTTGTTGTATTAGTGTAATTGTAAGGCTAGCTTCCTGTAGAGGTGTTGCACAAGAGGACTTTAAACAACCCTCAAGTCTCTTATTGTTGTGAGGCCACGAGCAAGGACCTCCAAACTGTACCCTGCTTCAATGGCACCCTCGCCATCTTCTGTTTCTAGAACCTTACGCAATGGCAGTGCTTCTTGACATTCTCAAAAGTATACACTGTGACCTCTTCCTGTTGATGGAAGCCATGGTTTCTTCCCAGATCCTTCAACAGACAGAGGCTCCAAGCTACTTGTCAGCACTGAAGAGTGACTTGTAATTGATCAGACAAGGATTGGCCCAGAAGTTGCCAACCCTCGGTCTCACCACCGTGACAGTGTAAGATGATAGAGAAGCCAATGCAGAGGTGAGGCTAGCAGGGGTGACAGTGGGTCCTGAGAGTACCTGAACAGAGGAGCAGCGATGGAGCCGTGGGGGTGTTGGTGTACAAATGAGGCAGACAATCTCATCAGGGGGAGTAGATTGTGAAATAATCCACAGTGAACCAGCAGGAGGTGGCAGGGTATTGAAGCCACGCCCCTGGACGCTCACACCAGATAAAATACAGCCTCGTAGGGAAAAAGGCCCAAGGCACTCCTACAAGGATAACAAGTATTTATTTCTACAAAAAGAACTGTGCTGCCACAGAACGTTCTGAGGTCCGTTGGCATGGGTGGTACATTATAAGCACAAACAGTGTCACTAGTGACGTCAAAATATATAGTACAATTCTACAATACGGATTGGCGGAGGACTATAACTGTAGGTCCTGCTCCATATGGGATGCCAGGCCATCTGTCCATCTTTGTTCACTCAGGGATGGCTCGGGGGAGAACCGATGTCACCCTAACTCACACACACTTCACTCACTTCCAGACAGATCAGCAACTCCCAAGGTCCTCCACCTACATTTTAGGCTATAATTGTGATGCTACCCTGCTCTTCACAGCACAAATCACTTGACCCATTTGTGAAGGCGCAATTGCCTTGCCTTCTGATCTTAGCGATTGATCGTGGGGTGTAAAAGATTTATGGTCGGTGGTCTCGGTTTGGACAGTGCCCTGGCATGCGGGGTGAGGGGAGGCAAGGGATGCAAGCATGACAAAGCTGTATTTCTCATGTGGGGTTCATTGGGGGCCGGAGGGCCTTGCTATCTGCTTCGTGGGATGGTACTGCCAAGAGGCGCTTGGCTTCCTTCTCATGACTTTGCAGGGCGTTTATTCCCAAGGCATGAGGGCCTGTAACTTTCTGAACAATGGAGGAGGATGTGGGTCTCTCATACGTGCTCATGTAAGGGGCCTAATACTAATGCACAAAATACTGTTTGCCACGCTGGGGCCTAACTTCTAAGATGGCTGCCGCTTGCCAAGATGGCGTTCACACCCTCATCTACCAAATAGCTTATAATGCATGCACCAATGTGATCATGCACCCCCGCCCTATATGAGCACCCCTTTCCACCTGCGCCCTGAATGTGCTCTATTCGCGTCTAGTTCTTGTTGGGTATGGCCTAGGGGGTGGGATGACCCTCTCTCCTTCCCAAAAGTATGTGATTAAACAGTCACTCCAGGACAGTGAAAGTGGCCAGCCCCCAATGACAGGTTACCAGGCAGCAGGAGTTATCATGCAGAGAAGTCAAATAAGGCAGGAGGAGGCATCAGATCAGGCAAGGCAGGAGGCTAAGCAAGATACAGATGGCATCAGGATGCCAGGCCATTGGTCCATCTTCATCTATCCATCTTTGTTCACATCGGTGCTGCTGGGCTCGTCATCCGTGGTGAGCTGACCTAACAATTAATTAGCTACTATGACACACACTTTTATTCTTGCGATTGTAACAATGCACCTGGCTGATACAGGAATGGGCTCTGGGGAGAACGGAGGTCACCTTAACTCACACACACTTCACTCACTCCCAGCAAAACTTGCAGGGTGTGCATACACAGATTAAGTCTGCGTGATCACATGCATAAGTAGTAACGAGCACAGCACCATGAGTCAGAGGGAAAAGCCGTGGAATGAGAAGGGGGTAACAGAAAGAGAATGTGCCAACTAAGTAGAACGGGTGAACTAAAGAAAAGGGGCGAACTAAAGAGAAGGGGCCAAAAAGAGAGATGGGGCCAACAAAAAAGAAGTGTCCACCAAGGAAAAAATATTCACAGTTGAAGAGCTGGTCATCCTCACAGACTTTGTGCATGATCATCAGTGGGACCTCTATCCTTGGACAAGCAGTACTCTCTCACTTAACGGACGCATGTGCCTGTGGCAGGTGATATAAAAACAATTCTGTGGGGTGGAACATCACACCACTGTGGAATTTTACAACCGCTAGGGAGATCTGAATTGGAGAACAAAGGAAGAATTGAGTTGTGCTCAGTCAACAGGTAGAGGATCTCCCCAGATAGAGGAGCAGACCAAAATCAAAGGGGTGGTCCGTAGCATCATAACAAGTGAGCAGGTTGTTGGAAGCATGGACACCAATCTGGTCATATCAGGTGAGCAAGATATGTGCATGATGTTTTTGTAGTTGGACGTACGTTCAATGTGATCATACATTTATTTATTTACAGGAAGGAAAAATGCTCTTTTGATTACAAAAAAAAAAATATTTAAGAAATCAGGTTTGTGGGAAGCAGTGAGTTTCTTACAATGCATTGAATTCGTTTGACATTCTGACCACATTGTGGAGGGGAGTAAATGGCACAGGCAAAGGGACAATGCATGGGCGGATTTATAAGGATGAAGGACAAACAACATTAGACATTAGACATTGTTCGGCAGTATGGCAATCTGTGTTAGGGATGTGACCATGATGGATGAAGTGCTAGGGTGGAGGAAGAGAAAGTGATGGACAGAAGCAGGTTAGAGGCAAGGGAAAAAGGTTAGCTAGAAAACAGATGGGAGGTAGGTTAAGAGGGTAACTCGGAGGCGAGGACATAGATTTTTAGTTTGGTTTTGAAGAAATCAGTGTGGACTGTTTCTCGGATGTTCGGGGAAACAGAATTCTATGCAAGGGGAGCAAGAAGAGAGCAAGTGTGTCAGCGTGAGGAAGCACAGGGAGGGTGCGGTGCCACAAGAGTAGTCGAAGAGGCTTGTAGAGTGCGTTAGACGGGGATAGATATGGTGGTTCCTTACCATGGATAGATTTGTGACCCAGAATTTATTTGAAATCTGGCCCTCTTTTGCTTCATCAGCCATCCAGCCTGGTGATGGCACGAGGCAGCAGGTGTTAAGTGAAGAAGTTCAAACAGAGTGGGGACCCCAAAGAGGATACTGGCACAGTAGTCCAGTTTATAGAACACAAGAGTGATTAAGAGATGCTTGGCAGTGTTGAAAGGAAGGAGGTGCTGATTTTCCTAATATTTAGGAGGTTGAGATGAGCCACTGTTGCAGTATTGGAGATGAAAGTAGAGAAGATGTGGGATGGGTCATATATGATGCAGAGGTTTAAGATGAAGAAGAGTAGGGGAGAGTGTGGGAACAGGATAGGCAGTGGAAGACATGAGAGAGAGTATTTGGCAGGGAAGAAGAGCACCTCTGTTTGGTTACATGAGCAGGTGCAAATAATTAATGGCTGAGAGACCATTGGAAATGTTGATAGAGGGATTAGAGGAGAGTTCAGAAAAAGAGTAGAAGATTTGGGTGTCATCTGCAAAGAGTTGGTACGAGAATCCAAAGGAGAAGATTAGTGCCCAAGGAGAAGAGGTTGTAAAGAAGAGGGGACTCAAGACAGAGCCATGTGGAACACCAACAGTAAAGATGAGTGAGTTGAGAGGGGTTTCTCTAGGAGACAGAGAATTGGCAAGATGTCAGGTAGGATTCAATCCAGACAATGGCTCGTTCGTGAATCCCACGAAAAGAGAGAGTATTAAGTAGATTAGAGTGATTGACAGTGTCAAAGGCAGTGGACAGGTCAAGGAGAATTAGGATAGAGGATAGGTCGGAGAGCTTAGCAGAAGCAATGAAGTTGGACACATTCATGAAAGCAGTTTCCGTGGAGTGACAGGTGCGGAAACCTGCCTGTATGGGGTCTCGAAGGTTGTGGATGTCTACAAATTGTATAAGAAGGTTGAACACAACTCTTTTGAGTACATTAGAGTAGTGAGGAAGAAGAGACATAGGGCAAACGTTACTGGTAGGGTTTGGGCTCGCCCTTGCTTTTTTAATAGAGGGATGACGGGCCGTTTTGAAAATAAAAGAAAGCAAGCAGAGTCAAAGGACAGGTTGACAGTTCAGTGAGGGTAGAGGCCACTAAAGGGGAAACAGGCTTGAGCAGTGTTATAAAGGATACTTGGGACGCTTCCGGTAGGTTACTACATAGTTCCTTTATTCCTCTTACACCCAGTTGCTTAATAGGAACCCGCTGGCTTCCAGCACCCAGGCACTCACATCTTCCAACTGCCTGGGTTGGAACCCTCACTCATACACCAACACTCTTGAAGAGGAGCAGCCAACTATCCCTACAGGAAGTCCCACCCTCAATCCCACCTGTATGCTGGGAGCCTGAAATCATGCCATGCTTGACACCAGCAGTTGTGACCATTCCGCAGTGAATCTTTGAAAGAAGGTAACCATATCTGATGTATTCTCAAAGAGATGACAATCTCATCGAGAAAGTTCCTTAAAAATATGAAAAGTTCAAGAAAAGGAGTTTGTGACGTCACAAGAAGACTGGCTAAATAAGAGAGTGTATGGACCTTATAGAAACTGATGACGAAGTAAAGAATTGAGTTAAATTTTATATGCAAAAAGAAGATTGCACATGTGAAGAGCACTGCAGAAAATGCAAATCGTTCAATAACTGTACAGATGCAGTAACGCAAGCAGACTAAGTGATCATAGAAGCTGGCTATACATAGTGAATAGACTGCAGGTGGAGCCGGCATTATATAGAATCTGGACATCGGTGTCACAACTTTAATAAGTTCAAAACCCATGGAGAGAAGATTCGAGGGCTGTGTCGAGGCAAAGAATTAGCCAAGACTGTGGATGAGTCTGGGAGGGCTGTCTGGTCGGTGTCAAGGCTGAAGCAGCCAAGACTGGTTATCTATTCTTGAAGGCAGTGAACGTGAGATGTTGAATCATCCCTTGTTAAGGTGCAAAGAAAGAGCACCATGAGTGCCAAGTTTTATTAATTTAGGACAATTGAATGCTGCAAAATGGGTCTAATTGCGATCTCCTGTCACGTGAGCCAAGGATGAAAATAGAAATTGGGCATGCAGTTCTAGAATTATGATAGCACATGCCCGTACTACCCTATATTCTCAGAGGCAAGCATACTTGCAAAGCCAAGTTCAAAGACAATCTTCATGGCAGAAGGAATGGGTGATGAGAGATGTTGGACTAATTGGGTGTGGAGGTATAGTCAATTCCACCTCCTGACACCTGGGGTATGAGCTTACATGCTGCTAGTGAGCTGAATGTTCCAGACTGGCACGAGCGTGCCAACCAATTATAGAGGGCCATATAACAAAAGGCCTTATAGTTTGAGCGCCAATGATGTACCGTGTATCTAATAATTGATAAAGATGACTTGCACTAGGGTTGGGCATCAATCGTCCATCTGACAGTAGATGTCCTATCACAACCTAACCCCTTATAGAAAGTATACTTAGATGTTCCCTTTCAGCGTATCACAACCCCCATAGGTTTCTCTCATTTCCCATGTAGTATGACGTCACGTATGACAAATTTTTACTATATAAGTATGATTTTTTTATGAAATGCTTCAAGAGAATGATGTGCGACGTCCGTTGATGTCCGTTGTAACTCCCTGTTTTAGACAATTGATAACAAAACAGAGAAACTTGCCATCTTCCTGAGTTGGTTCTGTTATTTGGTGTAAGAGTTACTCTGCTTCCCATCCACTGCATGATACGCTACCCAAAGGACCTTTTGTTGATGCTCACATCGCAGCATTCTCTCTGACCTCATGCGTTCCAGACATCCATCAAAGCACTTCACAACATTTCTCCCTTACCATCCACACATACATCATTCACACTCACATACTCATGTGGCACATGGTGGACACTCACACACACCACTCCTCACATACACCTTTTTAAAGAGCAGTGAAGCTCTGCAATATATCTTTGCGTGTATGCATGCCTTGGGGCCCACCTCAAAGTGTAGTCTCATGGTTTAACCACTAGCCCACCTAAATGTGTAGCCTCCATATTTTTACCATAGACCCACTTAAATGTGTGGTCCATGCGTTTACCATTGACCCACCTCAAAGTATAGTCCCATACTTTTACCATTGGCACACCAAAATTTGTAGTCCCCTACTTTTACCATTGACCCATATAAACGTGCAGTCCCATAATATTACCATTGACCCACCTAACTTAGTCCCAGCTCCCAGACCCATGCATTTACCTTTGACCCATCTAAAGGTGTAGTCCCATACTTTTTGCGAAAGCCTTTAATTTGCTCTACACCATAGGCAACATGCCTCATAGCCAAACTTCTAGGTACCTCATGGTACATACCAACACCCATTTTATAATATGCATACCATAACACAACATTTCAACATTGGTGTGCAATCCCACAATGTAGCATCTCCTACTAAACCAAATAAATGTCCTATCGATACATCAATGAACATTTCCCAAAAGTCATGACAGCACTTAAACTGTACAAAAATGCTTTATATCCATTTCCATAGCAGGTACAATTTCCTAGAAGTCCATACTGCATCTAGAAGCTCTCATCCTGTAAATCCTCAAGTAAATGTGTTATTGCCACAAAAACTGACAGCATAACTTCACCACCATTTTCCGCAGATAGCACTCCTTATAGAAACCTCCCGCACCTAGCTTAACACAACCAAACCATTCCCTGACATATGCTCGTAGGTAAATGTTACCCCATACTAGCAACTTACATCGTTCAATTTCTTTTCAGATCCCAAAATACACCTCCCAGCAAGAAACATACTGAAAAAGGCATGCCAATATATTCATTATTATATGCATTCTGCATATCGTTACATACTGAAATAGGCATGTAAATATACATATTCTTACATGCTTTCTGCATATCTTAATAATCCACTTATCCTCCTCCAGCACGTCTCCTGTCAAGAGAGACCTTGCCGCGATCACGATCCTCGGCCATTCCTTACACCGATACTTGGCGGCTCCTTCCGTTGCCATGCATGCGATCCTGCTACATCTTCGCTGTCCTCTGTTCTCCTCTCCGCTGTAAGATTCCAATGTTCTGCCCTAAGAGCACTGATGGCACGCAACAAGGCGCCTTCCTCTAACCCACTGAAAACATCCCTCTCTGACGTCATCGTTCATCCCTTACCCGGTGTCCTGTGTGAATCGTGAGCCACTCTTTCACTCCAGCACTCCCGCCTCGCACCGCTGACGGCACCTCGGACCAGGAAAAAGATCCGGGGCAACAGTAATGTTGGGACTATTGGGACTTGGGGCTTGCTAGTCTTTTGGGTGTAACCCCTGAGCTTCTATCTGGGACTACAACCAAAAGACCAGGGGCTATAGCCCCCTCATCACCTCAACCCAGCAATGCCTCTGCCCCGGACAGCCCGCTCACTGGGAGCCATCCGTAGACCCCGGCAACAAATAGGCAATCCACTCTTTGGAAAAGCGCATGCCGGTTCACCACTAGTTTGTATGTCCACACACATCAATGCCCTTATTTTCTCTGCTTCACTGTTCTGTGCACAATTTCATGGGTAGTCCCACCTGCATTATCAGCGCATCGCTTTCTGAACTTCTTTTTGTGTCAATAACCCATCAAACACTGGGCTGTACACAGGCTCCCCTGGGTAACAACGGACATGCAGCATTGGGTACTGTCAGCACCTCCAGGTTTCTCCTTACACAGATTTCCTGTAAACCTATATTTACGCCTCCTCCCCCCACTCACTTGTTCTTTTATCACAGGCTGTCCTGGGCCACCTGACAGCTTTTGGAGTCCTCCCTTTCTCCTCTTGACGCAATTCACAAAAAAACACCTATTATCCCTGCGTGGTTGTTGATAGCTTTTAATACTTCTTGTTTTTATTAAGACTGTCCAGAAGGACCTTTGTTTCTGCCTACAGCACACATAGTTATGCAGCATAGTGATGGGATTTAACCTTTAGGGTTTGTGGGTTCTTCCTTCCTGCATCCCCCGCAGTAGCTTACTTGATTTCTCTTCTTCCTGTTCCAGATCCAGATCCGGATCTGCACGCAAGAGTCTTTCTCGAAGACCAACTCATCACCAGTGTTATGAGAAGCAAGAGGGCCGGATGGGGCACAAGAGGCATTAGCTTTCATCAGTAGAGCTATGCCTTCTTCACTATAAGTGTGACTAAAGTGAGAGAGGGACCCAGAAGAAGATGGTAGAGTAGGTGGAGGGTTGAATGTAGGGGGATGGGGTGTGAGGAAGGTCAGGGGAGAGTCTCATTTTGGAAATCTTTGCAGCAACATTTTCAGATAGGTCATTAGTTGTGACCGTCAAGTAGATAGTCACAGGTATAGGAGAAATGAGGGATGAGTTTAGGATGCCCTGTTGTGAGCAAGGATAGATGGAATGAGAGTCAATGATGGTGAGGTAGAATTAAATTTGTGCTCTATCAAAAGAGGACTGGAGAGAGTTCAGGGCATACTGGTAGAGTTGCAGGTCCACATGCAAGTGGGTATACCTCCATTGGGGCAGCAGCCGACACATGTCTGTGCGGAGACAGCATATGAATCGGGGGACCAATTGTTGAGGATGCTGAGAATTAGGGGTGAAAGTTAGCAGCGTGAAGTGAGTGGAGAATGAGTCATGTAGTCTGAATTGGAAGCTGGAGAAGGCAGTATTAGTGAAAGAGGCATCAGGTGTGAAGGAAGAGAGGGAGACCTCTAGGTCTGAGAGAAAGGGAGGAATGGCAAAAGGTTTTAATTTCCTTATAGAAATAGGTGAGGCAAATGCTAAGGAGAGGTCAGGGGTGGAAAGGAGATGGTGGTGGAAACAATGAAGTGATCAGATTGGGATGGTGTGACAGTAGAATTAGTGGCTGAGAGAGAGGTTGAGATACATTGGAGATCCAAAGAGCTACCCCCGGTGTGGGTAATTAAGTTATGGATAGAGTGGAGCGCGTGCTCACTAAGAAAAGACTGAAGTTCAGATTTCTGAGAAGTAGTCTGAGAGGGAAGCTTAAAGTCACCTAAGAGAATGATGTGATGTTTACTGTAAAGAGAATCAAGGAGTTGCCTATGTAGTGGGCTCAGAGTGTGGGAGGGTTGGAGGGAGCATGCGCCACAATGAGTAGGCTCTCTGTGGCACTGGAATTGAGTAAATGTTTATGTGGTCTGGGGACACTCATGCAACTACACTCTGTGAACACGACAATGTTCATTAACAGACAGCACAGATGTGCATCGTGATTAGGGAACCCATAGGAGCAGGTGACAAAAGTAACATGCATCTCTGCATGACATGGCATGCAAGTGATACTTTGTGTGCATGCACCAGTCTAGCAGTGCAGAGAAAAATGCGAACAAACACTACTTGTCGGTATTACATGTTTACCACGTACCGGGGGAGTAGCCTGTGGGAGGGATGTGTCCTGTCACACCGACATGTGCCACAAATGGCTGGCACACGGGCTATGCCCAGTATGATGGGCAATTGACATGAGTCTGTACATCACAGGTCATTCTTTACCCGGGGATGTCATGCAAATGCTGCCAGATGTCCCAATACACAATTGGTGTGGGTGATGCAAGACTGGAAAAACACAGGAGGCACAATGACGGACACTCACCTGATGTGTCCTCATAATTCTCCATAATTCTCCAGGCCTCCCACGCTTTTTACCTGGTCAATGAAGATGAATTGGCTCATGTCCTCTTTATGCTGTGTCAACTGTTCCACCTCTGTGCCCCCCCCTCCAGTTGCCAGTGCTTAGGTCAGGTTGACACTGAGCTTGTGCTTGGTGCGACGGGTGAGATCATTTCAGCGCTTAATGACCTGTTCTGCTGTGTGCATCTCCACCCCTAAGGCGTTTATCTGATCCCTAACACGCTGCCAATACACCATACGTTGTGCGACTGTACGTGTGCTCCCCGCAAACAGGCACATGTCATGATGGTGGTCATGATGGTGATGGGTCACATAGTCAATCAGGATCTGGAGTTCCTCATCAGAGAAGTTCTTCTTCCTGTGCAGAACAGTGTCATGTCCCGTGTCTTGGGGTTGAGCCTTTCCCTGCTATGGAGGGTGTCCCTTCCTACCATGAGTGGCAGGGGGGGTTGGAGCTGACCCTGTCTGCCTGGAACCACTTTGGCATCCAGGTGCCGGGCCACCTTCGGACTGGGCCCTGCCATGTTCTCCTGGGACTCTGACAGGTGTATGAACACCACTTCCCTGACCAACTTGGGGTGGGGCAGGTGTGTCACCACCACTTCCCCGACCACCTGGGGCTGGGGAAGGTGTTTCACCACCATCATCCTCACCCCAACCCCTTCTGCCCCCTTTCCCTTCTGGGACCTTTGCAACAATGTCACAGGTGTAACGGATGAATGGGAGGCACACCAAGTTATTCTCCTGGGCAATGTGGGTCAGGGAACAGTCTACATAATGTACAATGTAGATGTGTGGTCCATCAAGGATCAAATGTACCCCAAATGGGACAAATAAGTGGGACGCGATACATAGTGGCACTCACTAACACAAAAAAGTGTGTACCCGACACCCGGAAATTTTCCGACAATGAGAAAAGAGGTTTACGATTCGCAGTGACAACCACAAACAGAAAAAGTGTATATGCGGCAGACCGTGTGCCTCAAAAAGGGGGAAAGAAAAAATGCGTGTATGCACTGAGGCACAAACCCCCCCCCAAAAATAACAGTACGCTACCCAAAGGAAACAGATTGATTGTGGCCCCCAAAATAGGTGGAAATGACAACACACTGTCTTCATTCCTTCACGCGCACAGCCAGTGATACGTTTACTTGTCCTCATGATCCTCGTCATTGCCATGAGCCGCGTGCAGCACGTGTCACATAACTTATGCGCTAAGGGCCTTTACTCTGTTTTCAACTGCCTTTTGAGCTGCACATGGACGAAACACTCTCCTGCCTCTGTACCACTTTACCTGCCTCCTCCTGCCCTGTACTGCCTTCAAAGTTGCCATGTACTGCTGCCTGTCCAGTGTGAGTGCCTGCTGCCCAACTGCACTGTGTCGCAGTGCCTGCTTTCCAGCCATTGTCTGTGCTCCTGTCTCTGGCCCTGTGACCACCTCAGCTGCTGCGTTGGAGTGCCACCTTCACATACCACCACCACTGCTCCACAGCCCATCTCCAGGACCAGCCTACCCACCCACATCTGACTTGGGTCCAGCCATGTCCACACCATCTACCTCTGACCAGAACGGCAACCCCATGGCAGCAAGGCAGATGTCTATCTGCCAAAGAAGTTGACATCCTGGTGGATAAGGTCCTGTGAAATTATGATGACCTCTTCAACCCAGCAATGAAACACAGCAAGGAAGGACGTCTCCAGATCTCGGAGAACATAACGACTGCCATCAACATGGAGAGGGTGGTAGTCCGCTGCTACAAGACAGTCCACAATCGCTGGGAGGACCTCAAATCCAGGACCCATGTCAAGGCCCAATGCTTCCTGAGGGCCGGGGCAACCATGGAGGTGCACGGTGCGTGCCAGGGCCACTTGTCCAGCAAGAACATGCGGGTCCTGGTGGCTTTCTACCCGGTGTTGCATGCCCAGGTCTGTGACTTGCAACAACGTCTGGAGTCGCTTGGTGAGTAGGCATGTGTTGTACTACTCTACGATGCATGTGTGTTGTGCATGTGCTAGCATGTTTGCAGTTACCCCCTTACTTTTGCAGATGTATGTCTTAAAGACATACATCTGCATGTAGGCCCCATATAATGCACCCCACGTGGGACATCAGACCTAAGCAGATTCAAACTGGACAGTATTTTGCATTGGGAGATGTAGTACATGTTTGCAAACTGTGCACATTCAATGTTTCTTGTATCTGAGACGTGGCTGGATGGCAAGTGTTACAGTTGAGGGAGTGTTGACCATGTAATATGCATGCATGCTGCTCATGTGGTTGTGGTGAGAAGATCAATGTGTGACTATGCATAACTCATGTCTGGAGGTCACATGTGCATTTGGTTGTTTTGTGTATTCCTGTTTGGGCATTGCAATTAGTGAGACTGTAATGTGACCGGTCATGACGCTGCTTGTGCACTCGGAGTGATGTGTGTGCATGCCATTTGAATGTGTGCGTGGCTATGGCATGCCACATGGGCCTGTGCAGTTGATGCATGTATGTGTTGCATGCACGCAGGATGGGTTGTGTCAGAAGCATGTTGTTTGATGTGATAGTGCGGAGAGGTGCCCAGGCACGTTTCAGCATGGCCATGCTATGAGTGGTGCAAGTATTGTTGGCCACTAGTGGCCATGAATCCACAGTGTGTCTTGCCTTCAATCTGTCAACATGCTTTATGTGTGTGTACATCAAGTTTTGCCTTGCCCACCTCTGTGCCCATGTGGCATGTCTCCCATGGATGTGCATCAGGTTGCAGTTGGGTCACGTTGACCTTCCCCTGGGGTCATGTGATTCATCTTGGTATGTGTCTGTGCTCTGGCCACATTGTGCTGCGTTTACATGTGGATGTGTCATGAAAGTGTTTCTCATCATGCCTGGGTTGTTGTGTCTGTTTGGATGTGGAATGCATGTCCATGTGTGTGCTGTAGATGTTGCTCAATGTTCCATGGACATGCCATGTTCCTGCAAATGTTGTTGATGCCACACCAGCTTAGTTGCAGTACACTGCTGTTGCTATTCTGTGTCTCCTTTACCACATTTGCTGCAGCTGATGAAGAGGGCAGAAGTGGTTCTGTGGAGCATGGAAGCAGGGATCACTCCACCAGAAGTAGCCGGACTGAGCCACTTCCCTGTGACAGCTCATCTTCGGGGAGCTATGTGGCTAAGGTGGCGTCTGTAACATCGGGCATGGCTGCTGGGGTAAGTCCAAGAAGGTGGAAGTGGCAGGGGACTCCTCAGCAGCGGTGGGACCAATGGCTGCAATAACAGGGGCAATCCATGGCGGAAGACACCCTGGAGTAATCCAGATTGACGGAGGACGTGGTGAGGTGAGAGTACGTGCTGCCATCCAGTCCCAGTGGCATGAGGTTGTGCAGGCAACCGTGGAGGTGCCTGTGCAAAAGCCAGTCACTGGGCCATCGGATGCAGGACTGTGCGCCTGCTGGGATGCCTCCACCCAGACCAGCATCCTGTTGCCAGCTGATGTGGCCATCCGGGATCAGGTGCTGCCCCTGCTAGCTGGGCTTACGAGGTAGACTGCAGTAATACATGATGATGGACATACTACTCATTGGGCCTCATTACACGGATGGCGTTAAGGGTTTACCGGTAAGGGTACCAGTGCCGGTAAAACCTTACCGCCCTACTACGAGGTCCCTTTGTGGGACCCTACCTTAATGGCTGGTTTTACCAGCCGTTAAGGACGGGACCCGCAAAGGGACCTAGGAGGTAATTACGGTACCACAATTTGCGGTACCGTAATTACCACCTTCCCCATTCCCATGGAGCCCTATGGGGGCAAAAATGGGAATGGGGAAGGGCCATGGTGAATGGGGAATTACCGCCCCCACACACCTTGGAATAGGGTGGTAATTCCGCCAATCACCATGGCGGACTCGGTAAAATACCGCCGTCCGTGTAATGAGGCCCATTGTCTGGTTGCCCATCATCACAATGAGCTGTACCGCGTTGTGGCCTTGCTGACAGCAGACATGATCCCTGCTGTGCTCCGTGGGATGTTCACTTATGCGACCACCTCCTCGGCTTCCTCCTCTGTGCACCGGTCATCCTCCATGGTGCCTTCCCGACCACATACCAGCAGGGTCCCCTGTGCACGAGTCCCACCCATATTACACGTTTGATGGAGTTTGCATCCCCACCTCGAGGTGGGAGTCACATGTATGACAGCTGAGGTGGTCACCATGGCTACCCAGGCACCGACAGGGGCACAGCCAATGGAGGCACAGCAGGCACCACAGAGCAGTGCAGGTACTGTATGCACTGCGGCTGCATGGGGCAATGAGGAGGAGTTATGCTGCAGGGCAGACCACCCCAAGGATGCAGGTGGGAAGTGTGAGGCATTAGGAACAAGTGGAAATGAGGTACTCAATGTCTTCCGTGTTCATGCGATATGAACGGCAGATCGAGGCAGAGAGGCAGCGGGCATGGAAAGCGAGAGTGATGATGGCCAGGACTGGGATTGCGCTGCGTCGGGCAAGGAGGTGAGCTGCCATCCTGGAGGTCACTAGCAGGGCAGCAGGGGAGTACGAAGCGCATATGCTGGCCAACCTGCAAGCCCTCCAGGCAACAACGGAGGCCCACCTGATGGAAGAGGACGTGGTGTTGGACTCAGCCCTGCTAGCAATCTTGAGTGAAATTGGAAAGGAGGACTAGCTTGCTGCCTTTGTATATAGTTATTTAGGTGTAGGTTTCCTTTTGTAATGTATTATTTGCCCCGGACTTTGCAGTGTTACCATCCCTGTTTTTCCTGTATATAGTTATTTAGGCTTAGGGTTGTTTTGTCATTTAATATTTTCCCCCAGACTGCTTGGACCTTCATTCTCTGTTTTACTTGTACATATTTTTATTCAATACATCTTTCATTTTCTTACATTCCACTCTTCAAGCAGTTCATTTGTGTGTATACAATTTGATAGTTCACTTTTCAGCCAGTGCATCTCTCCATTGCAAGTCATGTGTCTTGTTGCGTGCCTGCATGTCTGTAATGATTGCAGCTGGAAAGATTCACATGTGCCTGAGGGGGCTGCCTGGGGTAGTGTCGGAAGAGGGGGGGCAGCCTGTGGTAGTGTCGGAGATGAAGGGGGTGTCTGGACTTGAGGGGTTAATGTGCAGTAGGGGTCTATGGCTGCAGTTTGGATGTCTTGGGTGTGGGGGGAGTGGACTTGCAGTTTCGCAGGGGTGCTGTAAAATGCGAGGGAGCCTGCGTGTTTTCGTTGGGGGAGCCACATTAGATCACAAGAGAGCATGAGCGATTTCATTGGGGGGTGCAGCCTCAAACTAAGAGGAGGCTCTGTATTTTCGCAGGGGTGCCGACTTAGCTTACGGGGGAGCCCATGCATTTTTGCAGGGGTGCAGCCTTAGTTTACGAGGGAGCCCACGTGTTTTCTCAGGGGCGGCGCCTTAGCTTATGAGGGAGCACACACATTTTTGCAGGGTGCAGTCTTAGCTTACAAGGGATCCCACACGTTTTCTCAGGGGTGCCGCCTTAGCTTACGATGGAGCCCATGCATTTTTCGTTTGGGGTGCAACCTCAACTTACAAGGTGGCTCTCACTTTTTCGCAGGGGTGCCGCATGCTTATGAGGGGGCCTGTGTGTTTTTGCAGTGTTGCTGGATGGTGGCTCAGGGGTGAATGCAGAGGTTTGCGCTTGGGTTGGGGTATGGCTTGGGTTTTGGTTTGCGTGGGGACATATTATGGGCGTTCTTCGCGCAGCTCCATTCCCTTTGCATGTCTGCTGGAATTCCGCGTTTGGATCCATTAATAGGCCGAGTGCTCAGATTTACTTAATCTTTCTCAGCGCGCTGCCCTTGCGTGATTTCTGCACAAAATTCAATGAATCGGCCCTATGGTATCATACGACTCTTTAATGAGCTGTTGTCTGTTTTCCACATGGCTTAGTGAAAGCACTTAGTAATAAAAATAAAATCATTGAGTAGTTCACCATTTGACGCATTGGTTTTCCATTGAAGAGATGAAATGGGAACCTCCTCCGTCTGTTACCCCATCAATGCAATGGACTATATCGTGACTGTTCCTTTTGCAATGGAACCCAGTACTGCTGAAACACATTGCTAGTGATCCATAATGAAGGTCTTGAAGAGGTGTGTCTAAGATGTATATAGTGGAATATTCTGCATCGCTGGCCTTGGACCCCCGACACATACCACAATGCAAGATCCTTGGAATGCAAATGTGCCCGTGATGTGGTGTAACAGGGGGAAGTATTACCCATGTATTTTGGTTCTTCCAACACATAAAGTTGGAACAGTAGCGTGCATATACAAATTGAAAAATTCGAGGGGGGCAACTGCTCCAAAACCCTGTGAGTACATATTTCAGATGATATATGTGAAATAGAACATCTGGGGAAGCAACGACAGGGATGGATGCTGATAGCCCTATGGTAGCCAAGCAAGCTGTAGTATGCCTTAAACACCTCATCACCCTCCCCGGGTAATGTTGTTGTCGACTCCTATAAAGGAATAATATATTAACTTAAAGACGCAGAGCCATGTTTCTGGAAATCGGAAGTTACTTTTTTCATCGGATCTCAGACCCATGATATGGTTTCTGTCTGGTTAGACACTTCCACACTTCCATTCCCACCTGGGGTATTTCCCACCTGTGATCCCCCTCCCCTCCCGACTCCCTGAGATGGTGCTAGGAAGGAACCGTTGCTCTGTGATGTACTTACTAGCCTTGCCCGTGCAGCCACTTGAACGACTTTTATTTTCGGTTCAGCGCTATTACTTCATGAACTTTCTGTTGAAATCATTTTGACTCCGTATGTTGCCTCTTTATGTACTGGATGTTTTTTCTGATATGGTTACAGTGGTGCTAACGGCATCAAGAGCAATGGGACTTTACTCACATTTGATTTACAGACAGGTGGCTTCGGCTACTTTATGTCCCCATATGGGCTATGAATCTCCTCTTACCTTCATAACCCCTTTATTTATTTTTGTTACTATGACTTAAAATGGTTTACAACATTGAAAACCTTTAGTCAGAATGAGCGTGCATTGCACACGATTGAACATTTAAAACTTGATAAGACTAAACGAAAACTCACAATAAAAAAAAGTCCCGCAATCATATGACCACATTGACATACACGTGCGGTTACAAATGTTCTGATGAATAGATCTAGTTACTCCAGAGCTCTTCTTCTGATCTCCTGTTATTTAACGGCACCTGTTCTCTACAGTCTCCTTCCTGCATTTTTAGAGTCTTTATATCCTCTTCTTCTTCCTGATCCCTTGCTCCAGCCACTTCCAATTTTGCAGCAATTGCTAACAGGAATGTTGCCAGTGCCAATATGATATGGGTTTTATCTGCTTCAATTACAATCAACCACCATGCATTTGCTGACTGTGATCCATACTTTACAATAATGGGTCCCATTTGTTGAATGCTTTCCCTGTGCAATGCAGGGCAGCTGATTACTAGATGTTTTAATGAGTCTGCCTCATCAGGTTGTTGACTTAGTCTACATGTGCATGCATTTTGATTGACCTTTCCTCTTTCTAACCATCTAGATGGAGATGTTATTGGCTTTTTTAATTAATTGAAATGCATGGGCGATTCCCCCTTTTTTCCCCATCCATATATGTATTATGGTACTTGGGTCTTCATCAGTCGCTGCCTTGACATGTGGACATAAGAAACAATCAATCTGGCTACTGGGCCTAGGCATTGACTCTCCGAATCTGTGTCAGCTCCGACCCCTGTTCCTACTTTACCGCTGCTGCGTTGATGCCCTTGAAATTATCTGAAATATGTAGATTAAAAAATTAGTTCTGAAACGAAAATAGCATTTGTGAAGGCATAGTAGACCTTATAAGACCAGAAGCCAAGAGGGTGGGAACAGCCTGAGAGCTGGAGGGGTCGGCATGACTTTGAATTCGTTTCGTATTTATGGTAATTAGGAAAGGCCAGGAAACAGGCTGGCAATGTTTGTAAGCTTAGGTCCGTCATATTAAAGCAGCCTTTTAAACACTAGGGTACAGTCTGGCTAAACCCTGGGTTCTCGCCCAAGGCACACATTTAGACTGGCACACTTTGCCTGACTGTCAGGAGTTTAGTGATTGGTCAGTTTCCAAACACCCCACCGCCCCCATCCAGGCACCTCAGAAAGGGATGGAAATACACAGGCTTGCAAAATCAAAAACATTTCTACCTCAAGGAACACGGAGTACCGTAGGGTTATTTGCAGAAGTCTGCGTCACTCCGATGCCATGGCTGTCCCAACACACGGCAGTTAACAGGGTTATCTTGCATTTTGCACTCACACCTATCGGCTCAGTTCCATTGTAAAGAGTTATGAAAATGTGTCAAGTACAACAATCTTGCTTATAGAGTGAGTTAGAACTTAGGAATGCAAAATGAAGCGATGACTTCTAATGGGTTGGAAGACACGTATCAGGTGATGTTACAGAGGCGCATGCTCTGCCGACAATCTAATTGAAGATGCAATACTTTTCAATGAGGCAGGTGGTCGGACCATCTGACAGGGTCGCTGGTCTGGGGCGGGGGAGGGAGTGGTAGAAAAAACTACCAGGTAGGACAAAGGTTAAGAAAAAGATGGGGGTCAAGTGGGTATCCCCTGTGCCTTGAAAACACGAGTGACAGAAGAATAACGGGAGACACCACAGTCCGAAACGGACAATGTTTTGGGCCAGGAGATCCCAAGTCAGACAAGCATTGGCAATGCCAACAGTTTGGGCTTTTATGTAGTCATGGGAAAGTCACTTACTCGGCACAGCCGTAGTGGTATTAACTACCCATTGGCGGTAGCAGGCGAAAAATGGTGAAAATACCTGGGCATCTAATAGCAGTGCCTGTCAAAAGCTTAAAACGTAAGTAAACTATTTTGGCTTTGCCAGTGCTTGTTTTAAACAGGACTTCAGTGGCTTTGATAATGCTTCTTTTTTACTGCACTTCAGTGAAGTACACGCATAGTGCTTATAGATCGAGTGGCTGAAGGCAGGCTTGGTAAGACATTTGTATTGCACCAGTAGAATATTTGCAGCTCGAATCAAAGGCCCTCGTTATAAAATGAATGCATAGACCCTGCAAAGTACTCTGTGCATACAATAACTCTGCACACAACTGCGTGCGAAATTCGCTTTGCATCCAACTCCAGCAGCCCTGCAATACTGTACATGGTCCCCAGTAAGTGTGATGAATCAACTTCTAGGGCACCAGTGGTCCAGGGTTGAATATCGGTTTCTAAACCATCAACCACACACCTCTAGTACACCAGAAGGGATCCGAACAGATGGAATGCAAGTGAATTATAAGACCACCTTGTCCAGTTTTGGTAATGTGGATGGAACGGCAGGCTTATCTCCACAAGGTCGTGGATCGTTGGTTATTTGCAACACAGCAAAAATACAATTATTACACAGTGATAAAAGGGACTGTACAGTCATTGTTGTCTAAAAATAACTACTTTATAATTACTACAACAGACAGTTCTAGCACACTACAAAATACAACCCACACTATAAAGGAACACAGAGGACAGACAGTTTCACGAGGGAAAGGGATGCACTCTGGATACTGACAGGAGTGTAGTCGATAAAGTAATCAGTCTAACTGTTCAAGGTCATTTGGTTCCAGTACCAAAGGGGCAAAGTGTCGGAATTGTCACTAGGGCCCTTCGGAGAGGACCAGGGGGGCAGAACCACAATGTACCTGGTGCTGAAGAAGTTCTTGATGCTCGACAGCATTGAGGAATTTCCAGGGCGCTTTGCAGCCCTTGGGACAGAGTTAGTGGCGGGAGACAGCTTCGGGTACCAGGCAGCAAGCAGTTCGGCAAGCAAGGCTGGGCGGACATCTGTAGGCTGTCTGGCGCGGCGGCAAAGGGCCAGGAATCATTGGGTCTGTGCTGGTCGGCTGATCTGGAATGCTGGTCGAGGTAGCTTGGATGGCTCTTGTGACTGCAGCGTGACAACAGTCAGCGGTACAGCTGGATGCGGTTTGAGGACTCGACTGCCTCGAAAAATCGTTAAGAGATGGACCCTGGATGATGCTTGTGTGTGACTCCTCCTTGCTTCTTTGCAGGGTTCGTGTCCTTTCAAGGCAGATGGCCCAAAGCTCAGGAGAATGTTTGCAGGCAACGGCCTTGTCCTTTGTCCAGAGACTCTCCGGCACTTCCCACCTAATAAGCTTACTGGCAGAACTTAGCAGGGCACGGTGTGTGTTGGCTGGGTACTGGTTCTGGAGCTCTTTGATGGGTCCTCTGAGTTTTGGTATCTCCCTTTCTTCCCTGGCAGATCTTTATGAGAGGGATCTTGCTTCCCTCTTGGAACTCCTGGCATTCCTTCACTGGCAGAAGATGTATGGTAGACTGTACCTTCAGCCCGGGTCCAAAGTCCTTCTTCTTACTGCTTTCGAAGTCATTGGATGATCTGCTAAGTGAGGGGTTGAGCTCTCTTTTAAAGCCAAATGAGCCCCAGTGATTGGTGCAGGCTAAGCCTACCTTAATGGACCAATCATGGGTCCCCACCAACAATCTTCTGTTATGCATGAGGGCAGGACCAGAGTGCTCTGCAACAGGACAGACAACGGGTGAAAACATATACCTAAGTCCCACCCATATTCTTGACTGTTGTAGATCAAAGTGTCACTCTGGTCACCTTTGTGACTCTTGATTAAAGCACAGGGTTTGCATTGAAGTATGGGGTGAGAGCAGACTTCTTGTCTCTCCCCAATCACATACCACACCCCTCTGAAAGGGGTCTGTTTTGCAGGGACACCTACGGTAACTGCTGGACCCAGACAGGCCATTCACCGCCTTTCGTACAGAGAGTTGGGAACTATCTTCAAGTTGACACATTGCATACCAAAGGGGTGTTAGCCACACCTTTCCTGTTGTCTATTCTGCAACCAAGCTCTTTCAGGCTTGCTTCAATTTTCTCGTTATTTTGCACTGCCACTGGTCCGATAAGACATAAGGAAAGCAGTTCCATGGGGCCTTCGATATTTAAATTAGGCTGTCCATGCTGGAGGAAGGTGTGCCTTTCCACTTCTTGAGATGCTTTGATGTACCCAGGGCTTTCACATTCCAGCTGAATTTGACAGGGGAAGGCGGCACCTGTAGGATGTGCCATCCCGGAGTACATGTGACTATGCGTTTTGTTCGGGAAGCAAATGGACTGTGTGCGGGATGGCCACACACAGTCCTCGGAGGTTGATCTCCCATCATTCATTTTCATGATTAGAAAAAAATCAAGAAACGCAGGCGAGCGCACTCTCCCTGTGTGGATGGCCAGATTCCTCACATGCCCCCAGCCTCAACATGTGAACCACCACCCTACTGAGGGTCTGGTTCGTCATCAAGGCGAAAATACCTACTGAGGCCATCTGCATTTCCATGCTGGGAGCCTGGCTTGTGCTGGATGTCCATATCTAATCCCTGTAGGGATATGGCCCAACGCAAAAGCTTAGGGGTCTCCCCTTGCATGGCCATTAACCATGGCAGAGGCCTGTGGTCCATCTGGATCGAAAAGTGAGACCCAAAGATGTAGGGTTTCAGATTCTTTACAGCCCACACCACCGCATACACCTCTTTTTCTATGACAGCCCAGTTCCTTTCCCTTTTTGTCAACTGCCTGCTAATGTAGGCGACAGGTTGCTCTACCCCTTCAGAGTTCAACTGTGCTAACACTGCTCCAATCCCAAAATCACAGGCTTCTGTCTGGATAATGAATTCTTGAGCATAGTCTTGCACTTTCAGAACTGGGGCCCTGCACAATCCATACTTTAAATCCTGAAAGGAGTTTTGACAGGCTTGGCTCCAAGTTATCTTCTTTGGCATCTTTTTGGATGTTACATCATTCAGGGGCATGGCAATGGTCCCATACCCTCTGATGAACAACCGGTAGTACCCGGTGAGACCTAGAAAGGCTCTCACCTGCGTCTTTGTGGTGGAGATGCCCCACTCCTTCACAGCCTGTACCTTCACTTCGAGTGGTTGTTTTTTACCTCAACCAACCAGGTGGCCTAGGTAAGTCACAGTCGTGGCCTTGATAGTCAGGCCTGCATTCTGCAGCACCTGAAGCACTTGTTTCAGGTGGGATAGATGATCCTCCCAGGTGTGGCTGAACACAGAAATGCCATCTAAATAGGCGACACTGATATTTTCCAGCCCAGACAAAACCTGGTTAACCATTTGTAGAGGAGGTCCCAAATATAACCTGCACTCCAGTCGCCCATTTTGAAGTACCCGGAACATTCACACAGAAACATGTGATGTATGATGAGCAGATAAACCAGCAGAGAGCCGCAGTGGGGCTCTGCCCAGTTCCTATTAGAAGAATGACACCTATTGAAGTACCAATAACCAGACAACCATGGACAGTAAGGTACCTATTAAGAAAACCCTACCAACAAATGAAACGAAATGAAGATTGTTTAAGTACTGTGCAGGAAGAACACAAAAAGTCCTTAATGGAAGGTGAATGGTGACTTCACGATGGTCTGAACTAACGCACCCATAGAAGATATGACGACCAAAGGATGACACAAAGAGGCGAAACACCATGAATAAAGATATCGTGAAACTAAAAGAAGAGAACATTGTAGAAATACAAGGGAACATAAACTGAAAGAAGGATGAAGATATTCAACCAGCTAATGCCTGTACATATGCTTGTAACCACAAGAAAGCTAAGATAACAGTGCGGCTTGCTATGCTAAGTAGAAGAATAGAGCGGCAAGCGCCATTATACATAATCTACCTCAAAATGAAGCATGTTATATAAGTGCAAATCCACTTTGCATAAGAAGCAGAACCAACCCAGGTTATTATAGGCTAAACGCAAGAAGTTTCACATTCTAGCAACACAAGGAAAAAGGCTGAATCGAAGCTCGACAGAGGCAGCTTGTGCCGGAGAAGCCAAGGTCATATCAATAGAAGCTATGAACAGTAGCTATATCTAATTGAAGCTAAGAACAGAATATCCTGCCACTGAAGGAACGAGATACGAAGGCGTAGGCAGGTGGCAGGGTGAAACGAAAATCAAATGCACAAATTGAAAAAAACGAGGTAAATCCATGGTGTGCTAGCACGTGACCAGCCGAGCGGGATGAGGCACAGTTTCATACCTACGCTTGTCATCCGCCCAGACAGAGATATCAGAACTTTTTCGAGACAAGAAGATGCAGTTTCGAGGCCAACCACAGTGAACTAATTGACACATAGCCCATAAAGTGATGATTGATTGAAGGAAGGCATGGTGAATTGGGGGACATCCTGCACCTAGTTGACTGTTCTGTGTGCTGCTAAGCAAAGTGGAGATTTATTCATGGGGTTGATGCCAACCCAATCACAATGGACCAAATAATCTAGGGTCCTATAGTTAGTAGAACCAATGAGACGTCATACTTTTAGTGATGTTTACAATAGTCATTTTTGAAGGAAGGGCTTAGATGCCCACCTGAAAGTATTTACCCAATCCCCTCACTCCATTGCCATGTACAGATATAGCACCGATATTAAAGTTACCTTTTTCCAACCAATAGAATTGCATGTTAATTTTTGAGTGTTACACGTCAGATTATGACACGTTTTTGGTATAAAAGTTATGTTTTGTATGAAGTTGGAGGGAGATGAAGCGAGACGGGCTGTCGCACCCCTGTCGATTTCCATGTTTCCCCGTTTTTTGTACTTGTCATTAAATGGACTCCCCTTTGCCAAACCATTGAGTTGTCCTTATTGATTGGTGTTGGAGTAAGAAACCCTACACCCCATCCATCTAAAGGTGCAGCTATCTCGTCTTAAAGTACTGAAGAGCAAACCCCAACTCTATGGGCCGGCCGGGGGTCTCTCGGTACACTTGATAGAAAACATCGGATGGTTTATCGACTATCGATTGAAGTAAGACAACTATTGACCCTTCACATAAAGTAACTCAAGGTCTTCGGCAATATCACAAGTCCTTTGCCATTCGGCTGAGTATACAGTGAAGCTCCCCATAGACAGTGGTAGATAAAGAAGAGACTGTAGTCAGAGCCTGAAGGGACCCGTTTTCCCACACTTCCCTTCTCATTCCTACGGGCAGCTGATCGAGTGAAAAACTGAAGAAGGTGGTAACAAAGACGGTGATCCCGAGGGTCCAGAGAGGAACAATGCAAACAGTGAGTGAAGAAAAAATGTAGTGCTTTGGCAAACAGTGCATGCCTTAGAACAAGTAAAGGGAAAAAGGTAACGGAGGGAGGAGGGAAAACAAAATATAGTTAGAAGTAGAGAAGACTGTGTGTGTATATATATATATATATATAAATATATATATATATATGGGGATAATGACTTGAGAATAATTGAATAAATAAAAGTTACCAGGGAGGACACCCGAGAAGAGAGAGGTTACCGGGAGAGACACCCGAGAAGTGAGAGGATTCGCTTTATTCCTACGCTAATATAGCGGCTAGAAGAAACGTGTACCCAGAGTCTCACATAATAGGGAATGATTAGGCTACCACAACGTTTAAAGACGTCATGATAGCGGTACGTTTACACTCCATGATAGGGTAATGGTTAGAGGCAGAGGTAACCGTGTCCAGCTGGTGTCCGTCTAGTCTGTTAAGTGTCTGTTTTACATGTTTTGTTGTGACGTCATATGTGAAATCTTTTTGAACTGATTAAAAATTTGCGTGATTCAATAGCTGAGACAGAATCGCACATGAATTGATGTTTTTGAGCAAATTGGTAATATCACATTTTTGTGGAGAATTTGGATTGGAGCTTGCAGTGTTTGGTGCTCGCTCATATTGTCACAAGTTGTTTAAACCACACAAAATCATTGACACGTGTTATATAAGAAGAAAGGGAACAGATTTAAGCATGGAAGACATAACTCCATTAGCCCACTTATGCAAGCAATTGCCAAAAAACGCACCCAAGCTAAAGAAGTATAGCACCGAGTGGGTTAAAGGTACTGCCCTAAAATGTTCATGCCATGGCCACAAAATGGGTCTTTATCTAAAGCCGTCTTACAACATATGACGACATATTTGCACGCCAGATATACAGGCAAGAAGTTAGAAAAATGCCTTGCCGTTCTCGAATTGTGGAAAATGTACCAACAGGTAAAGGAGGAAGAGCCGCCAACAGATTGGATACTTAATGTATGCACAGAGGGGGTTGAGACGCCGAGAATTCTGTAAAGTTCATGGGTCCAAATACCCCAGAAAACGAATGAAGCGCATCAGTTTCAATAGATCTGCATGGTGGTATTATTAAAACCGCCATGCAGATCTACTGAAACTGACGCACTTCAATTAATTTTCCAATGACGTGCTTCAAATCGGATCCAATTAATGGCAATAGACATGTTACCAACATCAAATTAATTTTGTTGACTCACCTACCTTTTCAGACCGCAGTTTAGAACAATTGGGCCTTGAGAACGACGGTCTGTTCGAAGCACGTGTCGGCTGTATCAATTAAACAGAATCATCCTACACAAGCACAAATTGTGGATATTTATTCTTGTGAATTCATTATATTGATTGTGTTTGTTTTAAATATCGGGTCTCTGCGCAAAGCAGCACCATGTGCATTATTTTCGATTCAAGGGTGTTTGTCTACGGGGACCGCACTTGTTGCTCTTGCTGCGAACAGACCCTTTTCCAAGAAGTATTTGGACCAGCTCACACCATAGATTACTCCCCTGATCTTTAATTTTGTAGTATCGCACATTATTGTAGACTGCTTCAGGAAAAGAATCGCAAAAAAGAAGCAACTTGAAAGGGTGAGGAAGCAAATTTGGTGCAGAAGAAACTATCAAAGTATGCTGTTGAAGGAGACATGCTAGCTAGCGCAACTGAACGAAGCATATAGCAGGTAGCTGGTCCACAACAGAATAATCAGGGTAACGTAGGATTATACCCACGGGGAAGAGGATTTAGGGGAAGAGGATGGCAGAGCAGTCAGGGAGGCTTCCAAAATAATCAAGGAAGCTTTCAAAACGTGCAAAATGGAATGGATATGTCAAATGGACAAATAATCCAACCACCGCCAGTATGTTGTGAAGAAATCAAGGCATGATGCAGAATAGCCAAGGGATGGGAGCAGGCATGGCAAATCCACCTGCAGATTTACAACAGGGCGTTGCACGGAATCACACGGTTCAGCAACAAGCGCCAGGAGCGCAGCAAGTAGTACAACCTCAGAGCATGGGCAGTTTCTCACAAGGACAAATCCAACAAGCACCGTTGCAAGTGTCACACATGATGAGCACAGGGCAGACCCGGAACGCTGAAAGGGGGAGCAACAATGGGAATGGGGAAAATCTACAAGTGCACAGTGATCCAAACTTGTATATGAACTAGGACAGCTCACTGGGAACCCTGATGTGCTCTATCCTATTAGTGACACCAGACCCTTGCAGGGAACCTAGGGTGGATGTCGTTATAGGGGGTAAGGATTATTCCTTCCTAGTGGACATGGGTGCAACACGCTCGTGCATACATGAAGGCAAGTTTTCCTTGTCCGGCAAGGCCATAGATATGCAGAGTTTTACAGGAACTCACAGTCGAGTTCCTTTACAAACACACTCCTAGTCTCCATAGGAGAGTGCAAAATGAATGTACCTTTATTATATTCACGTCAGACCCCAGTAAACATTTTGGGTTGGACCTAATGACAAAGTTGAACATGACAATTTTGTTCACGGAGAAGGGCATAGTATGCTCCACTCCAGGAATGCACTACTCAAATGTATGTGAAATGATTAGAACATACTCAGGACACATAGCCATGAGGGCCATACCATTAGAGCCAGAAATGTTCGCATATGGCATGCGTGTGCTTATGGCAGGATTTCCAGGCCTTGCATACACAATTATGAGAGCCCCTGATGAGTTCTTATTCAGACCAAGAATACCGATGCATGTGAAGGAGGGACAAGTATTTGCCTTGATGATACATGCAGCTGCAGTGCGAGGGATAGTGGCATTGGTTGACGCTTACGATGATGAAGGCAGACAATGTTGCGCGATTATTGCCATTGAAGAAGGATATCGAGTGACTGACCTCACCGATGATGATCTGTTTGAAGAACAAGCAGAAATGAGCGAGACAATGGTAGAGGTAAGCTCTGAACTGTGGGGAAATCCTCCGAAAATTTGCGCCCATACCACCGGCGGGAAATCCGCCGGCAGTATGAGCGCAAAGTTTCCCCATTGAGCCCAGTGGGGAATGGGGCATTCCCGAATGGGCTCAGGGGAATGGGGAATTCCAAATCTGCCAAACCCTTGATCAGGCGCTAATAGCACCAGTGGGTTTGGCGGTAGGGCAGATAGCACCAGTGCTATTAGCGCCGGCGTTACCGCCCAACTCGTGATAAGGCCCAAAGCCTTTACTTCAGTCCCTAAAGAAGGCCCAAGTGACAAAGGAAAACATTGAATGGTCTGAAGCCATGGAGGAAGGGTTTGCTGAACTGAAACGATTTGTACAGCTCCAGTTCTCGGAATTCCGAATTATGCAGAGGAATTTGACCTGTTCTCACACACAAATGGTAGCGTCATGACGGCAGTACTCGCTCAAAGAACCTCCTTGGGGTACAAGCCTCTAGCATACTACAGTGGGAACCTGGACCCAGTAATGAGAGGCCACTTCCCATGCGAACAAAGTTAACTGCCGCATCATTCTCCATGGAGAAGGTTACAACCATTGTGATGGGATGCTGCTTGACATTTTACGTCGAGCACTCACTATTTGCCATTCTAGAGAAACCAAAGGGCACATTGCCATTTTAGAGAGCTTCTGCTTATGAAGTGATCATATCAAAAGCATCGATTAAGATAGTCCGATGTAAGATAGTAAACCCAGCCATGGTCATTGCAGAGCCAATCACTGAGGGAGAGCTGATACATGACTGCACGAACTATGAAGAATTCTATGATGAAATTCCCAGGGTGAAAGAAAATGCCTTGGCAGGAGGATCGATCGTCTTTATTGACGGGTCTTCAAGAATCGAACAAAGTGATGGGCAAAGATACACAGGCGTTGCTGTGATAAAACACACAGCAAATTGTAGTATTGTAATTGAAGTTTGTATTTTATTTTGCAAAACAGACCGTTTCCTTAGAGCGTTCCTTTGAGGAGTGCCTTACAGCGTAACACAGCTTGGTGATCCGACTGGATGTATGTCTCCCATCAGTTAGCACACTGTATTAATCTGCACAAGTGATAGATCTAACCCAGAATATCCCGGCTCCGAGCCCCCACTTTTGTAAGCGATATTCAATCAACACTACAGCCAAGTCAATGCCTAGTCTGGGATGCTGAGGAAAACCCTTATTAATGTATTGTTATGTCTAGTTCAGTACTCTGGATGACCACCCTTGTATAACACCCCCCTCTTAGAATCCCCCTGACCCCACTGAGCCAAGAAGTAGGTTTGTTTTACAAATTAAAAGGTTTATTTAAGGATTTAAACTATATATATATATATATATATATATATATATATATATATCACACTTTATAATAAATTAATATCTGATAGTACACTTAGACATATGATGTTGATCAACAATGGGTAATCTGGCACTAGCACACTTCTTTACAATCAATGAGGAGTTAGTATAGGATGGATAAAGTAGCAAAAATACTTTTATGGTTTCAAATGGATGTAATGTTGAATGAAAATGCAGTACATAAACTAACTGATATGGTTTCACAAGATATCATATGTTCACTTTTCCCCTGGTGGCAATTCACCCCCCCCCCCCTTATATGCAATGCAAGGAGATGGAAGTAACACCCACAGTTCTCAGGAATGCAATCAAATACAATACGAAATTCAATTCCCACCCCAGCAAGCTTAGAGAAAACAGGTATGAGTTTTAAAACACAGGCCCAAGTGCTTTGAATGTGGTGGCAGTGAAGTAAGAAATATGCTGAAAATGCTTTTAATTCCCTTTAGGAGGTCCAGGGTGAGTGATGAGCTCAGGCTCACTTTAGCAATGATTCAGGGATGGTTATCAAGAGGCAAACAAATGTTTAGCAAAGGAAAGCAAAAAACTGCTATCTTTATACAGATAAAGAAATCGGGCCAAATCGCAAATCGTGGCAAAATTCGCGAGTGCGTGAATCGCGATTACGGCAAAAGTATAAGGATATATACTGTATAAGGTATAAGGTAGCAAGTCGGTTCCAGAGATACGGACGATTAAATAAAGGTAGTTTTTCAGATTTACAGTAAACTCAAAATGACAGGTGACAGCTTGCAGCTGCAGAATTGACAGGTGACAGTTGTGCAGCTTTAAAAATGACAGATGACACGATTTCTAGGAGGCAGTTCTACTTAGGTTAAAATAGTTTGGATTAGATTATTTTAACTAAGAGATTGGTTCTGCACAGTTCCGCTAGGTACTCACAATATAAATTTTAACTAGGCCTCGTTATGGATCTGGTCAACACGTCCGGCTGCGGTTCTGTCTGCTCGGCGGGTCAATCAGGCACCGGTTCTGCTCACAGCGATCTGGGTCAGCTCTGCTCTGCTGGTTTAGCCTCTCTGGATTCAGCGGCCTCTGGTTCTGGATACTGCTCTGCTTTCCGGTCCGGATCAAGTGGATTCTGGATGTAACACTGTTTTCTGGGTACTGGCAAGAGTTCTTGGCAAAAGAATTCAGACAGCTCGCCCGGCTGTGGAATAGTTTGCAAATGATTTTTAGGCCTGCTGACAAATACTTTTGCTTGCAGTGGGCCTTCGTGGTTCAAAGTTCTGTAGTCTCCGTTTAGCTTGGAAGTCTAAGTGTTGGATCTCTGGATGTGAAGTCGTCATCAGCATGCTCCCCAGCAAATGGAATTGAATCCCCCTACCTGTCCCAGAAGTCTCTTTTTATGTGTTTTGAAAATGGGTGTGTGCCTGGGCCTAGCTAAGCCTGCCCCTCTCTACTTGTCATTGGCCCAATTCTCCCCTCTCCCATGATTGGGGGAAGGAAATGGATTGTCATCATGATGAGGTCTGTTTATGGGTCAGAGGATCCTCCTCTGGTCAGTTTGCCCACAAATCTATATTTGATTCAAATACAACTTTCCCAGATATACAATTTGTTGAAATTACATGTGCACATTATATATTCCTTATGGTCCATGCTTGTCTGCCTCTGATCTTCCTGGGGGCTTGCATTCAAAAAACATTTTGCGCTTTTTAACTGGTTTTGCAATATCGGACATTTACCCAAAATTACACACATGTGCGCAAGGAGTACGGACATTAGTTGATGAAGTGTCATATTTTTAACATGCAGACATTTGGAGTGAGACCCTATTTTCCGCTAGCAACCCCCCAGAATACACCACAGGGTCCTAACGCCTCTCAAAATGTTCACAGAAAAATCACAAAAATAATGATATTACTTATATAATTCTGACAAGTCCGCACTATGAGTTATCTATCTTTTTAAAATTATGCCCTGGTCAAAAAGAGGTGTGGCTTCCCACATCACAGGGTGGAATAACTGGTTTATCCACTTCCCTCAAGCACAGCTGCTAGCAGAGGCACTGCCCCTCCCCTTTTCCCCTAAGAGGAAGCCACTTTACGACGCCCCAATATAACATTTGCCTGAGTCAAGGGAGTTGCATTGTTCTGTTCCTTCTAGTTCCCAGGTGCTCCACCCCTAATCTAATCAGAGAGGTGACTACTCCTTTTGGTAAGGGGCAGCAGGATGCAGCTAGGCCTGGGAAGAGTGGCTGAACAGGTTTCTCCTGTCGGGGGTAGTTGTCAGGCAGCATCCAGTTTCACTAAGCCAGGTTTCAGCTAAATGTCACTTTTTGTTCCCAGTTTTCTACATTCAAATCAAACTGACAATTTGTACCTATACATTAAAAAATTACTTCCTTCAAGTCATTTCAGAATATGGTTTTACGTTCTTCCACCTCTTAGCAAGTCTTTCCTTGGTCTGGTTTTGTTTCATTTGTTCAGTTTTACACAAAAGTCTGGTGGTTTTAAAACACCGGCTTTCTGATAGTGGTGAGTACTGGTAATGAAACCATTTTTGGGATTAAGAAAATTAATTCCCCACAGTTCTGAGTTGCTTTTTTGGCAATCAGCATTGCCATTCCCAATGGTTTCAGGCTACTGTGTGTGTAGCCCAATGGCGGTTTTAGGCAGTGCCCTCCTGTACTCACAACATAGGCAAAAAATGGGTGGCAGCCTATTCTTCATGTTTTCCCTGTGCACTCTCTGGGGAGTTCTGGCCATCATGATATTTTCCATGCCAGTACTGGACAGTTTTATGGTAGGGCTTGTATGCATGGGTAAAAACATCCCACAAGCCCCCCTCTTGCGATGGGCATTCTTTCCTTTCGCTGATGGAACTCGCAAGATCTGGGATGTTCGCCTCCTCTTCTTCCAATTCCATGGATGGCACAGTTCAGCATCTTTTCCCCCATCCAGTTGGATCGATCGGTTCTCCTCGCCGGTCCTGATGGGAATATTGGGCGGTACCCCGGGCCCCTCGGGTCTCTGCTCCCGGTCCCCGGTCGTCCTCCTTGGTCAGTCTCCATAGTTTCATCTCTCCTAGGATGATAAAGCAAAGCGGCAATACACATTCCTGGACATTTTTCCACCACTATTAATGGTGTGGCGAACATATAAATTTTATGAATCAGAAGATATGAACATATACATTTTCTTTTTTTTTAAATTAGGAGACAAGAACATGTGTATATACAAGGATCACAGAATTTTATATGCTATATGTGGAATATTTTAGAGTTGGAACTGAATTACTCTGGAGCGGCCCCCTCTGGGATTCCAGTGGATTCCTCCAGTTGTTGCAGAGTGTGCCCGGGATGGCAACACTTTAGCTGATTTATATGTACCCACTTGTCTTCCCCCTCTGCCAAACCGCCTTTGGGGATGCGGATCTTGTAGGCCACAGGGGAGATTATGTCTATAATTTCAAATGGTCCCTTCCATGTAGGCAAAAATGTTCTCTGTTTGGCCTGGTTCCTTTGGAAATTGTATAGATAGACCCGATCACCCACCTTATATTCCTTTCGGGTAGTTTTTAAATCATAGTGGGTCTTCATGCTCTCGGCTGATCTTTCTAGATTCCGCTGAGCATAGGCAAAAGCATGTTGAAGGTGTTTCCTTAAATTCTCCACATACTCATGAGTTGTGGAGGCATTTATCAGTGTCTGCTCTTGAGTCCTGTAGAGCAAATGCTGGGGAAGCACCATCTTGCGTCCAGTCATCAACTCAAATGGTGACATTTTGGTTGCAGATGAAGGGGTAGATCTGATGGCCATTAGGACCAGAGGTAATTGGATATCCCAACGTGGCCCAGAATCTGCCACAAACTTTTTTAAAATGCTCACAATGGTTCGGTTATATCTCTCCACTGCTCCAGAAGAAGCTGGCCTGTAAGCAATGTGTAGCTTCCTTTTTACCCCCAGTATCTCCCACATCTTTGTCATTACTTCACTGGTGAAGTGGCTACCCCTGTCTGACTCAATCCTTTGAGGTAGACCAAAACGGGAAAAGATGTGGTTAATCATCAGAGCAGCTGCTGTTTCTGCCTTGCAGTTTGGGGCTGGGAGACATTCCACCCACTTGGTAAACAAGCATGTGACGGTCAACATGTACTTCTAGATGAGCGAATCACAGGGCCTACAAAGTCGATTTGCAAATGTGACCATGGCAGTGTCATCCCGCCGTTTTTTGAAGAAGCGCACGGTGTGTGAGGGATGATGGCTGAAATTGAGCACACACAAGACACCCCTTCAAGTATCGGTCGAGGTCCTGCCCCATGTGTGGCCAGTATGCAACCTCTCTTAAGATTTCCAGTGTTGTGTGAAACCCCCTATGACCGGCGGTGGCCGCGTCATGGGCGTGACTTAACATCAGGCTTCGGAATGAGGTAGGGACCACCCACTGATCATGGCCAGCTTGGGATTTCCTTACCAACAAACCGTCTTGGATTCGGAACCTTTTTGGACATTTCATCAACACTCTTAGGTCCTCTTTCCCAATGTAATCGGTATCCGTCAGGGGAAAGTTCTCAGGGTCCTCAAGGTGTTGGTAAAACTTACCAATAATTGGATCCCCCTTCTGAGCTGTAATTAAATCAGCATCAGGGGTCTCCTTACTCCATTGTGCAGTTGAAAGATCATTGTGAGCATTTGTCTGGGACCTAGTGATAGCAGTGACCTGGATTTCCCCCAATAGGGACTCTATTTCTATTAGATCCCCGTGGATGGCCCCGGTTTTGGCCAGCTGATCAGCTAAGTCATTTCCAGTTTTGTCTGGTCCCTCTACTTTGGAATGACCCTTGATCTTTTTCCAATAGATGGTCATCTCATTCGAGGTGACCAGATCATCAATGTTTTGGATCAACTTCCCATGTTTCAAGGGTTTGTTGTTAGCACATAACATGCCTCTGGTTTTCCAATTAACCAGGTGCTCCACGAACCCGTTCCGTACATAATCCGAATCTGTGATTATGACCAGTTCGCGGAGTTGATGCTGGACAGCAGTGAGGATGGCCTGATGCACAGCCATCAATTCTGCCACCTGACTACTTCGGGGACCAATTTTGTATCCAGCGGAGGGTTCTGGGAACTCATTCACCCATGCATTCCCTACGCCGGCCACCAGTTCTTTCTCCCCGTTGTTGTCAACATGGTAAGAGCATCCATCCACATAGACAGTGGGCATTCCCTCACACTTGTCCTCTTCAAAGACTTTGTGTGGGGAATTAAGGTATGCCTCCGTGTTGTCCTTTATTTTTAGACTCTCGTCCTCGAGACAGTTTTCTCTGGCACAATCATGCAAGTCAGCCAGACCTTGCGCGAGGGGACTCTTCTTGTTTTGGCCATATCTGACTTCCACAGGAAAGCCTTGCATTGACAGAATCCAGGAAGTAATTCGGGAATTACTCACATTTCCGACCCGGATTCTGTCACTTTGGAGATATTGCAGAGGCTGGTGTGGAGTCTCCACTATGATGTGCTCCCCCTGGATAAACGGGCGGTAATTCTTCAATGCCCACACCGTCGCCAGGAGTGCCTTCTCACAATCGTTGAATTTCTCCTCCACAGAGGATAAAGTTTTGCTCGCATATGAGATTACTTTATTGACCTTGTCATGCTTTTGGTATAATACTGCCGTCAAGCACGTATTAGAGAACCCCGTCTCCAGGAAGAACTCCTTGTTTCTGACAGGGTAAGCTAGGCAAGGCGCTTGTGAGAGGCTTCTTTTGAGTTGTCGTACCACCTCAGATTGTTCTGGACCCCATTCGCACTTGACCCCCCCTTCAAGAGATGAATCAGGGGTCTAGTGATCTCTGCGTAGCCTTCAATGAACTTTCTGCTGTAATTAGTCAGTCCAAGGAGGCTCCTTAGTTCCCGCAGAGTTGTGGGGTCTTTCAGTTTCTGGAGTGCTTCCACTTTCTTTTCTTGGGGACAGAGACCCTGAGGAGTAATCTCATGCCCCAAGAAATTAACACAGGTTCTACACCACTGTGCTTTCTGAAAGGAAAGTTTTGCTCCGGCAGCCCTCAACTGTGTCAGAACATAACAGATCTCCGCTATGTGTTCCTCCACAGATGAACTTTTGATGAGGACATCATCTACATAAGCCATGTTAACCCTCGCACCCAGGTCGGGCATGGCCTTATGTAGGAAAATGTTGAATTCATTGCCGGAGTTGAGGTATCCGAAGGGAGTCCGGGTCCATGTGTACTGCTGGCCCCCAAAGGTAAAAGCCAGTTTGTATTGGTCCTCCCTACTGACAGGCACGGTCCAGTATCCATTGGTCAGGTCTATTGCAGTGAATACTTGTGACCCTTGAATCTGGGTCAGCCCTTGGTCAATGTAGGGCAGAGGCCATCGGGAAGTATGGACCCGTTTGTTGAGCTCCCTAAGGTCGGCGCAGAGTCTCCACTGGCCGTTTGGCTTCAATATTCCCAGCACCGGATTATTGAAAGTGCTGTGGACTGGACGGATTATTCCCTGGGACTCAAGGTTCTTAATTATTTCAGTAAGGGACTCCATGGATGCGAGAGGCAAGCGATATTGCTTCACAAACACTGGAGTCATTCCAGGGTCCGTGGGAATTGTTGTGGTGTGGATGTCGGTGCGACCACGGTCATATGAGTCTACCGCAAAGAGATCTTGGAAATCCAAGAAAACTTGTTTCAACTTTTGCTTCTGTTCCAGAGTCACACAGGCATCAGCTAGGTTGACTCTCTCTTCCACCATCTGCCTGAAGCCTGGAAAGACTTCTGGTTTGGCTATCTCAGCGGCCTCCTCCAGCTGGGTGGAGAAGTCCCTGGTCAGAGTGCTGATTTGGACTGGAGGCTTCAGGTGGGAAAGGCAGCCCTCATGGACCTGGAAAATCACCTCATCCCTCCTGAAGTCACAAGTCACATCTTCCTTACCATAAGGGCAAGAAGTGTACACCAGGAAGTTCCCCCCATGCCGGGTGAAAATCCTGTCTGGTGTTGTATTGTCCTCACTGTCACTGTCAAAACAGTCCTTGGGGATTGGTCCTAACAGTTAATTTCCTAAATCAATGGAGAAATGTCGGTCATCAATCGCCATTCCAATAATGCTGCCTGCGGCTAGAGTAATACTCTTTAAGTCGCTGTTATCCACCTCTATTGGAATGGTGTCATGTTCTATGTTGACTAATGGTGTTGGGTTTACCCCTAACCCTTGCTGTTGGAGAGAAGCATTTAGATGTATATAAGCATCAGGGTTTTTCAATTTTTGTCCTCTTTTAACTTTCACTCCCAGGGAGAATTGTCGGGTCCTTTCTGGGATGGTGACTTCCTCTTTAATCTGAATTTCAACTCCATAAAATAGCAATTGAGCTGACCTAAATGCTTTTTCTGAATCATCAAAGCCCATGGGATTATCCGCTAATCGGGACCAAGCTTTGAAGTTTATTAGGTCCAAACTAATGGCAAAGCGATTGAGAATGTCACTGCCTAAGTAAAAGGCGGCAGTGACGTCTCGCACGACCCAACAATTATGGACTATGCTCTTGTTGCCAATGGAGATTTTGAGCATACACCTGCTTGGCAGGAGATGTTTGGAATTAGGTGCTTCCAGGTCCATTTCCCATTTGTCTATCAGTTTGAATGTGGGAATGGCTGGATCTTTTGGGAGTTGGCGGAACATGGCTTCGCTGATGAAGCTCTTACCGTTGTTCACACACCCTCGAGCGAGAACAGAGTCCTTCCCATCATTTAACTGAACAGGGATGAACAACTGCTCTCCAATTTGCGGAATATCAGCCAGGCTCTGAGCTGATTTCACATCTTTCTGGACTATAGGAGTGAGAGTTTCTGATTGTGTATTAGTAAAGAATTTCAGGGTGTTTCCTTCCAGTGTGGAATACCACCTTAAACTGGAAGGAAGGTTGATTTTCAGAAATAGAGAGGACCCCACATCACCAGTCTGTTGTCCTACTGCTATTACTGTCACGTCTGGAATTTGGTTGTTCTGGAAGTGAAATTCTACTTGGTCAGATTTTTGTTCGACCATGTGGCAGGTGCCGTTTAAACTAACATGGTTGACACTCTGTTTTAATTTTATTGGTCAGCTAGTCTGGGTCCAGAGGACCTTGTTTACACAATCTATTAGGGGTGACAACCTTCTCAGGAGGTCATTCCCTAGTAAACAAGGGGTGCCCGCTGCAGTCACTACTATGACCGGGTGTTTCACCTTGTGTCGCCCAATTTAAATGTCCAAGTCTGCAGTCCCCTCAACGGGAATTTCCTTCCCGTCAAAGTTCTGCAGTTGTCCAGGAAGAGAGATGAGAGGAATTCGGTAATTCTCCCGCCTTCCTGCATTTAGTTCCTCAAAGGCCCTTTTGGACAGAAGGGTAGCTTGGGATCCAGTGTCCACCAGTGCCAAAATTGTACCCTGCCCCTGTACTTGTACCGGGGCATAGTATCTTCCCTCCTTCTCCTCACAGATAATGCACATTTTTGGACAACTGGTGGGCTAACTTTCTGGTTTTGGACATTGCTAGCGAAGAGATTTGGGCAGAATTCTGTGGAGAGCCTTGGGAATCTGAAAGAAAAAGTTGGCAACTGGAGATCAGAGCCATTGTGGGTTCCCCTGGTTCCGGTTCTGGGCTGCCCCGCCCATTTTGGAGGCAGTCATCAGGATGGGTTTGACCCTTGGGATTTTGGTATTGTCGGTTCTGGGATGAGATGATGGGCGGCGGTAGCTCAGTCTCCACATCTCCCCAGTCTGAATTGGAATCCCTTGGGACCCATTTTTCCTTGGGAGGAGTTCCCCCATCTCTGAAGGAGAAGATCCTTTTCCCAGGATCTTCTGAGGATCCCTCTCCCTCAAATTGGAAGACCTGTACCTCCTCCACAAAGTGGGTCTGTTTGGGTCCTTTGTTTCTCCTACCTCCTCTCTGTTCCTTGGGCGGCAGACTTTCAGGGGCAGGAGATTTTGTTTCCGGTTCCTGGTTTTCCAGGGACTGTTTACAAGTTGGGAAGGAAGCTTCCTCCAAGGCTTTACACCCCCCTTCCCCTTGTGCCTCCTCCCTGGGAACCGGTGGGTTATCGGGGTGCTGCCCCCGTCATTGTTCTGGAGCACCAGGTCCAGAGTTTGGGGCATTCTGCGGTGGCATGCTCATCTGAGGGTTCTGTTGAGCCCTCAGTATGTGACCCAGATCCCGTGCCATATTTTGGACCTGGCGCTCAAGTTGTGAAACCCGCTCAGGCTGATACGGGGCTCTATTTTCTCCCCTGGGCTGATCCCGGGAAGGGTAGCTATCCCTTCTCCGGTAATACCCCGGATTGAGAAGATTTGGGTACCCCTCCACCCTTGGCCTCCCCTCTCCCGGATTAGGTTGTCTGGGCTCAGGGAATTGGGGAAATAAGGATGGATGATTTTGGGGCTGGAAATTGGGCGGATACCTGGGGAAAAAGTTCTGCCCAGGATTTGGAGAATTTCTGCCCTCCTGGGGGAAGTTAGGAGGGAAGTTCCCCGGGTCAGATGCTTTGCTTGGTCCCCCCCCCCTTGGGCTGTAGGAGTCCACGCATAACCCAGGATTGGTCAGTTTCCCTTGTAGCGGGGACCTACATAGTCAGGGCAGCGGGGAACCCCATTTGTGGGACTACCTCCTCGACTCCCTGTCTGTGACTGGCCCGAGGGCCTTCTGGGCTTTGAATTATTTGGTGCAGGCAGGTTTTTAGGCCCCCCCATCTCCAAATCTAAAACGGAGGCAACCTTTACCTCTGCCACTTTGGCAGCAGCAGGGGTGCTGTTGGTTTTGGGGTTTTTCGGCGCATTCTTTTTATTTTCGATGGGCTTCTGCACCTCATAGATCCGGGTAGCCTGTTCAATGACCCAGTCTAAAGATCTTTTCTCATGAAAATCTCTCACGAGCTGGGTCATTATGTATTTGGGTAAGGCATGGAAAAAAGTATTGATAAATTCTCTGCTATCCGTGCGCACCCTTCTGGTGGTCTGCACAACAGCACGCTTTAATTCTTGCACAAACTCTTGTGGGGCCTGATCCTCCCCACATTGCAAATTGTAGGCTGCCTTGCGAGCCTCTTGAGGATTTCTGTGCACAGAAAAATGTTTCAAGATGGCCGCCCTGTATGTGGACCACCTTGAATGGTTTTGATCCTCCAGCCCCGCAAAGAAACTGGAGTATTCTGGTGAGAAGGTCCACTTTACATATTGAATACAGCTTTGGCTGTCCTTAAAATGGAAAGTCTCCCATCATTTGCTCATAGAGCTCCAAGTGTTCCCAAACAGAATACTTGGCGTTCTTATGATAAGGCGTGATGACACTCCTTATTGCCTTTATTTGTTTCAATGGGTCCTTAAGCAAGGCCCTTTTTGCCTTATTGGCCTTTTTGGTTCGGGTAACCCTGGTCCATTCATCCTCCGACTCAGAAGCGCTGCTCCCAGAGGTGCCCGTCTGATCTTCCAGGTTTTCCTGGATTCTGCGAGCCTGGGAATGGCTGGCAGAATGTGAGGACCTGGTCTCCTGTGTCCTGTGACACTCAGAGGAGTCTTCAGATCCCTCCTTGCTACCAGGATTTGCTGGGTATCCCCTCCCTGACCTAACTGGGCAGAGGTTTTCAGGATTCCCTTAATGGGCCTACTCTCCTGGGGTTCCCCACTAAATTGCACTGTGCTCGGGTGCCCATACCCGGATACCCACCCATCCATTCCTGGGAGGTACTGGCCTATGAGCCCCATACTTCTAGCTGGATAGTAATCTGCCATCCCCGTGGCCCTGGGCTCATGTGCGCGAGGGGATATGGGGGGTGGCAGAGTCCAGGGACTGGGAGAGATGAAGGCCTCTGGTACTGGGGCTCCTGAGGTTATGCTCAGGAGTTTCTCTTTCCCAGCGAACCTCATCTCTATCCGCCCCTGCTTCCTGTTGCAATGCAAGAGCCTGCGCTTTCAGTTCCTCAGTTAAGGCCTTACTAGACTCTATCAGTCTCTCCTGCATCGCTACCTGTTGCTGGAGCCTATCATTGTGCTGACAGAGAGCCTCATTTCCTCTCTGTGCCTCCTGATTGGTCCTGGAGTACTGGGCCAGTCTCTGCTGCAGGAGGGTTACCTCCTGAGCTGTGTCCCTATTGGCCTGCTCCTTTCTTGCCAGAGCATCCTCCACCCTCCTGGTGTGCTCTAACAAGTTCTGGTGTTCTTTTTGGAGGTCACCCAGTCCCTGGAGGGCCAGGTGATTTTCTTCCATTTTCCTTTTTAAGTGGCAGACTTCCTGGCCTAAGGTATCCCTTTCCTGACTAAGAGCCTGCATCTGTGCCGCCAGGTCGTCCCTTTGCCTTTGGAAGGCACCAGCTTTCTGGCGCTCCTGATCAAACTCTGCCTGGGTATCCAGGTCTTTCAGAATCAATTTATTGCTTTCCTCTTTCTCTCTGTCTAATCAAATTTGCAGGGTGGCTACCTGTTCTGTGCATGCCCTGTTGAAGTCCAGTTGTTGCTCCAGCTTTTTCTGGCTCTGCAGAAGGGAGTCCAAACCTTCTTGGTACTCCTTCTGCAAGGCCAGAAATCTGGTATCCTGGTCAGCCTTTTCCTGTTGCAGCATATCCATATCCTCCTTTATTTTAGTGATGTACTGTCTGCTATCATTTTCTGACTCCTGGCGCCTCTGCAGCCTCTGCTCAGAAGAGACCAGGTCAGATTGGGCCTTTTCTAACACCATCTGTTGCCTATTTGCCAGATCTTGGCCTTCAGCACATTTGTCCTGCATGGCTCCCATATATGGGATACAAATATGCCGCTATCCTGGCAATCTTATTGTATTCCTCTTTTGCCTTAGGGGCCATATATAGTTCACTCAGGGCCACATGTAGGGGACCCTGATCTCTCCAGATATCTGACCCTGTTTTAGTGACCTGTTGCGCGATTGCCTGCAACCAGACCGCCTGGTCCTGATGAGTCCACTCACCTCTCACAAATAGCTTATGTAAGAGGTGCTCCCTCTCTATTTTCATGTCTACCACGGTCGTCATTCTGGAATTTGAGTTCCTTCCTGACTTACAGAAGTTTGTATTTTATTTTGCAAAACAGACCGTTTCCTTAGAGCGTTCCTTTGAGGAGTGCCTTACAGCGTAACACAGCTTGGTGATCCGACTGGATGTATGTCTCCCATCAGTTAGCACACTGTATTAATCTGCACAAGTGATAGATCTAACCCAGAATATCCCGGCTCCGAGCCCCCACTTTTGTAAGCGATATTCAATCAACACTACAGCCAAGTCAATGCCTAGTCTGGGATGCTGAGGAAAACCCTTATTAATGTATTGCTATGTCTAGTTCAGTACTCTGGATGACCACCCTTGTATAACACCCCCCTCTTAGAATCCCCCTGACCCCACTGAGCCAAGAAGTAGGTTTGTTTTACAAATTAAAAGGTTTATTTGAGGATTTAAACAATATATATATATATCACACTTTATAATAAATTAATATCTGATAGTACACTTAGACATATGATGTTGATCAACAATGGGTAATCTGGCACTAGCACACTTCTTTACAATCAATGAGGAGTTAGTATAGGATGGATAAAGTAGCAAAAATACTTTTATGGTTTCAAATGGATGCAATGTTGAATGAAAATGCAGTACAGAAACTAACTGATATGGTTTCACAAGATATCATATGTTCACTTTTCCCCTGGTGGCAATTCACCCCCCTCCCCCTTATATGCAATGCAAGGAGATGGAAGTAACACCCACAGTTCTCAGGAATGCAATCAAATACAATACGAAATTCAATTCCCACCCCAGCAAGCTTAGAGAAAACAGGTATGAGTTTTAAAACACAGGCCCAAGTGCTTTGAATGTGGTGGCAGTGAAGTGAGAAATATGCTGAAAATGCTTTTAATTCCCTTTAGGAGGTTCAGGGTGAGTGAGAGATACTTGGGATGAGCTCAGGCTCACTTTAGCAATGATTCAGGGATGGTTATTAAGAGGCAAACGAATTTTTAGCAAAGGAAAGCAAAAAACTGCTATCTTTTTACAAGTAAAGAAATCAGGCCAAATCGCAAATCGCGGCAAAATTCGCGATTACGGCAAAAGTATAAGGAGTAGTCGGTTTTTGGTTCGTTGGAAAGCTTAGATTCTAAGCTTTCAGATGAAAGTTAAATTCCGTTCCTAGCCCAAACGGTTCCAGAGATACGGACGATTAAATAAAGGTAGTTTTTCGGATTTACAGTAAACTCAAAATGACAGGTGACAGCTTGCAGCTGCAGAATTGACAGGTGACAGTTGTGCAGCTTTAAAAATGACAGATGACACAATTTCTAGGAGGCAGTTCTACTTAGGTTAAAATAGTTTGGATTAGATTATTTTAACTAAGAGATTGGTTCTGCACAGTTCCGCTAGGTACTCCCAATATAAATTTGAACTAGGCCTCGTCACGGATCTGGTCAACACGTCCGGCTGCGGTTCTGTCTGCTCGGCGGGTCAATCAGGCACCGGTTCTGCTCACAGCGATCTGGGTCAGCTCTGCTCTGCTGGTCTAGCCTCTCTGGATTCAGCGGCCTCTGGTTCTGGATACTGCTCTGCTTTCCGGTCCGGATCAAGTGGATTCTGGATGTAACACTGCTTTCTGGGTACTGGCAAGAGTTCTTGGCAAAAGAATTCAGACAGCTCGCCCGGCTTGGAATAGTTTGCAAATGATTTTGAGGCCTGCTGACAAATACTTTTGCTTGCAGTGGGCCTTCTTGGTTCAAAGTTCTGTAGTCTCTGTTTAGCTTGGAAGTCTAAGTGTTGGATCTCTGGATGTGAAGTCGTCGGTCAGCATGCTCCGCAGCAAATGGAATTGAATCCCCCTACCTGTCCCAGCAGTCTCTTTTTATGTGTTTTGAAAATGGGTGTGTGCCTGGGCCTAGCTAAGCCTGCCCCTCTCTACTTGTCATTGGCCCAATCCTCCCCGCTCCCATGATTGGGGGAAGGAAATGGATTGTCATCATGATGAGGTCTGTTTATGGGTCAGAGGATCCTCCTCTGGTCAGTTTGCCCACAAATCTATATTTGATTCAAATACACCTTTTTCCAGATATACAATTTGTTGAAATTACATGTGCACATTATATATTCCTTATGGTCCATGCTTGTCCGCCTCTGATCTTTCTGGGGGCTTGCATTCAAAAACGACAACATTTTGCGCTTTTTAACTGGTTTTGCAATATCGGACATTTACCCAAAATTACACACATGTGCGCAAGGAGTATGGACATTAATTGATGAAGTGTCATATTTTTAACATGCAGACATTTGGAGTGAGACCCTATTTTCCGCTAGCAACCCCCCAGAATACACCACATGGTCCTAACGCCTCTCAAAATGTTCACAGAAAAATCACAAAAATAATGATATTACTTATATAATTCTGACAAGTCCGCACTATGAGTTATCTATCTTTTTAAAATTATGCCCTGGTCAAAAAGGGGTGTGGCTTCCCACAACACAGGGTGGAATAACTGGTTTATCCACTTCCCCCAAGCTCAGCTGCTAGCAGAGGCACTGCCCCTCCCAGTTTCCCCTAAGAGGAAGCCACTTTACGACGCCCCCAATATAACATTTGCCTGAGTCAAGGGAGTTGCATTGTTCTGTTCCTTCCAGTTCCCAGGTGCTCCACCCTTAATCTAATCAGAGAGGTGACTACTCCTTTTGGCAAGGGGCAGCAGGATGCAGCTAGGCCTGGGAAGAGTGGCTGAACAGGTTTCTCCTGTCGGGGGTAGTTGTCAGGCAGAATCCAGTTTCACTAAGCCAGGTTTCAGCTAAATGTCACTTTTTGTTCCCAGTTTTCTACATTCAAATCAAACTGACAATTTGTACCTATACATTAAATAATTACTTCCTTCAAGTCATTTCAGAATATGGTTTTAGATTCTTCCACCTCTTAGCAAGTCTTTCCTTGGTCTGGTTTTGTTTCATTTGATCAGTTTTACACAAAAGTCTGGTGGTTTTAAAAACGCCGGCTTTCTGATAGTGGTGAGTACTGGTAATGCAACCATTTTTGGGATTAAGAAAATTAATTCCCCACAGTTCTGAGTTGCTTTTTTGGCAATCAGCATAGCCATTCCCAATTGTTTCAGGCTACTGTGTGTGTAGCCCAATGGTGGTTTTAGGCAGTGCCCTCCTGTGCTCACAACATAGGCAAAAATGGGTGGCAGCCTATTCTTCATGTTTCCCTGTGCACTCTCTGGGGAGTTCTGGCCATCATGATGTTTTCCATGCCAGTACTGCACAGTTTTATGGTAGGGCTTGTATGCATGGGTAAAAACATCCCACAAAATGGAGAGTTTCAAGTGCTTCTTAGTGCATGAATACCATCTCATTGTTCAACACAGGCTGCAGAATTATTGGCGTTGATACTCGCCATTGCGAATCATGCAGACCAGGAAGTAACGGTGTACAGTGACTCCGCCTATGTGACATCGACAGTGCACGCAGGCTTAGCACACTGGAAAAGGAGGGGCTACCTCCGAGCGGAAGGCATGCCAGTGCAGCAATGCAACCTTATTGGACAGGCTGATTAAGGCACTACAGCTCCCAGTGGGCATAGCAGTCGTGAAATGCGCCGCCCACACCAAGGGGACAGATTTTGTCTCACGCGGGAACCAAGCAGCAGACACAGAAGCGAAACGTATGGCATCCAAAAGTGAGACGATTATGGAAGTGGAAGTGGCGTGCACCAATGAAAGGATGATGGTTGCATGGGCAACATTGGAAGCATACAACGATCTTGGGCAAACACAATTGATGGAGCTCCAAGGGGAGGCACCACAGGAAGAGAAGAACTTGTGGAAACATCGAGGGTGTTCTTTAAACCCCTCTGACAGCTTGTGGCGACAAGACAGCACTGGTAAACCAGTAATGCCTGTAGCCCTATTAAAAATAGCGCTGGAGCAGTTACATTTACCAGCGCATATGACAAAAGAGAATCAAGCAGCAACGCTCGCGGAAGACTGGTTCATACCGAATTCAGCTGAGCATGTTGAATTTTTTATGGTGAACTGCATAATCTGCCAACAATTCACCGCTGGGCACACACTAAAAATGAGAGGAATCATCCCCAGGCCAAATGGGCCTTTTCAGCACTTGCATGTCAATTTCGTTGACATGATTCAAGTATGCAACGGGTACAGGTGTTTAATTGTTGTGGTGTGTCCATTCTTTAGGTGGATAGAGGCAGGTCCATTTACACACCGAGACTCTACCTGTGCGGCCACATTTCTAGTGAGGGAAGTGTTCCCCAGGTGGGGGGTGTGCGAAGTCATGAGATCAGATAACGGGGCTCATTTTGTTAATACAGTGTTCGAGCAGATTAGCTTGTTGCTTGGTATAAAGCACAAATTCTCGTCAGCGTATCATCCAGAAGGTAATGGGATCTGTGAGAGGTTTAACAGCTTGTTAAAGGAAAGGATAGCCAAGTTGACGCTTACTCTAAAGAGGAGATGGTTGCACTGCCTTCCATTGGCACTGTATGCTCTTCGGAACCAACCTGGCTCCGACCATCATCTTACGCCACACGAGATAGCCACAGGAAAAAGAATGAGAACTCCCCTAACACCGCGAGATGTGATGCCAGTCGACAGGATAGGTTTTAGGGTCTGAAATGCAAAACTATCTGAACTTTATGACATCTTGCCTTACTGTAATTTCAGACCAGTTGCAGCGACGACGAAAAGGGTGCAGTGCAGCACAGAACACAGAATGAGACACTACATCAGACTCAGTTCAAAGTCTACGTGTTCCATTCGTCTTCCCTGGTGACGCCGTCTTGGTGAGAAATCATACAAGGAAAAAGTGGGATGAACCAAGATTCAACGGTCCTTTCATCATAGAGGACTGCACTCGTCCGCTGTGAAGCTACAGGGCAGGAGTGTAGATTTTTCTCGTTGATATCAAACCCTACATCGGAGAAGACCCCCTGCCTGCATCCTAATGATAGGAATCGACGAACAACGGGGAAGAACCACAGCACGTGCAGACGAGATTCATGACGAGGAAGAAGGACGCATGACCAGCAAAGTAAAGACAAAGAACCTTTGCCAAAAGATTGTGGCTTCTCTTTGGACATTCCTCTAAGCAGGAAAGGGGATAAGAACGTAAAACAGACACTCTGTGCATCCTAGTTGCAGGATGAAGAAAAACATTTCACTTAAAAGCCACAATATAGTCTGTTAACTTTGAACTTTGGACTGAGACACGCTAAAGCCTTGATTAGAAAGAATATGGCAAATTTTGACTGAGGACACATAAATTGGAAGAAGATACAGTACCCCGATTCCTTCCACACCGAGACCCTATTTGGAATCACTTATGGTGTCCCACAGTAGAGATATCACAAAGGACATAGTCACCTATTTCAACCTAGTGCTGAGATCGTAGGAAGGATCACAAGTGTCACAGACTTTCTCCAAGATCCTGAAAACAAAAAAATAATAAGACAACTGCTTACTGTTATTGCAGAACAATTCATTGTACTCCCCAAGTACAGTGAGAAAGAAGCAAATGTTCCCAACACAGGCTCATCAACACACTGTTCTTTCGCATAATTGAAGACTGTCCATCTATTGTCGGGAGAACAACTGATACGTTAACATTCCTTCAAGATCCAAGGAATACAGAGAACCTAAGTCGCCTCCTAAACAATATAATCTTTTTGGTCGCACTCCACGCAAACGGACAGTGCAGACATTGTTTACATCAAGGAAGAAACCTATGATCCTGAAGCTCAGCGAAGACTGGACAAATGTCCCTATCACCAGAAGACAGTAATTTGCATACAACGTCTTCCTTCACCTCTTTGAGAACTTTCCAGAGCTAGTGGGAAGACCAACCAACGTTGAAGTACTTCCATTTCTTGGAGATCCAGTAAAGTGTATTCAGCTAAACATGCTCTGGCATGCTATTATAGCTCAAATCAAAACATCCAATCTCCATCGAATCCTTAGGAGAAGACCGTGAAACCATCCGCCGAGGGACAGACCAAGGGAGCAGAGTCAAGAACTCCATTTGTCGCATTTGTTGTTATTTTTCCCTATTTCTTCATACCGACCAGTGTCCAACATGTCCTCAGGACTGAAGCAGATTTAGGAGGTGGACTGGGAGCTCACCTACTTTGAACATGCACAGTAAAGGGACACACTGAAGTATTACTTAATTTGATTTCTTTTCCATAGTCTAGCAAAAGAACTGTATCCTGAAATAAAAGGCAATTATCACATGCAAAAAGAGGAAGGGGAACATCTTTTGAACACCAGACACTCATAAACTCAGAACTTGAAAGATGATATTAAATAAGGAAATACTAACATCGACATTGGGCTAATGATCGAGATGGGGTCCGGAGCAGCAACCTGGTACTCCCACAGGAAGATAGGCATCCCAGCTTCTCTGGAAGAAAATGCTGTCGCCTTACATATCGAACCATAATGTACTTATGCATTGTATTTATCATTATTTTGCTGTCATTAACGATCAGAACTGCATTCTATATTGGTGCACAAAGCGTTCCAATTTCAGTGCACCTACCTGATGATATACGCATGAAACCCACAAAAGCACCCAGACCTTACATAGTCATTCCAGTCCCTAGAAGATCTGATGGCGAAGTGAATGAACTTGAAAGGGATGTAATTAACAATGATACACACATACTTGTAGTAACAAATGAAAAGAAAGGCTATAGACAGGGTTGGCAAGAGGTGAATGAAGTAAAATCACTGACAACTACATGCACACAAACACTGAATGCACATGAAACAGGTCTAGCATCAATGACTACAGAACCACAAACCAAAGCAGCAGAAAGGAAGAGACTGCCTCTCATAGGAAATGTCAAAGAAGCTGTCATGATCAAACGAGAAGAGTTGAAAGAAAAGCCAAAAGAAGCAGTTATATCAGGAACTCTTGAGAAAACACGGTCCAACTCAGAAAATCTCTCCGCAAGGATGCAAATGCTAGTAGACTTACTATTCCAATACATAGCCAGAGCAAGAGAACTACAAGAGGAAATGAAGAACAAAACAGCAGAAACGGCATTACCCAGCATACGTGTTCCAACACAAGGGACAAGTACCAGTTCCACAATACAGCCATATACAAGACCAGTATCAGGCTGGTTGGCATGGGCATTTGCACGCAGCAGAGAGAAAATGCATGAAGCAAAGGAAAGAGCTGGCAGACTCCTGTCCACTGAAATGGCGCAGTTGAAGAGGCCTGCACCATGGGCCATGATACCGGAGAACCCTCCAGCAAGAAAAAGCCACACAGATGCATTCAGAGATGAAGTAATAACAATCTACATGAAAACCTTAAGAATCAAGAGAAGCATGCATGAAGCCGACAATGAACTGAACGATTACCTGCAACATTTGGTACCAGCACATGAATGAAGTTGGAAGGCGAAATTCCGAAGGGGAATGCTTTGTCTGCGCACTCCTACTGTACAGCATGGGAAAATCCAAGATCTTTGTAAGTGTGGAAATTGATGTCCAGACAGCACACTGTCTTTCCTACGGAGCCATATGCAAAACTAGTGGCCAGTTTATGGGAAGTGATGCTTCCCTAATATGGACAAATGAAACAGCTTATCCCAATGAAGATGATTATGTTCAGGACATTAAGACAAGAAACAGAGCTCACACTAGGAATCATGGAATCAGATACAAGAAGCCTGGAGTTAAAGGAGCAGAAATAAAATGGGAAGTGAACCCGAAACTAAATGTCCAAGGGAAAACTCCAGCAGAGGCTCAAATTTGGAAAAACAGAGGCCAAATGCAGATTTGGGGAACAGTACTTTCTCCAGACGGTTGGGAACAAGGAGTGGTGATCTGCCAAGCATAGATGGTCTTTGGAGCCTGCAAGGAAGCAATTGAAAACTCACAGAAACTGTGCAAACCACTATGGCCTAAACTTACAAAATCACTGACATGGGTCGAAGACAGAGGAGGACCCTTGCAGATAGTGCCACTAGAAAGCCTGAAATTGTGCTTCAGGAACAATGGCACAAGAAAAATGGGGGAGAATCAAAACTGTGGATTAATTTTTGAGGCTCCAGAATGACTTATGGGACTGCAGTAATTATGGATCATTATTGGGCATGCGGACCCAAAGCATACATCAGACTGCCGAAGAACTGAGGAGGCATATGCACAATAGTGAATGTCCACGTTCCAGCATTAGTAATCCCAAAAAGCGACCTGAACATCGACAGTTTCCCGAAAGCAGATGCTCACCTGAGGAAGAAGAGATCTGTGGAGCTGATGACCAGAATGAAGCGAGAGAACTATTTCTCTGCTAAATCAGAAGAAGCCTTTCATGCAATCCCAAATGAGCACAGGCTGTTCAACCTCACCTCATCAGTGTTTGTCACAATCTTCATGCCAAGATTTCATGTTGGAGCAAATACTAAATGGTTGCAGATAACCAGATGGGAATTACTGCAGACGATTAACACGACCATGAAAGGATTCAATGCAATCAAGGAAGAGCTAAGAGCCATCCGACTGATGACTCTCCAGAACAGATATTTACTTGACATGATCACAGCTATGGATTTTGATGACTCTCCAGAACAGATATTTACTTGACATGATCACAGCTATGGATTTTGCAAAAATAGGGGAATCATGATGCACATTTATACCCTCTCACGACGAGGAAAATGGAACTTTAACAGAAGCCATAGGTATGCTGACAAACCTGCAGAACCAGATGATCAATGAAACCGACGAAGTTGATGATGACAGCTGGTTTGGGTCACTGTTCTCATGGGTTCCACAATGGATGCAGATATATTCAAGTTCCTGGGAGCCTTGCTAGTGATGATATTACTAGGATTTTGCATTATCAAGTTAATAATCTCACAATGCCAGAAGACTGCGAAGAAAGCCATAGGGATGAAGATCATGATTGATGTCAAACCAGGATGGAAGCCCAGAGATCTGACTGATGAAGAAATAATAGACTTTGTGAAGGCTAGCGAGCATGCACCAGAAGGTAGAAAATTTCTTTAACCCAGGAAATTCAGGAATTATGTGGGAAGATGGATGTATTGCAGCCCAAATGGACAATGCCAGCTGATGACATGGAACAAAGACGAACATGTAAGGACAGCAGGAAGCCTGAGAGGGGTAATAAAGATATGGACTCCAAAAAGGCACTTCTTCAAGCCATCATGTACAGAACCAGAAGATGAAGAGGGAATTAACTCAGAAGATGAAATGAAGATGAATACAGAAGAACCAAGTAAGATGAACCCAAAAGAGGAAGTGGAAGTGGTCGATGAATCGACCAGAGGGGGGAGTGTAGAGGAGGTCCCAAATATAACCTGCACTCAAGTCACCCATTTTGAAGTACCAGGAACATTCACACCGAAATATGTGATGTATGATGAGCAGATAAACCAGCAGACAGCCGCAGTGGGGCTCTGCCCAGTACCTTAGTATTAGAAGAATGACACCTATTGTGATGTGATGTATGATGAGCAGATAAACCAGCAGACAGCCGCAGTGGGGCTCTGCCCAGTACCTCAGTATTAGAAAAATGACACCTATTGAAGTACCAATAACCAGGCAACCATGGACAGTAAGGTACCCATTAAGAAAACCCTACCAACAAATGAAACGAAATGAAGATTATTTAAGTACTGTGCAGGAAGAACACAAAAAGTCCTTAATGGAAGACAAATGGTGATGTCACAAGCGTCTGAACTAACAAACCCATAGAAGATATGACGACCCAAGGATGACACAAAGAGACGAAACACCATGAATAAAGATATTGTGAAACTAAAAGAAGAGAACATTGTAGAAATACAAGAGAACTTAAACTGAAAGAAGGATGAAGATATTCAACCAGCTAACGCCTGTACATATGCTTGTAACCACAAGAAAGCTAAGATAACAGTGCGGCTTGCTATGGGAAGTAGAAGAATAGAGCAACAAGCGCCATTATACATAATAAAATACAAAATGAAGCATGTTATACAAGTGCGAATCCACTTTGCATAAGAAGCAGACCCAACCCAGGTTATTATAGGCTAAACGCAAGAAGTTTCACATTCTAGCAACACAAGGAAAAAGGCTGAATCGAAGCTCGACAGAGGCAGCTTGTGCCGGAGAAGCCAAGGTCATATCAATAGAAGCTATGAACAGTAGCTATATCTAATTGAAGCTAAGAACAGAATATCCTGCCACTGAAGGAACGAGATACGAAGGCGTAGGCAGGTGGCAGGGTGAAACGAAAATCAAATGCACAAATTGAAAGAAACAAAGTAAATCCATGGTGTGCTAGCACGTGACCAGCCGAGCGAGATGAGGCACAGTTTCACCCCTACGCTTGGCATCCGCCCAGACAGAGATATCAGAACTTTTTTCGAGACAAGAAGATGCAGTTTCGAAGCAAACCACAGTGAACTAATTGACACATAGCCCATAAAGTGATGATTGGTTGAAGGAAGGCAGGGTGAATTGGGGGACACCCTGCACCTGGTTGACCATTCTGCGTGCTGCTAAGCAAAGTGGAGATTTATGCATGGGGTTGATGCCAACCCAATCACAATGGACCAAATAATGTAGGGTCCTATAGTTAGTAGAACCAATGAGACGTTGTGTTTTTAGTGACGTTTACAATAGTCATTTTTGAAGGAAGGGCTTAGATGCCCACCTGACAGTATTTACCCAATCCCCTCACTCCTTTACCATATACAAATATAACACCTATATTAAAGTTACCTTTTTCAAACCAATAGAATTGCATGTTAACTTTTGAGTGTTACACGTCAGATTATGATGCATTTTTGGTATAAAAGTTATGTTTTGTATGAAGTTGGAGGGAGTTGAAGCGAGACGGGCTGTCACACCACTGTCGATTTCCATGTTTCCTTGTTTCTTGTACTTGTCATTAAACATACTCCCCTTTGCTAAACCATTGAGTTGTCCTTATGGATTGGTGTTGGAGTAAGAAAACCTACACCCGCATCCATCTAAAGGTGCAGCTATTTAGTCTTAAAGTACTGAAGAGCAAACCCCGACTCTATGGGCCGGCCGGGGGTCTCTCGGTACACATTCTCTGAAAAGTGGCAGGGCCATTCTTCAATCCTAAGGGCATCAAAGTGAACTGATAATGTCCTTCCGGGGTTTATAATGCCAACCTCTCTTTCGCTCCATCGGTTAAGCCGACCTGCCAATACTCTGCTGTGAAGTCAAAAGTACTCATGTACTTGGTAGCACCAAGCTTGTAAATGAGCTCATCTGCCTGAAGAATAGGGTGAGCATCTGTCTTCATGACAGTATTGAGCCCCCTGTAGTCCACACAAAAGCAAACTTCAGTTTTACCACCATTGGTCTTTTTAGGGACCAGTACCAGTGGGCTAGCCCAAGTGCTGTGGGAGGACTCTATCACTCCTAGGGACAACATCTTGGAAACTTCCTCCTTGATGGTGTCCCTGACCTTATCGGAACATCCAGTGCATCCTGCTCTTCACCGGTTTACTGTCTCCAGTATCCACATCATAGGTGCACCAATCTACGTGACAAGTAGTGAAAACAGACAGGAAAACTGTCCCAGTAAAGGGCAACAGTCTGTCAGTTGTTGTTCTGACCGGTCTGTTGCTAGCTTGACACCTTCAACTGACCCAACTGTGTCTTGATTGTGCAGGAGGTCTGGGAGAGGATCAGACTCCTCTTCAGTCTCTCTGTCAGTCACTAATGCCATGACCAAGTCATCCCGGCTATAATGGGGTTTTAGTCGGTTGACGTGAAAGACCCTGCACATCTGTTTAGGTCCTTTCATGACAATGAGATAATTCACCTCACTGACCTTTTCCAGCACACAGTAAGGCCCAGTCCCCTTGTACTGAAGGGCACTAGGTTTGACAGGCTTCATTATACACACCCACTGGCTTGGAGAATAGACTGTCACTGTGGACTTCTGGTCGTGCCAGTGCTTCATCAGCTCCTGCCTGGCCTTCAGATTATTTGTTGACTGTTCCATGTTCTTTGCTATTCTAGACCTAAGGCAGAGTACATAGTCCACCACATCTCATGACGGGGATGGTGGTTTTCTTTCACATCCCACCTTCACTAGACTGAGGGGACCTTGTACAGGGTGGCAGATGGCATGGCAGGAGAATATCACATTTTGTCCTCAGGTGCTCTTCCAAAACACCTATCATGCCTTTCAGGCTCTTGTTGAACCACTCAACAAGCCCATTAGTTTGGGGATGGACGGAGGTAGAGAACTGATAGGTGACTCTATACTCTTCCCGCATAGCCTTCATATATGCTGATATGAAGTTTGATAAACTGTCAGAAACAACTCCATTGGGGAATCCATCATGGGGGGAATATCCAAATCAGAGCATTTGCAACCACGGGGGCTTTGATGCTTCTCAGAGGGACAGCCACAGGGTATCTTCTGGCGTGGTCTACCACCACCAAGATATATCTGTTTCCTGAGCTGATTTGAGGATCCAAAAGACCCACAATATCCATGCCTATTCTCTTGAAAGGCCACCCAACCATGGGTAGTGGAATTAATGGGACCTTTGTGGCACCACCTGACTTGACACAGGTCAAGTCAGGCAGGACCAGACAAATTCTTTAACATTTACGCCAAACTGCGGCCAATAAAAGTGCACAGACAACTGGTCTGATGTCTTAGTCACTCCCAAGTGACCCGCTAAAGGAATTTGATGAGCCAAATCCAAATGGATCTTTCTGTGGCTTTGGGGAAGCACCAACTTTCTAGTGTCCTCCTCCTCATTTTCTTTTGGCTCTCTGTACAGGTATCCATCCTCCCAGTACACGTTGAACAGTCCAGGGGTCTCGCCCTTAGCCTCCTTCTCTGCCTGCTTCTGCAGATCCACCAGAGTGGGACACTCTTTCTGGGCTTTGTATAAATCAGTCTGATCTGGGACCCCAACTGATGCCAACTCATCCAGGTTGGGCAGACCCTTCAGATCTGTGCCCACCTGGTCCTCCACCTCAAGTTCCTGTGATGCGCCAGGCATCTCTGAAGTCAAGGGGTCCCCTATTACTAAATTAGGGTCCTCTGTGGCTACTAGCTCCTCTCCCGCAGGAGTAGGTGATTCAGTAGTCTGTGGAACTGGACTAGGGGCTACCGGCCACGCCGGTCCCTCCAACATGCCCTCTGGATGCGCTCCAGGCCCTAAGGCTCTAAGAGTGTTCAATCTGGCAATCTCTTTGGCTCTCGATCATGTAGCCGTTGTGACTATTTCAGGATCAGAAAGATCATTCCCCATTGAAGGGGATTGGGTTGGACCTTTGTCCTTCCCATCCTTCTTTACTTTTTTGTCCACCAATTTCTCTTCCAGTTTAGGGGTGCTCCCCTGAGCGTTTTTCTGGACTCGAGTACTCACAAACCTGTCGGCAGCCATTGCAAGCCCCCTCTGGTCTGTGATAGTCTTGTCCACAAGCTCACAATTTTTCAACACATGCTCACCCTCAATCAAATTGTACATCCCTTTAAATGTGTTAACTTTGTTACCAGCCCTCCACCCTCTCAGATATTTCAATGACAAGTCTGTGAATGCTTCAAATGTCTGCCCACTTTTCTTTCCGAACTCTCTGAAGATCTTTAAATACTGTTCTGGGGTTTTGCAGAACTTCCTGAGTCAAGCTGCCTTCATGCTCTCAAAAATGGACCTTTCCTCAGGTGTTAACTGAAGAATTGCATCAGTCCCTTGTGTTGGCAAGCGACTCATCGGGGCTGCACCCCACAGTACCTCATCCACCTCCTGCAGCTGGAATGCCAGCTCCAGCACTTCAAACAAGTTGAAAATATCCTTCCCCACCTCATAAGCCTTTACTAAATCTTTGGGGATGTGCCATCAGGGCTTATCCCGGGCACTTTGGTTTGAGCAACTGAAGCTGCTTCTGTTGGCCTCTTTCTGCTCTTCAGGTGCCAGCTTGCGCAGCTATATGGCGCCCCTGTGGCGCTGTTTCAGTTCCTCTAGCGTTAGACTACTCTCTTGAGCAGGAGCTTTCTAGCCGCTTCCTCATTAACAGCCAGAAAACAATATCTGGACAACTTGGAGACTGCGCCGAGACCTGAGACCTGTGGGATGCCGCTCTAACCTCTGTCCTCACTGACACTCTTGAGTGTAGAGAAACCACACTTGCCCCCCGGTGGAATGATTGGCGAGAAACACTTCTCATGCAGTCCTCATCATTCACCCCCTCCGGAAGGTCTTGTACATTCAGGTACATGGGGCCTAGCCCATCCCCTGGGGTCTTCTCCCCAACCGCCCTTGCTTCTACCCAAGCTTGGAGGCTGGTCAACCTTAGTACTGTGGGGAAGTCCCCTCTCTTGACATAAGATGAGCAAGAGATCCTTGGTCATGCCTTTTATAGTCTCCATGTCGAGCTCCATGACTATTACTAATACCTAGCATGTCTAAACGTTGTCTGCAACAGTATTTTTATCGTTGGTTGACTAAGCTGTGCGCAAGTCTCCAACCGATCTGACCGCTTGCCACCAATGTGATGAGACAACCTCCAGGGCACCAGTTGTCAAGGGATGAATATTGATTTCTAAACCTCCATGTCCAATTTTGGTAACGTGGACGGAACGGCAGGCTTATCTCCGCAAGGTCGTGGATCATTGGTTAGTTGCAACACAGTGAAAATACAATTATTACCCAATGATAAAAGGGACTGTCCAGTCAAGGTTGTATAAAAATATCTACTTTATTATTACTACAACAGACTTTTCTAGCACACTACAAAATACAACACACACTGTAAAGGAACACAGAGAATAGACAGAGTCACGAGGGAAAGGGATGCACTCTGGATACTGACAGGAGAGTAGCTGGTAAAGTAATCAGTCTTACTGTTCAAGGTTATTTGGATACAGCACCAAAGGGGCAAAGGGTCTTAACTGTCTCTAGGGGCCTTTGGAGAAGGACTAGTGGAGCAGAACCACAATGTACATGGTGCTGAAGAAGTACTTGGTGCTCGACAGCGTTGAGGCAGTTCCAGGGCGCTTAGCAGCCCTTGGGACAGAGGTAGTGGTGGGAGATAGCTGCGGGTACTAGGCGGCAGGCAGTTCAACAAGCAAGGCTGGATGGATGACTGCAGGTTGTTCGGCGCGGCAGCTCAGGGCCAAGAATCGTCTCTGTGCTGGTTGGCAGATCTGGAATGCTGTTTGAGGTGGCTCCGACAGCTCTTGTGACTACGGTGTGACAACAGTCAGCGGTGCAGCCGGATGTGGTTCAAGGACTCAACTGTCTCGAAAATGTCCTTTAGAGATAGACGCAGGATGATGCTTGTGTGGCACTCCTCCTAGCTTCTTCGCAGGGATCGTGTTCTTTCAAGGCAGATGGCTCAAAGCTCATGAGAGTGCTTGCAGGCAATAGCCTGTCCTTTGTCCAGAGACTCTCCCACCTAGGAAGCTTGCTGGCAGAACCTAGCAGGGCATGCTGTGTGCTGGCTGCATACCAGTTCTGGAGCTGCTGGACTGGTACTCTGAGTCCAGTATCTCCCTCTGTTGCATGGGAGAAGTTTAGGGGATGGATCGTGCTTCCCCCTTGGAACTCCTGGCCTTCCTTCACTGGCAGAAGATGTAAGAAGATGCAAGTTAAACTGTACCTTCAGCCCGGGTTCTAATGAGTCCTTCTTCTTACTCCTTTGAAAGTCGTCCGCTGATCTGCTAAGTGAGGGGTTCAGCCCTCTTTTAAAGCCAAATGGCCCCAGTAATTGGTACAGGCTAAGCCTACCTTAATGGACCAATCCTGGGTCCCCACCAAAAATGTTCTGTTATGCATTAGGTCGGGACCAGAGTGCTCTGCAACAGGACAGACAAGGGGTGACAACATACACCTACGTCCCACCCATCTTCTTGTCTGTTGTAGATGATATTATATGATATGATGTGGCATTTATAATGCGCCTGTAGACAAGTATTTCGAGGCGCGACAAGACAAGGAGGGGGAAACAAGGGAGGACAAAATAACGATCTTACTAGGCCTTGTGTCATTCAGATTGTGCAAGTGCTAGGAAGAGGGAACGGGAGAACTGCCTGGGGGTAGGGGAAGGTGGAAGTGCAGTTATCTCACAAGTGCCGCCAGCGGGTGGCTCATAAGTACAGTGAGAAGGGACTGTGGGGTTGCAAATACAGACCGTTAAGTGCTGGGCTGCCTAGAGGCAGTGTGAGGGAAACTGGACATGTAGGAGCCTGGGCCCGAGTTCAGAAGGTGACCAGTGCTCGGAGCAGTCAGGTGCATCAGCAGGGGAGAGAAAGCGGAAGCGGAAAAGGAAGGTCTTGAGTTGCTTCCGGAACCAGAGGTGGTTCTGCTCAAGTTTGAGCGAGGCAGGGAGGCTGTTCTAGAGGGAGGCCCCATCCGAGGAGCTAGATCTGCCCCCATCTCTCTGCTTGAAGAAGTGTCTGACCCTCAGAGAGTTAGATGTGGATGAGCGGGAAAGATCAAGAAGCTAGATGCTCTGGAAGAGAAAGTTGGAGGTAAGGTGGTCCCATGCCCCAGAAAGCCTTGTGGACAATGCAGAGTGTCTTGAAGTTGATACCTGCAGCCATGCGGATCTAGTTAACAGATTACAGAGGTATGATCCCTGGACTTGAGGCCAAGGACAAGTCTCGCAGTCCTGTTCTGGATAAGTTGTAAAGGTAGAAGAGTATAGGCAGGAAGATTTAGAAAGAGGCTATTGCAATAGTCCAGCCTAGAGAGGACCAGAGCTCTCGAGACTGAGCTTCTGGGGGAAAGTGAGAAAAGGAAGAATACCTCTGAGGAAGTGCAACTGAGAGTTTGACTTCTTAGAGATGTCAGAGATGTGAGGAGAAAAGGAGAGGGTGGAGTCGAAGATGACACCAAGGTTCTGAGCTTCACAGGAAGAAGCAGAAAGAGGGCCCAGAGTGGCGGCCAGAGAGAGAGAGGAAAGGAGGTAGCTGGTGTTCCAATGAGGAGGATCTCAGTCTTACTGGCATTAAGGCACAGATCATTGGTGGTACATCATTCCTGAATTGGGGCCAGACTGAAGAGGGGTTGTTGAATCCTAACCCCGCTCCTACTTCCATAAGGCACATGAGTCGGAAGAAGAACCGAAGATACCATGATCGCCCATACCATTTCAGACTGATTCCTAGTGCTCCTATGATAGACAAGTATGTTGAGAGGTACCCACTCAGCCAACCTCACAGCCCAGGGGCCGTACAAACACTAACCAGAGTGGACAAGGAATCTCAGGATACAACTAAGGCGACCTCAATTGACAGCCTTGACTAAAGCGCCAAGAAGCCACGCATGACGTCATTAGAGACGCCATGACATAGCCGCATTAGACATGAAGCACACATGCCATCCGCACATGAGGATACAAAACACGCACCCAAATACATGAAGAACATATGCAGAACAGTTCCATAAGATAGTGGACAGATACATATACTTTCTTTGCTTTTATAATTTTGTCATTAGCTTAACCACAGCAACAGAGAAACCGCAAGAAGCAAGAGATCATGAGCAAGCTTGCAGATGCTTACATGTGAACTAACCTATGGTGCTGCAGGAGCACCTATGGGGCCTGACCGAATCAATGTATCACTAACGTATAGAGAACTATAGAATACCACAAAACACGTAGAAGCCATGCCATGGCTTAGGAAAATCACAGTAAGCCACAACCATCTTTGGAAGAGCTGAATGAGCTGAATTCAGACTGAATAGAAGAGCAACCATGTAGGACAGGACAAACTGCCAAGGCCACCAAGATACGAGTGACATTCCATTCCCTGAACGGCAGTAACACCAGCTTCAATAATACAAGTAATCCACATAAATTGTAGTAATTTAGAGCTCCAGAAGGCCAAAACATGGTCTCTGAACACGTGACTCGGCAGCGTGAATGATGAATCGAAACTGGCACTGGGATAGAGGAACGGTCTTATGCCTCCAGACAGAAGCTTGCAACAAAGTCCTTACAGCAAGAGAAAAGATTTGCATGATGTGAACAGGCACTCGCATATACTTTGGTGCTGCACACATGTTACAATGCAGACACATATTACCTTGAAGAGGTACACCTCAAGCTGAGAATCATTCCGATCCCAGGCCTAGTGAGGTCAGCTCTAGCCAATCACAACTCAGGACCCTAGGGTTGGGTAGCAATGGGCAGGAACCAATGATCAGACCCTCACACTGAAACAACGTTCAGTAACAGCGAATATGGGATGGGCCAGGCCTGACATCTGACATGGGAAAGCCAGTAAACTAACACGTATAGGGTCTACTATAGGTGGACTACTACTCAACACCCAATCCCGAGTGGTGATAGGTTTTCTGGCGAGGGGCACAGGTAGTGACGTTTTCGTGATGCAAGAGTCCATCAAAACTGGCCTGCGAGCCAGAGCTCACTGAGATGTCTACAGATTTCTTCTGTCCTTGTATTGATCCCTGTTGGTTTTGGCTGTAATAAACCGCAGTTTGAAATTGCTGTCTGTCTGGCCCTGCGTTCGTTTTGGGAAGGGAAGGAGTTGAGCCTTCGATGAGTTCTGGGTTCCCCAACTCCTAGTAGCCCTCAGACCTACCTGGGAGTTAATTCTCAAGTATTTAGGCAGAGGATGGTTGCCTGCGCCAGCCCAGCCCTAGGACGACCCCTTCGCGGCAGAGGCTGTGGGACCCTCGCGTGTATTTCGAGAAGAAAGGGAAATGCGTACCCATTTTAAAGGTCGTTGGGAGCCGTTTGGAAATAATCCCGCCCGGAATTGGCGAGTGTCCAAGCAGAACAGGAAGGAGAGGCGAGCGCCTTGATGGGGGAGCCGGCAGCTGAGCAGTGCCAGTGCAGCATGGAACAGAAATATTGATTCAGACCAACAGCAATTGTGGGTGTCAGGGAGGGTGTTGAGTATTAGGAGGTATTGTGTATTGTCATTGTGTATTGTTAGAGTATTGTCTAGTATTTGAGTAGGGACTGGAGCGTAGGTAGAATTATCCCTTTTCTTTGTTTAGGTCATATTCGGTCTCAGAGGGCTTGGATGACGAGAGTTTATGGATAAAGTATTCCTGTGGGTTGGGCATTTTAGCTTGGGTCATAAATGACGGTATTCCCAGGAGGATTAGCTGGAGCTATCCTAGATTGCGGAAGGTGAATTGACTGGTTAAGTCTCCTGGAGAGAGGCATTTCACACGTTAGACGACGCAACAGGTGCAGTTTGATCACAAGAGAATATTGGTATACTCGGCTCTGGAGAGAGGGAAGACAGCTGTGAAGTTTGTGTGGGGTTGGGAGTAACGGGTCATTTGTGGTATACACAATGTTCAATTTCCTTGCATTGCATTGATATCTTGATGACGTTACCCTTAGGTTTGTGCATATGACACTGAGTTTGAAACCGTGAGGAGCTACTGTTGATCACTTGGGATTGGCAGACGAGGTGAACCAGTGGCAGTGCGTGGAAGGTGCAGGCACAGGATTGTGGTGGTGTGCCAGAGAAGCCAGCGATTGTAAAGGAGGAGTGGTGTGCGGAGCACGCCTGGTAACATGCAGGGCCAGAGAGGTCTGTACATAAGTGGAACGTGTTATCATTGTACTCTAACCTTTTATTCCTGAACAGCGGATTATCGAAAGCCTCGACTTGAGGTCAGGTAAATATTTTATTATGATGTATCAAGGGAATAGTGGGGGTCACTCCCCTTCAGCATTTGTGTAAGGCACTTCCGCCTTACAAAGAAAGAATATGCAAGTATAGCACAGAACAAGCCAAAAATACCAAAGGGAAATTAACAAAACCGTGGCTGCCTTGTGGCAGTTTCTCCAAAGACGTGCAGCAATCGCTATTGACACACATACAGAGCACTTACAAGGGGAAGAAATTGGCCAAACGCATGGCAATATTCAAGTTGTGGCACATGTTTCAGGAGGGAGAGGGGGAAGAAGCGATGCATCAGTGGAAGCTGAAACAGCATGAGGTGAAGGAGGAAGGGAATCATATCTCCACACCCCCCACCCCTCCAAGCCTAGTATCTGATGACACAGACGATGAACAAGGGTGGTACCCAATTAGGGAACTGAGGGCAGCAGAGGGGTATTCAAATATGACATACAAGCCGCCACCATACACTAAAGAGGACAAACTGAAAGGCGTAGGACAGCCAGCAAACTGTTCAGGAGCATGCAAGGAGGGGCTACAGCGTGTGAAGGAAGAATCTGAGGGCATTGAAGTGGGAGAACAGGACAAGACCCTCCCCCCAATCTCATCCAGACCATGGCCTAGAGGACCACGGGCCAGACACCCCCCACGAGATGTGTTTGTCTATTTACCAGATGATAAAATACCCTGGTTCAGAAAATTACACATAAGAGGAGCATGCCCACCAGCACGCCAAGCTCAAGCCGATGCCAGCGACATGGATGAGTTTTACTAAGAACAACAGCCACAAGTATCCACATCGTTAGAGATGCCATAATGACATAGCCAACAGACGAGAACACACGTGCCACCATGCACACTGGTCACTCACACACCAACCTACACGAAGAACATACTCGGTGCTATGACGTAGGTGACTGACACACCCACTGACGTGCATTGTTGTTATTTTCTTTTACATATTCCTTTTTACAGCACCACAGAAATGCAAGACGCCGAAGAGCTTGTGTACATGCTTGCTGACGCTTCACCCGCCACCCAACCCATGACGACACCACCATCTAATGCTGCCTGTGACACTCTGTTGCCCCGCGATCTCCATGCTATGGATTATGGATTATGTACTGCCACCCATGAACTAGGCCAGAGTAGGCCGCAAGCAAGAGTCCCCAGGCAAGAGCCTCGCAATGAAAATCCTCTCAGAACAAGAGTACAAGTGCTGACCATGCAGGACGAGCCCCCAGCGAGAGCTCACAGCCAAGGCCACGATGTTGCATCTCGGATGCCGCGAGCCCAGCGCCAAGGTTACACCTGTAAGTACCAAGCCCTCAGAGACGAAATACAAATCTAATGCTCATAATTCTGCTCCAGCTACGGTCTCTCCACATGTGACCAAGCCGAACTGACAAGGTGCCAAGCTCACGAGACAGGAAGCCGCAAGGGTCCTACGTCTGGGACACAGGTTGCAACAACGAAGCAGCAAGATGGACACCTACAGCGATGGGAAAGACCTGTCCACAAGCCCATGAGCGGACCTGTCCATTGTCTGCACAAACACATAGTTGCACATTGTTGCTAATGAGAGGTACACCGCGAGCTGGGAACGGCAATGGTCCCAGGCTTGGGGTCTTGCGGGAGAACCAATCAGAATACAGGGGGGCTTATTACTGACGCCATTACTCTTAGCCAATCACCAAGGGTCCCTCTGTAACAATTCTAAAGTAACCACTGCAAAGGACAACCCAAGTGTACCACCTGACCCATCCTCATATACTAATATTTCTTTCCATATGTTACCTATACTAACCCTATCACTCAGGGAACCAATCCAGAGTGGCGATAGGTTTTGTGCTAACTTTGCCTGGTGACGCAAGTAGCGCGTCATACTGCCATAAAAAGGGCCTGCTAGCTACGAGTGAGAGTCCCGTCGGATGCATACAAACCGAGACTCATCCCTGCTGTTATTATAATAAACTGCAGTACCGCCTTGCTTCTTGTGTGTGTCTCAGACTCCTTTTGGGGACACGGGAGGAGTTGGGGCCTCCCCAGCCCGGAGGTCTGCAGACGGCTCTGCCGGCCCCGGGAGAATCACCCTGACAAGTTGGAGGCACTGCTGAGATCGGTTGATGTCTGTTGGCCTGGTAATACAAGTCCTAGGCCCTTGCAGAGAGGCGACCCGGCAGCACGGCCCCCTCTGCCATTACCCTCTTTGAGGACTACAGGACCATCGGGGAACTGCGAGAAGACCGGACAGCGCAATCCAGATATTGTCCCTCGGGAGCCGATTGAGAAGTATCCCGCCCGCGGTTGGCGAGTGTCCAGACGTGGTCCAGATGAGGGGAGGTGGCGAGCCGCTTGGAGGGGTGCACGCAGTCGAGCGGCCCCGCATCAAGGGAACTTGGTGAGTATGATACACCCAACAAGCAATGTGACATTGTGAGGGAGTGGGGAGGAATTGTAATAAGGGCGGCGGGAGGTGTTTTTACAGTGTGTTGCAAGGATTTGATTGATAACTGTTGACAGACGAGTGAGTGGTAGCGGGACAGGCATGAATGCCGTCTTCTATCGCGTAACAGAGCAGGGTGGGTGGAGCCAAAAGGCACCATGTGCGGTTGTTCGAAGGCACTGATTTGTCTAGAACGCTGGCACCTGTAAAAGGGGTGTGTGTCTTTCCTATGAATTGGCGTTTTGATCAATGAATAAACGAAGATCCCTACTGATTGAGTGTAAAACTCGTTAGGTAAATGACGTTTTCCCGTAGGTGGTAGCTAAGTTGTTGCCAAGTGCGGAGGATACTTGGCTGGTTAAGCTCCTCTGGCGAGGGGCGTATCACATGCGAGGCGACGCAGCGTGTGCAGTCCGATTATAAGAGTTTTTTGTTGAGTACCTTGCTCTGGGCGTAGAGAGAGGACAGCTGTGGGGTTGACGAGGGCAAATGTATAAAACATATTGCGCGCTCCATTAATGTTATAAGATGTTCTTACGGTAATAGTTTGAAGAAGTTGGTGACGTCACCCATAGCGCTTACATAGGGCACCGTGGCCACACCGTATTGACCAAGGGGTGGCCAGGGGATAAGTATTGGGATAAGGGCGGCATAGAAGAGGTGGGGAGGCCGTGCAAGGAGAATGCCGCACTCCTCGATAAGGGGAGGGCGAAAAGGGGAAAAGTGGCCGCGCACGGAGAGCGCCGGTCACGTTGAGCAAGGTGGTTGAAAAGAGGAGGGAGAAGTTTTGAAAAAAAAAGAGGTGCGATGGCTGTATCAGCACGTCACACAGGGCACGCAGCTGCAGGGGGCTCCATGTGCCGCGGCCGCAGGGGGCCATACGAGTGATATCAGAGGAGGAAAAACAATAGAGGAAAAGAAAAGAACTGTATATAAGCAATTGCATTACCTCTCAGCGGACGGTCGGAAGTCCCCAATTTACGGGGCCAGGTAAAGACGGTGGTTGCTGAAAAAAGTTGAAGTATAACGTAACAATGTCCCACGGGTCAGGGTCCGGAGGGTGGGGAAACACTCTAACTACCCCCCTCCAACATATTTGCAAGACACTATCACCTTACAAGGAGAAGCTTATCAAGTACAGTATAGCCTGGACTCAAGGAACAGACAACAAAATGACGACACCATGGCCACCTAACGGCAGTTTTGACCCATACGTCCAACACTCGCTATTGACATACATACATAACACAAACAAGGGGAAGAAATTAGCTCATCATTTAGAGATATTTAACTTGTGGAGGATGTTCCAGGGATCTAAGCCAGGAGCAAACGGGATGTTTACTATGGAAGGGGCAAGAGAGGAGAAGGGAAGCAAAGAAACAAAGGAAGGTAAAGAGGTGAAGGAAGAAGAAGGGGACGTGAGCACGGCGAGCAGCAATTCACCACGAGTGAAGGAGGGCATGAAGGAGGAAGGAGGATCGGTTGCAGTATCAGAAGTAAAGATGGAGAAGGAAGGGACAGACGATACGCCTCTGGCGAAAGTAGTAAAGAAGGAGGAAGGCGGATTGTACCCAGTGACGGAATTAAGACCACAATTAACAGCTGCTGAAGGATATTCAAACCCTGCGTACAGCCCTCCACCTTACGCCCCTAATGATAGTTACCAGAGGGGGGCGGCGGCAGCGCCGGACACGTTAGGATTAAACACAATACAGGTCGGCACAGGGGGAGGGAAGGAAAGTGGAGAACACCTTGCAAGCATAGGACCAGATGAGTGGATAGCAGCACAGGTACTCCTAAAGCTCTGAGGGACACTAACAAGGGGGAGGAGGACGCGGTGAGGATAACGAACGAGGAAGAAACTGACAAAGCGCAGACAGGGACTGAGGTGAGTAACGCAGAGGAAGGGCGACTGCCACAAGCAGAGGAAGAGATGTTGGAGGAAATGTTGGCCGAGCTGAGAGAAGTACGAAGTGACCTAATTAGACAGTACGAGTAAGAAACACGGGGAAGGAAGAAGGAAAGAAAAGAGAGTAGGGAGGAGCAGGAGAGGATGATGGAGTGATTGGAGGAGAGAAAGAAGGAAGCGGAAAGGATGAAAGCGATAGCAGAGAGGGTGTCACGTATGGAGCAGCGGGAAATGAAAAGGAAGGAGAAGGAAAAGGAAACGGAAATGTGGAAAAAGAAAATATTGTCTGAAAGCGCCTGGAAATATGAAGAAGGTAAAGTAATAGAGAGCATATTGAAAAGAGGAGGGGCAAACTGGGGAAGACGGGAAGAAGACGAAAAGATACTGGTAAAGGTAAGTAATGAAGTAATGAAGGAATTACGCAAGAAGAGAGAGGAAATAGGGGGTGAAGTATTGGGAACCGAGGGAAGGGAGATAGGAGAATGGAGCATGAAGTAAGAATTTACACTCGCCAGGACTCGGAGGTACCTAAAACATCAACACAGGGAACAACTGTTAAAAGAGGAGAACATAACAAAGGGAACTTGATCGATTTAAAGACGGTTACAGTGGGGGGAAAACTGACAGACTGGAGATTGTCTTTCCTTGATGAGTTTTGCAGCGAGGAGGAAGGATGTTTGGGAAAGAATGGAGGAGATGACAATAGGGAAAGCTTAGCTAAACTGTACACAAGGGTAACACAAGAGGGAGGGAGAATGAAGGGGACGACAGAACAGATAACTGTAATGATCTAATGATAGGATCACATGACACAGAAGAAGAGGATGAGTACACTGATATAGCCCCACGAGCATTAGGGGAAACGAAGGGGTGAACTTAATGCCACTCCTAGAAAGGGGAGGGGCCAGACCACAATATGTCCCATGGAAGCATGCCGACAAGGAAAACATAAAGTGCAGACTCCCCTCCCTAAGTGGGGGAGCTGGGACATGGATATATGAAATGGAGAAACACACTGCAGGACAAAAACTAGCGGTGGGGGACGTGAAAGGGCTCCTAATATCAATATTAGGGGATGCTGCAGATGACATCTGGAGAAGGGCAGGCTTCCCAGGGGTCACAGTAACAGATACGTCGCATGATGGGGCACCATTTGCCAACTGCAGGCACGCGCTGTGGCAGACATTAAGGGTTCAGTATCCAGACACATCAGACATAGGAGCAACTACGTCACGCAAAATGCGTGAGAATGAAGAACCTATTGATTACATCCAGGAGATTCAGGAGAAGTGGCGCTTGGAAACTCAGGAGCCGTGGGATAAAACATTAGCAATTTTCTACCACATACTAATACAAGGTCTCCCCGAACCAGTTCAGAAACAGCTGAAGAAAATTGTGGGGATGGAAGCTTGACCAGAAATACAGCTAACTATAGTGCATCACTGTAGGATGTGGCAGGAAAAGATGAAACAAAAGGAGGAAGGTAGGAAGGCAGAGGAGGCAAAACTGGTACAGAAGAAGCTATCCAAATACGCCATGGAGGGAGCACTATTGACAACACCCGTGGTAGCCACACCGGCACCTACTCAGGCCATAGTTGCACAAGGCACGACACAACAACATGTAGCACAAATTTAGCAACCAGCGCAAATAATAACACAACAAATGCCCCCGCCCCCACCCCCACCCTACATGGCAAACACAGCAGGGGAATACATGCAAATTGGAAATGGATACTATAACAACTACAGAGGGAGGGGCGGACTGATGAGAGGAAGGGGCTATGGCCAGCATGCACAGCAACAAGGGGGGACATTCCGGGGATACTACTCAAACGGGCAGCAAGGGTATCAGGATAACACGGGGAACTTTCCATGGCAGGCCAGGGCGCCACCAACATGTTGGGTTTGTGGAATGGTGGGACACATGTCGCGCACATGTAGAATGAGACCCACCCCACCAGCTTTGGGGGTGCCGGTGGAACAAGGGCATATGGGGGAGCAACTAGTTTACCAACAGCAGCAAGAAACACAACAGTGCACCCCACAACAACAAGCGTCCACGCAACAACCACAGCAACAGATACAACAGCATACTGCACCACAAACACAGGCACAACCACACGCTGCACCGCAACACCAGGTACAGGCATACACACCGCCACAACAACAGATAGTAGTAACACAACAGCACCATGTACAACCAACGCAGCAGCTTACCCAGATACAAGACAATCAGGTGTCAACAACTGGTACACAACTACAACAAACACAGTTGGGGAAGGTGACCATATTGGGGCATAACCCTTACACAGGTAGTGGTCAGTCACTATATCCACAAAAGGACAGCCCAAAGATGTATTTGATGTGTCCCATCCTATCGGTAACACCTAACACTGCGGAGGAACCACGCATACAGGTAGCGATAGGTGACAAAAAATGTTCCTTCCTTGTTGACACCGGGGCCACTCAGTCCTGCATAAGGGAGGGTACATTTAAACTGTCAGGCGAGGCCATGCACACTCAAGGATTCTCTGGGGCTCGAGGGTTGGTTCCCTTCACTGATAACATCTCCTTATCTATAGGAGATCATGATATGTCTCTACCGCTCCTGTATTCAAAGCAGTCACCAGTAAACATTCTTGGGAGGGACATAATGAGCAGATTGAATATGACAATTTCCTTCACGCAGAACGGCATAATCTGCTCCACGACAGGAATAAACATGCTCACAGCCCAACAAATATTCCAAGCTTACTGTGGCCAAACAGTGGCTCTGGCTGAACCTGTAGATGGAGAACTATTTCAATATGGGACAGACATAGCATTTGCATGGATGCCTGGGATTGAGGGCAAGATCTGGAGGAGGCCAGCAGCATACTTGTTCAAACCAGAGACCCCGACAAGTGAACCGGAGGGGAAGATAATTTCAGTGAGCATCGAGAGCATCATGGCAACTGCAGATTACATCGCGGTACATGCCCTAGACAGAGAGGGGAGGGCCTGGAGAGCAGTAATAGCACTGGCTGAGGGGTGCAGGCTCACACAGGTGTCTGATGAGGAGCTCTTTTCCGACGATAAAGAAGGAGAGATGGTGTTTATGATGAGTGTTGACATCTGGCTACGGGTGACATACAAGCAGGTGGCACTAAAAATGGCAATGGCACTAGAGGCTCCTGCATCCACACAAGTACTATTTTATGAGGAAGACATGGCGAAAGTACCAGCATCACTGTGGACCACCAGTCCATATGATGTGGGCTGCATAAAGAGCATTGGAGGAGTAAAAATAAAATTGAAAAAGGGAGCAATATTACCTAGGGTAAAGCAGTAGCCACTATCAAAAGAGGCAGACAAGGGCATATATGAAACAATAACAGCATTGATAAGCAACGGCATATTAGTACCATCAGAGTCACCATGTAACACAGCCGTGTACCCAGTGCGCAAAGCAAAAGGAGGGTCTTGGCGTTTCATCCACGACCTTAGGCCCTTGAATTACATTGTAGAAGCAGAGTACCCCATAGCAGCAAACCCAGCCACAATACTATGTGGAATACCAGCAGAGGCATCACGGTTTACCGTAATTGACCTCAAAAATGCCTTTTTCTCGATACCTCTACACCCAGATTCACAAGACCTCACAAGCTTCACATACAGGAACACAAAATGGAAACATACAAGGCTGCCTCAAGGGTACTGTGAGTCACCATCCATCTTCAACAGAATAATACAGATGGATTTAGGGAATATCGAAATGGAGAGCACAGTGCTGCAATACGTTGATGACATCATCATTTGCAGCACCACTGAAGAAAGATGTAGGAAAGACTCAGTAAAGATGCTCACAGTGTTGGCTGAGAAGGGGTACAAGGTGGACAAAGAAAATTACAGTACTGTCAGGAACAGGTACTGTACATTGGCCAACTTATCTCTCAGCATGGAAGGAACATCGCACCACAAAGAGCACAAGCAATAACCAACACACCACAACCAAAGACAGTGAGAGAACTACAACAATTTTCTAGGCCTATGCAACTATTGCAGGGCATGGGTTTTTGACTACAGTTCTTACATAGGACCCCTGCTTGAGGCCCTCAGAGACGCACAAGAAAGGGACAAAAAGTTGGGGTGGACAAGAGAAATGAAAGAGGTGTTTGATGAATTGAAACACGCTATATCTACAGCACCTGTGCTAGCCACTCCGAACTATGAACAGCAATTTTTCATTTTTTCACATTGCAACTCAGCAGTAATGAAGGCAGTACTGACACAGAAAACAAGCATGGGCCACAAGCCCGTAGCCTTCTACAGCGGACACTTGGACCCTGTAATGTTAGGCCATTGCGAACAAAGCCTGGCCGCCGCAGCCTTTGCGGTGGAAAAATCATCATCGATAACAATGGGGTGCCCGACCACACTATTCGTGTAACATGCCCTCTTTGCCATTTTGAACAAGCCTAAATCCACACTGAGCACCCAGAGAGCTTCAGGTTATGAAATGATTCTTTCCAGGCCAGAATTGACAATTGTAAGGTGCAGCAATGTGAACCCGGCAAGATTCATAGCTGAGGTAGTTGAGGAGGGTGACTACGCTCATGACTGCACACAAGCCATTGAACTTTACTCCAGCACAAGAAGAGTTGAGGAAAATGCCCTATCAGGGGGGGGGGAAATAATGTACATTGATGGGTCATTGACGATAGACCAAAGCGATGGTGTTGGAAGGACAGGAGCAGCAGTGGTTAGGTTGACGGAAGACTGGATATTTGTGCCAGTAATATGTGTCCAACTACCACAACATTATTCGGCACAAGCCGCAGGGCTAGTGGCCCTAATATTGGCGTTAAGGGAGAGTTTTGATAAAAGAGTGACGATATACTCTGACAGTGCATACGTCACGTCAACAGTCCACTCAGGATTAATAAAATGGCAGAGGAGAGGATTCAGAAGAGCAGATGGTACGCCAGTACAACATGCTCTATTACTAGCAGAACTAATTGAAGTCATTAATGATCCGAAAGAGATAGCTCTGGTTAAGTGTCAGGCCCACACCAATGGGGATGACCCTATCTCAAAAGGTAACAAAACAGCAGACGCACATGCCAAGCATGCTGTGTATTTTGGAGAAATGTGGACCCCCCCAGAAAAAGAAAAAGATAGGGGGAGGATGGGAGCGAGACAAATGTTGATGAAGGATGGGTATACACACATCCCTGAAACGCAGATACTAGAATTACACGCAGCAGCACCTATGGCAGAAAAGGAACTATGGGTAAAAAGAGGATGCACAATGTCATCTACAGATGCATTGTGGCGTCAGAGCAATACAGGATAGGTAGTGATGCCCCTAGCATTACTCAAAACAGCCCTATCTCAGCTACACCATCCACCGCACACAGGAAAGGAGGTGATTGCAGCACGGATAAAGGAAGCTTGGTTTTGTCCTGAGCTAAATTCACATGTTGCAGCATTTATCAGCAATTGCTTAACGTGCCAACAGTTTACAGCCGGTCACATGCTGCAAGTGATAAAAGGTACTATACCCCGGCCTGAAGGACCCTTCCTGCACTTACATATTGACTACGTTGACATAATCAACGTATGTCAAGGACAAAGATACATGATTGTAGTGGTGTGCCCATTTTCAAGGTGGATTGAGGCTGGACCCTGCTCCCATGCGGAGGCTTTCAGAGCAGCCAAATTCTTGGTGAGGGAAGTCTTCCCAAGATGGGGAGTGTGCGAAGTGCTGCGGTCAGACAATGGCCCACACTTTGCAAATGAGATGTTCGAGCACATAACTGCAATGCTCGGCATAAAACATAAGTTTGCATGCGCATAGCACCCGCAGGCTAACGGTAACTGTGAACGCCTAAATGGCCTGCTAAAAGAAGAAATAGCCAAGATACAGCAGACAACTAAGAAAAGCTGGTTGTACTGCCTTCCCCTGGCTCTGTTTGAGCTGAGGACTAGGCCAGGATCCGATCACCACCTCACTCCCCACGAGGTGGTGACTGGACGTCAGATGCGCCTTCCATTAACGCCAACATCAAGGGTCTTCACCGACCACGAACATTCTGCAAATGTATTTGGTGATGAAATGTATCAATACGTGTCTTCCTTGATTACTAGTGTTGCTTTTATCTCTCAATAGCTCGAGCGCACGCGGGGCGGGTCGAAGATCACCCAACCAGAAGGAACAAACGAGGAACAAGAGCTGCAAAAACAGTGCACAAGACTACGTTCTCCTCCGCAACTTCAACAGGAAGTGGAACGGTCCCAGGTTTATGGGGCCCCACTTAGTGGAAGCAGTAGCTCCCAGAGCAATTAAAATAGTTGACGAGAAGGTCTGGAACCACCTCCACGACGTCAAGCCCTACAAAGGCCAGACCCGCCCTCGGGTTGATGACAGGGCCACCGAAAAAACAACAGCATCAGCAACACCAACAACAGACAAAGACACAGTAACCGCAGACAAGGGCAATTGTGAGACTGCCCCGGGCCCCTCCCCAGCCACAGACACTCCCATAGACTTTGCACAATCGCCCATAGCCCACCCCATGGTCACAAGATCTCAAAGCAAACAAACCTCCGTCCCGCCAAGCCCCGTCCCTGCCATCACCGAATAAAGGAAATTGTTTAACAAACTGGAATGTTGCACACATACATATAAACATGTGTATGTTCTCTCTCTCCTTTTTGTCTCACACATGCAGGCACCACATATTACTGTATTGTTTAGAAAGTGAAGTAACTAACGTCGTGTTCTGCCCAGGAGTAAATGCTACCCACAGATGATAACACCCCTGAGGCCCGGTCACACCAATTTGTATACCATATAAAGAGGCCAAAGTATCTAAAAAAGAGAAGGATACGCGTGTACTACAACATGTTCATTTTGGCCATAGAACAATAATTACCACATCTCCATGAGCACTTACCAGCTCTGAGAGATAGGTCACTGAGATTAGCGTGGGAACAGCTTTTCGCCTCAGTGACGGCTACCTGATAGGCAGAGCTTGATTAAAAACACTAACAAAATAACGCACATTTTCAGAGTTTTCAGGTGGGTATCTTTAACATCGCAAGAATAAGCTGCAGGACCGCAGCAAAGGTAAGAGCAAAAATGCAAGTGAGATTAGCTATTGTAATAAAGTTAATAGGCGTGTTGGTTGTCACTGGTCTATTGGTTGCCTCTGTCTGGCAGAAACACTACGCTTATGATGTGATGGCTGTATCCCAAACTAACTCACCCCCTCCCACAGCTACAACAGGTACGGTGTCAGGTGGTACAAGTAACACCAGAAGTAAGGAACACAGGATTAAACGCAGCACATATGGAGATGATAAGGGAATTGACACATACCTCTCAGACTCAGCACACGTCTCGAACAACATGTGGTATCAGCACATGACCAAAATTGGTAAGCAGACAACTGAGGACAACTGCTATGTTTGCTCGTTGATCCCATACGCTATTAGCGCATCAAGAACATTTGTAGCCACTGAAGTACCAGCAATGCCTGATATATTTGGCACTCTTTCAAACAAAAGGACGGTTTCAAGGGACAGTGGTGACACTTCAATGGAAAACAAGGGATAAATATCCTTACGGAAATAATTTCATCAAAACATATTTGATGTACCACAAAAGAAGCCTCCATACTGAAGCTTTCAGATACATGACAGATGGCCCCGAAAAAGGAGAAACGAAGAAAGTAACGTTAAAATACCTGCCGTGCGATTGGTATGCAAACGAAGTTGCTCGTGAACAAGGGTGTTGGGAAAGACCTCTAATAACTATAACTGGGAACATATATACGAATGAAGGGTGGGAAATAGGAGTGGTTGGGAGCAACATGGTAACAAGAGAAAATATTACCACCATAAAAGAGCACGCCAGATGTTGGACGGCGTGGGGAAAATATGTACCGATGTTAACATGGCTGGAGAAGGACGAAGATCCAATGACTATACTACCGCTCACAACACCCACACTGTGCTATCAACACAACGGCGATGTGGATGTGGGATATAACACCAACTGTGAAAACACGATAGAAATACCAGAGGGGGGTGCCGGCACAGCAATCATAATGGACTACTATTGGGCCTGCGGCGATAAGGCGTACCACACCTTGCCTTCATCATGGAATGGAATATGCACTATGGTGCACATCAACGTGCCATCCCTGGTTGTGCCTCAGAAACACATCAACATGGCCAACTTTCCCCAGATGGATGAAGGAAACAAGCGAAGGAAACGATCATTAGAAGTAGAAGAAGGTGACAAGAACAACAACAATAACGTTTTGCCAAGAGTGAAAAGACAAGGAGAACACCTGACGGGAAACTACCTGTGGGGAAGATCAGAAACAGCTCTCACCTCCATCCCACCAGAACACAGACTATTCAGCAGAGCAGCAATGTTATTCTCATCCACAATACACTCAGGACTACAGGCATATGCAAATGCAAAATGGTTGCAGATCACCAGATGGGAGCTGATGATGACAATAAATTCGACAGTAAACGGATTCAGCGCAATAAAAGAAGAACTGGGAGCGGTAAGAATGGTAGCACTGCAAAACAGGTATGTGCTAGACCTTCTCACGGCAATGGAAGGAGGAGTTTGTGAAAAAATAGGGCAATCATGTTGCACATTGCCCCCTGCTAATGTCCAGACAATGGAACACTTACTGAAGCAGTATCACAACTTGCCCTGATGCACTCCAAAATGGTGGAAGAAAGTAAAGGAGTAGAGAAAGATGGCAGCTGGTTTTCGTTCCTGTGGTCATGGATGCCTTCATGGCTATCAGATGGGCTGAAGATAATAGTAGGATGTATAATATTGGCTGCAGCTGTGTTGATCGTAATAAAGTTTTGGAAAGCAAGAAAAGCACATACAACAGACGCAATAATGGAGATGGTAGGCATGCACGCCTTACTGCCAGCTGATGATGGAAAGCGCACCGACATGATAATAAAGGAAAGAGAGAGGCTGCGCAAACAGATCCTTGACAACCATATGGATCCGCCATCTGTGAAGGTGGAAAACCGAAGAAACCCAATGAGCTATGTTGGAAGATGGGTATACTGCAAACCAAGCGGTGGCTGCGTTTACATGCACTGGTCATTTGAAGATCATGTCAACCACTATGGGCACTTGGCTGGAATAACTAAAGTATGGAGAGTGAAAGGAGATAAGGAAAAGGATGAGTTTATGGTCGACAAGTCGACCAGTGGGGGACTGAAGTGGGAGAATGGGACAAGACCCTCCCCCCAATCTCATCCAGACCATGGCCTAGAGGATCACGGCCCAGACACCCCCCACGAGACGAGTTTGTCTATATACCAGATGATAAAATACCCTGGTCCAGAAACTTACATATAAGAGGAGCATGCCCACCAGCACGCCAAGCTCAAGCCGACGCCTGCGACATGGATGAGCTCAACTAAGAACAACAGCCACAAGTATCCACATCATTAGAGATGCCATAACGACATAGCCAACAGATGAGAACACACATGCCACCATGCACACTGGTCACTCACACACCAACCTACATGAAGAACATACTCAGTGCTATGACGTAGGTGACTGACACACCCACTGACGTGCATCGTTGTTATATTTGTTTACATAGGCCTTTTTACAGCACTGTAGAAACGCAAGACGCCGAATAGCTCGTGTACATGCTTGCTGACGCTTCTTCCGCCACCCATCCCTATGATGACACCACCATGTATATCTAATGCTGTGTGTGACACTCTGTTGCCCCGCGATCTCCATGCTATGGATTATGTACCGCCACCCATGAACTAGGCCCGAGTAGGCCGCAAGCAAGAGTCCCCAGGCAGGAGCCTTGCAATGAAAATCCTCTCAGAACAAGAGTACAAGTGCTCACCATGCAGGACGACCCCCCAGCGAGAGCTCACAGCCAAGGCCACGATGTTGCAACTCGCAAGCTGCGAGCCCAGCGGCAAGGTTACACCTGTAAGTGCCAAGCCCTCAGAGACGAAATACAAATCTAATGCTCATAATTCTGCTCCAGCTACGGTCTCTACACACGTGACCAAGCCAAACTGACAAGGTGCCAAGCTCACGAGACAGGAAGCCGCCAGGGTCCCACGTCTGGGACACAGGTTGCAACAACGAAGCAGCAAGATGGACACCTACAGCGATGGGAAAGACCTGTCCACAAGCCATTGAGCGGACCTATCCATTGCCTGCACAAACACATAGTTGCACATTGTTGCTAATGAGAGGTACACCGCGAGCTGGGAACGGCAATGGTCCCAGGCTTGGCGGCTCGCAGGAGAACCAATCAGAATACAGGGGGGCTTATTACTGATGCCATTACTCTTAGCCAATCACCAAGGGTCCCTCTGTAACAATTCTAAAGTAACAACTGCAAGGGACAACCCAAGCGTACCACCTGACCCATCCTCATCCACTAATATTTCTTTCCATATGTTACCTATACTAACCCTACCACTCGGGGAACCAATCCAGAGTGGCGATAGGTTTTGTGCTAACTTTCCCAGGTGACGCGAGTAGCGCGTCATACTGCCGTAAAAAAGGGCCTGCTAGCTACGAGTGAGAGTCCCGTCGGATGCATACAAACCGAGACTCATCCCTGCCGTTATTATAATAAACTGCAGTACCGCCTTGCTTCTTGTGTGTGTCTCATATTCCTTTTGGGGACACGGGAGGAGTTGGGGCCTCCCCAGCGCGGTGGTCCGCAGACGGCTCTGCCGGCCCCGGGAGAATCACCCCGACAGCATAAGCATGGAAAAATGGAAAGCAGCACAGTTACTCTTGAAATTCAAAGGGAAGACCACCGGTGGGGGGGGCAGAAGGGGAAACTAAGGCGATTGAGAGCCTGGAAAAGGTTCACAAAATGTCTGACTGGGCAGACATAATGGAGGAGGAGGATAGAAGGTAGAAGGAGATGGAGGTGATGTTAGAACGTGAGCACAGAGAAAGGAGGAGAGAGGAGAAACTGGAGCGGGAAGAAAGGGAGCGAAGGAGGGAATAGGAAAAGAAGCAGCTGGAAAGGGAGCGCAAAGAAAGAATAGAAAGTGATCTGAAAGATTGGAGCAGGAAATAGCGATGCGGTGGGCAAGAGTTGCCAGGTAGCATTTGAAAAGCCAGGGAGAGAGGTTAGACTCCTGTGGAACATCACAAGTAGAGAGAGAGATAGAAGAGAGGAAAGACCCCAGTTGGACCTGAGAGAGTCGGTCAGTGAGAAAGGAGGCCAACCAAGCCAGGGCCTGATCAGTAATACCAAGGTTGTCCCAGAGATGATTGAGCAGGATGTCATGGTTGACCATGTCAAAAGCAGAGGATAGTTCGAGGAGAATGAGGACAGAAGGAAGATTAGAGTCAAGATTGGAGAGCAAGTCTTCACAGGTGTACTGGAGAGCAGTTTCCGTGCTTCTGGTGCTCCGAAGCCAGACTGGCTGTCATGGAGGCAACCAACAGATTCAGTATGTAGATTAAGCTGGGAGATGGCCAGCTTTTCCCAGAGTTTGCCCAGGAAAGGAGTGATCGAGATTGGGCTATAGTTAGCCGGAGAGGGAGGGTGTTCAAGGGGGAGGGGAAAGTTCCAGTGACAAAGGAGTGATTGCAGAAATCAGCCACGGCTGGAGCAAGGGTGTCGATGTGGTCCTTGATTGTTCTGGATGAGCAGGGGAGAACCTGCTTTGATGAGACTTTCATAGATTGGACTTCTCTAGAAACATCGTCATGAGTGAACAGGGGAACTGAGGAGAAAGGAGGAGGAGAGACGGCCTCAGACGGGTCAAGAGTGGTAGATGACGAGGAAGAGGAGGAAGAGAGGGTGTACAGGATGTCCTGAATTTTAGTAGTGAAATGAGAGGCCAAGGCCGTACAGAGAGCCTGGGAGGGAACAGGAGAGGTAGAGGCTGCAGCAGGATTGGCCAGCTCCTTACAGATTTTGAAAAGTTCGGCCAAGTTGTTAAATGCCGCAGAAATGCGGGCGTGAATGTAGGCTCTCTTCTTAGAGAGGACAGAAAGGGTTTCCTTTGAAGAATGTGGCAAGAGCAGACTTCTTGTCTCTCCTGAATCAAATACTTCTCCCCTCTGAAAGGGGTCTGCATATCATATCATATCTCTGTGGGGACACCTGCGATAACGGCTGGACCCAGACAGGCCATTCACTGCCTTTCATACAGAGGGCCTCATTACACGGTATGCGGTAAGGGATTACCGGCACCGGTAAGGGCACCACCTCAGCCTTGGCCACCATCACTTGTGCCTCCCGTGCCCGCTGCCTCTCTGCTACCAGTTGCCTCTGGTATCGCCGGAACACAGAAGCCAAAGCCTGCATGGCCCCTATGTTCCTCCTGCCTCATAGGTGCAACCTGCCTCCTCACGGTGGTGTGCCCGGTCACAGTCTGCACTGCTCTGAGGTACCTGCTGACCCTCCACTGCCTGCGGCTGTGTGAGTGTCTCGGTAGGCACAGTGACCACCTCATCTGTTGTTGAAAGTACTCGCACCTCAGGCAGGGATGTTAGCTCCACCAGAAAGGGCGAGCACCGGGGGACGTGCTCGAACGTGGCCTGGAAAGCACCCTGGAGGATGACCGGTGGATAGAGGCAGAAGCAGAGGAGGGGATCACAACAGGGAACAGCCCACAGAGGCCACACGAGAACATTGCTGTTGCCAGCAAGGCCATGAGGCAACACAGCTCATTGTGATGGTTTACAAGCATACTACGAGTATCCTGTCCATCATTACGGATGACTGCGGTCCACCCCATGAAACCAGCCAGCAGGGACAGCACAGGATCTCGGAAGGACACATCGGCTAGCATGGGGATGCTGGTCTGGGTGGGGGCATTCCAGAAGGTGGGCACTGCTGCATCCGATGGCCCAGGGACAGGATTTTGTACAGGCACCTCCACAGTAGCCTGCACAGCTCCATGCCCCAGGGACAGGGTTGCAGCATGCACACCCTCCTCTACGCCCCCACTTGAGCCAATGAGCATGAGCTGGACTGCAATGGCCACCTCCTCCACCTCCATCAACCTGGATGACTCCTGAGTGTCATTCCCATGGATGGCCTGTGTGTGGCATCACCGTGTCCCAACGCTGCTGAGGAGTCCCCTGCCTCCTTCACCATTTGGGACTCAACCCCAGCAGCCACACCCGATGGTCCAGGTGCTCCCTCAGCCACATCGCTCCCCAAAGAGGAGCTGTCACAGGGAAGTGGCTGGAGTCTGCGTCTTTGTCTGGTGGCTCGGTTCCTGCATCCACGCTCCACAGCACCTCTTGCGCCCTTTTCTACAGCTGCAGCAACAGTGGGAAAGGAGAAATCGAATATTGACATCAGTCTACTGTGTCAAAGCATGTGTGGCATTTATTTAATTTTTATTTATTTCATTGTTTTTTTTTATAATGTGCCTAATACCTTAACTGAGTTCAGTTTCTAAATGCAGGTCTGGCATTTGTACCCATGCAATATTATACAACATTGTGTTTCCTCGTTAATTCATAAGCAGTATCAATTCACAAACAATGACAAAATATCAAGAACACTGTATTTTATATAAAATATGCACACAACTTACAATATGTCATCCAAGTCCACCCAATGCCATGCCCTGCAATCTGCCTGCAAAGTCTGACTTGGTGCTCCCGCTCTAGAGATCAGGAAGACATTTAGAGAAACATGGCATCTGCTCAGCTCTCCATGTTTTTATGTGTGTAGAAAACTGCTCTCTGGCAGCAGGCGCACCGGTCCGGGATGTGCTGCGGGGGTCCCCCGCCATCCTCGGTAGGAGCTGGAGATCGCATAGGGGTAACCAATTTGTAGACCCTCAAGTACATCAAAACAACAACGAGAGGGCCTGAATTGTAGAAAACATACCTGTAATGCAAATGCAATTGACAGCCGAGAGATCAGTGGGTCTTGTGAGACCACGAAATGGAGAGCTTTCAACACACCCACATCAAGTAGTAGTATTTAAAGACTAAAACCACAAAATAGAATACATTTGTGTGCAATATATACATTATTTGTAACTACATACCAATCATCCCACTGGTTATTGCCTATATAAAACCCAAGTCAGCATAATTTGCCCTATCCTAATTGGTTAGAACATTTCCCTATTCTTATTGGTTAGTACAATAACAGGTTAAATTCCAATGTGCATACCCCTGCAGACCACTTTATCATGTGCAGTCATTATGAAGAGCAAACGACTAGATACAAGGCCATTCTCTACCATGCGACCAGATATCTTGACATCCTGCTTCTCCCCACACCTGCTGCTCTCCAATGTTAAAGCATGTCGTTGTTGCTTTTGCATACTTGTCTGCATATACCAAAGACAAAACCATTGTTTCATAGTGTGCTCAACTTTCTGGGGAAGGATTTCATGGGAAAATGTAACAGAGGCCTAGCTCTTAGAATAATATCTTATATTTGTGCTGCTAGCTATCCTGCCACATACTCGGCAGCCCGAAGGCTCTCTAGGATGCGGCAGAAACAGAATCTAATTCAAAATGGCAGAGACACTCAAATAACATGGCGGAACACTCGGAACAAGAGGTCTGCTTCTTGATACAATGGTTAATATGTATGCTGCTAGCTCAACCTGCCGCTGTCCATGGACTCTATAGAGAGATGCAAACAAAAAGGCCTAATTCAAAACAAATGGCAAAAACATCCATGTTAATAGCAGTCTCTAAGCCTATATGTTCTCTTACGTTTAAGATGTTGCACCCCCATATTAACAGTTTACATCCGGCCAAGTGAAACATTCAGTAAGCCGCTGTCTCCCTTGGGCCGCATTACTACCTTCATGAACTGATTCATATCTTCCCAAGTGGAGTTGTAGCATTGATTTATTGTGCACAGTTCTTCTACGAACTGCTGCGGTACCTCTCTAAAATTCGGGACTTCCCTAGCCAGGCTCTGCAACTCTTCTGGTGTCCATGGTACATGTACTGATATGAAGTTGGGCTGTTACAACTACTTCTCCTCATTCCCTGCTGGCATCTATCTAAGGGGTGCTTGGACAACCCATATCTCCAATGGGCTGTGATAAGGCGGTGCATGACGGAGCAGGGGTCCTCCTCTTGCACCCAAGTTGCTTGGTCTGGGCAGCACTGGTGCACAGGTTCTGGCGGGTTGGGGTGGGGTGGAAGCACCTGCATGCCATTGCCTGCCCGTGGCTGGCCTACTCTTGCTGCAACATGCACATTAGTGAACAAGTCTGTAATGCCTTCTGCATTTTCATTGTCCTAATCATCCTGTTCCGAATCTGTCTTTCTCTCCACGATCTGGTGGCAAAGGTGCATCAATTTCTCCGATGAACCCCTGGCCCTAAGATATTTTTTTTCTGTTCCCGCAGCCTGTCATTAACCTCTCTCAGTCCTCTAACCAAAGGCCCCACATGGACCGAGGCTCATTTTATGATATGATGATATGATATGATAGGTTATTTATAATGCGCTTAATACCCAGAGGTTTCTAAGCGCGGACCCAGAGATTGAACCTGTGTTGCTCGGTGTCGTTCTGCTTCCAAGGCGAGCATGTTGCCCCTGAGCTATCACCCCTTCCTTTCCTCTAAATGTCATCTACGGTCTCCAAATTTGCACAAATGAATGGTTCCCTCTATGGGGAATTGAGTGTGCTTGTTAAGTTGTGTCAGAGAATGCCATAAATCTAAAAAGTCACAAGCAGTACTGTTAAAGTTGGTGAACATATTGTGTGCAGCCGAGGCCCTAAAAGGGGCTGTCTATGCTCACTCGCCACTGCACCACCCACTCTTTGACTGTGCTCCTTTGCGGACCTGAGAAGGAGGGTAGAATTTGCCAGAGACTCTGCAGAATGGCCGTGAAGAGCCCTTAGCCTGCAAGCACCCATCTCTCCCTAATTAAATATCGGGCATTACGGTCCGACCAAATTTTTCACCATTCCTGTTTATTTTCCTCTAAACCAGAAATAGAGATAACAAGAGGACTCTTAAGAGCGGCTTCTTAGAGTCCAAATGCAATCAGACTGAATTCAGATACATAAATCTGAACCTGCAGGGTTTTGTTACCAGACCACCCTAACTAAATTACTATTCACAGTATTTTCCCTGATTTCTTTCCAGGTAGAAGAAATACACAATCACCAAGACCACGTGCCTCATTAGGAGGTTGGAAGGAGCCTTGCCGGTTCTACCAGAAAGGCTACCTCCAAACTCGCAAACCCGGGTCCGGCACCCGCGAATGGGCAATTACCGGGCTATTCCAGCCCAGCCGTACCTGGTAATTGCCCTTTTACGGGTGCCAGTCCTGGTACATTCAGGGCTCAATGGGAATGGGGAGGGTGGTAGCACCAGTACCGTTAATAACGGTACCGTTGCTACCATCATGTTCTGCTCGTCGGTGCGGGTACGGCCACCAGATCAGACCTGGTGGCTGCAAGGTCACCCGTGAGCAGAACTCCTAGTATGGCGGTACGCTAGCAACGGTGCCAGTAGCGATACCGGTGCTGTTGTTGCCTTAACGTCTTACTTGTAATGAGGCCCCACCTCTATATAATACAGGTAAAAGCAATTATTAGGATACATACCCCCCCAGAATTTCCAACACATGTTCACATATGCCCTAAACAGATCCTCCTTTTGCCTATTTATTTTTTATGGAAACCCTCGGCTGCCCTGACCGCATAGGCATGCACAAAGGCTACTAACCTGGGCATCCTACGCCCAATGAACTTCTTGGAGTTTTTAATTAAGACTCCACCTTTTCTTGCCATGAACGTGTGGTCTTCAAGAGGAGGCCGCCTGCCAGTCCGTGGCCATGCAGCATTTAGCGGCAGGTCTGAGTCTTGGTGCCGATCTTTGAATGTCAAAAAGATTTTTTTTAAATTCAGGTAGTGAATTAAGTAAAAGTGTTCACTAGTTGGCTGGCAAAACAAACGGACAACATCCCAGCCTTTTACCCATTCCCCTCCAATGAACCTTCCCCACCATTCAGACCCGCCACTCTTATACTTCGAGAGCTGCGCTACCAGGACTTCTGGTACTCTATTTCCGCCTCCCGCCAAAAACAATATCCTTCATTGTTACAAAACTGTGGCCCATCTTTTGTGTTCATGACGAGAGATAGCAAATAATATTTCCGTTCTGGGTAAAGAAGGCTTCTTGCACTACAGCTCCCAGTGTTCATGAGAGGTCCATTGTACTCACTGGGCTAAACTGGTCAATCCATTGGATTTAGTTCAACGCCCCTGTCCCAGTAACCTGGGTAGCCCACAAAGTCTATAATCAGCAGTGGTGGCGTACATGCTCAGTCCAATGCAGGCAATACTAGGCAAGCATTACCTATGGCAAATACGGGCAAAGGGGTGCCCTAAACAAAGTCCACTAGAAGTTAAGGGAACATAAAAAACACGTGGGATCGGAGCACAGGATTATATCATGATGGGGAAAAACATTATGACTTTACGTATGACCTGCAAAGGAAGACTCCGAGTCCCACCCCTTAATTTCATTGTGTTTCCCGTCCCTCTGATCAGTGTGTTATTTATTAATTTATATCAATAACCAGGACCTACGTGCTTCCACAGTTTCCAATGTTAGAAAGACAGATGGAGTTGAAACAGATGAGGTTTTAAGGCTTTTCAAAAGTGACCCAAGTTAGGTTCAGATTTTATGGTGAACGCGTGCTCCAAGTTCTACTGCCTTGATCTGCAAAGCTGCTTCCACTGACAGAGTTCAGCTTAAATCTGGGACAGGAAAACAGCTTGACTGTGTGTGCATGGCATGGCCACTTGGTGGTGCAAGATTCCTACTTAAGGTTCGCACACCGCTGTTTAGGTTTCTAGTGTAGAACTGTTCTAAAGTAGTGTTCAACAAATTTGGGAGTGGGGGGTAAAAATGCAGCTCTGGCAGATACAACTGCTGCAGACTAAACAAACAAAGGGCCTGATTCATGGAAGTGTTTTATAATGGTGCAATGCCATAGGAAAACGTTCCATGAATCAGGCCTGAAGTGTCCTTATGTGTCGGACACTCCCGTCCCCTGCAAACCTTCAATACTGATCAGGGTCAGTCAATAAAATAAGTGTTTCAATTGGCACTTAGTCAAGGTGTATTAATGTCAATGACAGAGGTATAAATTCAATTATTTATTTCATACAATACAAATCATAAAAATGAGCCCTGCGCGTTTCACGGACAACCCTTCGTCAGGATCAAACATTTGCAATTACCATTAATGTGTCTCTTCATCTGTTGCTAACACTTGTAAATAAGTTGTATTTCAATAATAAGTATTTATGGACTCCAATTCCATCTTTAGTCACCTGGCTGACTTCACGGTGAGGAGTATTCATCAAAGTCCTTATATCAATGATTGTCAATTTAGCTCCTTAATGTTAAGAGATGGGCTCTCCACCTAACATAGGGAAGATATTCGAAAGCACAAAGGTTTCCATATATTTTGTGCCACTAACAATATTTTGAAAATAGCGTACCTCAATCAACATACTTTATCTTAGATATGATGATCGGGCATAGTGAATAGGTAGAGCGCCATGGGGTGCAATGAAAATAGATGTCTGATGGCCCCTGTTTTTCAAAGAGCAGAAACTGTCTCTAAATCTGTAAACAACGTAATTGAAACTATGTGTTAGCAGTGGGTTAGGAGCTTGCAACTTTCAGGGTAAATAGTCCTATTTTACACATGGTGACGTCAAGAAACAATTTCCCGAGGAAGGCGCATTTGATCTTGATAAGATTGGATATCTCAGAGGAATTCTTGGTTGAGGGGCACGCATTCGATGTAGCGGTGCCTGATGCTGCTTTAGCATCGAGTTCTAAAAGACAAGAGCAAATACGCTAAACGTGTCATATCTGCAGGCAATGTAAGGGTTAACTGTGGTTTTATTGGAGGCTTATCAGCTGGCAAATGTTCACTCTGCTCGAGTCAGTAAACACGTTTCCTGTGCGTGTATTCTATCTAGGGAAACATCTGCCATGGTTTATACGTATGCCCGTAGCGTGGCTCGCAACTTTGGCATGCTTTGGAAGCAACATGGCTATGTGACATCAGCAGGTACTCCTACCCTAATTTGGGTCTCTGTCTTATTCCTGTTGAGGCTCTTCTATTAACTTCAGCTTTAGCTATAGTAAAATGCAAGGCACATAAAGTGGTAGCAACCTGTGTTGCTCTTGCTGACAAATTCATCAGGAATTGCCCTTCCTGGCTTTTAACAGTGCTAGTGTCTGTCTTTCAGTGCAACAGTCACTGATCACAACTCTTTCCAGTATGGCTGTGCTATACACCACGGCCCCTGAGTCTGAGAAGGAGCTCTCATCAATTATCAGCTGTAATTTCACCGTGCTGAGCCATGGGGCCTTATTAGGGGTTGGGCGGTGTAATCAGTGGAGAAACTTTGCTGAAAATGTTGGGGGGGACATGACCTCTGAACTGAAGAAAAAGTGCTCCATTCAAATGAATGGGGACAAAATAATGTGTAATGAAAGTTGGGGGGGGAAACACCCCCGTCCCCCCTAAAATTACGCCCATGGGTGTAATCAGCAGTATCTTCACGGTCCTGAGAAGGACTGATGCATTTTGGCCATGTGTGTCATGCTGCACAACATTGTCAGTCGCCAGAATGTGCCCATGCAAGAGAAGGATGACCCTCATCCTGATGATGGTGGACATGGCCATGATGTGGAGGCTCCAGGGCCTGAGCAGCAATAGGCTAATGTGGACAGACATGTCCTGCAGCAGGAGGATATAAATCCCTTCTTCCGATAGAGGCAGGTGTACCTGTATGCTGCAAACATGATCCTACCCCTCACTGCCCCGTTCCATGTACCCAAATGAGAAAAAGGCGGTCAACAAGAAATTTGGTTCAAAATATAACTTTACCCACAGGCTGGGGTTGGTAGGATTCTGCTGTCTCTTTCTGATGAGGGTCTATAGACAAAAACAAAGCAACCAGCATGCTAACCTGGGACAGGAGGGGGACTTCGGTGCAGAGGTGGAAGCTTATGAAGGGAAGGTGGTGGTTGAGGCGGGGGCAGATTCCCTGCCCACACACTCCTGGGGGGTCATCAGCCCAGCCAGTACTATTTGTGGCTGAGCATTGCACATTTTGGCCTCCACCATCGGACGACCGAGGCAGTGGCATAGTACAACATTTGGGGGCCTCCCTGCAGGCCATGCTAAGGGCCCCTCTCGTCCCCCCAGCTCAGCAACAAGTCACGCCACACTCTGGGCCGGCCAAGATATGAATATGTGTTTTAATCCATTATAAAGCACACTTTTTGAGAAAAACTGGCTAAAATACCAGAGCGTTTGCAATTGTTTTGCAGAGTAACAACAATCCAAACATTCAATATATCTAAGTCACCAACAGTGCACAGGAAAATAAATGCTTTAATTAATTAAAAATTCCATGCCACACTGAAAACATGTACAACTGGCTGCACAATGTAGACCAGTCTAGACACGTAATAACATATTACTGTAAAACATGCCAGGCCACATTTAGACATACCTAGGCTGGTTGCACCAAAATGCCAGTCAAAGCTGAGCATATGGCCCTTAGGAACGTGCATATGGAATGGATGGGATTACAAGAGAGTCATGCTGAGTCCAAATATAACAGAACCAACTCAGGAAGATGGCAAAGTACTGTTTTGTTAACAATTATCTACAACAGGGAGGGTACAACAAACATCAACGGACGTACGCTCAGTCTCTCAATGATCTCTACACAAAATATGGTTTTTATATGAAAAATACATCAGAGTGACATCTTACTATGTGGCAAAAGTAAAACACCTATCACGGGTCGGGATTGATTAAGGAAGACATCTAAGTATACTTTTCTCTTGGAGCTAGGGTTGTTATTGGCTGTTCGTTATCAGGTGGACAACTTATGCCTTCCTCTAAAAACATGTCATATCAGAACCATTAGATACAAAGTTTCTCATTGGTCTTCAAACTATAAGGTCCTTCGTTATATGGACTAATACAATTGATTGGCACGCTTGTGCCATGTCTGTAACATTCGGTTCATTTAGCAGCACGTAAGTCCAGACGCAGGTGTGAAGAGATAGGGCATGAAACCACCCCACAACCCAATTAGCCCAGCATCTCTCATCGCCCATGCCTTCTGCCATAAAATTGTCTTTGTACTTGACCACGTAGAAAATTCTCATCTTTGGGAATGCACGGGAGTGAGGGCACTTGCTATCATGTCTGAAAAGTCAAGCTCCAGCACTATTTCCATCCTTGGCTCACGACAGGCGACCACGATTTGGTCCATTTTGTAGGTTTTAAATGCTCTAAATGAATGAATACTTCTCATCCTTGGTGTTCTTTCTTGCACCTTATCAAGGGAAGATTGATCCTGCGCACGCGCGCTCCTTTCCAAAATAGATAGCTGACTTTGGTTGCTTCAGTCTTGACTCCAGGCCAAACAGCCTCACCATGCAGCTCTATGAGCCTATTATTCTTGCTGCGACACAGTTTCCCATTCCCGCCTCATGGGTTCTGGCGTACTAAATTCATGATACCAATGTCCACTTTCTGTACAATGGCGGCTTCGCCTGCATTGTATTCACTACTTATAGCTAGCTTCTATGATGACTCAATCTATCTTGCGTTTCAGAGTCTGTACATGTATTGAGCTTCAGTTTTCTTCAATATCTTGGTTATTGCGTAGGTTTCTTATTGTCTATGTCAATAGTCAATTTGACCTGTTGTATTACCGTTTGTCCCCTCGGACTCATACCTTGCAATACTTCTTTATATGGAGACATCATGCACACTTCTTTATGACATCATCATTTCATTTGTTACCTCCTTTTCATACTCCTTCAGGTTTTTCCTCCTGTAGGTTTTCATCATGTCGAGGGTACATTCGGTAGGGTTGTCTCAATGGGTATCTTCCTTCAAACACTCGCTGCGGTATTGGTATTATGACTGGTGTTAGCCACGGCACAATCTCATGTCTCCAATACACGGGAGGTAGGGGGATCTCCTGCAGATCCACACAGCTGCTTCTCTATAAAGCAATAACACTTATCATGGTTATTTTACTACAGTTGCCCAGAAAAATATACAATTCCACAGTAAGAAACGGCTAGACTGGCAGCACCCAAATGCCAGTCTAGCCAGGTAATTAGACTTCGCAGGACTGCTTTATCCCAGTTAAAACAAATGGCAAGCCAAACTAAGAAATTACTTGACTGGCTGCACCAAAATGCTTCTCCAGCCACTAATGCCGCATATGCCTGCTTAGCCTGGACATGGAGGACAGTTACGATTTACCACACAATCCCCGCCCCACCACCCCCCATACATACCCTCTCCCTCACACCCCTTGCCCCAAACCCAAAAATCAGCTCTGCAGCCCATAATTACTTCAACATTCCTCTTCCTTGTCCCAGTGCTCACGTATGAGGCATCTTGCCACATACGTAAGTACTGGGACGAGGACGAGTGGGACTAGGAGTAATGATGATTAGATGTATATAAGCCAGACACTATCTCCATGCCTCTCTTCCTCATCCCAGTACTGTGTAAGAGGCATCAAAATGACTCAATTACAAACACTGGAATGAAGTAGAATAGGGCTAGCAGGAACAAAGATGACCAATAAGTAATCAAAGATGACCAATAAGTAATCAAGGCATCAAACACAAGCCATGGCCAAAAACCACTGAGCTGACCGGGCTTCATCTACTTCCTCCGCCTGAAATTTTGGGCTATGTTGACTTGACCTGGCTGACCTACAGGGCCTTGGCCAGACAGAACAGAAGACAGATGTTAAACAGCACCGAGGTTTCGCAGTTCACAAAGGCCCGGCAATTACAAAAGTAGAGCATTTCACTGTTAGTACCTGCATTCCAATTTTTTAGGCAATTGTGATGTGGGTTTTGTACTTGCATGCAAGGGGAGTGATTTGAAAGGTAGAGAGGGGACAGGAAACTGCTCATTCTAACAGCAGTCCTTAAGTGAGTGCTTTCAGACTTAAAGAAGAGAGTTAACTGCTTGTAACATTGAAGCTGCACTAGAATAGTTTCATTATAATACATAAAGAAGTTAGATGCCCCCACAGAAATAAGTGAGCGCCTCTCCGAAAAATGTGAAGGGTTTGTGCCCCCGGGAAATATAGGTTTTGTTGCGCCCCTGAACAAAAGCACACACACCATTCACCATACACACAGGCATACCCAGCCACCCATACATTTAAGTGTGTATCCTTTCACCATACACTTACACAGGCAAACCCAGGCAACCACCCATCCATCATGCACTCACTCATTCACGCACGCACATTGCATTATATACATATACACACACACTTACATGCACGCACACACATTGAAAGAAAATTATTTTTCTTACCTTTAATCCGTTGTTTCAGGGAATAAGGTCTTCAGCTCCCTGCAGCAGTCAGGAACACTTGATCCCGTCATCTGCAGAGGATCTGGTGGCCTCTATTATGGGGTGGAGGGGAGCCCTATTATTTAAAAAAGAAATGGTTTCTTTTTTAAGTCACTCTGACTTAAGAAATACATTATTGCTGTTAAATGACCGAACCGTAACAGAAATAATTTCTTTATGAAGGCAGCATAACTGCAAAAAGAAACTATTTCTTTTTTATGTCCATGGGTTCCCCACACCCCATGACATGGAAGCCTCCAGGCTGGAGGCCTCCATGTCATAGGGTGGGGGAGCCCTTGGACTTCAAAAAGCAATAATTTATTTTGCAGTCACTCTGCCTTCATAAAGAAATGATGATGCAGCTACAGTAGCAGCTGCTTCAGCAGGCGCCTGCTCTCGGCCAGATGGCCATTCTCCCTAGCCTGAAGAGATGCTGCGGCAGATGCAGCTACAGCAGCAGCTGCATTAGCCTTCTTACAGGCCAGATGGGCATTCACCCTAGCCTGAAGAGATGCTGCGGCAGATGCAGCTACAGCAGCAGCTGCATTAGCCTTCTTACAGGCCAGATGGGCATTCTCCCTAGCCTGAAGAGATGCTGCGGCAGATGCAGCTACAGCAGCAGCTGCATTAGTCTTCTTACAGGCCAGATGGGCATCCCCCATGGCCTCTTGCCTCGCTGCCCGCACTTCACTCAGCAATGCCTCCCTCAACTTGTTGGCTGCCTCCATCTCATGCTGCATCTTCTCCAAGGTATTTTTACCAGCATCAAGCAATGGCCTCAACAAGGAACATGCATTAACCAGTTAACTCCCAATCTCCTCCACCTGTGCCTGGGCAGCCTCCATGGCTGACACTCCGACAGAAGGTTCAGTAAAGAGATGTCAGCCACATGAATTGCGGGCATGGGTTGGGGATCAGGGAGGATGATAGTTGATGCCTGTTTCTGGCCAGGGACTGATGGCACTGCCCCTGAAGGAGGAACAGTGTGACCCGTATGTGGCAAAGGAGTTGTTGATTCAAACAAAAGAAAAGAGTTGGTGGCTGGAAAGTTTAGAATTCATTTTAACATCTGGTAATTGCTTTGGACAGCCATCCAGAGCATCAATCTTAAGACTGCCAATTCATTACAGAAAGGGGAAAGATCTTATTCAAATCAGGATTGTCCAACCACAAAAGGGGTAGTCCAGCCTTAACTGCTTGGTCAAATCCCTTCTGAACAAGACCACAAGCAAAAATAGAAATGGTTCTACCTCATCAGGTGTCATCAGAGAGGTGTATATTCGGGCTATAGGTCCAGCAGTCTTGGGACCCACATTTGGGCATACCCATCCCACTTGGGGTGACTTAGACAAATCAAAAGAGATAATAGCTGGAAGGTTTGGAATGCATCTTCGCCTTTAGTAATTGCTCTCGACAACCCTCCAGACCCTCATTCTCCAGCCTTTCAAGCCATTACAAAAAGGGGAAAGACCATGTGCAGATCAGGCTTGGTTCCACCTCTAAAAGGGGCAGTCCAGCTCAAACTGCTTAGTCACATCCCTTCTGCACAAGACCACAAGCAACCACACAAAAATGGTTTGGCCTCATTGGGCATCATCACTAAGATGTATCTTGACTCTATAAACTCAGCAGGCTTGGGACCCATGTCTGGGCCATAGCGGACCCACCCGGGGTGATAAAACAAAACAGGTGTTAGCTGGAAGGTTTACTGTTAATCTTGACGTCTGGCAATTGCTTTGGGCAAATCTCCATTCTATCATTCTTCATATTGCCAAGACACTACTAACAGATGAAAGCCATATGCAAATCTGCCTTGGTCCACCCCAAAAAGTGTCTATCCAGCTCAAACTGCTTGGTCTAGCACGAGACCACTAATAACCCCTGACATTTTTTTCGCTTTGATTGAGTGTCATCAGTGAGGTGTAGCTCAGGTGTAGCGGTGAGGAGTGGTGGCAACAACCACAACCAGTATGTCCTCTGCCCTGAGCTTCTGTTTCTCTGGCGGTGCCACTGCAACATTCATCTGTATAGATGTTATTCGCTGATGAGTGTCTCTGTCACTGTGGCTGTGCACCTGCTTCCTCTTTCTAGGTGTGGGATGGGGCTGCATGCACCCTCATCATCATCATCTTCATCTTCATCCTCGTCATCCCCCTACTCAAGAGTGTCCTCAGGCTCTCCTGTAGGTACAAAGACACAATGTATTGGCATTGTATTCTCAATGTTCTTTGAACATGCAATCTGTTATTGTCAATAGTATATGCGTAAGATTTCTGAATGGCATATTTCATGCAAAGACAGGTTATTTGCAGGAATAACATTTCCACTGTTTTTACCATGTCACAGTGTAGGATGTGGAACATATTTAAGCACAGAGGTTGCACTGTGTACATGGACACAGCTGTGTGTGGTAGTACCAATCTGTCTTGGCCACTTACTGGCAGTGAGGCATCACCAGGATTCCCTAAAAAGGGCCATGTATGGTCCAGTTTATGTACCCTTGTCAATGTGTTGGGTACATTCCCAACTACTCTGACTAATCCCTGCCGAGTAACTAGGAACACACTAGGTACAACCCACCTTGTGCCCTCAAATTCGTAGGGGAAGTCAGCCTCCATGCTTGGAGAGGAGGCAGAGCTAGCCAACGGGCCTCAACCAAGAACGTTGGAAGGTACCATCGAGCGCCAACCGAAGACGCACTTCAGAGGCACTGTCAAACTAACCGATTTACTAACCAATTCCCCCCCTCCCAACATAACCAACAGCCCTATACATGACTAAGGGCTAGCCACACTACACAGACACACCGAGAACTAATCGAATGCTGGCACCCAAACAACATTCTGAGACTCTGGAAATAAACTTAGAAACGCATTGACACTACACAAATGCACACCAACACAATATAATCGAACAACTAATGGTCATCTGCGATTAAGGGCCCCTTATGGATGAAACTAACCAGTGCACACGACCGCAAACCCACCCTAACCTCATACTACCCACACACTCAACACAAACACTAGCACACATCTGAGGCATTGAGTCCTACCCATATGGTTACAACAGGCGAGGCCTCTCAAACCAACTTCCACACGCAAAACAATGCTCAAAGACGCTAGTTCCTCCTGGTTTTGAACCTATCCTATCATCCTATCCTCACTAACATACCCCAGCCTCTTCTGTGGCAGAGCCACACGTGCACCTGGAGACTGCCCTTGGGTGGTAGAGGTGTGCGGTATAAACCAACATAACATAACTTGTACTTGTGACAAAGATTGCCCCTGCATCGATACATACATTTATTTATTTTATTTGTTTATTTATTTATTTGGCATTTATACTGCGCACTTAGCCCAGGGGCATCAAGGCCCTAGAACTTAAGATCATGGTTATAGGGGAATTTTAGAGCATCTTACATGTTACATATTACAGGTTGCAGTTACATTCATAAGGCAGATGAACAAGTTACTTCTTACCTTGTAACGTTCTTTCGACGGGATGTTCCTCCGACGTATTCCTCATCTTAGATATCTCCTTCCATCTCTGCTGGCCTCGGAAAATTTTTCCACTAGAGGGCGCTGCGCGTCGATGTCCTCCGAGTCGATGTCCCTCGACAGCCGCCGTATCGACGTCGACGTCATCCTGCCTATAAAGGCCGCGCGCAGCGTCCGTTGCTCAGTTCCGTTTTGTAGCCCACAATAATACTTTCTGGACTAACTAATCACCCTGAAGGAGCGTAAGCTGCAACAACAAGGGAAGTAGAACTGCGGGGATGGATGGGAGGGTCGATGAGGAATACGTCGGAGGAACATCCCGTCGAAAGAACATAACAAGGTAAGAAGTAACTTGTTCTTCGAAGGGATTGTGTCCTCCGACGTATTCCTCATTTTAGATAGGCTCCCATAGCAGTATTCTATTATCGGAGGAGGGAGTACTGACTTCACGCTGTCTTCTATTGATGAATAGAATGCAGTACAGCCCTTCCAAACCTAGTCTCTTGACTGGAGGAGGAATCCAAATTGTAAAAACGTGTAAAGGTATGGACAGACGACCATGTAGCGGCCGCACATATGTCTTTAACCGGCACGCCTCTTTTGAGGGCCGATGAAGCTGCAATACCTCTGGTCGAATGAGCCCTAAGGTTTTGAGGGGGCTCTTTCCCTGCCAGTTTATAACATTCCAGAATGGCTAGAATGATCCATCTGGAAATGGTCTGCTTAGTTATTGGTAACCCCAGCTTGTGACCTGCGTAACCTACAAACAGCTGGTCTGCCTGTCTTATCCTGGCTAGTCTACTGATGTAAAAACTTAAAGCCCTCCTAGGGTCTAGCCTGTGTAACCTCTCTTCCTCTTTCCCCGGGTGAGGAGGAGGATAGAAAGATGGTAGGGTAATCTTCTGAGTGATATGGAATTCAGAAACCACCTTTGGGAGGAAATTAGGCTTCACTTGCAGGACAACTTTGTCTTTGTGAAATATTGTGTGAGGGGGTTTACAAGAAAGAGCTTGTAATTCGCTCACCCTTCTAGCAGATGTAAGTGCTATTAATAAAACAGTTTTAAGGGTAAGGAATCTTAACGAACAAGAATGGAGAGGTTCGAAAGGTGTACCCATCAGGAAAGTTAGTACTAAGTTTAAATCCCATAGGGGAATTTGGAATGGTCTTGGGGGATAAACATTGGTTAACCCCTTTAGAAACTGTATTACCAAGGGTAATTTGAAATAGGATGGTTCTTCCGCAGTACGCTTAAAGATGGATAGCGCTGCGAGATAGCCCTTAATGGTGCCAACTTGAAGGCCTGAATTTGCCAAATGTAGTAGGAAGGACAAAACCATTGGTGTACCACATGAAAAAGGGTTGATATTCTGTTCTCTACACCAGCTGCAAAATCTGTTCCAACGGCAGCGGTATAGAGACTTTGTTGCTGGCCTCCTTGCCGAAATCAACACCTCCATAACATCTTCAGGGAGGTCCCAATCCTTGTACCTCAGCCTTTCAGAAGCCAAGCGTGAAGGTTGAGGGTTTTGATGTCTGGATGGAGAACCTGACCTCCCTTCTGTGAGAGTAGGTTCACTCTGAGTGGAAGTTGAATTGGAGGGCAGATGGACAAGTCTAGAAGGTCCGGGTACCACGTTATCTCCTGGCCCAATCCGGGGCAATTAGGATCATGGTTCTCCGGAATCTTCTCAACCTCCTGATCATTTGAGGAATGACAGGGACCGGTGGGAACGCGTACAGAAGAGGAAACTCCCAGTCCACTATGAACGCGTCTCCCAGAGCTCCTCTCGGGGGAAATTCCCTTGAGCAGAACAGGTCGCATTTCCTGTTTAGGCTGGTGGTGAACAGATCTACCTGAGGGGTTCCCCAAAGGGCGAAGATCTCTTGAAGGACTTCCTGAGCTAACTCCCACTCGTGGGAGACTGTGTTCTGCCTGCTCAGAGCATCCGCTGTCAAGTTCTTCTCTCCGGCTAGGTGAACTGCCGATAGAGAGATTCCTTCTTGGATTGCCCAAAACCAGAGCTGCATCGCCTCTCTGCACAGGGGTAGTGATTCTACGCCTCCTCTTTTGTTGAGGTAATGCATGGCCACCGTGTTGTCCGTCATTATCAGGACGTTCTTCCCTTGTACAGCTGGCAGGAACGCCTTCAGCGCAAGTCTGATGGCTCTCAGCTCTAACAGGTTGATATGTAGTCTGGACTCCGATGGAGACCAACGACCGCTGATGGTCAAGTCGTTGGCGTGGGCTCCCCACCCCGTGAGTGAGGCATCCATGACTACTGTTATCTCCGGCCAGGGTTGCCAAAACTGTTCTCCTTTCAGAATGTTCTCCTGACAGGCCCACCACTGAAGGTCTTGAGCCACCCTGCCGGGAACCTGAAGAAGATCTGTCATTCTCCCTGAGAATTGTGACCACTGAGTCCTCAGTGCCCACTGGAGGGATCTCATTCTCAGGCGAGCCTCTGGCACTAGGAAAATGCAGGATGGCATGAGGCCTAGCAACCTCAAAAAGTCGAAGGCTGGGAGACGTTGGGCATGTTGGAACTTGGTAACCATCTGTAGAATATCTTGAGCCCTCACCTCTGGTGGCGAGGCTTTTCCCAGGGAAGTGTCCAGGATCGCTCCTATGAACTGGAGTCTCTGCGATGGTATCATTTGTGACTTCTTTAAATTGAGGGAGAAGCCCAGTCTGTGAAGGAAGTGGCACACATGATTTAGCTGGATCTGAGCTTGTTCCGGAGAAACAGCCCTGATCAACCAATCGTCCAGGTAGGGGTAGACGTGAATCCCTTCCCCCCTTAGACTTGCAGCCACTACGACATTAACTTGGTGAAGACCCTCGGGGCGGAGGTCAGCCCAAATAGCAGCACTCGAAATTGATAGTGAGAGTTGCCAATTGCGAACCTCAGGTATTTCCTGTGTTTGAGATGGATAGGCACATGGAAATAAGCGTCCTGAAGGTCCAGAGATACCAACCAGTCCTGGAACTGAAGGGCCTGGAGGATCTGAGAAAGAGTGACCATCTTGAATTTGTCTTTTCTGAGGAATTTGTTCAATTCTCGCAAGTCCAAGATGGGTCTCAGTCCTCCGTCTTTCTTTGGAATGAGAAAGTAAGGGGAGTACCAGCCCTTGTTCCTCTCCACTACAGGTACCGGTTCTATGGCACCTTTCTCTAGCAGGTCCCAAATTTCCTGCAAGAGGAGCGGATCTGGAGCTTTCTGAGAGCTGATCCCCGGTGGATGACTCTGAGGTATACGTAGGAAAGGCAGGCAGTAACCTTGGGCAACTGTTTCCAATGCCCAAGCATCTGACGTGATAGCCTGCCATACCGCCAGATGTTGAGTCAACCTGCCTCCTACAGGTGTCCTGTGAGGGAAGTCCTCAGAGTGGTTTTGGGGCGGCTGATGCAGATGCCGATGGTAAAGAGGTACCTGCTGTTGCTGCGGCTTTTGTATATCTACCCCGTCCACCTCGGGTAGTTCTTCTTTGTCCCCTTTGAGCCGGTCATCCTCTACCTCTTCCGAATGCGGAGTAGAAGCGAAAGGACTTGCCCCTCGCAGAGGTTCCTGTGGGACGAAAAGGAGTCTGACGGATTTCAGCTCCTAGGGATTTTGCTGCTGCTTTTGAAGTTTGCAGTTTCTCTAAACTGTCATCCGCCTTTTTCCCGAACAAAGAAGAGCCATCGAATGGCATGTTCAAGAGCCTGGCTTGCACATCTGGGGCAAAACCAGACTTTCTCAACCAAGCGAATCTCCTGGTTGATGTACTTGCCGCCATTGCTCTGCTGATACTGTCAGCCGAATCAATGCCCGTCTGGAGGGATTCACACATAGCGTCTTTACCGTCCTGTATAATATTCAGGAACGCATCCCTTTCTTCTCCCTCTGGGATGCAGTCAGCCGCTGTAGAAGCACACTCCCAAAGTGTATGGCTGAACCTAGCAAGGGTGCAAGTAGCATTAACAGATTTTAACGCCATGCTACATGCTGAAAAGACTTTCTTTGCCATAGCATCATATTTTTTATCGTCCCTGTCCTGTGGGACGGTAGGATAAGCCGTCTTCACATTGGTAGAGGATGCTGCCTGTACCACCAGACTTTCTGGGGATGGGTGTTTAGACAAAAACTCTGGGTCTGTAGAAGATACCCTGTACTTTGTAGAAAGTTTTTTATTTACTGCTGGTACTACATCTGGAGTTTCCCAGTTTCTCATGATCTTTCTCTGAAGAGCTTTATGAAAAGGCACCACAGGATCCTCCTGTGGGCCTTTGTCAAGAATATCCGTGAGGTCATCTTGTTGGAAAGATTGTGAAGGTGCAGACCACCCCATGAACTCTGTGATCCTGGCCATTAAGGCTCTATATGGGGTTTCAGCATGCTCCCCCGGGTCTGGTTTAGCAAACTCCACCTCAGGGGAAGTGTCTAACCCACTTGCCTCATGTAAGGAATCATGAAGATCCTTTAAACTGCGCTCTACAGAGGAAAATTCCTCTCTAATTGGGGTTACAGGTCCCTGCAACACAAATGTGTCTTCCTGTTTAGACAATTCACCCTCTTCCAAAATTGAGGACATAGTTCTCTATTGTTCTGAACTCATAAAGGGAGTAAATCCCATTTCCAAGGCAGAGGGTGCCGAACTTGTCATTATCGGCCTCGAAAACGTCGATGTCGTCGACGCCGACGTCGAAGGCTTCGAGCGTGGCGTCGAAAACAAAGGCGGAGGCCTCGAAGACCTCGACAGAATTGGAATTCTACTCGACAATCTCGAAGCCATCGACGTCGAGGACCTGGGGATAGTCACTGGGTGTGTCGTAACCGTGACTTTTCTTGGCGTCGACGCCGGTGTCGAAGCTGGCGTCGAGTCGACAGACCCGTGTGTCGAAGGTCCCTTTGACAACGGCGTCGAAGACATCGACCTCGACGTCGACGGAACCCTCGTCGACGGCGTCGACGGAACCTTCGAGGAAGGTTTGGAGGTCATAGTCCTACTCGAGGGTTCGAGACACGCTCGAGAGGTTTCCTTCGCTGGGTACTGCGACTCGTGGCGTTTTTGACCTTCGGTTCTTTCGACCAGAGCATCGCTCTCGGCAGTCTTCGAGGGGGTCGAGGCCGCTTTCTCGAAGACGCTCATCATATTTTTGCGGAATTCCTCCCATTCAGCCCGGGAACTATGTTTCGTGGGGCAAGGGATTCTTTTTGGCGAAACAGAGGAAGAGGAAGACGGAGAAGGGGATCTTCGACGTCTCCTCTTCGAGTGCTTCGATCTCAAGGAGTGATGAGACCCACTCCGAGACCTGGAGCGCGAATGGTGACGAGGAGACGAATGTCTCGACTTCGTCGACGAAGAAGAAGCTTTAAAAGTCTTACCTTTCTCCAGCTTCCCCCTACGCTCCTTCAGAGCCTTAGCTGTCATGGACATACAGTCCTCGCATTCCGAACAATGGTGTTCAGCTCCCAAACACCACAGACAAACTCTGTGAGGGTCAGTCAACGACATCTTTTTCCCACAATCTCGACATTTCTTGAAGCCGGATCGAGGAGTTGTCGGTTCCGACGAGGAAGCCATCGAGTACGGATCGAATGACTCGAGGTAAGTAGGATTAATCTGACTAAGAACTGAGCAACGGTATTCCGAGGCACTGAGTAAGCGCGGAAAAACGGAACTGAGCAACGGACGCTGCGCGCGGCCTTTATAGGCAGGATGACGTCGACGTCGACACGGCGGCTGTCGAGGGACATCGACTCGGAGGACGTCGACGCGCAGCGCCCTCTAGAGAAAAAATGTTCCGAGGCCAGCAGAGCTGGAAGGAGATATCTAAGATGAGGAATACGTCGGAGGACACAATCCCTTCGAAACATGTTTAGTACTTGTTACAGTTTGTATTTACATTCAGATAGATACATGCTACTACTTGTTACCGTTTGTATTTACATTCATAGGTCGAGTACAGGGGGGAAAGCAATCATGATAATCAGTATGTCAACTATCATCTGTCCCGGGAGTGTCATTGTTGTAGGTCTAGTTTGAATAGTTTAGTTTGAGACTTTTTCGGAATGACCACAAAGATGGGTCTTAATTGTGGTAATAGGAGTTCCATAGATTAACTGCGACTACCAGTTACATTCATAAGGCAGATACATGCTTACTACTTGTTACAGTTTGTATTTACATTCAGATAGATACATGCTACTACTTGTTACCGTTTGTATTTACATTCATAGGTTGAGTACAGGGGGGAAAGCAGTCATGATAATCAGTATGTCAACTATCATCTGTCCCAGGACTGTCATTGTTGTAGGTCTAGTTTGAATAGTTTAGTTTGAGACTTTTTCGGAATAACCACAGAGATGGGTCGTTTCTTAATTGTGGTAATAGGAGTTCTATACATTAACTGCGACTACCAGGAAGCTGGATCCTCCTGCTTTTACCCTCTTGAATCTTGAGATGGTGATGCAGTTGGAATAGGAAGAGCGGGTGGGTCTGATGGATTGGCTTCTGGTGATTTGATTGCTGAGATACGTCAGAGCCTTGCTGGCTAGGTATTTGTGGGTAAGGGTAAGAATTTTGAATTTGATCCGGCCGTGGACGGGTAGCCAGTATATTAGTCGTCTTGTGGAGGAGATATGCTCGTTTTTAGGTATGTTTAAAGCTGCTTTGATCACGTTATTTTGCACAACTTGAAGTTTTTTGATGTTACTCATGCTGGTACCTACAAATAGTGAATTACAATAGTCTATCCTAGAGAGGATCAGGGCTCTTGCTAGTGTGACCCTATTGTCAGTTGAGAGGAAGAGTCCGCGGTATTGTAAAAAAAGACTGTATCTAAATGGTCGCATGAACAAAAAGTTCTAAAAATGCTACCGCCAAAGGTTGGAACACCAAAGGTTCGAACCTTTGGTGGTTGCATTGCAGGTAAGTAAAAAAAGAAAAATAGATTGTGGGGGCTGCGGGGTGTCCCCCGCAACACCCTGCTCACTATACTGTGTGGTATAGTGGGCGGGGGACTCCCCTGCAGCCCCTGTAACAGAAAAAAAAGGACCCTGCAGCGCCGGTTCCCGATCACGGAAGTAAAAGGGAACCGGTGCCGCAGGGACTCAGCGTGAAGAAAAAGGTAAATGGGGTTTGTTTATTTTGGGGTTGTGGGTGGGGGTGTGTTGAGGGTGTGGGTGCAGCTGTGGGTATGTACGTGTTTTCGCATGAGAAAGGTGCAAACATTTAGTGGTTCGCACCTTTTTCATGCAAACTTTCTGGCCACGCCAAAATCAGCTGTAGTCGGTTCACATAGATCCGGGACTGCTGAATCTGATGAGTTTGGAAGTATAGGCTGCAGATGAGACAACAGCGTTGACCAGTCTGGTGAGGGAGAGAGATGAATCAATGTAGACCCCCAGAGTTTTTATTTCTTTGGCAACTTGGATCTTGTTTCCATCTGTATTGAAGGATTCATATTGCTTTGGTAAATTGTCAAGTGTCGATTTATTACCTATTAGGATAAGATCCATTTCGTCGTTGTTAAGGCATACTTTGTTTTGGGCACCCAAGCCAGGATGGCGAGGTAGATTTTGTTCAGATTGTGGATGTCAGTGCCATGACATCCTGTTATTGGGATTAATATTTGTGTATAATCTGCATAATTGGTATATGTGATAACCATGTTGTCTAGTTTGTCAAAGAGGAGCTTTGTGAAAGCATTATACAGTGTTGGTGATACGCATGACCCTTGTGGAACACCGCAAGTTACTGGGATAGGGGAGCCTGCTGCTGTAGTTGAGAATACTCTCATTGTACGATTGGACAGAAAGGATTTGATCCAATTGATAGCTTCTGGTGATAATTGGACTGCAGTTTCAAGGTGGTGGCATATAATGTTGTGGTTGACCAAGTCAAAGGCAGCCGAGAGGTCTAGTAGAAGGAGGATACAGAGCTCTCCTCTATCTTTCAATTGGTACATCTGTATTTTTAGATCCAGTAAGGCTGTCTCTGTACCATGGCCAGGTCTAAATCCTGACTGTCTTAGTCCTAGTAGTTTATTAGTTTCTAGGAATTGTTGGATCTGCAGATAATCAGCGCAGTCAAGGATTTTTAGAAGGAATGGTACTGTCATGATAGGATGAAAATTAGTAGGGATATTGGGGTCTAGGGTGTTTTTTTTAACAGTGGTAGCATCCAGGCTTCTTTTAAGTCGTCAGATATGGAGCTAGAGGCGAATGATGTATTGATGATAGTCGTGATGAGAGGTGCTAGTTCCTTAGCACATTCCTTTATCAGTGTGGCTGGGCAAGTGTCTCTGGCGGACTTTAGTCCTTTGATGATATTGATATTTTCTGTTGTGGTTATAAGTCTAAATGTGAATTTATTGAGTAAAGATGGGTAGGTTGGTGGTCCGATTAAGATTGAGTATGGATTTTGTAGCTTCAATTTTATTTTGTAGGAGGGTGATTTTGTCTGATAATGCTTTTTGAACATTGGTGCATAGCTTATCTTAGTAAGGTCTGGTGCAGGGGCAGGTAACTCGAGCTCGCGAAGTATAGCAAACAGTTCTCTAGGGTGTGATTGGGCGTTGTGGATTCTAGTGTTGTAAAGATTACTTTTAGCTTTAGTGATTGCTTCCTTGTAGTTTTAGGCTACAGTGTGGAAGATGGCTTTGTTTGAGGGTGTTGGCGATTTCCACCAGTAACATTCAGCAGATCTTTTACTTGCGCACAACGTTTGTAGGTCAGAAGTGAACCAGATGTTGATGTGGGTTTTTCGGTCTCATTTTCTTAGCCTTCATAGGAGCAATTGTGTCCATGGCTATTAGCATAGTTTTGTTGTACAGTTTGACTAGTGGGGAAGGGTCATCTTCTTCATATATGGCATTTGTTAGTGGTGTTAGGAGTGGGAGCATGTTGTCACAATTGATGTTTTAGGAACTTCTAGATAGAAGCGCAGGTAGTTCCTTATTAAAAACATTGTCATCACTTGATCCTGGGCACAACCCTGGGCTGATGCATCATTCACATGTTAACCTGTGAAAATATTGTATTTGATGCCATTGTGCGGGTGGAGTATTTCCCATCTGTGTTTAGGTATGTGACCAACATGGATCCTGCGTCATGGCTACCTGTGTTGGATGCATGCAATTTCAATTGTCTGGCTTATATAAGATGGTGAGAAGACATGTATGCTGCCTGGACATGTAGCCATGTAATTTCATTTCACATGATGAATGGCTCTAGCAGCCCAATGCTGGTCCCTTGCGCTTGGTGCTTGGCCATGTCGCTCATTGTCATAGGACCATGTAAATGTCTACCTGATGACATCTTGTGTTGAGATTGATACTGATGACTTCTTTTACCTCCCTCCATTGTTTTTCTACCGGCCTGTTGCTGGTTAGGTGATGCAGTGGATTCCCCTTTTTAGTACTCGCCCGAATGGGCTGCGTTTCACTTTCTCTACTTACCCTCACCCAGGCTCTGTGGCATCAACCAGGATATTGTTGTGGTAGAGGCAAAAGAGATGGTGGGATTGTGGGGAATATCTACAGACATGCTAATGGTTGGACCTAGGGGACCTCTGCTTGTTGACTGTGAACTAGGCCTCCCAATTACAGTGTGGGTACGTATCAGTGGGGTACATTTTTACATGTTAATCGTCCCGTTAAAATTGTGCATGTCTGTTGTGGGTGCATAGTTCATTCAGGTGCGAGTCTGTGGTGCTGTTATTTGAGACGACTTGTAGGGCCAGATTTTACATGTTTCACGCATTCCTTGTGCGTGGCATCACAGTAAATGTCTTGTGTTTTGAATGATAGTTCTGCTATGTGCTTGGGAAGAGCATTGCCCCTCTCCATGGTGTGTGGACTCTTGGTGGGAGGAACCTCTAGTGACTTCATTTGCGTGTTGCTTGGTTCTAGAGTGTTGAGGCATGCATTCATGCTTGCATGTGAGGGGTGGGTCATTTACTGTGCCTCTGTGCATGTACCACAGATGCTATGTTGTCTGTTTCCAGAAGTTGTCCGATTCCATGTATCATCATCTGCCTCAGTCTGGTAAATGGCAATATGTTTTCATTGTGCATATGCAGGGAGGATTCAGAATGCCACGAAGACATGGCATTCCAATATATGGCCAATGCTTCTTGTTAGTGTGATGATAAGCACTTTCAAATGCTTGGCCTTGTCCATTGACCTGCTCCATGCCCACATTCCCAGGATATGCCCACATGTGACACAAAGGAACATATTTTGCATATCCTTCAATGTTGCATTCATAGGAACACACATTGGGACACCTGCATATATTTGTGACATTTGCATGACAGAATGCAAAGTCAAAGGGTATGGCCATGTCAACTGTCCCTCACTCTTCCATTTTGTGATCTGTCTTGCATATGTGGGTAGGCACCACTTGAAGTAGCATTACTATGCATTCCATATGAACATTAGCAGGTGCTACATTGATACTGAATCAATAGGGATGGGGTAATGTGGCATAACGATGGAGGTCAGCACAGCATAAGGGTCCATGCAATTCCTCAACCATGTTACTTCAAAAATAGGGCCACAGTGTGGCACAGACCCATTTTGTCACGATTCTGTCCTCATTTGTCGATATACCACTGACATGCACATGACACAGGTATTTGTATGTACAACTGGATGCTTGCTGTGTGCTTACCTTTGGCTCCTGTCTCAACTCCTCTGATTACATCCAGGGCATTGAGGTCGATCACCATCATGACCTGTTTTTCCCTTGACTGCAGCTACAGGTCTGGGGGCAGAATCTCCTCCTGTAGCCAGACATGCCGGGCAATGGTCACTGAACAACTGGCGGACGTGCCTCTGCATGTCCTCCCAATGCTTCTAGCCCTGGGTCATGTTGCTTTGGGTGGGCACAACAGCTTTCACCTGGGTGCAGATGGGCCCCCAGATCCTCTTGTGATGGCTGGCCAACAACTTGTGATGCCCAGGACCTGTGATGTATGGCTAGTCCTTAACAGCTACTTAAAGCTTTTTATGAACTTTGGCCGGCGAGACATGGTGCGGTGAGTGGGCTGATGTAGGAGGCAGGCTCGTCAGGTGCTAGGTTAGGGATGGGGAAGTGGTGAACCAATTGTACTGGAGCAGAGCTGAATGGAGATTTAGATGATGTACCTGAGGGACAAACTGGGGAGGTTGGAGGCTGGATTATGGTGCCAGAAGCAAAGGGGGGTGCACAAGAGAGAGGGGCCAAAGGGACGATGTGTGGTAACAATGGAATTGTGGCGCAGGAACACTGCATCAGTCAAGGGGGATGGGAAAAGTCAGGAGGTCTAGCAGCAGTTTCTGGTGGTCCTGGAGGATGAAGAGCATGCTTTGGGCATTCCGTTTAAAAAATAAAAGTTGGGGTAGGGAGTAGAGGGATGCCCTGGGTCTACTGGGCCTTTCCTGGGAGTGGGTGATTGTGTTATAAGTCCTGGTAAAGATGTAGGTGAGTTGAGCTGGTCTTAGGCTGTGCTGGATTTATTTATTTATTTATTTTATTGGGATGGGATGGGGTGAGGTGAGCGGCGAGGCAGGGCACTGGGACTACTGGGCCTTTGTGGGGGGGCGTGGTTTAGGCCCTGGGATGTTTGGTGGGGGGTGAGCTGGCCCCTGGAGCCTATACCCCACACCAAATCTCCTAGGCCTAGCCCTGGGGGACACTGGGATATTTTTTTAAAACACGTTTTATTGAGGTGGGATGGAGGTAGGGTGTGCCCTGTGGCTTATGTGCCATTCCAGGGATGGGAGTGGTAATATAGGCCATGGTGCATGAGAGCGTGTATGCAGGATGAACTGTCTTTCAGGGATTCTTTGTTAATTATTATTGGGATGGGGTGGGGGTCAGGGAGGTGAGCGGCTACTGGGCCTTTCCCGTGCTATAGGCCTGGAAGGTGTGGGGGTGGTGTGAACTTGCCTTGGAGGAGCCGGTTTTGTTTAAAAAAAGATTTATATTGAGGTGGGGCAGTGGGTATGGGGGTGCACTAGGGCTGCCGGGCCGTTCCGGAGAATGAGGTTGTGGCATAGGCCTTTGGAGGGGGGGGCAGCGGGGGTGATCTGGCCTTCAGCGGGTTCTGAATTTTTGAAAGTTTTTATTGAGGTGTGGTGGGTGTACACGGGCTCTCTAGGGCTACTAGGCCTTTCTGGATATGGGGTTGGGTATAGGCCCTGGGAGGGTTGAGTGAGTTTAACTGGCCTTTGTGGGTTTGGGGCTTAAAAAAAAAACATTTTTGGGGAGGGGAGTGCTGGTTTAGGCTCTGGGAGGGTGGTGGTGCGGTGAGCTGGTCTGGGGGATTCTGGGTTTTTTACATTTTGTTTTTGTTATTCAGATTGGGTGGTGGTTACAGGGATGTGCTAGGGCTACAGGGCCCTTCTAGGGTGGGGATGGTGGTATAAGCCCTGAAGCCCTGGAAGGGGTGCTGGTGGGGTGAGCACAGTGGTCGAAGTGAGCGGGAGCGGACGGGAGCGGTGCTCCTATACTTTTTTAAATTAAGTTTTACTGCTCCTATACTTTTATTTTAAAAAGAAACCGTTCCGGAACGTTTTCGTTTTAAAATAACAGTGTAGGAAGAGGTTATAACTTGTACTTCCAGTGCACTGCACTGAACATTCCCTTAAACTGCAGGCAAATGTGGTTGGGTGTTTGTATTGTGTGTGGGAGGGGGCAGGGCGATGGGGTTCGTGAGGGGCAGGGCAGGCCTGTAGGGAACATAGCTCCACTACTTCTTTTCTTACACTTCGACCACTGGGTGAGCAGGCTTTTGGGGGTGGGCGTGTGTTATGCTGTTTCAAAAAAAAGATATTTATTTAGATAGGGATGCCCGTGGCTACTAGGCCTTTATGATTCAGGAAGTGGTGGTGGTGTAGGCCCTGATAGGGTTGGAGTGTGGTGAACTGGCCTTGTGGAGTACTGTTTTTCAAAATGTACTGGAGTGGGGGGTTGAGGGGTACCTCGGGCTACTGGGACTTTCTGGGGAGGGGGCCCTGTATAGGCCCTGGGAGGGATGGGGTGAAGCGAACTGGCCATGAAGGGTTCTGGGCTTTTTTTTTTTATTTAAAAAGGGTTTTATTGAGGTGGGGTAAATGGTAGGAAGGTGCCCTGCGGCTACAGGGCCTTTCCATAGAGGGAGTTGGTGGTATAGAGGAGTGGGTGTTGAGTGAGTTTTTTTTTTAGGTGGGGTGAGGTGGGGGAAGCCCTGGGTCTGGGGTGAACTGGCCCTGGGTTTAAAAAATATATATTTAGGGGTTGGTGTTGGTGGAGTGCCCTCAAGCTATTGTCCCATTCTGGGGAGGAGTGGTAGCATAGGCCAGGGAGGGGTGCGGGTTGGATTAACTGTATTTGGTGGGGTCTGTTTTTTTATTGCGGTGGACTGGGGTCATGGAGGGCCTGGGGCTACTGGGGCTTTCTGGGGAGGGAGGGTGGTATATGCCTGGGAGGAGTGTGGGTGTAGTATGCTGGCCTTTGGGATTGGGGGTATTTCTCATTTTTCACTTGAACTGGCCTCAAGGGGTTCTGTTTCTTTTTTAAACAATATTTATTGAAGTGGGGTGGGGTGGAGTATGTTTAGGGGTTGTGCTGCGACTACTAGGTCTTTCTGGGGAGGGAGGGTGGTATTTGTCCTGGCAGTGGTGGTGGTGGGGTGAGTAGGCTTTTGGCGGGTTCTGTTTCCCAAAAAACTGTTTGGATGGTGTGGCGTGCAGAAGAGGGGGGCACTGGGGCTATTGTGCCTTTTCAGTGGTGGTGGGGTGGGGATTCCTGGAGGCCACTGGCACAATCTAGAAATGGGGTAGTGATATAAGCCTGGGAGGGGTGGAGGGGGGTTGCTGAATTTAGGATTTCTGAGTTTTTACATTGTTTTATTTGTGTCGTTCACAGGAGTCTTCTGGGGATACTGGCCCTGTCTGGAGGGGGGGAGTCAGCAGTATGGCCTTTTTTAGAAGTGGGCTCTGCTTCTTTAAAGAAAATGTTTTATTTGGATTGGGTCGGGTGATGGATGAGGGATGCCCTGGGGCTATTAGTCATTTCCGGGGGGTGAGAAGGGGTTATAGGCCCTGGAAGAGTTGGGGTGAGCGGACCTTGGGCGTTCTGTTTTTTCATTTTATTTTTAGGTGGGGTCAGGGTGCCCTGGATCTTCTGGGCCCTTCTGCTGAGGGGGGAGGCGGTATAGACCCAGTGAGGGCTGGTGTTGGCTTGAGCTGTCTTCGGGGGGATTTCTATTTATAACTTTAAAAAAAATGTTTCACTGGGGTGGGATTATGGGGATTGGTGGGGCTAATGGGCCTTTCTGGGGAGGGGGCAGTTGTATAGGCCCAGTGAGTTAGGGGGTGGGATAGAGCTGCCCTTGGGGCGGTTCTGTTTTGAATTTTTATTTTTTGCATTAAAGTAGGGTGCAGGGTAGGGGGTGCCCTTGGGCTAATGTTCCTTTCTCGGTAGTAGAACGGTATAGGACCTGGGAGGGATGGATGGTCCACGGGGGTGGGGAGGGTGGTTACGCTGACTTTGGGGATTCTGCTTTTTTATTTTATTTTACTGTGGTTGAGTTGTGGGGTAGGGTCTGTTGTGGGGTTAGTGGGTCTTTCTGGGGAGGCCTTGTTGTGGTATAGGGCATGAGAGCAGTGGGAGGTGGGGTGGAGTGAGCTGGCCTTGTGGGGTTCTGGGTTTAAAAAAAAAGGATGTTATTTGGGTGGGGAGGGGTGAAGGGTGGGGCATGCCCTGGGCTATGCTAGGTGGAGGGGTGCTCGTATACGCCTGGGAGGGGTAGAGTGAGTTGGCTTTGGAGGCTGAATCTGTTTTTTTATTTTGTGTTTATTAGGGTAGAGTGGGGTGGGAAGAGGGCGGTGCCTTGGGGCTACTGGGATTTTCTGGGATAGGGGTTATTGGCATAGGCAATGGGAGGGGTGGAGTTTGGGTGAGCCGGCCTAGGGGGAGGGGGTTCTGTTGTTTTTGTTATAAACAAAATGTTCTTATTGAGGTGGGGTCGGATGGGGAGGGTAGGTGGAGTACTGGGTCTACTGGTCCTTTCTGAGGAGGAGGGTTCCTATCGGTCTCAGATGGCATGTGGTTTAATTGCCTTACCAGCTAATATTGCTGGTATTACCGGCACCGGTGCCGGTTATACCGGCAAATCCCTCCATGGAGTCCAATGGGACTCCATGGAATGGGGATTTACACCCGTTGCTGGCACTCATAATCCAGCGGTAATACTTTCAGACCGAGTGCCGGTAACAGTATTACCATTTGCTGGTAGCCTGGCGGATTTGCCACCAGGAAACTGGTAAAGTCATAATGAGCCCTTATGAATTGAGGGGTCATGCCAGTTTACACTTTGGAATAAAAATGGGTGCATGCAAAAGGGTGTACTCACTAGTACACTCTAATCTTAAGATAAAAAGAAAGAAAAATAGAATTGCATAGACAGAGGAGATGACTAGAAATGTAAGCTTGACGAGTGTCTGAACACTGAGTAGAAATGCCCAATAGTGTATTGGGGACCTCTCCTCCTGTTTCACTAATATTGAAGTTATAGATGCCCATTTTATCAGGGATAGTGGATACGTTTTTATGAAATATTATGGGGATTGCCATAATTATGATGAGGCACTTGCTTCAAGAAAAACGGGCCTACAACAGAATCTTTGAAACCTAAGGCTTTTAAGTCTGTTTATTCCAGGGAGTAACAAAAGCGACTGAAACAGAATTTTAAAAAATGCTTACAATTTTATAACAAGACTAGGTACCAAATGAACTCTGAAGAGATTCCGAAGTCACTTATGACTAGCAATACCAAAAGCTTGGGGGAAATTATTTCCAGGCAGGATCTATCGCAGGCTTATAGTCAAATTAATTCAGTGGTTGAAGTAGCATGGAAGACTTATTTCTCCAAAGTATACTTCATTCCACCACAAAGTAGTATAGGCTATCCAGCCGAATATAATTTAAAATGGTATCTCGAGTTAAATACTGAGGACATAATTAGAATAATTAGATGAGCCAGTTCCTTTAGCGATGTTGGACCAGTTGGAATTCCGATAACTCTGTTCAAGCTAAACCCAGAAATATTGTCTGCGATTCTTAATGCAACTTTTAAGGCTCTAGTAAGCACTGCAAAAACACTGTAATCGTGAAATTGCTTCCTATTTTCAAAAAGGGCAATAGAGAATGTCCATCTAATTATAGACCTATTGCCCTTCTTGATTCTCTAAGTACAATTTTCTCAGGACTTGTATAAGGGTTTAGAAGTGGACTGGACACTTCCCTGAACTCTTTTGTATTGTCTATGACACAACAATAAGCTAAGCTAAAGAAACAGCATTTATAGATCTATCCCAGGCGTTTGACAAAGTCAACAGATATAGGATGTGATGGAAACTGAGTCTCATGGGATGTTCAATCCATTTGATTCCATCTTAAGGTACCTCAATTCAAGTCTGATTGAATTTAAAAAGGGCTCTCGTAGAACCCATACCATTGTACCGGGATCTCCACCAGGGATGTATTCTTGTACCCATCATTTTCAATTTATATATATTGGACTTAAGCTCTGCTTTGAAATCTAGTGCTTTCCATCCTCCAAGCTGGACCATTAACATTTACATTAAATGGCGTAAGCTGACGATATCATAGTAATGGATCTGACACCCATGGGCCTCCAACGCTCCCTGAATATTGTCCTGAGGTACATGTATGAACAGGATTTGGAGTTGAATTTGACGAAGACTAATATTTTGATTTTTAATCCCAAGAGGAGCAAGGCAAGGAACTTCTCCTGGTACATGGATAACATTAAGTTGGACCAAGTTAAACATTTTAAGTATTTGGGTATTAACTTTGAATTTACATGTACTCAAGGAGCCCTAAACAAGGACATGGGGTTAAAAAGCATGCAGTTAATCTTGCAAATGAAAAAAAAAATTGACAGTAATTATGGGAGGTTCTCAGTTATGCCCCTGATAAAATTTTATGAAGGGAATGTTGTTCTGACTCTATCTTATGGCACAGAGGTGAAACTAAAAATGAACTCAGTGGTGTAAGTGGAAGGGGATTATCTTGAAAGCAGTACTCAGTTTACTGAGAGGTGTCAAGATCCAACACATTAGAAGCCTATTCTGTATGGAAATCCTTCTAATTGCTTAATAATATATTGTCTCCACCAAAACTCTTTGTGTACAAAAGGTTAAATGAGATCACGGTAAAGAAGTATTGTACTGTGTTAAATCAATAAAGGGAGGATATACAATTTGCACTAATGAATATCGTGTTGACAAGATGAACTAAGGAAATTCCCTCATGGAACAAAAAAGAAATTAGGCCTAAAGGTTTGGATCAAAACAAATTAGGATTGCACGAAAGATAAATTATGTTGTTTCTTCCACTTCATTCAAAAAAGGGCTGGTTTTCTTTCAAAACATTTTGGGAAATCCCCAGATAAATCCTAGATATAATTTCCTATGATTAAAACTTAGTCTCCTCCTGACTAGGGAGAAAAATTGTATAAGATCCAAATTAAGAGGAACGGCAAATTCTTGTAAATATTGTGGTCAAGATTCAGTAGTGGAACCGTTGGAACACCTTTGTATATTCTGCCAGAATCTTAAGCACCAAAGCACAAAGCACTTTAGAAAATATACATAGTCCTTTCAGTATATGCAGACAGCTGAATTTTGGAAATCAATAATAAGTGGAAATCAAATCCCACTCTATAGCTACAATGAATTATTTAAAGGAATTTTTATATAAAGAGGATACAATGTACGTGTGCAAGATAAATATGTTCAATTGTGATGTTGATTAAATTATGATTTCATTGTTTATGTATCTGATATTGATTGTACATTTGTATATTATGATGTGAAAGGTTTATTCAAACCAAAACACTATAACAATAAAATACATTTGGAAAATGATCAAAAGGAATTGATCTTGCTGAACATCAGGAACACCAGGACTATGACTAACTGTTGGAGGTTCTCCACCTTTCCTTCAAGATTTGCATTGTTGATTGGTTGATTCCCCGCACCCCTCATCAATCGAAGCATCGATCAACCCTAAAGTCTTATTCCAGGCATTGGCATTCTTCTGTGGCATTGTGTTCCATAGGAGAGATATCACAGGTTTCCTTCAATATAACTGGCTTTCTCCGAGTCCTATTGGGTGGATTGTCCTAGGATTTGGCTTCCTCCTCATTTAGAGCCCAATGGGCAGCCATTAGGCATTTAGAGAACTCTGGGTGGGGGCTTCAGAAGATGAGCTTCTGGTAAACTCACAGAATTATATTTTTTGCAACTCCTGTCTTGAAGTCAGGGCATTTATCCCTGCAGGGATCTTCTCCTGAAATGATCAGCCTTACAGAACCCTCCCTTAGAGCCAACATGGCTTGTGATGTTTAATTCTTGACATGTATGATCTTTTTGGTTTTGTCACATTTTGTTGGTGCAGCCACCAAAATATCGCCAACACCATTGCTACAGATAAAAGATAGAGTAAAGGGGTGCCATAAAGCTGACTTTGTGGTTGGCATGACAACTGGAAATGCTGTGGTTTAATCGCCCAACCCACTAAATGTTATTTCTTGTTCCATTACACTAATGTATTCAAATCATGGTTTGTTTAACTAATTTTCTTCCGAAAAGGAGTTCTGTACATGTCATGTAACTGTGGCACTTTCAAAGCTGGGGCGGCGTAGCAATCTTTCTTTTTGTAGCCATATTCTGTATGAGGACATCTGCATGTTGTCAGTTTTACTGCACGTCTCCAATCTCAATCCATCCTTCCTTGCACTATCCCACCTCATCCCCTTGCACTTTCCCTCCTCCCCTTGTGTCACGACGGCATCTACACACATGCCGCCCGGGGGCACCCCACACCATAATACCTGCGCCAGGCACCCCTCATGGCCTTTCCCCACCAGCACATCTCGCTGCATCTGAAAGTCTGTGCTGGGATGGCAACGTATGGGGACTTGGTGGCTGTGGCCGCGGTGGCGCTGGGGGGCACCAGGGTTCACCAGTAGTATTACTTCCTGGTCACATGACGTGCAACGCCGCTCACGTGACTCCTTGAGGCCGCACTCATTCACCAGTCCCATCGCTACTTCCTGGTCACGTGACGCGCAATGCCACTCACGTGACTCCATGAGGTTGCGCTCATGTGACCAACCCCAGCATAAAGGAAGCCAAATCCACACGACCACGCTTCTCAGCTGTTTTCAGCGTGACGAGTAACGTTTTGGATTACTTGGACACTGATTATTCGGCTTTTGACCTTGTTTCATGTTTCTGGAACTGTTTTTTGCTCAATCCCTGGATTTGGTGTTTTTTGGACTTCGCCTTCCTGGTTTATTGGATAATTTGGTTACTGGATTTTGGACTTCCTATTGGACTCCTGTTTGGCTAAGGTGACTTTGGACTCTAGCTATGCTCTCCGAGAGGCTGTTGCTTTTCCTCTTACATCAGGTGCTTCAACATCGAAGGGGACAAGGGTGCTACATTTCTCCTGGCCTCACTATCATCATCCCGCAGCCAGTGGATCCCTTCTGGTATTGACATACATCCTAGGGGGAAATATAGGATTCACCTTTCATGCAACATTGGTAGGTGCCTTCCCACTCTTTTTCTTACGATTCCACTTGCATTACTGACCTTGTACTCACGTCTGCCTAACTTTTCCCTTGCAGCTACCTGGTACCCGTGTTCCTGCCCTCTGCACCTGTGGCCTCAATAACTGGTCAGGGAGTAACTCTGTTCCCTCCCTGACGGGTGCTTGGGGACGGAGGTATCCATAGTCATCGTGGAGCCTTATCGTGACACCTTGCGCTTTCCCTCCTCACCCCCTTGTGCTTTTCCTCCTGCCCCTTGCGATGTCCCTCTTTCCGCGTTGCACGCTCCCTCCTTCCCTCTTGCACTGTTGCTCCTTCACCCTTGCTCCACCCACCTTCGGGCTGTCGATCATCCCTCCCATATGCTGTTGCTCCAACCCCCGCCCCCTTTGCTCTGTCACTCCTTCCCCCCATTTACGCTGTCACTGCTTCCTTCAAATGTTGTACAATTCTCCTTTGGACAGTTGCTGGCCTACCTTTTGTCTATTGCATTTTTTAATTCTTACTCGTGTTGCAATTTATTTCGTATTCCTCCCCCCATAGTGCTTCTCTCTCCAACGCTGCTCCTCATTCCCTCCAATGATGTAAACTCTTCCTCTCAGTGCTGTCATTCCTCATTCCGTCCCTACATGATAAATCTAAAATGCAATAAACAACTACAAACCCCAGAACTATTGGCTTTGCTAATGCTTGTTTGTACTTGCCATTGCATCCGTTACATATCTGGGAGTACAAGTCTTTCTTCTCTGTGCATCCCCGTCCAGTGTTTATAGTGGACACTATAATCCTATGCTCTAATCCCACCTTTAACCCCAAAGTAATGTCCACATTTCACATGAATCAAGACATGCTATTGATAGCCTTCCTTGCCTCTCCTTCATCCCTGGAGAAGGAAGCATAACTTACATGGGACGTATGGATGTCCTGTAGGTCTTCATCATTTATAGAATCCCAGAGTCTGTTCACAAAGGGGAGAAAAAAGGCCTCAGAGGTGTCTCTCTGTCAGAGGCTGAGTTATTCCATCTGCCTGGTTGGCAGGATTCAGGGGCGCCCTGTACCATCAGGTATCCATACATGATCAGCCAGAGACAGTAGGGCTTCTTGGGATGAGCTTCATGGGTCCTCATTCACAAGACGTTTAGGATTGAGTTTTAGCGACCCCATTCCCCCCTATCCCTCACCCCCCGCCCCCACCCGACCACCATCGCTCGGCATAACTGACTTCAGGGAGACAACGGGGTATCCCTCGTTTTTGGAAAAATTGTCCTTGAGTGTTTCCTGATGAATTATTTCCAGCGCTGGACTGGCCGACAGGGCACTCTGGAAATTTCCCTGTAGGACCTGGACGTCTTTTGAGTGGTGACCTGTTTTATTTTCAAATGTTGTCATAGGAACATGCTCAAAATGTGCAATATGGGGCAGTGGTCGAAGTGTACGAAAAGAAGTAGCAGAACTATGTTCCCTGCTGGCCTGTCCCCATCCACAAAAACCCCATTGCCACGCCCCTGCCGCGTGTCATACAAACCCCTAAACATATGTGCCTGCTGTTTAAGGCAACGATCAGAACAGAGCACTGAAAATGCAAGTTTCAACTACTTCTTACACTTTTATTTTAAAACAAAACAATCCCGGAAAGGCTTCTTTTTAACAATAAAAGTATAGGAAAAGTAGAACTTAATAAAAAAATGTATAGGAGCGCTCCCCCCAACCACTGCCACCCACTTCGATCACTGACTTCCAGGGCCCCTTTTGGTTCCCATTCCACCACTGATTATTTGAGTACTTTAAATCCAAGTCTATGGACCTCATCACGAGTTGGACGGTGGCCCTTAAATGTGGCGGTAATGCTATTACCGCCGGATTTAAGGGTCCACCCAATCTAGAGTCTGGCAGCATTTACCCCCAGCTATAATCTCATAACCTGCCAATTTAACGCCCATTTTCGGGCGCAATTAGCCAAAAATGCACCGAAAAAGCCCCATTAGGTCCAATGGACTCAATGGGGAATGCCCATTCCTGCCCAACCCTTGATCCAGCGCTAGGAAAACGCCCAACTCGTGATGAGGCCCTATGTATTAGTACCATATCAGATGTTTCTTTTTTTATGTGATATACAGGACATGCCGATCTATGGGACTCCAGAAAAGTAAACACATGTAGGAGGGGGAAGGGCACAGAGGAAATGCCTTGATTACTTCACAGTAATTTTCAGAAAGCTTAGTGTTATTCTTCCTCGTCACAGTACTTACCTTTGAGGTGGCAGCCCACCTCACAGAAACCTGCTTCACATGTTATGAATCCAAGCATCAAGGTGCAAGCTCTACCTATGTGGAGGGAGTGCTGTGGCGAAGAAGAGCCTGACGAAGAGCAAAGTGTAATTTCCCAAAAGTATGGAGAAAAGGGGTTTCTGGACTATGCGTACAGCAGTTACGAGGAATAGGCAGCTTTCACGAATGAGGGTGCGAATTCCTTTATTCAGAATTCTTGGGATCACTGTCAGGCTGTTTGGTGTCTGAACCAGTCCAATCTAGAAGGCTAGTGAGGCCAACGCCCACATATGTTGGGTACTCTTACCCTCAGTCTGTGAATCCCTGCAGACGTCATTAATCAACGTCTCTTTAAAGCTGCCCAGGGACTGTCATTGCTGTACACACCTCCATTCGCAGGGTGTTCAACTACACTCTGGCTTGCAGAGTTACAGGGGCAACATTTGGATGTATTTAGTCATCTGGCTGCCCTAGAGCAGGGCAGTTACTACTGAAACACGAATGCGCCCAATGCGGCACACTACAGTGTGCCCCCCACACCTTCTTTCATACCCACAAACATAGAGACTGACCCATTCCATTTGGGAGATATTTGTGCATACCTGCGGTCTGGTACATATAGTCTTGGATTTAGAACAGTGAAACCTTCACAAAAAGTCCCAAAAATCATCCTAGTAAATATCAAAACTGGACTCGTATCTACTCAAGGGAATGGGTTATGTTTGCAGGTTTGTATGTGCATTCCCTCTCCAACCTCATATAAGTTTTGTGATTTCAATAGTTTCATTCACTTGTACTTACAATGAGTAAGTAGACAGCAACATAGGTCCCAATATTACAAACAGGAATTCCTGTTTATTAGCATCTATTGCTGCTGTGTAATCTATTCTTCCACCGTTATAAACAGCAATTGGAAATGTAACGACGCTGAGAAAAATAGCTTTCAAATACGTATTTAATGTTAGGCTATTGATATGGTGCTTAATATGTCACCCAGATGCTGTTCCAAAAGCTCCAGGAAAAGAATCGAAGGGGGTGTGGCCGAAAGCAAAGGAGGTGGGAGCTGAGGAAGTGGGGGCCGTTCCAAGCCATAAGGTCATATGGTTGGCGGCTTAGAGCACCTTGAAGCAACTTCAAAGCGCTATGCACGAGGAAGGGAAAGAAGAAGGTATGTTATGAGGTGAACAAGTAATATTATTTTATGGTGTGAGTACTTGGGTACATTTCTTGCAAACGGCCAGAGTACACGGGCATATAAGTGCCAAACCTGGCACATGGTGAGAGTACCTAAGTATGCGTTGCCAATATGTTCCAAATGTCATGAGTACTTTGACATTTGATAGAAATAGATGTCTCATTGAGTGAATACCTTGGTATTTCATCCCAACCTCTGGCAAATAGTGACAATTGCTGGCATATAATGCAGGTATATGGGAAAATATTGAAATACCTAGCAAACGTTCTGAGTTGCCGCAGTCTGAAGAAAAAAGCTGTCCTTATGTACGAGTTTATTGGGAATACCATGCTACATGATGGCAATGCATGTAATATGATGTATGTGAACATACCACAAAATCTGGCAAATGATGGTAAGATGGACATACGATCATAATGCTGAGCAAATTCTTCTGGGTACTGTTAGGGGCCGAGTCTCCACCCCCATGTGGTGAGGATGCCCCGTTGTGTGGGGTGAACCGGTGGGCCCATTGTCTGGACGCCGCTCGGGGTGGCAATGACCACAGAACACCAGTGGTAGTCTGCAATGGAAGCCCGCTTGACACCTTTGTTGGTGTGGGTCACATGCTCACACATGTTACCCACAACATGTGACTCAGGACGAGTCCCGGGGCTCATTGGTGACATCACAACATTGCATGCCAAGGGTAAAAACAAACAATATCAACAACATCACATGGCATGCATTACAGTGACTGCTGAAACTCAAACTGCACTCGTGGGTCATTTTGGCACACTACGATACACACTCTTTACAGGGGGTCTACTACCAACATTTGGGCGGTTCAGTTTATTATCCCATGAGTGGTGGTGGTAACTACTGGACCCACTTGCAGTTCTGGAGAACACTGATGACATGCTATTTTAATACAGGTGAGTCATATGCAGGATCACAGCTTCAATACAGATTACTACTGAGTCTACTTTAGGCGTAGCATGGTTGCAGTATACCTGCATTGTAAACACGCCTCATTGCCAGAATATGAATTTACACACATATATACACATTGGTGTGTAACACACCTTTGGAACTCTATCACTGCAAACTTTATTAGTCCAAAAAAAGAGTAGGGAGCACCCCACTAGCCGGCAAGCCCGCACCGGGGACACTGGGGCCACATCGGCAGGTTGGTCATGGGGGCAGCCCCTTATTCTCAGTCCACTGAAGGTGGAGAGCGCTCCACTAGCTGGAAAAGGCATTCCCGAGGATACCTTGGGCCAAATCGGCTCTCTTCTTGTCAGCTAGTAACTGCTCATTCTGTGCTGAGCATGCAGGCCGCCCGTCTTCACAGCCCCCCCAGCTGCCAATGTGGCAGGATGGTCATTCTGGAGGGGCCTGGGTGGTACTTAATCCTTGTGTCAGACAGTCTGAAATCTTTTGGGCCACTTCAGCCCCATGAGGATATGGGCAAAGGGAGGATACTCTCCCTGAGTCCCCCACCAGGTGAGCTGGCGGCAGTGGGCAGGGCTGCACGAGTGGGTTCACCCCCAGGCGGGTTATCGCCCAAGCTTTGCAGTGGTGGTCAGGGCCCACCACCTTTTCTCTTTTCTTGGTAGATATAAATTATGTTGCTACGGTGGCAACAGCAGCACTGTGACCAGGCTCCCCAGGCAGGAGTTTACGGCAGCACACTTGGGCCTGCTGTCTTTCCTGACTTATCTCCTGCCTGACCGCACAAGCACTCTCTCAGGAGAGAGCCGGGGTCAGGCTGACATTGTCACATCATTGTTGCCTCCCCCAGATGGGAGTTCACTGTGGCTGCAGTCCAGGTCATGCCAACTGTGGGCTCCCCCAGGCGGGAGGTCGCTGGAGTGTACTCTGAGATACAGCCACTGCGGCGGTGGTTCTTGCAGCACCGCCTTTCTCTCGTTGAATGTGCTGGGACCGTACTCCGCTGCATGACCTATTCCTGGCTCTTTGGCTGCAAGGATAGGCAGGGTCATAGTTGTGGCTTCCTGTGAATTCCACTGCCGCATCGGTTCTTGCCGAGCCTTTCTTCTCCCCCCAGGTTGGAGTGTTCAATCACTGTAGCGGCATGGTCCACTCTTCTCCCCCAGGCAGGAGCTTGACTTGTATGTGGTGGCATGGGCCACCAATCTCACCCAGACAGGAGCTTCCTTAGGCAGTGCACTTCTCCCCCAGACAATAAGGCCTCTATTTCAGGAAGTGCACCTCTCCCCAGCCAAGAGTGCCTCTACTAAGTGTCCAGAGGGGCTGACCACTCCTCTGTCTTTTTCTTCAATGACAGCGGCAGCTTCTCACAAACTGCAGCGGTGGCAGGGGCCGCACTGCTCACTCTCCTAGTGTCGTCTCCGCCAGAACACTAATCCGCAGTAGATGCCTCTGCTCACTGTGTTGTCTTCTCCCTCTTTGGGCGGGAGATTCATTATAATCACGCCTTCTTTCATTTGCAGAGGCTGCACAGTTAGTTTCTCTCCTCGGGCAGGAGGTTCATGCCATTACCTCTCCTGATGATGTGGGGAAGGCCGCGCCGCATTGCACCTCCTGGGACCTGCACTCGACATATGTGACATTATCACCACCAAGAACCTTGATATCCTAGCCATTACTAAAACATGGCTCCAGGCTGCCACTGAACCAGCCTTATCCCTAGATTACCCACGGATACTCCATACACCGCAGCGATAGACCTACTGATAAAGGCGGTGGGGTTGCAAGGATCCATTAATATGCTATTCCTGTCACTGCCACCACCACTGACATTCCTCTGAACTATGATCTGCACACCACTAAATTCTCACTGTCACATTCCGCTACCATATCCCTTCACCTCCTCCATCGCCCACCTGGACCCACTTCCACTTTCAAAGAAGAGATACTTCATTTTATCACCCCCAGGCCTAAGCCTACCACCAAACTTCTACTACTTGGTGATATGAACAGGAGCTTCAACAACCCCAACCACACCAATGCCACCTCCCTGGCCAACACCCTTCATCACATCCATCCATTCCACACACATCCTTGTCTGTACTCTATATTATCTTGTTGACTTTAACTGTAATATTCAACTTGAATCCAACACTCCTGGCCTTGATTGGACCAGCACATTAGCTCATTCTCCATCCCCACCTCACACCAGCACTCCCCCTCTCTCGCCCCTCTCCCTCCGACCTTGTCACAATGCACACTTAACCTCACCAAAGAACACTTCCTTCTACTCGTCACTATCACCTACACAGCCACCACCATCACGGATCCCACCATCCTTGTCAACTTCTATAACCATTTAATATCACAAGCTGTTGACACTCTTGCTCCCCTCAAACTGCACATACAAAACTTACCATCCACAAGAACTCATGGTTCACCCCGGACCTCGAACGTATTCCTGCTAAGAAGCGAGCTAGCGAAGGGGTATGGCGTTGCAACCCAAATACCTCCACCAAATCTCACGGAATATAAACTTGCAATTCACACTGCCAAAGTCTCCAACTTCAACAATAGAATCTCTAACACAAAATCAAACTCATGCGAGCACTTTCCTATCCTGCAAGAAGTTGAGAACCCCACTACACCACCATCTACCATCACCATCAACAACACTTGCTGCAGTAAAATCCAAAATGCACTATCAGAAAGAATTGCCCTAATTCAATATAAAATAATTTCCAAGCAACTGACCAGACTTGCCAAAACCCATCTCGCTCAGCTACCCTCCCTTTCACCCTCATTCCTGCTATTTAACTTCTGCTCTACCACAGAAATTGATGTGGCAAAATAATCAAAGTTCTCAAACCCTCCAAATGCAAAGGTAACACCTGCGAAACCCCTTTTATCAATGACTGTGCTGAAGCCTTCCTACCACTCTTCACAACCATCATAAGCTGTTCCTTTAACTCCTGCACTGTTCCAGCCCCACTGAAACATTCCTTGGTCCCCCTTTCGAGAAAACCCTCTCTTGAACCTGCTGTCCCTACCAACTACTGCCCCATCACTACAGTACCAGTTCTGCTAACAATTCTAGAGAGAGCAGCATAACTTCAGATCCAATCTTACCTCTAGGAGCATCGCATCCTCAGCTCCCCTCAATCTGGTTTCCGTCCCTGCCATGGCACAGAATCTTCCCTACTTGATCTCACGAACCAATAAATGGCAACTGCAACACTTTGGCAAAGTCAATCTCCTCCTTCTATTGGACCTTTCGGCTGCTTTCAACCTGGTTGACCACAACGCACTCTCCCATCACCTCAGCACAGCCATTAATGTCTCTCCCTCGCCACCAAATGGGTCACCTCCTTTCTAGCCAACCGATCCTTTCTACATCAGCAACTCTGCCTCTCCCCCGACTCCTGTCTCATGCGGTGTCCCTCAAGGATTTCGTGTCTCACCTGCCCTTTACAACCTTTACACCATACCCCTTTTTGACCACCTTGACTCCATGGGTATCATCTACACTAACTACACTGATGATACCCAGGCCCTTAGACCCCTCTCTGGTACCTATATAGGAGATACCACCAATCTCAATTACATTTACAAGACCAGCAAGGCTTGGATGGCATCCCATAGTCTGTACTTGAACAAGGATAAAACGGAAATCCTGATAGTTGGCTGTCAAACCACCCTCTCCAAACTCACTCAGCCTACAAGTTCTTCCTGCTTGATGGGAAAACTGTCCCTGTATCCTCAGTCAGCGAAAAAATAGGTATCTACCTCGAAGTTACCCTCAGCATGAAACAACATGTAAATGACATAGGGCCTCATTACGACCCAGGCGGTAAGTTACCGCCTGGGCCGTGACTTTACCACCATGGCGTAAACTACGTTTACGCCATGGTGGTTGGCGGACTTACCGCCCCATTCCGAGTTTGGCGGGCGGTAAGTCCCCAATCCCCAATTACCCTTCCCCATTCCCATTTTTGCCCCATAGGGCATAATGGGAGTGGGGAAGGCGTTAATTACGCCACCGTAAATTACGGTGGCGTAATTAACTCCATGGTCCCTTAGCGCCATGGATTTTAACACCTGCTAAAAGCAGGTGTTAAATCCGCCATGGCGCTAAGGGACCTTGTACTCAGGCGGTAAGGGTCGGCGCTGTTTACGCCGCTGTAAACCCCTTACCTCCTGAGTCGTAATGAGGCCCATAGCCTGTTATGATGCCCACACCTCAAAACTCTTGAATGCCTGCAAACACTTCCTCACTTCTGACAACCGTATTGCTATTGCACAAGCCATCATCGGCACAAAACTGGATTATTGCAACATTCTTATTGCCGGCAACACCGAATGAAACTTGAACAAATTACAAGTTATCCAGAACATTGCCTTCAGGGTTGCCCTCAACCTTTCAAAATATGATTACATTAATGCCCATAGAAAAAACGTCCATTGACTTCTAATTCGACACTGTCTTAAATTCAAGACCATGGCCATCATACATCAATGCCTCTCCAAATCTGTACCATTCTACCTCTCAGAAAGACTGGTCTCACTAAATATATCAGACCCACACGCTCCTGCAACAGTCACAAGCTGATTGTTGCCAGATTCAAAAGAGCAAGAGCTGGTGGCTCAACCTTCCCTGTCACTTCCCCCCTCCTCTAAAACTCCCTACCACTTGCTTTCAGAACAGAACCTTCTTACACATCCTTCAGGAAACAACTTAAGACGTGGCTTTTCGACTGACTATTCCTCCACCTCCCATGGCACTTCGCTGACTCCTTTATCCCGCCACAACACCATGTGTTGCAACATGATATTTCATTGATACTTGCTACCCTCATGTTTATCAACTGTACCTCATGTAACTAGCACCCAGTTGCCTGCGGGCTTGCGCACGCTTTACAAATGCACAGAAAATGTGATGAATAAATAAGATGCACAGGAAGGCATGGGAAGGAAAAGGAGGAGGAACTATGTGTACAATTGGACCACATTTATATTTGGACCAAACTGTAGTGTATGGGGTGAAGCGCAGAGAGGCGCGTTAGCTGGAGAAGAGATGTTCACTGTCCCGAGGGAGTGGGAATGTCTGGAAGGTACTCATTGCATGATGATCCTAGGCATGTTGAAACCACAGATGGCAACGCCTTTCCACGTACTCCCTAGACCGCCAACAACATTTGGGAGGGGTTGTAGGTCAGAAATCAAAATGTGCCCAGTTTACAAAATCTCCCTGAAAAGCAAACAAAGTACTTGAAGTACCTCTTTGCCTCTCACGCTGCTTTGGACTCTCTGGATTCCTGCAACAAGTCATGCTTCAATATTATTCAACGTGGGTAAATTGCTGTTACACGGCTTTAATTACTGAGGCCCCGCCCCTTTGGCCAACAAGCAGTTAAATACACCATCTTGCACGCACCAGCACGCGCGCACCAGGCGAAGTACCTGAAGAACCTCTTTGCCTCTCACGCTGTTTTGGACTCTCTGGATTCCTGCAACAAGTCGTGCTTCAATATCATCCAATGGTACTTTTACAAGGCAAATTGTAGTACCTGAGACTTGTGCTTAGTCCCCTTGCATTTATAATCAATTACAGCGTTATTTCTTTCTGTTTTAGTGTGTAAATTGCCGTTATACAGCTTTAATTACTGAGGCCCCATGAGGCCCCACCCCTTTAGCCAACAAGCAGTTAAATACACCATCTTGCGCACACTGCGCTCGCGCACCAGGCGAAGTACCTCAAGTACCTCTTTGCCTCTTCGCCGCTGCATCGCGGGGGCGCAGCACTGAGGTACTTCTGTGCCTCAGACACGTGCATTTGTCACGTTATGCAGTGTGTTATTCTAGAACCGGTTTGTTACAGCCGCTTAGCAGCTCCCATTTGGTCCGAGGGGGAGGCATGTCGGCTTCCAGTCGACGCACGTGTACAGCCAGCCCCTTATGCTCCACTCCGGCTGCGCAGGTGTCCCGTAGAGCACTGAAATCAGCTGTCAAAGTACTTAAGGACTCTGATATTCATGCATTTTGTAAAGACATCACGGGAAGTCTGCCCGGAACCGCCACAGCCGTGTTAAACACGTTAACTCCAAAAGTGGTGGCGGGTGCATCAAAGACTTCTTCTGCAAAACCAACGGCTACAGAAGCTCAAATGGACGCTAAACTTGTGCAAGAAGAACGAGTGGAGTCTCGTAAATTGTCTGTTCCTCTGGTATCTGTTGTGGACAACATGGACTGTCCTGTTCCTTCTATTGATGTTAAAGCTACATTTAAAAATGCCTCTCTAAGTGACAGCATTATGTTGAAAGCACTTCCTCCAACCGCTAAAGTAAATATAACTAAGGAAGTTGCAGAAATGTCCATGCACGACATAGAGTAATTGATTTGGAAGATGAAGGGTCTGGGTCTTCAGGGCACACTTTACCCGACCATTTGTCAGCATCACCTCTTCTTTTTGAAACGCCAGAAGTGAATTATACCAGCTCTGCTGTAAGTGTATCCTTTATCCACCCTACACCAAGGAGACCTGTATCTCTGTCAGGTAATAGGAGTCTATCTAAACCAGGCTCACAAATTGAGCAGCTACTTGAAGCAACATTACAAGCCATTAATTTTGCCATTCAAATATTAGGTAAATTGTTTGAGACATTAGACATAAAATTTGCCAAACAAGCTGATATGTTAGATCACATGCACATTTGCCAGAACACCATTGGGCCGTCGATTGGTGCCAAACTTCATACGCTGTGTACAGGTAGCACTAAAAAGGCAGCTACGACTTCAGTTGCTTCTCAAACCCCTATAATAATGCACAAATTAGATTCTGTCATTCCCCTTATTGATGGGATCATTGTGGAAACTCCAGCAAGTGTGGGAACTCTGTCTCGTACAAAAGCCCCGAGCACTTCAAATTCTCGTTTGGCTCCTGCCATTTCTTCAAAAAAGTGTACACCATATTCACTCTAGGTAACCTGAAATCTAATAAAAACATCCCTAGTGGGAGATTAACAAAAAACCACAGTGCATTAAAACCTGTGTCTAATTCGAGCTCTGAGCAATTCTTTAAAGCAATCACGCTTCCTAAGAAAAGTATGACAGCGGCATCACAGGCTATCAAAAAAATATATAAACAAGAGATGCATGCAAAAGCCATTGGGTGTAACTCATCTCATGATCATCAGACACCAGATTACGCTCCTTTGGATGCACTAGTAAACGAAGTGAATCAACATAACACATTGCAGCAACAAAAAGCAAGAGGAGAGGTTCCAACAGGGTCCCCTAATCCATCTAGAATTACCCTAACAATCATGAGAAATCAGGAAGCTCTTGAGGCACATAGACATGAAATAAGAAAGGTAGTGGACGCTTTCATGTCTGGCCACCCTCTGACATTGCCATTGAGTTTGGGCGGCCGAAACGAGCACTCGACAGTGCCATTGACAGCCAGCACAGTTCTGGCTCTAGGGGCAAGGTCGGATCTGCCTAAAAGCTGCTCAAACAATATGGGTACTCTGTACAAGATTGGCACGTTATGCAGTGCGTTATTCTAGAACTGGTTTGTTACAGCCTCTTAGCAGCTCCCATTTGGTCCGAGGGGGAGGCATGTCAGCTTCCAGTCGACGCACGTGTACAGCCAGCCCCTTATGCTCCACTCCGGCTGCGCGGGTGACCCGTAGGCCACTGAAATCAGCTGTCAAAGTACTTAAGGACTCTGATATTCATGCATTTTGTAAAGACATCACGGGAAGTCTGCCCGGAACCGCCACAGCCGTGTTAAACACGTTTACTCCAAAAGTGGTGGCAGGGATACAGATGAACATACCCCAAACTGCAGCTCCTTCAATAGCTATTCCCTCGGCAGCAGTAGCTGGTACAGAGCCAATGGAAGGATGGAGTAAGAGATTAGAATCTCGAGATCTTCATCGGCTGGGCATGGATATTTCACCTGAAATGATGTGCTTAGTGGAAACTGCTCTAAGAAATATACAGGGCAAAAGTAAAATTGATCCACCTAGAGAGAGCGATAATAGCAATGAAATCGCCCGAGCTGCTACATCAAAGCTACAAGGGCAAAAAAGTCGTGCAGTTGGAGGACATCAACTCCGCCGACATTGAGTATGTTGAGTTTATGAGGGATGATAATCTCAATATAGTGAGATTGTGGTTAAACTGTGGGGGTGTGCAAAATCTCATTTGGTCAACTAAAGCACATCTTCACGAATTGGGCTTTGACCTCACAGCAGAGTCACTCTTGCCAGTGTGCTCGACTGGAGGCTCACAAGTACACCTACTGCAAAAAACAGAGGGGGACACTTAAACCAGAGGGAAATGTGGCAAACTCAAAATTTAGCAAATGCCAGTGCAAATGCTTGCATGATCAGCATTAACTAGACAATGCGAACATGATGGGGCTGCTCTCGTTGCTTAGCTGGAACACCAGAGGCTTTACCCACCTGCTCAACAATGACCAAAACCAGATTGGAACGTTTGACAAGAGACCTGGCTCATAGATCCTCCGGTGTGGAACGGATTTCATATTCATTTGAATCCTGCATCTAAGCCATCCTCTGGAAGACCATCTTCCGGCCTGTTAACCGCCATAGAAATCTGAAAGGGAACGTCATCTGAATTATCAGGCCATCCGAATAACTGCATGCTATTGGTAAAGGTAACGACTGAGAAGATTGGGTATGTTTTACTCAACATATATTGGAATCCGGTTGCCATAGTAGACAATCTGTTCTTTGAGGATTTAACAACCTTATTTGACTTGGTTCCCCTTGACAATACAGTTCTCATTTAATATTAGCTGGGGATTTGAACATCAATGCCCTGCATAAAAACAACTCATCTAGTGGGGGAAGAGCATGCCGCTGGAACATGTTTATTAAAGCTCGTAATATTCACATGTTCAACGGCATGTTCAAAGAGGATACACCCCCTCGGGCAACTTTGCACAGTGGTCACAGGCAGTCAGTAATTGATTACATTTACGTGAACAACACTTTGCTGTCTCTGGTGAAGAGCTTTATGGTCATTGACTCCAATCAAAGTGATCACAATATCTTGGCAATGAAATGGTGGCATGGGGACCAAAACCCCACTGGGGGTAACGCTAATCGAGATAGTTGTTTACTTGTTAATCCTGGGTTGAATCGACTCTGATGGTCGGAGGATGCACTACAAAACTTCAATCAATATTTGGCAAACTCATCCAAGCAGGATCCAACTGATGCGAGTAATATGGGTATCCAGTAAAGTAATGCAATGCAATTGTTTCAGCACTCAAGAATAAATTGTCGAATTAAATCGAAACATCGCCATAGTTACAATCAGGTGGTTAAAATAAGGAAAGCTCTATATCGTGCCGAATTGAGGCAAGTTTCTAAGCATCCTCCTGACCTCAGGGTCTTTCTCTCAGGTAAAATCAAAACTAAGTATGTAAACTGGGTAAAAAGCCATTGGTTCACAGTTGTATTAGAACGATGGAGCTATTATGTCAAGTATTTTGGCAACAAAGAACACTGCCAAAATGTGGAACATCATCAACCAAGTTTCTGGGGCTTCCCAAATCGTATTACAGTCCAATGCGGTCACTGAACAGGCCTGGATACATTACTTCTCTTATTTATACTCTGTCCCCCAAGGTAGTAAAAGTCTGGATACTTTGGAATTGGACCCTCATTTTCATCTTAATTTTGATTATAAAGATATATTATCATTAATCAAAACAGCATCCAACTCCAAAGCTGTTGGACCAGATGGTCTCTCAAATGACACCTTAAAATCCTATCCCCACTTATGGGCATCCATATTACACACCATATTTCTAGCAATCAATTCAGCACAGGCATTACCAAAAACATGGACTCATTCTATCACTGTACCAATATACAAGAAGGGTGATCGGCAAGCTCCAAGTAGCTACCGACCCATCTCGCTCTTGGATGTTCCAGGTACAATCTTTGGTAGATTGCTCTTAAAGGAATTGAATTTATGGATCACGCAAGAACAGCTAAGAGATTGTTATCAATCCGGTTTTGTTTCTTGTTTGGGGACAATTCCAAATATATTATGTTTAAACTTGATTAAAATGCAATACGCCGCCCGTGGTCAGCCGCTCTACTTAGCGTTCATTGACTTTCGGGCTGAGTTCGATTCCCTTGATCGCGTATTTCTTTACAATAAACTTAAAAAACATAACAGTCCAAACTCCTTATTAACACTACTTATGTTACTGCATTTGGGGACAACAATGCAGGTGTGCCTAACTTTTGAGGGTATCCTTTCTGCACTTATTGTTACAAAGAGAGGATTAAACAGGGGTGTACGTTGGCCTCATGTTTATTCAACTTTTTTATACTTGACATATTTTTGCTAATATCCGGTGTGATCCCCAAAATTGGGAAACAATAAAATCAAATATCTACTCTACGCAGATGACGTGGTCTTGTTGTCCCAAACGCCATTTGGCTTACAATAAATGTTAAACAAACTGGACGAGTACACCCAAGCCAATAATCTGATAATAAATGCAAGCACATTGCAAATCGTAGTCTGTAATAACATCTCCAAGCGCAGGAAAAAGAGTTACTCTTGGTCACTTCAGGAAAAGGTACTCGGAGTGGTTGAGCAATATAAATATCTAGGTGACACCTTCACAAATTCCACCACCCCAAAAGTTCAGAACTGGGAATTGAAATGTAAACTAGAAGCTCTCACCTCACAGGTCAAACTACTTCTTTTAGATTCGGCAAATTTTCGTTCAAGCACATACTATCTTTTTTTCAAATGAAAGTAGCGCCCATACTGTTATATGGGGTGGAGGCTGGATGCCCATGAAATCGAGAATATTTGGATAAAGTAGAGTCCAAATTTTGGAAACAGGTTTTACAGCTACCTTAACTGCACCCCGTTACCAACGATACGTTTTGAGTTGGGTTCATTGTCTCTGCATTCGCAAGCATTGTGAAAAATGTGTGCTTTGTTGCGTAAGTTTGCTGGGCCTAAGTGTGCCTTATGTATTGAGCATAGTAGTGCATTATTTGTTGTCAATGACAAGTGGGTTTTCCATTAAGTGGTGTACATTTCTATTTAGTGCCATGGTCAATGCTTCCATAAGCATTGAGATGTTGGTTTCCAACCTAGAGCAAGCAAAAAAAAGATCTTTGAATATGATTGGATAACTAACCTAGCTGCTTGTGAAACCTACAAAGACTTTGGTGTCTCATTATTTGGGACTAAAAGATATAGAGTCATGGCTGAATATCTAATCAAATGCCCCTCATCCCACATTCAAAGGCAATACATGAGGTTTCGATTTAACCTATGGCATACCCGAGAGGTTTTACAGAGGAGAAAACACATTCGGGCAAATCAAAATTTATGTTGCTACTGCATAAACAAGCAACAAAAAGAATCTTTACAACATCTCATAGTCTCATGTCCTGGTCTGAGTTTGCTTCGTACGAGGTTCTTCCAACACGTCTTTACATTACATACCGATGTGGATGAGTTGGTAATTTGGAAGTTCATTTTTCAAACCCAAGGCTGGCTGTAAAAGTTGCTATAGTACGCTTCCTTGAAGCAACTGTGCCTAATTTTGAGTCTGGTAAAGACAAGTCTTAAAAAATTCCACAAAAAGTAAAGAAAACAAATGTTAAATGGGGTAACAAGTGATCAATGAGTTGAAAGGATTGACATACAGTTACATGGATCTGTGTCCTGTTTGAAAGGAAGAGGGTGAGTCACCTCAAATGGTATTTATTAATGATTCATTATTAATGATTTTATCTTATTTTAGGTATTATAATTAGTTGTGTGTTAACCCTTTATAGATTTGTTTGGATTTGTTATATATACTTTGTTTAATGTCTATGTTTTTTTTTCCTTTCTGTAAAAATGTTAAAGATTTGAAAAGTTGATTTTATCAACTAACCAAATAAAAGAAAAAAAAAAAAGAAAAGCAAACAAAAAGGCTCACAGTTTTTGGTTTCCTCATCTATGTCATGTTTACCAAAACCCTTGGCTTCTGTTTGTGCACAAAGTGCCAGACCTTTGAGTCTGCTACAGTGTCATTTTGAGCCAGGCAAGGCACATAGAAACCATGCCCAAGAAAACACTGTGTGCAAAGCCATATACTGACTCACCCAAGCCTCGAAAGGCCATGAACAGCCAGATTGTATAGCTGGGAATGCTTGAAGGAAATATGGGCACATTTAACTGAGGGTGGGATTTCGATCACTGCTTCCATGGGAGAGGAAGCCCAGTCCGGCATTCTTCGAGGTCCTGCTAGGGCCTTTAAGGCAATGGTTATTTTGGTTACAGTTTTATTTTGTGTTTTTAGGGGCTGCTACTTGCTGTTTTATGGCTGCTTCAAAGGTTCTTGAAAATTAGACTTTAAAGCAAAACATTATAAAACTTCAACATAATATAACATGACCTAGCCAGCTAGTTTAAAAGGGAACTGACATCATATTCTCACCCCTTCCACCTAAAGGAGCAAATGAGTGCATACAGTAGTACTCAGGTAGATTCTACATAACATGCATTTCACTTTGGGAAAATAACACAAAACAGGACACAATGTTTGTACAGCTTAAAATATGACATGGCCTTGCATAACCCAAAACAATGTAACATAGGAAACCTAACTCAGTGTAGCACTTTAAAAAATAACACCACAGAAGCAGTACTACAAAGTTGGTATGAGACACACACACACACACACACACACACACACACACACACACACACACACACACACACACACACACACACACACACACACACACACACACACACACACACACACACACACACACACACACACACACACACACACACACACACACACACACACACACACACACACACACACACACACACACACACACACACACACACACACACACACACACACACACACACACACACACACACACACACACACACACACACACACACACACACACACACACACACACACACACACACACACACACACACACACACACACACACACACACACACACACACACACACACACACACACACACACACACACACCCCCCCCCCCCCCTACTCCAGACTCACCATTTCTGGATTTCAAGTCTTGTGCTGCTCTTGGTGTTGACTGCTTTCAAGTTGCAAATGGCTCCTCTTTTGTAGGTCAATGCCCTGTGTTTCAAAGGCAAGGGACGCCACCATGCACACTCTTCCATCACTCTGCCCTCGGACAAATTGCTGCTTCCTTTCATTTTCAATATTGCTGAGAGCTATTCTCCACTTTATCAATCTTTCATGTTCCCCTAGCCAGACCCTTAACTCGACCTACATAGGCACCACTTCACCACCCCCCACTGGGCCCTATGCCACAACCATGCTGCTCCACTGCTCCCTACCATGTAGCTTCCCAGCGAGAAATGCCAGACTACGGGTCAGACTATCCAAACTATACGAGCCTCTAGCCAGGGACACCATCCAATCCAAATTGACTAACCGCTCTCCTATCATCAGTACCTGCACCAACCTCACCTTAGAAAGACCTAACTCCAGCCCACTCAACACCAAGATAAAATACAAAATTCATAACACAGCCACCAGCCTTACCGCCATTAAAATCACCGCCCCACTCATAAAAGGCGCCCTCATTAATGCACGCTCTATAATAGCCCATGCTACAGATATAGCGGACCTCATTCTAGCAGAAGACCTAGATTTCTTAGCCATAACCGAGTCCTGGCTCCATGCAGCCGCAGGTCCAGCCCTCTCGTTAGCCATCCCCGACGACTATATCATCCTCCGAGCGGACAGAATAGAATCTAGAGGCGGTGGCCTGGCCTTAATTGCCAAAACACATCTCAACCTTAGACTTGACTCCTCCAACCACCTCCCATCATGCAAATCACTTACAGCTAAGCTTCCTACGGCCAACTCCCAAACAATATCCATTCACCTTCTTTATAGAGCTCCAGGACCCTTAGGATCCTTCGAGGAAGACCTTAGCACCATCCTCACTAATAACCTAAAAAATACCTCCCAGAGCCTCCTCCTAGGGGATTTCAGCCTAGGTCTTAAAGACCCTAAAGACCATCAGGCTACCCTCATTAACAACACCCTGTCTGAATTAGGCTTTACACAAAGAGTATCTGGCCCCACCCATAATAAACGGAGAACCCTTGACTGGGTAGCAGACTATAACTGCGTGGCCTCCATCACTGATAACTCCCCTCAACCTTGGTCTGACCACCATCTCCTCTCCTTTACCCTCAAAGCTTCGAGCCCCGTCACCAATAATGTGTTAGCTTCAGCCATCCCCACGAGAAGCAAGAAAAATATCACAGTAGAAAAATTGATCCCCCTCGCCCTCCCAACGCTAAACCAACTCCCGACTACCTCCAATCCATATAGTGTTATAGATGGCTATAACAAAATCATGCGCACAGCATTAGACTCTATTGCACCGCTAAAACTAAGAAAATGTAAACCAAAAAAAACACCTCAACCACTGGTTTTCTAGTCACCTTAAAACTCTTAGACTAGAAAAACGCAAAAAGGAACAAGTCTGGAGACAATATCCCACAGACTATAACAAGATGATGCTCAATAAGACAACGTCCAATTACAAAAAAGAAATCATAGCTGTCAAACAAGAGTCCTAGAACCAGAGAATGGCTCAGTCCAACTCTAGCACCAAAGAATTGTTTATGATCATTAAAGAGCTAGAAAAACCTGTGCTACCTCCAGACAACTGTGTGGAGGACAATCAATGGTGCACCAGTGTCCAAAATGCCCTCATCAATAAAGTCACAGGCCTACAAACTAAAATCAAAAATAAGAAAGAATCCATAGCCAAACCAACCAACTCCATCAATTCCTACCCGCTCACCACACCCCAATTCCCTCAACCCAACGCCACTCGCTTCAGCTTCTACAAAGTCTCCACCCTTGAAGTGGAAAAAATCATCCTGAGCCTAAAACCATCTAACTGTCAGGGCGACCCTTGCCCCTCATAAATCATCAAAGATGCGGCGAGAGACCTATCACCATTCATTACCAGACTCATTAACCCTCTCTTGACCGCACCATTCCCACCAACTACAGACCCATTACCACCGTCCCTTTCCTGCTCAAGATTCTAGACAAGACAGTTTACCAACAAATACAAAAATATCTGGAAATAAACCATCTGCTGGGTATTCAGCAATCAAGCTTCAGACCGCAACACGGGACACGGGACGGAAACGGCCCTTATCGACCTGAAGGCTCAAATTGACACCCTGAGAGACAATGGGAAAACTGATTTACTGCTCCTCCTAGATCTTTCAGCGGCATTCGATCTAGTTGATCACAAAATCTTATGCAACCACTTGGACTCAGCTGCCCACTTTTCCCAAGAAGCTATTGGCTGGATCGAGTCATTTGTCAGCAATAGATCCATGCGTGTCTTCTCCACCATAGATGCGGCCGACCCTATCCCCATCACATGTGGAGTCCCCCAGGGTTCATGCGTCTCCCCTACACTGTACAACATATTCACGAAGCCCTTGTTTGATGATCTCGATGATCTGGGTATCACCTACACCAACTACGCCGAAGATACCCAGATCCTCATCCCGTTGACGGGAGATTACAACCAGGATTTGGCCTTGGTGAATAGGGTGTACCTCATCATCCAGGCATGGATGGCCTCTCACAGTCTATGCCTGAATGATGACGAGACTGAACTCATCATCCTGGGCGCTACCGCTAACCTAACTAAATTGGACCACAACTACACCAGCTTCATTATAGATGGGAACCCGATTAAGGTAGCTAAGGAAGTGAAAACCTTAGGAATTTACATTGACTCCTCCCTCTCCTTCCATAAACAGGTTAGCTCCATGGCACCCCCCACGGCCTACACATGTAAGCTTATAAGAGCAGCCAAACCCTTCCTTTCCTCCCAGAGTTGCATCACATTAGCCAGAGCCCTTGTATCATCAAAACTGGATTACTGCAATGCCCTCTACGTAGGAGCCAGCAAACAGGTTACTAACAAAATATAGACGCTACAAAACAACGCTCTCAGAGCAGCGCTTAGCATCCCCAAGAGAGAACACATTTCTAAGATTAGGAGATCCCGCAATTGGCTCAACACTACAGATAAAATCCTGCTCAAAGTAGCCTCACTAACACACAAATGCCTCAACAACGCTGCACCCCGCTACTTAGTCGACAGAATAAGTAAACACCCTTCTAACAGACCTACTAGATCTTCCAACGCTAATTTGCTCACAGTTCCTAGGTTCAAACGTACCAAAATGGGCGGCAACAGCTTCCAGGTGAAAGCAGCCCAACATTGGAACTCCTTGCCACCCTCTCTAAGGACACCTCAAACCTACACACACTTTAGATGCAACTATATCCATTGGTTAAAGACCAATGACCGATAAGTGACTACTCAAACCACCACACCGATACTATCTATGTAAATATGTATATTTGTAAACTTGCAAATGCTGCCTTTATCGTGACTGTTTCAACCATTGTACCCACTGTAATTAATGTACTTCACCGTAACCTGTAACCAAGCTTTGAATAACCTTGTTGCACCCGCGCCCTCATACCCTCGGGTCTGGTGCACACTACAAATGAATAAACTAAACTAAACTAAACTAAACTAAACTAAACTAAACTAAACTAGGAGGTGCCATTCCTCCTTTAATTAAGATGTGTTATCTCTCTTAGCCAAATGGAGGAACATTTGTGTCCTTTTTGGTGAGAGAGTGATGACTCATCTTTTGAAGTCACTGGTGGCTTCCATGAATGAAGTTTCTTTATTATTTTATATATTTATATTTCTTAAACCCTAGGCTTGTGCTTCTGGAAAGAGTGCTTGAGAACGAAATGTAAGTCATTGGCTCCACATTGGCCAGATTTGTTGAGTCTTTCAGAGTGTTATGGTGAGCCTGGGCATGAGTGAAGCCCTACCAAGAAAACTCAGAGGGCAAAGCCCTTCTGCTTACTTCCCCAGGCCCCCAACAACATTTGGGAGGGGTTGTATGTCAGAAATCAAAATTTTATATTTTTTGCAACAATTCTCTGACATGCAAGCAAAACAACTTCGATTTATTTGGGGCTGCGGGTTTACTCAGTAATATCAAGGCTTTGGCCAATCTCGCTCTGTTATTGCATACCCTCTTCAGGAAGCGTCTGAAAACCTGGTTGTTCATTAAATATGATTAAGACTATGCCAAGCTACCAAGCTATGCCAGTTCTAATGTTTACCCTTGCCTATGACAACATTTGTTTCCAATGTTACCATTCTATTTACGAGCGCCGTGATACCTACAGGTCTGGGTGCTGTAAACAAATTAAGTAAACAAATAAAATAAAAGCATATGCATGTTTTTAATGGTTGAAGAGAGGCTATTGGTAGGCTTTCAATTCAGAGCAGAATAATCGGGAAAGAAGACACACAGCAACAACATATGCTTTTGCAATGGCAAAATCTGGGGGAGTGTGCTTTAGACGATTAACGTATACGTGAGGTAATGGAAGTGAATTATGTTCTCAAGGTTGTTGCCTTTTTTGGATTGTCTACGTATTACTTTGAAGTACTTTAATTGCAAGTTATTAAAATCAGCTTTTGTTTATATTGTTATGATTATATAATGCTCGGGCACTGGGACAGGGATGCAGTGCAGGGCTTGCCGCATGGGGCCGCATACACATAGCTCTCAACCATTTATGTTGCAAAGGCGGGTGAAAACACCCGATTTTATTTTTGGCGGGTGAGAGGTCCATTGAAACGAATGGGCGTGATGGTGGCTTGGCGGGTGAGTCAGCTGTTTGCAAGGGCGGATGTCACCCGCCAAAAGCGTGTGAGTTGAGAGCTATGCATACAAGTATGTTGCACTGGGGGTTATAGTGCCTTGAAACTGCCTTGGCCTAGCCCAAACAAAGTGAACCATGCGCCACAAAACGTTTTGCTTACACTTGCGCTTCAAATATTCTTGGGAACGAGATTGTTAAACTAGTCACAAGACACCGCCGGCTTGACACTGCCCCCCAGGCTCGGACTGGCCTATAGGGCAATAGGCCCATGGCCGAACCAAAAACGCAAAATGCTTGTCTGGGCAAGTTTTTGGGGTCAAAGTGGCCACTTTTTTTGGCCAATGTGGGCCAGTTTGATGATTTACTTCACTCTGCGGCTAATAGTTTTAACCAGTTTTGCTGAATAAATATTCTTTAAAATGCACAATTTTCATCACATTTTATCAAAAAAATCCTTTTTGGGTACTATTCCAACAGTGTCACAAAATGAATGAATTCCCATTTGCAACTGTGGGCCACTTTTTCGTTGGTGCCCGGGACAATGTTATGCCCCAGTCCGACCCTGCTGCCCCCTCCCTTTGTGGCCTCCCTTCCTTTACACACTAAGCTTATCTCTGCTCTCTCTCTACTTCGCCCATCTCACTGTTTCCGCACACAAAACGTGTTATCTCTGCTCGCCTCTTCTGCAAAAACCAACCAATGCATCCGTCATTGTGACAGCGTTGGTTTATGGTATCTTGATAGTCAATCACGTGATTCACATCCTAATTGCCATGCCTACTAAATCCCATCTTGGTCTCCATGGCGCCCTGTCATGTTCTGATCTTGAAGGAACCCAAGCAACACGTTATAGGCAGAAAGTAGATAGTCCTGCCCTTCAACAGTAAGAGCTCCTACAGGAACCAGACGTCTCCAGCAGATAAAGTGGACTCTTTCCTTCTGTACCAAGAATCCTGCAGGAAACTCAGCAAGTTATGCAATTAGCGTTGGCCATAAAGGGCCCGAGCCGTGAAACGCGAACTCAGAAGAGAACACAAATCACAGCTGCAAAGATGCACACAATCTTCGACAAGGTTCTGAAAAACGTGAACATCTTCACCCATCCAGGAAAATAGCCCAGAGAGAGCAGACCACACCCGTCCTGCATACGGATGTAGGTCCAAACAGGGCCATTACACCCGTTTGACGCACGTATCAGCAGCACACCTACCTGATTACATCAAGGAACAAAACACCCCTTCCCCAAACGACATGTATGTGTAATGGCTCTTCCACATGACGACTCCTGCCAGGAGAACTACAACACACAGGGACCTACAGCACAAAAAACACTGCAAAGGTGCAAAGCATGACACGTGCTTCCAGGAGAAACGTGCTCTACAGCCCACTTGTACACACGCAGGGGTGCCCAGCAGCTCTCCAAGAGCCCAGGTGCAGCTAAATTGACAGTGAATGCTATCTCCCAACTGCAGGGCCAGACGCATATGCCACCCTTGGACATAACCATTATTGCACACTGAATTGCCAACACACTGTTGCCCACAGCGGCCATACACAAGAGTAATAATGCAACAAATACACACCATAACAGGTCACAGATAAAACACAAAGACCTGCTTGTGAGGCCGAAGGAGCATGGCTTGCAATGCAGAGCATGGTGGTGCCACAGTCATCCCAGAAAGCCATGTGCCCACAGCCGATCCGATGCCTGCCGGTTCCATGGAAGGCCTTCACGACAGTCTGCAATCACTATGCAAGCACCAAGACGTATAAAAACACAGCCCTGGTTAGCCAACCTATGAGTCCCATTGTGGTAGACGTTAATGATACATCTGGATGATGAAAAGACCGCCAAGATTATTTCCCATCTAGTGCCACCATTAATGGGGAGGATGCGACAGGAGAGAGAGTAGAGATAAGGGGAGGAGTCCAGAGATCTGGAGAGGGGACAGAAAAGAGGATATTGGTGGCAATATATCTATAAGTTGCACTGACATAGGTGTCACCAATGGGATTATTGCGATTTTCACAATTGCGATGGCCGAAAATTGTGACTTTTAAACCCCTTTACACTACATATATATGGAGTGGGAGACCACCTGCAGCCTCCCCCCATATTAATATTATTTTCTATACCCCCCCACATATTTATGTGGTGTAAGGAGGGGTCCAAAAAAAGAAAAATGTCGTCATTTTCGGCCGTTGTAATTGTGCGGGCGACATTTTGGTATGATTCCTCAGCGATGGGCAGACCAGGGTTAGTGGTCAAGAAATCTTTTTTAAACTTTTCCTTCCGGACTTTGTGAGAGAAGGGGTATAGGTGTTACTATAGCAGTTAGGATAGGGGAGGTCATGAGTGCCATAGAAGTGGCAGAGAGATACTGGTTCGAGGATAGAAGAAGAGGCGGCACTGCATGGGCAGAAACTCCACCAGGTGACCTAGCAGCCAGGGGGGAGCAAACAAATACAATGGGAACACTTGAGCACAGAAGTGTAGACGTTGAGAAAGAACACACCTAGATTCGAAATATTCAAAAGGTACACAATGCAATGCAAAATGAGGGTGTGGAGATGGATAAACAGACCTAGATTTGAAATATTCACAAAGGAAGACAATGCAATGCAAAATGTGGGTGTGGAGATGGAAAAACACACCTGGTTTGAAATATTACCAAAGGCACACAATGCAATGCAAAATGAGGGTGTGTTCTTGCATGTGCCAGGATGCACAAATGTCAGGCTTGAAGGTGTGTTGTTTCATCAGGGCATGGTGGTGGTTGATGTTGTTTGGAGAAGTAAATCTCACTCCTGGTTCATCTGAGATAGATCAGCCTATGGATATAGGCTGGCAAGCTCTTCCATGAGAGTTTCCATCAGAAAGTTATTGAATGATCTGAAGGCTTCTTTGCTGTGACTAACGTCAAATGTGATTGCCAGATAGTCAGACCATTTGAGCAGGATTGGAGAGCTGTGATGGCGGGTGGGCAGGGCGGTAATGATGCGGATGAGGATATTACCTTTCCTGTGTGTTTGATCTTTTGTGTGCTGTGTGGGGTTCAGAGTGTCGAGAAGGCAGTGGAAATCTACCTTCCTGGACTTTGTTGCTGGGTCGCCAGGGACGTTGAAGGCACCGGGGAAGGTACTGTTGGTATGCGTGAGAGACATGGAGGTGACCAAGTCAGTGAACTAATGGAGGTGTTGAGCTTTGGTGACCTGTAGATAAGGTGGAAGATGACTGTATCTTTTGTGTTGAACACAAAGTGGTAGGTGAGGTTTCCGAAAAGAGCAGATAGTTATGAAGGCTAGCTTGGTGCATGCCGTGATGGCTTGTGATAGATGGCCAGGCCTCCGCCCATATTGTTTGGATGGTCTCTTTGTGGATGCTGTAAACACTGGGGATGAGGATGTCTATGATGTGGGCGTCATTCAGGGCTCATTAATGAAGATGGCATTAATGTCGTGTGTGGTGGTGATGTAACAGTTCACATATTATCATGCAATTCCTGGCACTGCAATTACTAGTTTACAGATAAACAAGGCATTTTTTAATTCCAATCTACACCAAAAGATTTTACTGCAGGAATTGAATAGAGACAACAACATAACAAACACACACACATATGACACAAGGGAGAAAGACACGGGACAATACTCAGAGAGACAGAGCACAGGACAAATGGATATTTATGTTGAAAACTAATCCCTTAAAAGGCTCCAGTGTAAGGTTCCACAAACTCACTCCAGATCTCAATGTACTGATTCGTATCACCCGACCTTTCAAACTGCCACTTTTCAAATTTTGCCAGTCTTAACAATGTCACAGATGGCCTCAAGAATATGCTAACTCAAAAAGAAGGTTCAAGGGTTTCTATTGTCAATTTAAAGGGGGTCCACCTAAGGAACATCACTCTTGCCTTTGTCTTATGTTTCCTCCACCCGAGCCTAGATCCAAAATCTGCAAGGTGGTTACTAGAGATAACTTTCACTATCCAAAATCTCACTGGCTAGAGGTGATGGCCTAAAGCTAAAACCTTATCTATCTTACTCCCTCTGGGATCTTCTAGGTGGATGCTTACCTGATGACCCACCAGAATTATGATGGTCTAACAACACGAAATGGTACTTTCCAGCAACCAAGGTCTCACTCCCTCTTAACCCTTCTCACGCTCACGCATTCCGTGATGTTCTTTCCCTCGTTTCCTTTCCTTCTTCTCTCCCCCTCTCCTTCCATTCTCAATTTCTTCTCTCTCTCTCTCTGTCTCTCTCTCTCTCTCTTTCTCTTTTTGTCCCTGTGATGTTATTACGTTTTACATCTACTCTTTACTCCATCCCTGTACTCTACTCTCTATTAGTCTCCACTCCCACACCACTCAATTACTATCCCCTCCCACCCCCCTCTACTCCCACCACTCTCCAATACGCTCCACTCTACACCACGTCCCTCCTTCCCTCGCACTCTCCCTCCTTTCATGCTCTCAGACACCTTTCTCACTCAGTTTCACTTATTTCCCTACTCTCCTACGTAGTCTCACTCATTCACCTCACTCCCACTCTCACACCAAAGTACCAACTTTCTCTCTCCAACCAATAAATCACCTTCATCAATCTCTCTTCTATTCTTGTCTCGGGAGGATAGCTCAGGGGCAACGTGCTTGCCTTGGAAGCAAGACGACACAGAGTAACACAGGTTTGATCCCCGGGTCCGTGCTTAGAAACCTCTGGGTATTATAAATAACCATTTTTATTATATCGTTATAATTATATCCTCACCTTCCTTCCACTCGCTGATCTCTTGCACCGCCTTCTCTCCTCTTGACCTCACTCCAACAACCCACACTCACCCTAATCCACTTCCATCTTTTATACTGCCCGCTCTGGAATGTAACCATCTCCTCCCAATCCAATTGCTGGCGCTCAACTGCTTTCGTGGGCCAATCTGTAACTGCCTTTCCCCCTGGGGCGGGGTCGTACAGAGAAACATGCACAAAATGTACATTAAGTCCTGCCCACTTTCCATGCAGATCTCTCAGGGCTTTGCCATGGCCGTTACACATTAGGACCAGCGATCTCATCGTCCCTGGTGCAATGCGGTGAGGTGCCAGTGCTGCCAGTACGCAGTATGCTGGGTGTTTGTTTCTTGGGTCACCCTCTCTCCCTCAGGTAGGGCAGCTTTTCGCTCAGCACCAGGATTTTGATTCCATCACATGTGCAATGGGAATTAAAGGTAATATTTCAGCTGTTCTCAATGGTGGACATGCCAGTGCTGTTTCCTTCCAAGCTGTGGTCTAGGCACATTGCATCAGGCACAGCTTCAGTAATGTGGCCTCCATCCAGTATTTCTGTTTGCTGCTCTGGAGACATACTCCTCCTACATACTATAGCATCTCAGACCTCTCAGCTATTGGAAGATCTCACGCGTTCCACTTCAGAACTGGCTGAAAATCCAATGGCTTCTTAGCCAATATTTTGGAAAATGTGTTTTGGAAAATGCATTTATTGATCCCATTATATTTAACTTTTCCTTATAATGTGGGTTGGGGCTGCTTGTTAGTTCACTGACTCTGTTAAGATGTGAACTAGTATTTACACCCACAATGTTAGCTTTAACTGGCTCAGAATGAACTGACTCAGGAGTCACTTTGCAAGCGGATTTACCATTGTGTGACAGAAAAGGAACATGTACTACTGTCAGTTAGTTGTGTCCATCGCAGGAGGCCAGGTATTCAATATAGGCCCAATTCACAAAACCTGAAGGAGGAGCTACAAAAACCACACTCACATGTTTCAATTGTGCGAGAAAAGGATGTGCAGTATTTCAGACAACCTGTCCGGCCATCTGGTTTTTCCTTTAACCATTAAATCTGGGATCAGGTGTATTCTGCCCAAACCAATGGTAACACTTAAGCGAAGCTGGCACTCTGCTGCAAATGACTATATTGCATCTTCTATCATGGATAACTTTGGCTATGTTCAATCTACTGAGCTTTCTACCTTGGTACAAGCGTTTGTTGTTACGAACGACCACCTTGCTCCTTTATTTTCCAGCAAAACTCCTAGTCGTCCATCAGAGCCATAGTTTGATGCTAATTTGAAAGCTATGCGCCTTCAATGTAGGCAAGAAGAACGCAAATGGCAATCTTCCAACTGTTAGATTGGCAAACAGGGATTTGGAGATATCTCTAAATCCTATCACTCCGCCATTCATGACGCTAAGCACTTATTCAATACAAATCAGGTTGAAAATTCTCTTAACAAACCAAAGGAATGATTCTTGCTAGTTTGCCTACTTTCTGAAAATTCTAAGCTTGCAGCTACTGTCCTTCCTTCTCAGGATCTATGTGACTCTCTATTGAGCTTTTTCATACAAAGGATTGAAGACATTGGTTGTAAAATCTGTGCTTCTAAAACAAATGTCCTGCCTGTTGAGAAATTCACTACTGTGTCTTGCTATTCTTGGTCATCTTTTCCTCTTGTTACTGCTGAGGATGTGCTGACTGCTGCAGCCAAGTTGAAATCACCTTCACCCCTGGATCCAATCCCTCTCGGGGTTCTCAAGGAGATTATGTCAGGCATAGCCCCTTGGGTTACTCAGGTGGTTAATTTCCCTTGCGCTGAGCGGCTGATTCCCTCAGCGTTAAAACAGGCTCTTGTCGTCCCACTCCTGAAAAACCTTCTCTCATCCCCACTATTCTCGCTAATTTTCATCTTTTCTCTCTTCTCTCATTTGTGATGAAACTTTTGGAGTCTCTTATTTCCCTGCTTCTGATCAATTTATGGGAGAATTCTATCTTTTTTGACTCGTATCAGACCATTGTGGAGTGGGAACATTGATTCTTTTAGATCTATCAGCCGCCTTTGATACAGCGAACACCCCGCCCTGCTGGATCGTCTGGCCAGGGAAGGTCTCTCAGGACCGGTCCTATCTTTCGGATAGAAGTGAAATTCTTTCTCTTTTTCCTTTTCGGTCTGGTTCTAGGGTTCTTTCATGTGGAGTTCCACAGGGTTCTGCCTTGTCCCCAATATTTTCCAATATTTATATCCTGCCATTGGTCCACTTCCACAGCCTCGGCTGCTACTCCTATGCTGATGATACCCAGATTATTATACAACTAAATCTGGAGGAACCGTATCATTCTTGTCAGTTGCAGGAATAACTGGAGTCTGTGCGGTGGTGGATGGGCGACAACTGGCTGAAATTGAATGGTGCCAAGTCAGAAATCTTGGTGGTTGGTCCTCGTTCCACCACCTCCCTGTGAACATCTGCTTTCTGGCTTTCCTCTCTTGGTCCCCTTCCTGTTCTGTCAGCTGTGGTGAAGGATCTGGACGTAAAGCTTACCTCTTCTCTTTCTATGGTAGCTCAAATCAGTGCTGTATGCCAGTATGGGGACTATCAAATATAAATCCTGCAAAAGGTATTGCCTTTTATTCCTAACGCACTTCATTCCCCAGTTGTGGCAGCATTGATGCTGAGCCGGAATTATTATTGTAACTCACTCTATCTGGCTCAGTCCCAATACCTTATCCATCGGCTGCAACATTTCAGAATCATGGGGCTATGGTGGCTACTGCTGCTCCCTATGGATCTCACATATTTGCGGTGCTGCAGAAGCTGCATTGGCTCCCAGTCATATGCTCCGGGAGTGTAGTAGAGTGCTGGACTTTTGGAGAGAAGTTTTGGATTTCATTGATGTGGTAACTAGTATGACACTGCCTCGTACTTTTCTGTCAGTGATTTTCCTTTCAACTGATAGTCGAAGTGTGGAGATGTGGGATTGTTCGGAATGGATTGATAGAGCATTGTTGATGGCCATAAAACAAATAATGAAGGTGTGGAAATCCAGGAAGAAGCCACATTGCGAGAACTGGGTGTCGGATATGCGGACGCTTTCTTGGTATGAGAAGACTCAGGCAGTTCGACAACATCGGGAAACTGAGTACGAGGAGAGATGGGGGTCATTCAGGGATTTATTTGGATTAGGTGTAGGCTTTGGTTTATTTTGTGGATATTGAGGTTGAGGATTGGTAGGGGTGTATGTTTTGTCCTTTTTTTTTGTGTTTTGTGTTGTCACGTCTTGCCATGAGATAGGAGGGTGGGGATGTTTTCGGATTTCGTTTTGAATAGCTTTTACTTTAGTAGTAATTTGCATTTTGTTCCACTGATGTATATGGAGTAATCTTTTGCTTGTTCCCATTCTGTTGTTACTCAGTTGTATTATGTTTTGTATAATTATTAAATAAAGTTGATAAAGAAGCGGGTTGTGTTGAAGTCACTCTGTATTGTGCACTGAGCCTTTTATGGTCATGGTGCCGAAGAACTGTTAAGTTCCAGCGGTACATCCCAGGTCGAAATCTTCACTCACAAGATAGATGTCGTATCCAGACTCCACGTTATAAATTGCCCAGAATGGGTGGCTGAGCTTTCTCAGTTACTGATGTCAAGCTGTGGAACTCCATCCCACAATCTCTCAGGGCCACTGAGAATCATCTAGCAGAATTATCTATGCACAAACATGTCAAAGCCCTAGCCTCCTCGGCAGCCTACACCACCAGACTCATCAACCTTAGCAGAAAATTCCTATCCACTGACAATTGCATCACCCTTCCCAGTGCAATTATAGGTAGTAAATTAGACTACAGCAATGCCATCCTTGCAGGCACCTCCTCCAAAAATCAGACAAAACTACAGCTGATCCAAAACAATGTCCTCCGAGCTGTCTGGGCCTAAAACGCTCAGACCACATCTCTCATGCCAGACGCGACTAACACTGGTTGGCCATCAAACCACACATTGACTTTAAGAATCTCTCCCTAACACACAGATGCATTTGCAATACTGCACCCTCTCTTTTCACCCAACGCATTTCCATAAGAATCAAACTCCCCTGCTTATGCTCCGCATCCACCTTGTCACTAGCCACCCCGAGATTCTCAAAAAAAAGAGCAGGGGGCACCTGCATCAATGTCATTGCCCCCACCCTATGGAACGCCCTACCTCCATATTTCTAAGAACAGAATTCCTACCTCATCTTCAGAAAACTGCTAAAAACCTGGTTGTTTAAAAAATATGACTAACTTGTTTAGGTGCACCACATGGACCCCACCTGTCTCTCTGTAACATTTACTATCCTGTATGTACCAAATTCTTCTCATGTTCCTAAGCTACCAGAGCCGTGATACTTATGGGTTTGGGTGCTGTCAACAAATTAAATAAAAAACAAATAAATAAATAAATTTAGACGTGCTCTAATAACCCTTCTGTTTTAGCTTAATTTTCTGCTGCTGTCTGTGCCTGTTGGATATCTAGCACAAAGATACCTTTGGAGGAACTGTGCTTTACAAATCAGCTAACATAACATAGCATCACATAACATTCCCAAAGGTGCTCAAATCTGATATTCACAATTACATTATTGTACCAAATACATGCAAAGGATACCCAAAGAGGGGGTGTGAGGAATGTAAAGCAAGTGAATTAGGCATGCAAGCAAGGAATACCATTGCAAATACTATATAAATGCAAGAAACACCCATTTGAATGTTGAAATAAATGAAAATAGCAAATTCACATGCTCTTTGACCTGGATGAAGCAGCCTCTTACAGTGAGCAGCTGATTTGCCCTGAAAATGTTGTCAGTACCTGCTTCAATCAGGATTTAGCGCACAGATTAAAGCGACAGCCAAATCTTGCATGTTTTCTTCCAACTTGGCGGATCCAGTGGGCATTGTGCTGCTCTGCCATCTCATGGAGAAGGAGGGAATGCATCTTCATTAGGAGAGTTGGGGGAGGCCCAATGACCCACCACTCATTATGCATGAGCCAAACCATTCCAGTGAAAACACAGAAAACTTGATCAACTGCAGAAAAAAGCTGAGGGAATACTTTTGGGCTGGCCTAAATACCCCAGCATGTATACCCAGTGAGCCACACAAGGCTAAGGATATTCTACAGGTACATGTTCCTGTGCCTTCCTGCACATTCAGAATCCCAGGGGCAATCTGACTTCACAGTGCATGTCCAGGAACCAACAAGATCACCCTTCTTACCTGCTGAGTTGCAGCATGAGGGCTATTATGGCAGGTGGTCTGAGGCAGTGTTTGGAGTCCGGAACGGGGCTTCATATAAGAAAAAACCTCCCCCTGCCATGGACAACCAGATTAACTGTCAAAGATCCATGGAACTGCCCTGCTATTTTGTTAGGCCCTGCAGCTGGTGGCAGCAGTTAACATACCAACAGAGGGTACTTCAAATAAGCCCCCTGGGGGCCTGTCTGCAGAGGATAACAAAGGAGACAGGAAACCAACAACCTTTCATATGTAACTGTGTCAACTTGAAGCCAGCTCCTGCCTCTCAGTATCAATGGTAGTGAACTGTCATGTCTGTGTCTGTTGTTAGAGTAGGTGTCCACGTGTTGGACCTTGAGAGTAGTCTAACACCGAATCTTCCCTCATTCATGATAATCACACATTCTGGTTTGGATGATTTTGTTTGCTTAATAATCTTTTCAGGGGAATCAATATTTGATTTTCATTTTCTATTGCCTTTTTGCCATATAAAGACTACCTTCCAAGTGAAACATTATTTTAGTCTTTAATCAGTATCTATGGAAAGCAGAGAGCTATAAAAAAAACCACAGGTTCTTGGCAGTTGTCTTTATGTTTTTACCGTAAACCAGTGGTGTCTGTAGGTTAGCGAAATTAAAAAGTATCAGAGAGATGAATGGACCAAATACTTCAAACAGTTCTCCTAAATACTAGGTACATTGAGTGATTTTCATCCTCCTCAGCTCCACAATGTACAACCGTAAATATCCAAAGGCCTCTTCTTTTTTTGATTCTTAAGAGGATAGAGCTGCGGAATGTTATGAATTCTTGAATCCTTCTTATGCAATGATAAGCCGTCCGGTTTCAGTGGTATTGAATAGTTACACCACTTTCATCAGGGCTGGTGAAGTCAGCATTAGATCATCTGATGTCTTTTTTTATATTTCTCTGCTTTCCATAGAAAGCGTTGTTACAGTAGGCCACCCAGCTGGGGGGACCCAACTCATAAGGTATGAGAATATGGTTTGCAGGAGCCAGAGAGTCTGGTCTTTCAGCAGCTTCAAGGGAGAGAGGCCACTTTAATCAGGGACCACACAGGTACATCCATTAACCAGAGAAACTATTTGATCACAGCAGACAGACATATGGGTGGGACTTAGTAGCACAAGGGAGTGAGCCCAGTGCTCTTTCTGTTGAGAGGTTTCTGCCATCTTGGTTCCCGGGACAGCCCCTGGTTCCTGTTTCACCCCTTTACCTTTTCCTTTTGGAAAGCACTCTGGTTATGACCTCGAAATGCATGCGGACCGCTAACAAGGTGATTCCGGACAGGACATCTTCCTGAAATAGATCCTGAACCAACAAGGGTTGGAAAACCATTTGAATACAGTAACAAAGAACCAGTCATGCAAAATTAGATGAGCAATCTCAAGCCCACCTGCTAAGGTTACATCAATTGTACACACTAGCCTTGAAAAAGACTGAGAGTCGAGACACGTGTTGGCTGTTTCAATGCACTATAGACTACGAGTGAATAAACTCACAAATCAAGATCTTTAAGAATCTGGAATACTTCTTTCAAGGACTTTCCTCGCAATTTCATCCTTGTATATACTGTGTAATCATTGCAGACGCAATACTGATCTTCTAATAGAGGCTAAGCACAAAGTGTAAGTGGTATCTATACACCATATGAAGTTCTATGGTTTTAGGGTTTGCCACAGACCACTAGCCACGCAGCTGGCCTCTCTTTAAAAATGAATCTTGTCTCAGTGCAACTGGACACAGTATACTCTGTACCCACTTTAATGGTTAGGACCTCGCACACATAGAAAATTGTTGGTAGTGACCCGCGGATTGGTTCACTACGGTAGGCTCAGCCTACACCGATCACTGGGGTCAACTTGACTTTAAAAGAGGGCTGGAGCCTCTCTTTAGGTAGATCATCTGAAAACGTCTGAAGAAGTAAGAAAGATGAACTAAACCTTGGACCCTGGCTAAAGGTGCAGTCTGCTTTACAGCTTCCGACAGTGAAGAAAAGCCAGGATATCCATAGAGGGAAGCAAGATCCCTCCTCTTCAACTTCTCCCAGGGAACAGAGGGAGAAACAGAACTCAGAGCACCCTCCAGCCACTCCAGAACTGGTACCAAGCGAGCACACAGCCTGCCCTGCTAGGCTCTGCAGCATGCTTCCTGGATAAGGAGTGCCAGAATGTCTCTGAAACTAAAACCAAGGACATGGCAGCTGCCTGCAACACACTCCACAGCTGTGGGCCAACACAAGCCCATAGGAAAATCTGGAAGAAGTGCCTCAAAGAGCATCTACTGTTGTCTGCCTTAAAGAACCTTTTCGAGCCAGTTGAGTTTCATTGTCAAGCTGCATTTGCTTAAAGACATCCGAGACGTCTCAGCGAATGCTTCTGAACCGGCTTCAGAACCGCCGATCAGCACTGAGGCAATGATTCCTGACCCGGAGCCATCATGTAGGCCAGCCTGCAGCCGTTCATCTAGCTTCACTCACCGAACCGTCTTGCCGCCTGATACCCGCAGCTGGCTCCCATCTCGAACTCTGTCACAGAAGCCGCAAAGCGCCCTGAAGTTGGCTCGACCCTGTCGAGCACCAAGAACACCAACAGCAAAAGGTACATTGTGGTTCTCTCCCCCTGGTCCTTCCCAGACGGCCCTTAAAGTCATTTTAAGAGAGTTTTCCACCTTTGTGCTAAAACCAAGAAACCATAACTAACTGTTGTGGTTATTAGCCATACCGACTACCCTCCTGTCAGTATCCAGAGTGTCCCCTTTTCCTTCTTTGAAACTGTCTGTCCTCTGCATTCCTTTACAGGGTGGGTTGCATTTCGTAGTGTTGTTAGACTGTCTGTTGTAATAATAATAAAGTAGATATGTTTATACAACCTTGACTGGACACTCCTTTTATCATTGGGTAATAACTATATCTTCACTTCCAAATTGGACAAGGAGGTTTATAATTTTATTGGTCTGCTTGTTTATTCCAATTTATTCAGATCCATTCTGGTGTATTAGAGGTGTGGGGCTGATTGATGGTTTTGAAACCAATATTCACCCCTGGACCACTGCTGCCCCTGAATTTGATTTGTCACAGTATCTGAATGAGAGAGTGTATTTACAGTATGAATGTGTGTTTGTGTGCACTGGTTGAGGAGCATACCTTTGATTGGGGGAGGGGGCTACATTGGTGCAGCATGTTTTAATGGCATCAAGGTTAGAGCCAACATGATGAGTGTTCATACATGACTGTTCTGGCCTACATTACTGCAGTCAGTCTGGAGAGGTTTTCTGACATTGGCATGGCATTTTCTACTGACAGGCTGTTTTGACCAATGTAAACCCCAAACAGAAACTTTCCCAGTGTGACATGGTATTTATTACAGACATAAAGAGTAAAGCCAGTAGGATGGGTGTTCTTACATGGCCATACTGCCCACGAGTGGTGCAGGCAATCTGGACAGGTTTTAAACATGCTCAGCCTGGCTGCGCCAATGTAGTGCAGTATGGCCACCTAAGAGCACTTTCTTACTATGGCATGTCATTCTTTTAATGCCATCAATAAACAATCTAACATAATGAAGGTCTATTTGTGGTCATACTAGCCTGAAATTGGTGCAGTCAGTCTGGACATGTTTTCTTTTAGTGGTATTGCATTTCTTACTGGCAAAGACAACCGGGGTATGTCCTTAAATGTGGATGCTGGCATATATTGGCAGAGCCAGCATGGAAATGTGTTCTTATAGTATCATTTCAACCATGATGGGCAAAGCAAACATTATGAAAATGCATTGGAAAAGGCTCTTGTGCACTTTTAGCAAATTAGCATCTATTAGATTGTTTCATGTGTACCCAAACTGTGTGGTTTATTTTTCTGAGTTTTCACAGAAAGTGAACAGTAAAATGCACCATTTTCATGCATTATTTTTAAACCCTTTGTTGGCTCAATCCCTTCTCTTTGCTCATTCCCTAAGTCATACTTATGGAAAACAGTCATGCTCCTCCAATTACCAAATCCATCAGCTACCACTGAGGAGAGTAATTAGTGTACCTGACAGATGAAGAGGTGTATAAGAGGTACCACTTCAACCCACCATTCCAGTATTATTCGAAAATCTGCAACTGTGGGGTGGGTTGTGGTTGCCTGCATCCACCATGCATTTCCAAGCCAAAAGGTCCAAAAGGTGTGTAATGTCAGTTGCCATGAATTTGAAGGCAAGGTTTCCTGGGTCCTCTCACAAATATTAAATACGTGCAGTCAATATTCTCAAACGGCATATACCATGCTATGGCGATCATACACTTCTTACCACATGGATAAGATCTATGTTATACAAAAAGAAGACAAATTAACAGGTGTCTAAACTATAACAGATAAAAGACAGATGGTATATCTAATACCAAAAATTCATACATGAATATTTATTAAACATATAGAAAATATCACTCATAAAATGATCACATTACATAAAACTCAATAAAAAACATATATCTTACACAACACAAGAAATACAAACAATGTGGGTTAGTTTTTCTAATAACTAGATCAGTACTTCACACTGGAGTAGTTTTCCTTCTTTTGAAATGCTATTATTGTTTCCTAAACCCTCACACAGTCATTAGCCCACCAATTCCAATGCTGTGTCTATGGGGCACGTGGATGCTTGGGAAAGTACAGTATGCATATGATATGATATGATAGGTTAATTATAGTGTGCTTAATACCCAGAGGTTTCTAAGCGCGGACCAGGGATCGGACCTGTGGTGCTCCGTGTCACCTTGCTTCCAAGGCGAGCACGCTGTCCCTGAGCTATCCTCCAGAGACATAGAATTGACACTGCCATCCACAAAGTGCCATTACACTCAGCTGACAGGCCACCTCCATCCATAACAGGTGATAGCAACTTCTAATTTTGATCAAGCTTACTAACTTCGTATAGGATTCTATGGGCAGAGGGCAGAGGGCACAGCTGGAACTATACAGCACCCACCTAGATCTGCAATTCAATCGATCAAATGTTTGGAATTCTGAAATCCAGTTTTCGCTGTTTGAACCATTCACAAGATGTACTGCACAGTGGGTCATTTCACAGCGGTACACAGTGTGTTATACAATATTTGGGAGGGATATGTCATTTGAAACACCTGTTAGTCATGAACTTTCCAATTGATGCAGTCGTTGGACTGAGAGATGTGCAAGATGGGGAAGTGGTCATAAGGAAATAGCTTGCAATAGCACATAGAGATTGTTAGTGACCTCATCTCAGCCAATCAGAATGCTTGGTGTGCAGTCAATAACTACTGGCATTGACTGCACTCTACAAATGCTGTCTTCAAAAAGCTGACAGCGAAACAACAATGCAACTTCCAGGCAAGGTTTCTTTCAACAAGACAGTTGCTTTCTGGGAGGACCTGGGCATATGCTTTCACTTTCTTAGGGATACATTGTTTACATGTATATGACGCCTGATGCATCTCAACCCACTCCAGTTTAACTAAACTTGCAATTAAAACACAACGTTAAAAGACAGCCTTGCTATTTTACACTATAAAGACATTCCAATGATATATTTATCTCATGTAATATATCTACTGACTCAACAAGTCAGGCATGCCTGAGACTGTGTAAAATGAAATAGATGTGCCTGACAGAATTTGAACATACACGTGTTGCCTTCTAACATAGAGCAATGAATGCATGAAAATTAACTATTAATAATGAACATTATGAAGCCTGCCAAAGATAGAGATTCAGAAAAAAGTCCTGTCCACCATTCTCACTTAACATCACTACTTCTTGCACACTCCTGGTTCCTCTAAATATGCTGAGACTGAGCTCTTAAATCATGTTTTAGAAGTCCTGGCCTTTGTAGCTCATGCCATTTTGCACTCCTGTACATATGATTAATGCAGGACTACATGTACCAGAATGCAGTATGATATGAGCATGAAAGCCAGGACAGATGTATTATGTCAAACCTGACACAGTACAACATATGTCCTCTGCAATCTTTGGTCATTCTTTAAGATTTACACCACTGAGTCAAGGATATGTGATACATTTTTTAACTTTGTATAATTTACGTAACATTTGTAAATCTGCAAATAAAGATATTAAAAGACTTTCCAACTGATGCCAGTTAAAGCCTCCTTAAGTCCAAGCCGGGAATATTCAGAGTACCGGGCATTATTTGCCTTTATTTTTAGCAGCAGGGTCTTTCTGCGGAAGTGTCCAGTGCTTCATTTTATGGGCTGTCTCCACATGCAAACGGGCTGTTAATGTGGATGTGCAGTTCCTGTGTACACCTGTAAACTGTAGAGTGAATTGCTAACATCCTGTAGTGAGAGTATGGAAATACTGCCCAAACATATATGTGCTTAATTGTATGCCAAGGGTCCGTTTCTATTGCTGGAAGATGCAGAAACAGGCAATGGTCGAAGTGTAGGAGAAAAATTAGTGGAACTATTTTTCCTACTGGCATGGCCCCCACTCCCTACAAACCCCATCCCCACGCCCACTCCCAGGCACATTCCAAAGAAACACACCTGCTGCTTAAGGGAATGTTTAGTGCAGTGCACTGAGGGGCGAGCTTCAACTTCTTCCTACACTTTCATTTTAAAATGAAACCATCCCAGAATGGTTTCTTAGTTAAATAAAAGTATAGGAACAGTAAAACGTAAAAAGGAAAAGTAGAGGAGCACGGCTCCGAACCGCTGTCGTCCACCTCGACCACTGGAAATAGGTGCAAACACTGCAGGGCTCAGGTTCTGCAAAGCAGCTAGTAATAAACTTGCCTGAAAAGTATGAGTACTACATGTACACATGTTTATGTGTTTAAACAATTATTTATTAAGAACATTAAGAATACAAGATTTAAACAATACTTAGAACATCGTAGTATGGTGCGTATAGGCATTACAAAAGAAATATCACAGCAAGATGCCCATAAATAGTATGATTAAAACAACACACAAACCCTGTACAATGAAAATGAGGAAAAATGCACAAATGCAGTAGGCTGCAAATGAGCACAAACGAGTAGTTGTATAAGGTACTTATAATTAAGATCTTGAATACATACACTAGACAAACAAGACTAACATGAACACGAGGAGGGAAAGGGGATGGAGCAATAGTAAATGTGAAAACCACTGTTATAATCTTTTCCAAATGCCTATAACTAAACATTACCTAGAAAATCTAGAAATGATTGCCATTTCAATTCATGTTTATGCGGTAGTCGTGGGGACGAGACATTGATGTATTCAAAATGAGTAAGAGGTCATCTGCATATGCCGCCAGTTTAATATTAATACCTTTATATTGAATTACACATATGTTTTCATCTTGTCGAATTGCTTCCAGGAAGGGTTCCAAAGCTAGAATAAATAAAATAGGCTAGAGGGGGCATCCTTGGCAAGGGTCCCTATAGAGAGGGAAAAAGGGGAATAACTGATTGTTTATGAAAACTGAAGTAGTGGGATTGGAGTAAAGTACTTCAATCATGGATATGAATGAGTTAGGAATACCGTGCCAGGCAAGAGTTTCAAACATGTAGTTCCATTCTACTCTGTCAAAAGGTTTCCCTGCATCAAGGGCTAAAGCTGCATATGGATTGGGGGAGTCATGGATGACCTTAAGAATATTCATAAAGAGTCTGGTGTTGGCTGAGGATGATCTGCCTTTAACGTAAGCTATCTGATCATTTTTGATCAAACGTGGAAGATAGGGGATAAGTCTATTGGATAGAAGTTTAGCAAAGATCTTACAGTCGGTATTAATTAAAGGGATGGGTCTATAGTTCTGAACCAGTTTGGGGTCTTTATTTGGCTTGGGGAATACAATAAGCATTGCTTCGGAAAAGGATCCTACTGTTTTCTAATGTGCAATAAATGGGATAAAGAGTTCATTAAGTTTAGGGACTAATATATCTTTGAAATAGGTGAAATAATCAATTGAAAAACCGTCTGGGCCCAGGGCCTTACCTTTCTTAAGATCATTAATGGCGCTATGTACTTCAATAGAGGCTATGGGGGAGTCTAAAAATTGTAAGTTAGGATTTTTATAAGAATTATGATGTATATGGTCAAGGAAGTCTACAGCATCAGTATTATTGGGTACTGCATCTGAAGAATATAATTTTTGATCAAAATTTTAATCACCTGCAGAATATCTTTATCTTTCATGACTCTTTTGCCATCCTGATCTGTAATGACGGTGACTTTTGCTTTGTCCTTTTCTCTTAAGATAGGATGCTAGAGCGTTCCCTGTTTTATTTGAGAACTGATAAATCATGCATTTGGACTTCAAAAGATTAGTGCAGGAGTATTCAGTTGCTAAGTTGTTATACTGTATCCTTAGCTTGATAATCTCCTGAAGAAGAGAAGCTTCATTAGTCTGAATATATTCTGATTGTATAATTATTATAAGTTGAAGAATATCCTCAGCCTCTTATACAAGTTTCTTCTTCTTGGCAGCGGATACGATATAATGTGCCCCTTAATGCTGCTTTATAGCAGTCCCAATTGTTATGTACTGAAGTGACTGCTGAGGAATTTTCATCGAAGAGGTGAGTATGTTGTTGATGAATACATTTCACAAATTGTTCATCTTTCAAGAGTGCAGAGTTGAACCTCCATCTGTTATTATGATAAACATTCTGTGAACTAGATAATTTAACGTGAACAGAAGAATGATCGGACAGTGTGATGCTCTCTATTGTGGCCTCTAATAGATGATTAGCTAGTGATTTAGATATGAAGACATAATCAATTCTCGAAAAGGAGTTATGGGGAGGTGAATAAAAAGTATAGTCTAGATCCGATAGATGGGTAATACACCAAGAATCAATGAGGCCTAGTTCTGAGACAAAGTTGTAGAATTGTGTATGAGATTCGGTAGATTCAAATCGTACATTGGACTTTTTAGCAAGAAGAGTATCAAGAACCTGTAACAATCACCACATACAATGAGGTTATTCGAGTTGGATTTGAGTGTTCAGTTCCTTAACCGAGTCCAAAATGTAGGGTCAGGATTTGAGGGACCATAAACATTTAAGATGGAGTATTCTATGGAGTCAATAAGGAGTTTAACTACGATCCATCTTCCTACATTATCAGTTTCTGTGGCTTATACTTTACAATGGAGATGTTTATTGATGAGAATAATAACCCCATTCTTTTTCCCATCGGCTGTACTCGAGAGCACATGGCCTACCCACAACCGTTTCAATTTTTTAGCTTCTGCTTGCGAAAGGTGGGATTCCTGTAGACATGCTATGGATGACTTCAACCTATTCAGGTGCAATAGGATTTTCTTTTTTTTTTTTTACTTTTGTTTTATTGGCAGAGATTGGGCAGTTACACGCTTCAGCAATGCTACATTGTCATAGGCATACAAATCATATCAAGCACATGAGTCTTCGTAATTAGCATCTTCATGGGTAAGGGACAAGTATATACAGCAATAATGTACATCCTGTTCATGTGGGTGGCAATGTGGCTGGGATTGAGTCCTCATCAGTCTCTTTATTGAGGTAACTGCAGAAGGCAGTCCAGACGTTTCTAGGGTAGAGAGGCAATGTATTCCTCTTCACATGTTTGTGTCCATGTGAGGGCATAGAGCCACATCTTGAAGGTGGGGGGAGAGGGACATTTCCACCATTGTAAGATACATTTCTTAGCCACCATACATCCCACATTCAGAAATGGAGCCATTTTCTTAGTCCCATCCCGCCCCCAGATACCAACCAGTAAGGCCATAGGGTTTGGGTCGATTACAGTACCTGTGATTTCAGAGAGTGCATCGAGAATATCTCCCCAGAATGCATACAGCGCAGTACATGACCAAATCAAAACATATGTGCGTGATTTGCATTCTCAGCACGGCATTTCGGGCAAACCTGCGCGAAGCCACGGTTAAACCTGGACAGTTTATGTGGGATATAGTGCACTCTATTCAGTATTTATACTGTATGCAGCGGTATCTGGAATTTAGAAAGACCTTACTTGTGTGGGAGCACATCCTCTTCCACAAGTCATCTGTGATATCAAGGCTGAGTTTGTTGGGCCACACGTTCCGGACTTTGGGGGCCATGTCTGGAATCTTCGTTAGTAGGATTTTATATAAGGAGGAGACTATTCTACGACTGTTACTGGAGTTGGCAATGTAGTGTAGCTCAGGAGAATCCGGGGGTTCTTCTGGGAATGATAACCACATACCACGGACTGCAGCGCAGAGCCTATAGTATTGTAGCATTTACATTGCTGAGCCTGTATGGCCGGGGTGCCACGTCTGTGGGGTGATGAACTTCCCTTCCAGGAAAAGATCAGTCAGCGCCTGGTACCCCAGGCCTAGCCATTGTTGGGAGAGGAGTTTGTCATGAGTAGGTTCAAGCCCGGGGAAGTTCCATATGAGAAGCCATTTATAATAAGGGTGAGGAGTGGATGTAAGGTCAAAAAGGCGGCACCACGCCATGAGGGTGGATGCAATGGGGTCAGCTGGGGCAACAGTTGTGTATTTGCGTTGAAGGATCAGAGTCATAGTGTTGACCTCCGTCGTGGCCAATTTTTCTAACTTGACATGAGGGGGAGCAGTGGGGTGTTTATACCAGTACGTGGCGAATTGGGCATTTGGCACTATCCAGTAAAGGGTCAAGTCAGGCGCTGTAAAGCCCCCTTTCTCATAAGGTAAGACCATGTGTTGCTATTTATTTCGAACCACACCCGCGTGCCATAGAAATTGAGAACCCATTGTGTGTAGATCATCAAAATATTTCTGCCCTGGCCAGATCGGTACATTTCTGAAAATGTATAAAAGTTTGGGAACCAAAATCATCTTAATCAATGAGAGTCTACCCGCCAAGGAGAGTGGTAGGGCCCTCCGTCTTGCCACTTTTGATTCGAAGGACATGGCACTGAAACAGCCCTGGTGGATCTTAAGAATCAGATCACCCAAATCATGGACAAAGGCAAGCATGCCTTGCTACTGCTCCTTGAACTCGCAGCTGCTTTCGACCTGGTTGACCACAAGACTCTCACAGCTCATCTCACACTTTCAGCTTACTTCTCCAAAGAAGCAGCACGTTGGGTCACCTCCTTCCTCGAAGGAAGAGCCATGAAGGTCTTCTCGGACATAGCAAATGCTAAACACCACAATCCACTGCGGAGTCCCTCAGGGATCCTGCACAGTGCCCACATTATACAACTTGTTCACAAAGCCTCTCTTTGACAAGCTGGACTCACTTGGTATCGCGTACACGAATTAAGCTGACGATACACAAGTACTTCTACACCTCTCTGGATCATACTACAAAGACGCCAAGACACTCCACATGATCTACTCCACCATCCAGACTTGGATGGCGGTAAATGGCCTGTGCCTCAATGGGGATCAGACGGAGATCATGATGCTAGACCAAAAAAACACCCTAACCAAGCTTGACAAACTATATGCCAACTTTACCATTGATTGACCCAGTATCTGCAGCAGTCAAAACACTGGGAGTATACTACGACTCCTCACTAATCCTGACCAGACAGGTTAGCGCCATCACCTCCTCCTCAGCACACACCACCAAACTAATAAACGCCATAAAACCTTACTTATTCAAACCCAATTGCCTATCCATAACCAGAGCAACCATTGGTGCAAAACTAGACTACTGTAATGCCCTTCTGGCTGGCACATACGAAAAAAATCTAAACAGGCTTCAAGTCACGCAAAACAATACTATCCGGGCTGTCCTAAGCATCCCAAGAAGGAAACACATCTCCCAGGCCAGACAATCAGCTCATTGGCTCCCAGTCAAAAAACGCATCACTCTCAATATCCTGACCCTCACACTCAAATGCCTCACACTATCCGCACCCTCATACCTTTCCAAGACCATCTCCAAGTCCTCTTCACTACGCCCCACCAGGACACAATACTCCAACCAACTCCATATCCCACGCATCAAAGCCGGCAGACTAGGCTTCCTATATATTGCTGCCAAACTCTAGAACACACTGCCCACAGACATTAGAGCAGAAAACTCACTTCTGGCATTTCGCAGGGAACTCAAGATCCAACTCCTTGCGCAGTAATCTGTACCATACCTGTAAATATGTAGAACCTCACATTTAAATATGTAAAATAGCAGAATTGTTGTATCTACTTGTATCATCATGTATATGTAACTAGGCCATGTATGTAACAAGCACCATGATGCCCCAGGGCTGCTGTGCACTCTACAAATCTGAATGAATGAATGAACGAACGAATAAATAAATAAATAAATAAATAAATAAATAAATAAATAAAAAGTACTTCGCACCAGTGGTATAGTTGTCAGCGATCATAGCAGATCTAGATAGTGCTACCTGGACCCCCAAGTATCTGATACCGTCGGGGGATCAGCACGGGGGCTATTCACAGTTCGGCTGCTGGGTTGCACTGTTGAGGGGGAATATCTCAGATTTTGTGTAGTTAATGGCAAAGCCCGAAAAAGTACGTATTTATATTATGTCCCTCAGTATGGGGTCCAGATGGGTGGATGCATCCCTGACATATAGTAGGACATCATCCGCATACAGCAATATTATATCTGGGGGATCTGCCAGACACACACCCTTATGGGAGTGTTGTGACCTGACATAGTCTGCCATTTGCTCAATGACTAGTGCAAAGAGGATGGGGGAAAAGGGGCAGCACTGGCGTGTGCCCCTCCGTAGCTCTAAGGGTTGTGAGGTCAGAGAGTTGACCAAGAATCTGGCAGCAGGGCACGTGTACAATAACTTGATATATTGAATCATATTTGTGCCCAGTTCCATTTTCTCCAGAACCGCCCACATATATTGCCACAAGACCATATCGAAGGCCTTTTGTGCGTCTAACGTGATTGCAACTGCCTGCACATCCTAGTCTATTCTTGAAAGGGCATTGAAGAGCCTTCTATATTAAAAGTTGTAGAGCGTCCAGGTACAAAGCCGCTTTGGTCGTCGTGGACGAGGTATGGCATAATTGGGAGGAATCTGTTAGCCAGGGTCTTGGCCAGTATTTTAGTATCTATGTTCATGAGCGAGAGGGGCCTGTAGGACCCACACTCGTCGCTAAGTTTTCCAGGATTGAGGAGGACTGTGATAATTGCCTCGGGTATTGAAGGGAGGAGAGTAGATTCGCGGAGTGCCTCGATCCAGACCTCCAGCAGTATAGGTGCCATGATTGCAACATGTTCTTGGTAAAATTCTGAGGTAAGTCCATTGGGACCCGGGGCCTTACCACGGGGGAGGTCAGTGATGGCCTGAACTATTTCATCCAATGACAGCGGGGTGTCTAACTGCTCCCGAGTGGACTGGGATATGTAAGTCATGGGTATTTGATCGAGCAGGCCCAAAATATCGTGCATGTCATGTTCGTATCGTGGAGTATATAGTTCGGCATAGAATTGTGAAAATATCGAAAGCTTTTGTTGGTCCAACCGTTGTTGGACCCCACTCGCATCCTTGATGCATTCAATTTCGGTTCCACCCCCTTCTGCCCGGGCTAGCCTAGCAAGCGTCCTCCCCGGTCTTTCGCCCTCCCCATATTTCTTTGCTGAAATTCGTCATGCCAGATATTTTATCTCCTGCATAGCAGGAGTTTCAAATGTTTCCAGTTCCGCTCTGATTTGAGCTAATTTAGACGGTGTAGCATCAGTTGCATATTCACGCTCCAGATCCTTAAGTATAGTTTTGGAGTGTTGTAGATCATTCCTGATGTTGTAAATATCCCTGCTTCCCTAGAAAAAGCCATGCCCCTAGTATAAACCTTGAAGGCCTCCCATCTAACCCCAGGGGAAGTGTCTTGTCGTGGGTTGCACTCAAAGAATGTCTTTATGTCTGAGAGGATCTCGGCATTGAATACTACATCGAGTAGTGCTTCAGATTCGAAGCGCCAGGAGTTGCGGGGGGGCGTGGGAGGGCTGGACCCTAGCTCCACACTAAGCGTCACAGGTGCATGATCAGAGAGGGTGCGTGCTAGTAAATGAGTATCTGTAACTCTGCCAACTAGGTCTCCCATAGCAAATAACAGGTTGTGTAATCTTCTGGCCACCCGTGAGTGGACTCTAGATGCTGTGCAATAGGATTTTCTGCCACTTAATGGGATTGTGTAGACATTTAACATTCCATGTGGCAATATTAAGTGTCATGGATGGTGATAACAGCAATATAAACAAATTTGTAGCTAGCAATAAGGCATTGGTAGTATGAAACTAAAAAGGGAAAGAAACACATGGAAATGGGTATGATGAACAAAAAGAACATGGAATTTGTCAACTTCCATTCGAACCAACAAGTATATAACCAAGTAGTGGCTAACTGGATACATCCACTCCAATCCATGTTCGTAAAAGGTCAATGTGTGGTAGGGGTGAAGAACCAGATATAGACAGGTCTGTCCTCCCCCACATCCCAGTGATACGATAAAGTTAATAGAAAAAGGAAGTGCATATATTAACTTTGAGTAGATGTTGGTCTAGAGGTGTTCATCATATCTCTCGTATGGCTTTGGATAAAGCTTTGTAAGTCATCTGGATTTTGAAAGGTATATGAGTGTCCATTTAGGGTAACCTTTAGGGATGCTGGGTGGATGATCCCACACCTGGCGTTAAGTTGCCTCAACGCTGGTCTAAACACCAGTAGCTCCTTTCTTCTCGCTGCTGTGGCATTGGACACATCTTGTGAAAAGAATATTTTTGTACCTTCCCAGATGAGTAGTTTCTTTTCTTTCGCCTTGTCCATGATGAGGAGAACATACGTATAATCAAGCACTGCACATATTAGCGTTCTCAGAGAATTCTTAGAAGGGGTTTTAGGTCCAACAGGTGTGGGCTCTTTGAATATTTAGCTGCATAGATGCTGAAAGATCCAAAAGCAGAGGGAGCATGTAGTATAGGAACTTGGTAGGATTGTCTTTTTCAATATTTTCTGGAAGGCCAACAATTCGAATAATATTCTTCCTGTTTCTGTTTTCTAAATTATCTGCTTCTTTCTGTAGATAAACAACCACATTTTCAAGCAGCATCACCTTTCCTGCTACAACCTCAGTATTGCTGACTCTTCTCTCAACTTCATTTATCCTTGTTTCAAAAGAGGACCACTTGTCATCCAGCAATTGTAGTTTGGCCGTAGTGACTTCCATGAATGGCTTTAGTGAATTGATTTAATCCAGAATGGCCTGCTTGACTGGATCTTGCAAGTCTTCTTTTGGCGTAAGAGAGTCACTTTTTTTTCCTTTTGGGGGCATTGCTAGCAGATAATGACGGCGCATCTTTTAAACATTCTTTTTTTGAGTTCATGTTAAGGCCTGCAGACAAGGTACCAAGTATATGCAGAGCTCCTCCCTTGTGCTGGATGAATGAAGTGAAGCACACTTTCTAAAGCATGTGGCACATGGATATCTCTTGCTGTGGGAAATTTGTTTTTTCAGTATTTATGGGCTCGGACACTGGTGCACACCTTCAGAGAATAAATAATTATATTATCTACTTAGATATATTTTGATTTTTTTAGGTGCAGAGGAGGAACTGGGATCATGGCACAAAACCCAGACAAGAAACAAAGAAATGGTGAAGATTCAATTTAGGAATCCTCCCGTCCCCTGCACACTATCAATTGTTCTAGCAATTGGACTTTGTCCAACAATTGATAGTGTGCAGGGGAAGGGAGGATTCCTAGGTTGAATCTTCACCATTTCTTCTTTTCAGTATTTAGCCATAGGGTTAATAAGCAGCTTAATAGCTAATATACAACCTTGTTCAGTGTATAATTACACATAAAAATATTATAGTGAGGAGCTATCTTCCGCCATTTCTATTGTAGAAATCAAAAGCCTTTAGGTTATGTAATGTTTTCATTAGAAATATTTGTAGGAGGAACACAGTAAGATATTCCTTCAGATGTCACGATTATTTATTTTTTTATTTTTTTTTATTTGTAACATCCAGTTTTTTTTACAAATTTTTATTACAATTCATACCAGTTCATAAGTCCCAATTTATCTTTACAATTACATTCTATGCTTTTCAGTTTAGGTCCTTATCTAGAAAATTTATCACTGAGCAGTTTAAATGTACCGAGCTTCCACTCAGTATCCGGATCCACAGGTCTTCCATCAAGTCATTTGCAGGCTTGAACTCACTCAAGTGGATGGATCTCAGCCCATTTAAGGCCACACATTCAATTGTTAGGTGTTTTATTGTCTCTACGTGGATTTCACAATGCTGACAACCTTCATCGGTAGCTAGCTTTATTTTTCTCAGCACCAACATTTGGTTTGTTTTCAGTAGGTTCAGTCTAAGTCTGAGAAATCGATCTCTATGATATCGTGAGGGAAATTGGCATAGATATTTCCGCATATTGTCCACTTTATTCTCTGTCGGACCCAGGTCTAAAGCTGTCGGCATCTTTGCGTACCTATCCAAATTGTCTATCCATAGCCACTCTTTCAATTTAATTCTCGCAATTTGTGGGCGATTCAACAATGTATCCATTGAGATATTTGCATCTAACATGATGGCTTTCACTTTATCTGACCATCTCAAAAGCAAGCCTGTATGTTGATGTTTTCCCTCTGATCTTAATATTTTAAAGGCTGGTTCACAATGCATTATCTCCATCTTGCGCAGCAATGATAAGGATTTCCAGAGTACTGTTCCATAGAGACTTTCCAGTGCCAGTTCGTGGCGTATGATCATCATTGAGAGATATTTAGGCAGTCTCAGAACTTGCCGCCAGAATAAGCTTTCCAATTTGGTCCAGATCTTATGGTCCAAATTCCAGCCGGCTTCTGCTCCAAAAGTTATTGTAGGCACTACTTTTTGAAGGTAGAACATGCAGAGCGGTATTGCCAAAAACTTTCCATACAAGGTGTGTAGTCTCGCTCCTTGTAGGGAGAGCATTATGGTCCGATTGAACAGGTCTCGGACCCAGCTCCACTCCCGTATTGAGATGTTCGTCAATATTCCAAGATAGCGAATTTCTTTGACTTCTTCAATGACTTTATTGTCGATTCGTCATTTAAAGTTCTTATTTTTGGCGTTCCGATCACTACCAAACTTCATGATTTTGGTTTTTTTCACATTGATTGATAGATCATTTTCAATCATATAAGTTTCCAGTTTCGACAGCAGCCGTTGTAGGCCTATCTGAGTTTTATCAAACAGTACTATGTCGTCAGCATAGATCACGTAACTTATATGATTTCCGTTGATTTTCGGATGGAAACAATTCACATTTGTTAGGGCCATGGGAATGTCAGCAATATAAAGCTTAAACAGAGTGGCAGCAAGTGGACAGCCCTGTTTCACCCCTCTGGTAGTAATGATTGATTTAGACAGGTCTCCACTTGCATGTAATCTTACTTTGATTGAAGTGTTCGAATGCAATGCCTTAATTGGTGACAGCAAAGAGTTTGGACAGTTTCTTTTTTCTAACTTCTCCCATAGTTTATTTCGACTTATTGAATCGAAAGCCTGTTGCAAATCGATAAAGGCCATGAATAACTGGGCCTTATTATTCAGTGCTTCTAGCTTCAATAGGTTCACCAAGGTTAAGTTGTTCTCTATGCCCACGCCCTTTGTAAATCCTGTTTGTCTGATATCTGGTAGATCTATTTCCTTTGCCCATGAAGTTAACTTTGTTTGCAAAAATGTCGCCAGCACTTTGCTGATAGTATCTAGGAGGGCAATCGGGCGGTAGTTGGCAGGATCGTCCCGACTGCCCTTCTTGTACATTGGTACTATTATTGCTTCAGTCCATGATCTCGGCATCTGCTTTCTGTCTGCTATCGCCACAAATAGCGTTCTGATGAAAGTTGACCACGCATATCTGTGCTCTTTTAACTGTGTATTGCTGATCCCATCCGGTCAAGCAGCTCTCGATGTCTTTAGTTTGTCTATAGCCATAACAATATCTTCTTTGGACTCAATTATGTTCCAGGCTATATCAGTGGTGCCACTTTCAGCGCGCTGTATCATCTCCATTCCTGTAAAGACCTTTTGATAGTGCGTCACCCAGTCGTTTTCCGTCACTCCATTTATCAGGGCGTCCTGGTTTGCTGTTCCTTTATTCAGGATTCCCCAGATTTCTCTTGAGTTGTTTTTTTTTTGATCAGTGCCAACATTTCTTCACCACGTTCTTGGTCTCTCAAATAGGAAAAGGATTTCAACCAATTCCGATATTGTTGTTTTCTCTGTTTTAAGACGCTCGTAGCATTCATTCCATACTCTTTTTTCAGTTTGATCAGGTCTTCCTTAGCTGCTTTTTTTGGTTTTTCACGATGAAACTCCATTTATGCTTGTGCTCATTAAGACTTTGACAATTTCTCTTTGAAAAACCTGGTTTCAAACAAGGGAGCAGCGGTATATAGTCAAATGATTCAACATTGTCATGGTATGTTTCCTGGATTTCATTTGATATTTTAATGATTTGACGGTCATTTATACGTAGACGGTTTCTCCCATGATTTACTTCTAGTACTTGACTATTGTTGCCAGATTGCTTTTTGCACATTAGCTTGCAGGACATTACTAATATATAGTGGTCACTGTTTGTGGTTGATGTAATTTGTAAATTATTGATTGTTACAAAGACATTTCTCGATGTCCAGAAATAATCTAAGGTTTTTTTTGTAGCCCATGTTTTCCCAGGTGAAATTTGGTGGTATATCGCCTTTCACATGGCCGTTTACCATCATACAATCGCGGGCTTCCAGATTTCCACGCCATTGCGGTCTTCTTGCATTACCTTGGCATCCGACAATCGATTTGTCTTCTACAAGCTTCTTGTGTTCATCAAACCATGAGATGTTCAAATCTCCACACAAAATAATTGCAATGTCCAAGCAAGTCCTCTGGTAGTTATCAATTATTTTCATTACAGCAGCTATGAATGCATCAGCAGAGATTTTTAGTGGGTTCCAGTACACGTTCAACAATAAAAGATGTTTTTTATTATTGTGAGCATTCGTGGTCTGAAGTAATGTTCCTTGGACATAACTGTAGGGGTTGATTTTTTTCCATTATTTCCCAGTTAATGCCTGATTTTATCATGGTGAGTAGACCTGAAAATGGCCGTCCCTTGTTGTTTTTTACGGCTGGATTTAGCAGTGTCTCATAGCCATCTTTAACCGGGGGCTCACGCATCCAGAAAGTCATTACCGGAAAGTCATTATATAAATGACTAAAGCCCCTTGTATTCCACGAAATCACAGTCACAGGCGCATCATTTTCATCTTTCGTGAGCTTCTTCTTCGTTGACTTGACTCCAGCTCTCCCGTTCTTTAAGTTTAACAATGGTGCAGTATTAAACTGTCTCCGTAGGTCTTCACGTCGCTGATCCATGGATACTTTAACGCTTTTGGACTCCGGTGTCTCGATTGTGCTTTGTGTACTTGTTGGATCATAAGACGAGATCTCAAACCCCAAACATAGAAGATCTTGCTTCGCGGTTAATAGCATATTACGTACCGCTTGGGAATTAATGGGCAGTAATACAATATCCACTCGATCTTCCGATAAGTATTCAACAATGCGGATGTCATCGGACGTTATGGTCCGCAGCACTGGTACTCATGCAGTAGGCGCATAGTGTTAGCACGATTCAGATTGACATCTAGTTCATTTCTAAATATATTTTCAATCATTATTTTTTGAGACGCAACCTTAAAGGCACTGCGAGGGGCTTCATGTGATTTCGAAGGAGGATGTCGACTCTGCGCTGTTGTGTGTTTTGGATTCAATACAGATCCACAGTTATTTGATGGCTTGGAACTAGAATCTATATGTCTTTTTTTCCATTCGAATTGAGTTTTATAGGAGGCTCTTTCTTTCGTCCATAACTCTCCATTTTGATCTTTATGGCAACTTGTCTTAATTAAGTGATGTTTCTCTTGTTGTATTCGGCTTAAAGAGTTAGAGCTACTTGTCGACGTATTCCCACCGTCCACCACAGATCCTCCAGAACAATCTTCAGCTTCGCCATCAGAATATGTGGACATGTTACATAACTCTTCCATTAGAACCGCAGAGGAAGATGAACTCACGTCGGATTCAATTCTCCTCTGCTTTTTTGGATTTACTATCACTTTAATTGCGGGTGCTGCATTTTTCTCTTTGTGTCTATCTTTGTTATTTGTGTCCGGTTTGCCAAGTATTTTATTTTCTTGTAGCTTAGCTTTTACAGGTGTGGTCAGATTTCTTATAAATTGCTTTATATTACTTCTATGTTTTGTAGAAGTCTGTATGTTCATTTTTTCCAGCTTTTTCTTGGCGTTGCCATTTTTCTGTGAGATTAGTTTTTCTTTACTTGCCGTGATCTCAAGATTTTTAGCCGGACCACTGAATATGCCATATAATGCCTTTGCAGAAGAACACGAAGGAATCTCCAAACGCACCAACGGTGTCGTATTTGCCTCGCAGGCCTGGTTGCTGGAATCAGCCATCACGTCTTTGGTACCTATTGCAGATAGATGTTTTACGCTGGCCATGATTTTGTTTGGTTCGTTATTAGTTCCATTTGTCGTTGACGTAGCTATTGTTATTCCACTTTTTCCAGTTAGGTCAATAAGAACATGTAAATTAGGCTAATTGGCTGCTGTATTTTCGTCATTTGAGTTTCCTGCTACTGCTGTGTCCACTTCTATTTTACATTGAATCCCTACATCTGTGCCACTGTGGGTGATGTTTGCAATAGAAGCTTGTTTCACCAGTAGTTGAGATTGCATTTGGTTTGTGTTGCCAGATATTCCATCTAGAAGCAGTTTGATTCCTTTATATTCTAACAACATCTGCTCAAAGTGTCTGCTTGTATGTTCGGCAGATTGAATATTTTCAGCTTCTTGTTTTATTTGAAAAGCCACAAATTGCGTTTAAATTTTATTGATTTTGTCATCTAGTTGCCTCAGTATAGCTCCATTATTTTGTGAAGATTCATTTAAGCTTTCATACAGCTTTATAAATGGTATCAAGGCTAGTGAAGTGGCAGCCAAAACATTGTTGTGAATCTGTATGGCAGCAGCAACTGACAAGTTCGATTTTAAGACAGGGTCTTTACTTTGCGGGCTGCCGCTATTCTCCTTACTTGGTGAACTCAGGTCGCTCCCGTTATTCGCTGGGATGGTTTTCGGCCATTGCTGCATGTGCTTATCTGACACTTGATCGCTCTGACTTTTCGATTTGGAGCTGGGATCATCCTTAGAGCAAAGGTTCTTTCCTTTACTTTTAAAGCTTTCCGTTATTACATTCGCCAGGTTTAGGCCCAGATTAGCAGTGTCGTTTTCCAGCTCGATAGATTTTTGGTTCGAGCCTGTCGCTTTACCACTGGTAGAGCGCTCGTGTTCGCCTTCTTTATTATGTCCCATGGCTGTTTCCATAGTAGTGATATCACTTGAGGTGCCTAAAGAAAAGCTTGCTGTTAATCTCTCCTTCATTTCCTCAAAGTCGGCTAGGAGTCTCTTGGTCAGACGTGCTTCTCTCGCTGCTAAGTCGATCTCCTTCAAGGGTAAATCATTGCGGGAACCCTGTTGTAGTCCATTGATTAAGTTCCCTATTTCAGCTCGTGAAGAATTGTCACCACTGTTTAATCCGGTTGGGGCATTGTTTTTACTGCTATTGCTATTACATGCAAGTGTTGACTTCATGTTTTGGTTGATGTTCTTAGGAACAATTGCAATTTTCTGTATAGGGGTGCTTTCCTTACGTAAGTTCACATGCTGTTTAGCAGACACTGGGAAAGTAAATTTCAGCAAGCTTTGATCTAATGCTATATTCGGCACCTCAAGCGCAAGTAATTCATTATCGGTCACATCAAAAGGAGATTGGAATGCTTCCGCATTTATTTCGATCACTTCTGCAGCATCGTGCTCACAGTCGTTTACCCCATTATTCAGCCTAGCACTTGGTAAAATGCTGCCCCATGTATTCATAATATTTGTATTATGCAGGTTTGTGGGATCCATACGATGTTCAACAACAACATTGTTCTTGCTAACCATTCCATTTTGCAAGGCTACAGTACGTGCGCTGACTGCCTGTGCAATTTCGTGGTTCGCTAGGTCACCTAGATATAGTTGTTGTGGTATGGAAAGTACTTCGTCATCAAGGTTCTCCATGGGTTTTACCTCAGTGTGCCACCAAAGCCTGAGCAGGCGCTGGGGCCTTTAGTGAGTTATCCGAGGTCGTCTCGAACACCGCAGACACCGGCTCGAGCTCTGCTTGAGTCCGAGTTTCTAGAGTGCTTGGTGCTTTTGTTCGACTCTGAGACATACCCTCTCGCACATCCAAAACTGTGTCCATAGTGCAATGGACCTTATGAGGAGCGGAAGTAACAGCGGGTGCCAGTCCACTCCCACTCCCACTTCTTTCTTCGCCCCCTTCATTTGTATCGTCGGGGTGACGTGGCCTTAGTACACTCCCATTTTCGTTTCCACATTCAACATCACTCCCCGCAACACTATCTACATATAAGTCCATATCTGCAGTGGTACCGGGGAGGGGTACTATTGAATTCTTGGCTTGTTTTAGCTTAAGCCGTGTCAATGGCCCATTGTCACCCATGAGTGCCTCTTACCTCTTGATTTCAGGCAGGTGCCGCTGCCCTCCGCTGCCTGCTGCGGACTGCTGCAGACTGGACTCTGCGCACGGAATCCGCGCACGTTCCGCACTTTGCTGGTCTTTTTAAGGTCAGTTGTGCTTTTTTTTCCTTAAAGGCACATAGAATGCTCAAAATCACTGGAAACAAAGTTTGTGCACCGTAGCTGCAGCTCCTCTCTCCTTCTCACACTGCTGCAGACTGGACTCTGCGCACGGACTCCACGTGCGCTCCGTGCTTTGCTGGTCTTTTTAAGGTCAGTTGTGCTTTTTTTTCCTTAAAGGCACATAGAATGCTCAAAATCACTGGAAACAAAGTTCGTGCACCGTAGCTGCAGCTCCTCTCTCCTTCTCACACTGCTGCAGACTGGACTCTGCGCACGGACTCCTTTATAGTGTGTGCTTTCAGATGTCACGATTATCTGTATAAAATGCAGAAGAAATATGCCAAGAAAACTCTTCTCTACTTTCAAATGATGTTAAAGAGAAATAAAAGCTTGTATGCAGCTTGAAAAATGAATTTTCATATTCAAATTTAAAAGATATAATATTCTGCTAAATAAACACATTTATAGTGTTAATACGTGTTGCTGTACCTTAAATAGATGTGTGTGCCTTTAAATCAGGAGTTGCCTTTGTTGTAATCAAAACGCATTTCGTTGCGTTCGCCAGAGTCTATAGAATGCGTCAGCTGACTAGACCCGTTGGATTGTCTTATAACGCATCCTCCCTGCCTTAGGCCGTTCCGCCAGAGGTGCATAGTTGGAAAAAAGTATCTATGCAGATACGGTTTACCCAGGCTCCGCTGGCAATACCAATACGTCCACACCAACATCTGCAAAAGGCAAGTGGTTTCAAACCATTTTAGAGCGCATGGGGCACTAATTATGAGCATATAAAAGTCACTGTGATGGTAGCAGCATATTAGGCGTCCGTCTCCATCAGTGCGTAGCCATGCCCCCGTACACATGTTTTTGAACCACTTCATTTTTGTAGGTGGTATTGCGAGTGGATGCACAGAGCTGATTTAATGGTTCCACCACTCCCATGCGCTCACCAATACAAAATGGAATGCATTAGCACCAGCAGGATATTTTGATGCTGACATTTTTGCATTGGTTGTCTATGACATCACCCTGTTTTAGAGCATGGTAAACTTAAGCGGATTCCATAAGAATTCACTGTAAGTGCCACCCGCAATGCGTAAATGCCAGACAGCATGTACACTATTTATAATAAGAAGTGCAAAATGTAGGTCTAATACCGAATTGCCTTTTTTCACACTATCTTTGCACTTTCTGGTCAAATTGCACATTGCATTAAGGGGACCTGTTTGCATGTAAGTGCAAACGTAATGGGTCCCTTCTTTGCAATGTGCCCTTTTGAGAACATGATCTACAGTAAGCAAAAAGAAGTCAAACATCTAGGCTTTTACATAGACGCCACCCTCTCCTTCAACAAACAGGTCAACTCCATGGCCACCTCTACAACATACACATGTAAATTAATTAAAGCGGCCAAGCCCTTCCTATCTACCAACAGCTGAACCACCCTGGCCAGAGCCTTAATTTTGTCAAAACTGGATTATTGTAATACTCTATACCTAGGGGCTAACAAATACATCATAAACAAAATCCAGATTTTACAAAAATAACGCTCTTAGAGCAGCATTGAGCATCCCCAAAAAAGAACATATCTCCGACATAAGGAGATCCAACAACTGGCTCCACCACAACAGACAAAATCTCACTAAAAGTAGCCTCACTCACACACAAGTGCCTTAACAATGCCGCCCCATGATACCTCACAGACCGATTCAAGAGACACTCCTCCAAGGGACCTAATAGAACCGCTAACTCCAACCTCCTTACAGTGCCCAGATTCAAACGCTCCAAAACCGGTGGAAATAGCTTCCCGGTGAAAGCCACCCAACTTTGGAACTCCCTTCCCCTTCCTTATGGGTAGACCAAACATACCCACACTTTAGGCTCAATTACATCCACTGGATTAAGGAAAACTACCGCTAACTCACAGTTCGCACACTACCTTCTTATCTGTATCTTCTATGCCTATATTGGCATACTACTTCCATATTATCCTTACCTTCCCTTGCTTCCTAATCCTTGTCTATCTGTCCCTAGCTACTCCATTACTTTAAGCTCCCTCATTCCTTGTGTATATATTATAAATTGTTGTATTTGCATATATTTTGCATTTTGTACTTTGTATCATGTCTTCTGTATATATATATGTATACCATTGTACAGCAATGTACACAAGCTGAAAATGTCCTTATTGCTCTCTGCGTCCTGATACCCCCGGGTCTGGCACACATTATAAATAATAAAACAAACAAACAAACAAGCATGGTGGCCACTTTTGGGTGCTGGGGGAGGCTATCGCCCTGGGTCCTTTGGTTGTAGCCCTGGATAGAAGCTCACGGGCTACAACCAAAAGACGAGTTATCCCTGAGACCCAACAGTCCCAGCATTAGCGTAGCCCCAGATCTTTTCCAGGCCTAGTAACACACCTTCAGTGATGGATGAACCCGATCTGCAGACAGAGCCCTGGGGCCTTTGGGGCTCTGTGGGTGTCTTTCCCTCCTGGACTGTCTGCTGTCCCTTGGGAGATTGTCTTTCCCTTTTACATGTGTTAGTTTACGTGCATGCGGTCCTCCAGGTTATGTGGGCCCTGGGGACCAGAGGATGGGCCATACGCCTGAGGTCACTGCCTGTGGCTATGCACGTGCCATGAAAGCTGAACATGGCACTGTCAGAGATGTCCATGAAGGAAAGGAGGTTCTCCTCCTTAGGCTTTGTAAAGTTTTCTTCCTGCAGAACGTCTGTCTTTCCTTTTCACTCCAACATGTCACTGGCATCACTGCACAATTGCTAGCAGATAATGACGGCACATCTTTTAAAAATTATTTTTTTGAGTTCATGTTAAGGCCTGCAGACAAGGTACCAAGTATATGCAGAGCTCCTCCCTTGTGCTGGATGAATGAAGTGAAGCACACTTCCTAAAGCATGTGGCACATGGATATCTCTTGCTGTGGGAAATTAGTCTTTTCAGTATTTAGCCGTAGGGTTAATAAGCAGCTTGATAGCTAATATACAACCTTATTCAGTGAAAAAACAGAACAACACTTGTGAAGGTCTGTTCATAACTCTGGCCCCCAATCCCCTTGCTTCGATGTTATGCATGATGTGCAAATTTGTCTTGCATTCGAGTATATATTTCCCACACGTTTTTCATGCATCGTCACATTAACTTGTACATATCTGCCACCAATTCGCCCATTCTCCGGAATGCATGAAAGTTATGCACATCTAATGGTGTTGTGTGTACGCAACCTGTGTGCAGCAATGAATATGTGCACTCGTTTTTAGGGCACATATGAATGAGCTATCCCGCAAATGCTGCACGACCTGCAGTTTCTTTCGTCTACCGCTGTGAAGTCACACCTTGCAAAGCGATGTGTAAGCGCACAAGGGCATCAATGCGCAATTGTTACTCTCATGCTGTGGTTCAAAGGTTTCCAGCAACTGAGACGTGGGTTCAGCCTTACATCGACATGCAAATGAATGCAATTGGGTTGGGTGATGGTAGCACCTTTCATTTACACCAGCATGCAAACCTTCTATAAAACATGATAAAAATGTGAAAACAACTGAGGGAGGGATTGGGAATCGGTGAGAATGTTGAGGTAGAGGGAAAAAAGAGCAGTAGATCGGTTTATTAAATGGGCGATGGAGCAGGAACCCACCACATGTCTTGTCTCAGCACTGACCAAACCTGTGCCAGGCCTGCGGATGGTCAGTGAGCTCCAGTGCCACGCTGCACAGCTCTTGTGAGAGGTAAAATGTTCTCGTCCTGCTTTAAAGATTGCTATGGTCAGAGTTGGTCTTCCTCCAGATTGAGGACAGCATGAGCGTGTGGCTTCCCTTCCTCCGGATAGCAGGCTTATCTTTACCCGGTTCCTCTTGCAGAAATGATCAAAATGCTGACAGCAAAGAACCATAATCACAGGATCTCATTATTTCCTGTCTCAATGGCATTGGGACCCAAACATCAACTTAAAAATGCACAAAAAGGTCTGCGAGATTCTCTACGGAGAACAAATGCCAAATAACCCCCCACCATTATTAAGGATTGTGCCGACTCCCTCACTCCATTTCTCACAGCATTTGTCAACGCCTCCTTCACCACAGGGAAAGTACCTTCACCCCTCAAGGAAGCATGGGTCAGGCCTCTCATAAATAAACCCACACTTGACCCCACCTCACCCAACAACTATAAGCCCATTACCACCATCGTCTTCCTTCTTAAAATTCTGGTCAATGCAGCCTACCTGCAAGTTCAACACTTCCTCGAAGAGAATAAACTCCTAGGTCTGAGACAATCTGGCTTCCGCCCCAAACACGGGACTGAGACCACCCTACTCAACCTTAAAAACCAGATGGATGATGCAAGAGACCTAGGCAACCCGTCCTGCTCCTTCTCCTCGATCTTTCTGCCACTTTTGACCTTGTTGATCATGGCGTTCTATGCCACCATCTGACCTCCACTGCAAACTTCTCAGCCGAAGCCAGTACCTGGATCACCTCCTTCCTACAAGGAAGAACCATGCAGGTTTTCTCTGATCTAGCTTCTGCCTCACCTACCATTATGCTATGTGGTGTACCACAGGGTTCATGCCTCTCTCCCCCCCTCGTCCTCATCCTTGACGCCATGGGGATCTCCTACACTAATTATGCAGACAACACGCAGATCCTCCTCACCCTGACAGGTGACCAAGACACTGACTCCAAGACCCTCAACATCATCTACAAAACCATCCAAACTTAGATGGCTGCAAACAGCCTCTGTCTCAATTCAGACAAAACCAAACTCCTGCTTGTAGGCTCCCCCGAAACTCTCAAAATACTTGACGACCAGTTTAGCCACTTCATCATCGACTCCATCAAAATTACAGTATCCGAGTCAGTAAAAACCCTAGGTGTCTACCCGGACTCAAGTCTGTCCATGACCAGACAAGTAAATGCCATTGCCTCCTTGGCTGCCTCCCATGCTAAACTCCTCAATGCAGTCAGACGCTACCTCTCCAATGACACCTGCACAAACATAGCGATGGCCATCACTGGATCCCGGTTGGACTACTGTAACATTCTCTTCTTGGGGACCTCCACAAAAAAACCTTGAGAAACTACAAGTCATTCAAAACAACGCCTTACATGCAGCACAAGGCATTTCCAAAAGAGAACACATCTCTGCTGCCAGAAGAGCCTCCCACTGGCTCCCCATAAAGGAGAGGATCATCTTCAAAGCCCTGACCCTCACCCAGAAATGCATTCACCTCACCACACCAGCATACCTATCGCAAAGAATCCACCCTGCCTCTCCCTCAAGACCAACTAGGACCCCCTATGCTAACCTGCTCACCATACCCATGGTAAAAAGTGCAAGAGCAGGTGGCACCAGCTTCCCCTACTTAGCCGCCCTGCACTGGAATGCCCTCCCCACTGCCCTGCGAGCTGAACCATCACTCACTGCCTCCGTAAGACCATGAAAACCTCCCTATTCGCCTGATCACCTTACCCCCTGACACGACGTCCATCCCCTACCCGGGATACTATGAACTGTGTATGTTTTTATGCATAACATGTATTACATCTCTGCTCTCCAATGCACTAACGTATGCATATTGTAACTACGTCTACTGCAAGTAACAGCGCCACAATGCCCCCGGCTGTCTGTACGCTATATAAATGTAAAAAATAAAAAAATTAAATAAAACAAACCTGTTCTGTGGAAAGGTACCTGTTCTGTGGGAAGGTGCCCAATCGGGCGGATCTACAACCTCATTTTAGCTCACTGTGCCTTTCAAAGAGCAGAAATATCAATGTGCATATCAATCTGGTGCCAACCACCTAGTCAGTCCAGCACCAAAATGCTAACAATTCTCCTCTGGATAAGATTACCAACAGCACCCCCAAACACATGTTTCAGCCTAGTCGTTCCTCATCAGTGAGGTGAAGCTGTGCCTCTCTAAGCACAGTGAGCAAGGGGTCCATGTATGGATTAACCTGGGTAACCTAGGGCGAAACCCAAAGCTCTTAAACATTCACAAAATATTTGGGAGCCCCTCTACTGAGAATGAACACGACCAAATAACCTGTTCTGTGGGAAGGTGCCCACTCTGTGAGGGTCTACAATCTGGTTTTAGCTCACTGTATCTTTCACAGAAGAGAAATATCAATTTGCACATCAGTCTGGTCCCACCTAGTTAGGCAGTCCAGCACCAAAATGCTAGGCAATTTTCCTCTGAACAAGAGTACCAACACCAACCCCATAGATGGGTTTTGGCCTAGTCAGGCCTCATCAGTGAGGTGAGGCTGTGCCTCTCTAGGCACAGTGAGCAAGGGGTGCACGTCTGGATTACCCTGGGTAACTTAGATTACAACTCAAAGTTCCTATAAATTCACAAAAAGGTCTGGGAGACCCTCTACCGAGAACGAATACACCAAAAAAACCTGTTGTATGGGAAGGTGCCCACTCCGGAGTGTCTAAAACCACGTTTTAGCTCACTGTTACTATCACAGAGGAGAAATATCCATTTGCATATCAGTCTGGACCCACACACTTAGGCAGTCCAAAACCAAAATAATAGGACATTTTCCTCTGCACAAGAGTACCATCTGCAACCCCAGAAACACATGAGGTGAAGCTGTGCCTCACTAAGCACAGTGAGCAAGGGGTTCACGTCTGGATTTCCCTGGGTAAGTTAGGGTGAAACCCAAAGATCCTAAAAATTCACAAAAAGGTCGTGGAGCCTGTGAGGATTCCTGCTTAGTCATCACTGAGCTCTCCAGCCTAAAGTCTCCCCTCATGTGCCGAGGGGGAGGCAGCCGCTACATGTTCCTGACGTTGGGGGTGGCATTATGAGGGAGGCTCACATGAGAGGAGATGGCTGTCAGAGGGAAAGTGGCGACTCCTTTGGGAGGGACATGGTATTCATCTTCTTGTGAGCGTGAGAGCCATGAAGTAATTCCCAAATATATGATGGCATGCTGTCATTGCACAAGTCCCTCTCATAAGAAAACCCAAAGAACATTCTATGAAAAATCACCTGGACAGAATATGTTTTATACTTCGGGAACTCATGAATCAAATGTGACATCCTCTAATCATCATGATTCTGTCTTAGACGACCCAATCCTAACAATAAATCACATATTATTTCCATAACATCTCCAAATTCTGATAACATCCAGTTCAACAATCAAATTGAAATGAATAGACAAAAAAGACTCAAACCCATTATGGACTTCAAGATCCATAATGCCGCTGGTACTGGGACAAGGAAGAAGGACCAAGAGTCAATGAGTATCAAAGGTGCCACTGAAGGGAATATGCAGTCTAGTTGTTTGAAGGCAAGGCACAGGAGTAGGAATTTGTTTTTATTGTTTATTGGCTAAACAAAGTTAACCTTAACAATAAATATATAAAATCAAAATACATATGACAAAAAAGGATAAAAAAGAGAAAAATACATTAAAATAACCTTATTACAGCACATCTTTTCATCCTCATTAAGCTTCAGACTCTTGACAAAACCTAATAAAGCAATTGACAAAGAAACATTCTCTCCACTTAAACACAAATATCACCCAAATTCATGTAAGTTGCTCTATCAAAACATTTTAAACAAAACATTTGTCGATTAATACGTAAACTCAGACAATGAATAGCTAAATGTTCCAATGTCTTGCTTGAATCTTCAACTTTACAATAACGAAATGTAACCACTTCGTCCACAAAATTTTATAGCTCTTCTATATTTCCCTTGTCCTGCACAAATTCCAGCTTATTCTAATAAAATCTCCCCTCTCAGACGGGCAGGGAAACAGTCTCCAATGTGCTGCCAAGAGTCGTAAGGCTTTATGTTCATGTTTCAAGTGCCTCATGCTTTTTTGACTATGACATTAATTTACTATACAAATCCAACCATACTTCATTAGTTGGCATTGAATATCCCCTGGGTTGGTTTTTAGACCCTCCACATTTATTCCCAGATCATATAACAGTTTCCCACAAATCTCACTCAGTTCTTTTATTGCATATACCTTATTCACTGTTAAAATATGATTCCAGTCCATATACAATGAATCTGAGTGTGGACACAAGATTTCATAATATAGTGACAGCCACTTGCATGTAATCATACTACTAACCCCACAGATTCCCAGCTCATATAAAATAGCTGAACTATGTACTGCATCAGGGATTCCCAACACTGGACTCCAGATCCTTCCTTCAACCTTTGTCAAAATGTGCAGGACCCACATGAGGTACATTTCTGCCACATACGCTATTTTAGGGATAGCCACAGTGGTATAGTAAGTCACCAATGGTATAAGTGTGAATTTACAATTTATTTTAATAAACCTCATTTGACTTATGATCTTTTTTTCTTTTTCTCAACAGTAATTAGTCATACTCTGTTTCTGGAGATGTACAATCCAAGATAGATAATTTCTTGTACTTTCTCCAATTTACAATCACCCATATACCAATTCCCCTTAAGAACACTGCCTCTCGTATTGAATGCCAATATCTTGGTTTTTCCTGCATTTACCTTCAGGTAGTTATCAACTGCATATCCATCAAAAGCATTCAATAAGTGTTGTAAACCCACAACCGTGGCGTATAAAAGTACAAAATCATCTGCAAGGCGGTCAATGATGGTCTCAGATAGCCTATCTTAGGTGCTGCAAATGCCATCAGATCCAAATCCTCCCCCACATCTGATACATACAAATTGAACAGTGTGGGGGCTAGAATGCAGCATTGCCTTAGGCCATCATTCACTGGAACTTCTGATGACAAGGTACCTTCTTTGTCCAAATGCCCCCTAATTATCGTAGTCTGGTAGAGTTGGATAATACGTTTTAATAATCCTGGAGGCTTCCTCCATTTATCCAACTTCCACCATAGCCTGTTTCGTCTCACTTGATTGAATGCCATACTGATGTCAATGGACGCCAAATGTATAGCATTATATGAGCCTTCAGTCACCTGGTCTTGTACACATCTCAACAGAAAACTATTCACAGTCATCCCTAAATGCCTCCTAAAACCTGTCTTCCATCTTTGTAGCTTTTGCACTTTTATTGCCCATATCTCAAGTTGCTCCAGCAGAATAGCTGCAAAAATGTTGCAATCTCTATCAATTATGGAAATATATCTATAATTTCTCAGATCGCTTCGAGGACAAAGTGAATAGATTGGAATGATATGGGAATAGATCCATGTTGTTGGTAGACAACGAGTTTCTATAATATTTTCAAGTAAGGCCAAAATTACTGCACAGGTCAATGTTTTTTTTTTAAACGCTCTTTTAGATAACATATTCAGGTCGCTTGCCTTTCAAATCACTCTCCATAAACTCTGGCTCCAGTGTCATCCCCATATTCGTCGGCCTTTCTTGATCCTGGGCACATAAGCTTCAAAGTACCATGTCCAATCTTCCTCAGACACAGCGTTTACCTGTTGTCTACCATCCCCATGTGCCCGTCATATTAATCACTTTTCAAAAGTCAACCCTTCTTTTAGATTCCAGGATAAACAGCATTGTTTTTGCATCCCGCTGTTTCAATCTGGTGCGCTGCTGTTTAGACCAGCGCTTATATCTCCCACAAACCTTCCCAAGCAACTCACTTCAATTATTTTAGTAAGACCCTGCTTCTTAATTGCTCTTATAGTCACTCTCAACTCTCTCTTCTTCATGGCAACTGCAGGATCGTATTGATGTGATTTCGAACTACTGACCCATCCCCTTTTCGAGGTCCCCCCATGCTGACAAATTGGCCCATTCCCCTTCAGTGATTCAACAATGTTGTCTACCACAAAATTAAGCTGGACATTTAAACCTGAAAATGGTTCACAGCTATGGGAAGAATGAGTGGCAGAGGCAGAAGCAGTCAGGAAAGATACCAGAGCCGTTCGAGCCGAAGCAGGAGTGCCAGCCGAAGTGGAAACGGGAAGAAAAGGCATGCAACTTTGCAGAGTATGCGCAGCAGGAAGCAGAGTCAAGGCGAGCAGCGGGTAGAGAAGCCCAGCTGTGTGAGAGTAGTGCTCCCAACCCGACATGGAGGTGCTGTAGGATGCAGGGACAAGACAAAGCCATCAGAGCTCCAGAGCAGGGCCATGCTGGTGGAGGCAGGAGCAGGAGAACTGTCAACAGAATTTCCATTCGACCGAGGGTCCACCACACCAGCAGAAAGCATTTTTGCCGAGCTGCCTAAAGAAGCCAGTGAGTTGGCCTGCAAGAGAAGGTAACCCTGGGGTTCTCAGAGCAGAACATTTACATTTTGAATACCAACCAATTAGAATTAAAAGGCAAAACAGGCACAATTCGCCTTTTATGAAATATCAACTGGGAGAAACCTGTAACCCACATTGCCAACAGCCAAGAGTTTATAAAGAAGAAGAAGAAGGCAAGGGCGCAAATCTCCTTTTATGAAATATCAACTGAGGGAAATCTGTAACCCTCATTCCCAATAGCCAAGAAGCTATACAGAAGAAGTAAGAAGGCAAACAAGGCGCAAATCTCCTTTTATGAGATGTCAACTATGGGAAACTTGTAACCCACATTGCCAACAGCAAAAGGACTATAAAGATAGGCAGCCATTGTTCAACCCTCCTCACCTCACATAGGATACTGTCATGGAGAACCTTGGAACAAATATTGCCACTAACAGAAGAAACCAAATTGTAGTAGCAGGAGTTTGTCTTCCTGCCAGGAGAGCACAGCTGAACGAGACCAGTGGTTCTGGTCTAGGTTAGACCTGGCAGGCGAGTATACAAGGAAAGAGATCATTGCTTGGAGAAACAAGTACTTTGAAAGATGTGGTTGTGGTAAAAAAGTATGGTGGAAAGAAACTGTTACATTATCATCCTGACAAACTGTGATATCACAAAAGACAGTTGCTGTGTTATCCTGACAAAAACATTTTTTTGAAAGATTAATTGTAATGTTCTAATATCTACTTATATTCAGCCCTCCCTCCACCCATAATTGGTTGTCTTTATTCCCCCTGCCTGGTGTAGCTGCCGGCACCGTGGGTTTGTGCCTTTTCCAATCGGCATTCCCAGGTGAGTTGGCCTGACTCTGTGACCCTCCTGGGCCTTCATATATTTTATATCTGGTGCTTTGTACTTTCTGTGCCCCCCAAACCCTGTGTGCTATGTTTGCTTCCCCTACTTCTTTCTTCCTCTTCCCCTCCCTCCTCCTGCATCCCAGCCCACCCTCCACCCATGATTGGTTGTCCCCCTGCCTATTGTAGCTGCGGCACCATGGGTTTGCGCCTTTTCCACTTGGCATTCCCGAGCTGGCCTGACTCTGTTACCCTCCTGGGCCTTCATACATTTTATATGTGGTGCCTTGTACTATTTGTGCCGCTGTGGCCCCACGTGCTGCGTTTGCTTCCCCGACTCCTTCCTTCCTCTTCCCTTCCCTCCTCCTGCCTCCCAGCCCACCCTCCACCCATGACTGGTTGTCTTGCTTCCCCCTGCCTGGTGTAGATGCCGGCACCGTGGGTTTGCACCTTTTCCATTTGGTGTTCCCAGGTGAGCTGGCCTGACTCTGTGACCCTCCTGGGCCTTCATATATTGTATGTCTGGTGCCTTTTACTTCTTGTGCCCCTGTGCCCCACGTGCTGCGTTTGCTTCCCTGACTCCTTCCTTCCTCTTCCCCTCCCTCCTCGTTCCTCCCAGACCACCCTCCACCCATGATTGGTTGTCTTGCTTCCCCCTGCCTGGTGTAGCTGACGGCACTGTGGGTTTGCGCCTTTTCCACTTGGCGTTCTCAGGTGAGCTGGCCTGAGTCTGTTACCCTCCTGGGCCTTCATACATTTTATATCTGGTGTCTTGTACTTTCTGTGCCCCCCTCCCAGACTCTGTGTGCTGTGTTTGCTTCCCTGACTCCTTCCTTCCTCTTCCCCTCCCTCCTCCTGCCTTCCAGCCCTCCCTCAACCCATGATTGGCCAGTTCTCTGGTCTTACTGGACCCTCCCAGGGAATCCCTCTGCCCGGCAGCCCCTGCGGCTAAGGGCCCACAGGGAAAGGGTGGCTCCCACAGAGGCAGCTCCTGATTGTGTCTGCGGTTTTCAGCAGGGGAAGCCAGTGGCCAGCTGTCATCCAGCAGCGACTAGTAAGGTAGGAGTGGCCTGTGTGAGGCGTAGAGCCTTCACTCTACCCTGAATACCCTGCCACATAGCAACCTTACACACACTAGAATGGTACTGTGAATATTAGCCTGTACCACTCTGAAACAATAATATGGTTATTGGCCATATTTAAATTGCATTGTGAAACCTAGGCCTTTCTCCCACTATACAGGACTCTCAGACCTAGGTGTGTTTTATTTAAATTGCCTTGGGAAAGTATTTAAACTGCATTGTCAAACCTAGGCCTTTCTCCCACTATACAGGACTCACTGACTTAGGTGTGTTTTATTTAAATTGCATTGTGAAACCTAGGCCTTTCTCCCACTAGAGGACTCTCAGACCCAGTAGTGTTTTGTTTTATTTGAATTGAATTGGGAAAATATTTAAATTGCATTGTGAAATCTAGGCCTTTCTCCCACTATACAGGATTCTCAGACCTAGGTGTGTTCTATTTAATTGCATTGTGAAAGTAGTACTGTCTTTGTTTTGCCCTGTTAGCAAAGTGTTCATCCAGAAAACTGTTCTACTACTCTCGTTTTGTTCAGTTGTCTTCTACTGTCTCGTCGCTCCTTGTCTAGTCTGCTTGCACCCCTCCCTCTGTCCTTCCCAAGTGTCCCCCCTACTCCTCTCTCCTCTCCCCACCTACTCTATGGTGCTCTCCGTCTCCCCTATCTTTTCTAACTGCTTCTCTATGGACTATCCTGCTCTCCTCACTAAATCTGGTAGGAAGACGTTTAAAAAGGACATCCTGGTCTCCAACCCAGGCCTCCCTATCGCTGACACCTATACCAGTGCTTCTTCTAGGCAAACCCTCACTGACATCCTCATTGTCGTTCCATCGCCAGACCTATGGACTCTTCATATGGTCTCTGAGCTTCCTCCTTTCTCTTCTTCTCCCATTAATGGTAGCATTTGGTGGGAGGCCCTGTGGGCCTCCATCCGCTCCTCTAGGGTCATCATTAATGTATACCTGAATGGTGCCGTCTTGGTCCAAGACCCTCAGGCCCACCTTCTCCTCTTTGATAGACGCTTCATACACTTCCAACAACTTCCGTTCTTCTCCTGCTGTCCCCTCTCTTCCCTCCACGACTTCCTCGCCTCACCCTGCATCTCCTCCTTTGCTACCTTGCCCTTTCCTCCTTCCTCTTCTGCCCCCCTCAGGCTTCTTCTACACCTCCGCAGGGCATACCTCTGATTTGTACCCCTCCCCGGAAGTCTTTCAACGAAGGCAACCTTTTCCATGTTGCCACACTAAACTCTTGCTCAGCTGTCAAACACTCCACTGACATCTGCCACCTCCTTGAAGTACTTGACCTCTATGTCCTCGGTCTCACCGAGACATGGTTCACGGCCAGCTCTGTCACAAGCTTTGATACTCTCCTACCTGATGGATACAAGATCCTCTCCGCGCCCAGGTTCAATTGTCCTGGAGGGGGCGTAGCCCTGATCTTCCCGGGGTGGAATCCTGCATCTGTCATTCCTACTCAGGCCTACTCCTCTTTCGAATGCCTCATCTGCAGGCTCTCTCTCTCTTCAAGCCATTCCCTTACTGTGGCTACCATCTGTCAGCCACCTGGTCAGATCTCCTCCTTCCTCTTTGAGTGGGCAGACCTCTCCTCTTCCCTCTTGGTCTTGACCACTCAACTCCTCCTTCTTGGAGACTTTAACATTCACCTGGATGCTTCATGTCCTTCCTCTGGACTCTTTTGCGACCTCTGCGACTCTCTCTCACTCTCCATCCTCCCCTCTGTATCGACTCACTCTGCAGGTCGCACTGTGGATTCTCTGATCCCTACAGACCTTCCCCTTTCTATCCCTCTCACCACTTCTCTCTCCTGGAGTGATCACTTTCGCCTTTCCTCCCAGCTCACTCTCTCAACCCCTCAGGCCAAGCCAACTCCAGCACTGCCACCTACCTTCTTGGTTTTCTGACTCATGAAGCTTGTGTCAGTTGAAACTTTCGCTGCCACTTTCTCACCACCCGCTCCCCCTTCGGCAGACTCACATCCTGACACAGCCCTTTCTATGCTCCACTCTGCTATATCTGATACTCTTGATGTTCTTGCCCCTGTCATGAGGATCCACCTGAAGCCCAAAGCCAAGTGCAACTACTGGTGTGACTCAGACCTTGTCACCCTTAAACGCAAGTGCAGGGTGGCTGAGAGTAAATGGCATGCTCCTGTACATCCTCTGACAAACTGGCCTGCCGCTTGCTCCAAAGGCAACACCGGGTCTCTGTCCACACCAAACAGAGAGCCCTCATCCAAGCCTGCGTCTCTGTGGCAGCCAACAACTCGGCTGAACTCTTTAAATTCTGCAAGGAGCTGGCCAATCCTTCTGCAGTCTCTACCTCTCCTTTCCCCTCCCAGGCCCTCTGCAAGGCCCTGGCTTCTCATTTCATCTCCAAAACTCAGGACATCCTGTCCTCTCTCTCTTCCTCTCCTCCTCCCTCTAGTCCCTGCTCTTCCTCTGGCCCTCCTGTGGCCACCTCCTCCTTCTCTGCCTTTCCCCTGTTCTCCCCAGATAAGCTTTCTAGACAAGTCCGATCTATGAAAGTTTCATCAAAACAGGTTCTCCCCTGTTCCTCTAAAACCATCAAGGACCACTTTGACACCCTGGCTCCTGCCTTGGCTGACTTCTGCAACCACTCCTTCACCACTGGAGTCTTTCTGTCCCCACTTAAGCACTCCTTTGCGCACCCACTTCTTAAGAAACCCTCAGCCGACCCCTCCTGCCAAGCTAACTACCACCCAATCTCCATCACCCCTTTCCTGGTCAAATTCCTAAAAAAGCTGGCCATCTCCCAGCTTAATCTTCATACTGAATCTGTCGGTTGTCACCATGACCATCAGTCTGGCTTCAGAGCTGCCGAAGCACAGAAACTACTCTCCTGAACATCCGTGAAGACCTGCTCTCGAATCATGACTCCAATTCCCCCTGTGTCCTCATCTTACTTTATCTCTCTTCTGCCTTTGACATGGTCAACCATGCCATCCTGCTCAACCGTCTCCGTGATAACTTGGGTATCACCAATCTGGTCCTGGCCTTTCTGACCTCTTTACTCTCCAATCAACCCTCCCAGGTTCAACTTGGGTCCTTCCTCTCCACTATCTCTAGCTCTATCTATGGCGTTCCCCAGGGGTATAACCTCTGTCCCTGGCTATTCAACCAATACATGGCACTTCTTGCCCACCGCATTGCAGCTCTCTGTCCCAACTTTTAGTGCTATGTGGATGACACTCAGCTCATTTTCAGACTGCCTTCTGCCACGTCTCCTTCTCTCATCTCTCACTATCTTTTCGCTATCCAGGAGTGGTGTACCGCCAATGATCTCTGCCTTAATGCCAGTAAGTCTGAGATTGTCCTCATTGGCACACCTGCTCCCTCCTTTCCCATCACTCTCTGGCTAGCCTCTCTGGGTCCTCTTCCTTCCCCCACCTGTGATGCTAAAAACCTCAGGGTCATCTTCGACTCCACACTCTCCTTCTCCCCCCACATCTCTGATGTCTCTAAGAAGTCGCACTACCAGCTGCACCTCCTCAGAGGTATTCTTCCTTTCCTCTCCTTCCCCCAGAAGCTCACCATCTCCAGAGCTCTGGTTCTCTCTAGGCTGGACTACTGCAACAGCCTCTTTCTAAATCTGCCTTCTTCTACTCTCTGCCCTTTGCAACTCATTCAGAACAGGACTGCAAGACTTGTCCTTGGTCTCAAGCCCAGGGAGCGTATCTCTCCAGTGATAACATTTCTGCACTGGTTGGCTCCCAGTGACTGCGAGGATTAAGTTCAAAACCCTCTGCATTGTTCACAAGGCATTCTAGGGTCTGGGGCCTCAATACTTTCAACTCTCTCTTCCTAAATATTTTCCTTCTTGAGCTCTTCGCCAATCCTCCTCCAACTCCCTCAGGGTCAGTCACTTCTCCAAGCAACGAGTTGGTGGTAGATCTGTTTCTTCAGCTGGGGCCTCCCTCTGGAACAGCCTCCCTGAAACTTGAGGAGAACCATCTCCGGTTCCAGAAGCATCTTAAGACCTTTCTCTTTGCTTCTGCTTTCTCTCCTCCTCTCTCCTGCTGAACTCCTGACTGAAACTGCACTGGTCACCTGGCTACCCTCTGATCTCGGGCCCAGGTCCCCTGCCCCACCAGTGGCACATCTGCACTCACTCCCGGGCATCCCCGGCACTTGGGGGCTGTTTCTGTATCCCTACAGTGCCCACCATCTCTTGACTTGATGTCGGCATTTACCCCTGCACTTGCCACTAGCTGGCTGTACTTTTTACCTATTATTATTTTTATTTATTTATTACTGTTGATCCTATGTGCTGCACTGCCCTCTCTCCCTTGCCCCCTCGCACTTGCCCTTTCCCCCTCCTCCTGCACTTGCGCGATCTCAATGTCACCTGGCCTAGTAAGATCATTGTCTCTGTCTTCCCTCTGTTCCCCCCTCTTGTGCCTCACCGCGCCTCGAAACACTTGTGTGTAGGCGCGTTATAAATGCCATATCATCATATCATATGATTGGCTGGAAAAGACCTTTTTGTTGAACTGAATATTGGTTGGGAAAAAATATTTTGTGTTGAAATAAATAAAACATTTTCATGGGTTTTTCTGGATTGATCCAGGGGAAGCATGTCAAACCCTGATCACAAGGAGTACTTTATAAGTTTGAACTTTTGCACTTTTTGTTGAACTGAAGTCAGATACATTTACGTTGTACATTTTGGTATTGTGTATTAGTGTGAGGCTCAGATACATTTCGACACTAGCTCATGTTTCTTTAGTTTGGTTTGCCAGGTAGGAACATCCTCATTAGGATGGGGTTAGATAGGTGTTTATGTGACCCCTCTTTTCTTTTAATAAAATGGCAAACATTAAGAAACCTGCAACTTTGTGTCCGTCCTGCATTTTGGACCCCTCACAGAGCCCCTCTACCAAGAACGAACAGGGCCAAATAACCTAATCTATGGGAATGTAGCCACTCGAGAGGGTCTAAAACCACGTTTTAGCTCACTGTTTCTACAGGCGGATGCAGTGGCGCTTTTAGGCTTTCTGTTACCATAGGCCCAATTTAGTGCATGCACCCCCCTGTGCACAACCTTACTCCACCTGAGCCAGATTCTGCACCTTCACTAGATAACTTGAAAAGACTCTGCCCACTTTGGCCAAACTATTCTCCCGTTTACCACCATCTTGTCCCACTTTGGCTCCTTAATGACATAAGGACACAATACGGCAGAGGGGATTAGAAAGTTACTGCTTCCACTATATTAATTCAAGCTTGTTATCTTGCATGCTGTTAGTTGAAAGAGTTTTTTCAGGTTACTGTTGCCAATGATGTGGAGAAGGCAGTGTGCTCTACAGTTGAGTACACTAGAGGTACTAATTGCGGCTGTAGAGGAGGTCCCAAATAAAGCCTGCACTCCAGTCGCCCATTTTGAAGGAACGTTCACACCAAAATATGTGACGTATGATGAGCAAATAATCCAGCAGAGAGCCGCAGTAGGGCTCTGCCCAGTACCTGTCAGAAGAGCAACACCTACTGAAGTCCCAATACCTAGAAAACCATGGACAGTAAGGTATCCATTAAGAAAACCTTACTAGCAAACGAGACGAAATGAAGATTGCCTAAGTACTGTCCCGGAAGAAACCAAACAGGCCTTAATGGAAGACGAATGGTGACGTCGCAAGGACCCGGACAGACTCACAGATAGAAGAAATAACGACCCGAGAATGACATAAAGAGACGAAATACCATGAATAAGGATATCGAGAACCTAAGATAAAAGATGATGTCCAAATGTAAGAGAATGAAGCTGTAAACAGGATGAAGATATTCAACCAGCTAACGCCTGTAAATATGCTTGCAACCGCAAGAAAGCTAAGAAAACAGTGCAGCTTGCTATGCTAAGTAGGAGAATAGTGCGGCAAGCGTCATTATACATAATCTACCTCAAAACGAAGCACAGTATTATTAGTGCGATTCCACTTTGTACAAAAAGCAGAATCAACTCAGGTTACTAGAGGCCAAACAAGACAAGGTTCATATTCTAGCAAAACGAGAAGAGATGGCTGAATCGAAACTTGGCAGATGCAACTCATGCCAGGAGAGCCAAGGCCATACCAATAGAAAGAACAAACAGTAGCTACATATAACTGAAACTTAAGAACAGAATATCCTGTCTCTGAAAGGCCAAGATAAGGAAGTGTAGCCAGGTGGCAAGCTGAATAAGAATCAAATAGACAAATTGAGAGAAACTAAACAAATTCATGGTGCGGGAAGCATGTGACCAGCCGAGTGAGGAGAAGCACTGGTTCACACCTACGCTTGGCATCCGCCCAGGCAGAGATATCAGAACTTTTCCAGACAGAAGATGCAGTTTCGAGGCCAACCACAGTAAAATAATTGCCACATTACATGATTGTAACCTTAATTGGAGAAAGGTCGGGTGACTAGGGGGCACCCTGCAACTGGCTGACCATTCTGCATGCTGCTAAGCAAAGCGGAAATGTATGCATGGGGTTGGTGCCAACCCAGTCACAATGGACCAAATAATCTAGGGTCCTATAGTTATTAGAATCAATGGGACACCGTACTTTTGGTGACGTCTACAGTAGTCATTTTTGAAGAAAGGGCTTAGACACCCACCTGACAGTGTTTAGCCAATCCCCTCACTCCGTTACCATATACAGATATAGTACCTATATTAAAGTTACCTTTTCCTAACCAATAGAATGGCATATTAACTTTTGAGTGTTATACGTCAATTATGACGTGTTTTCAGTATAAATGCTATTATTATTATGAAGTTCATTGGAGTTGAAGCGAGAAGGATGATTGCATCACTGCTGATTTCCATGACTACCCCTTTTTTGTACTTGTCATTAAACAGACTCCCTTTGCCAAACCATTGAGTTGATTGGTGTTGGAGTAATAAATCTGCACCCCCATCCATCTCAAGGGTGCAGTTATCTCGCCTTAAAATACTTCGGAGTAAACCACGACTCTATGGGCCGGCCGGGGGTCTCCGGAGTACATGGCCAATTGCCTACTTTTGGTTAGGTGTCAGAACAATCTTTTAAAGTAAGCAATAATGACATACGCTGTTTGCAACTGGACACAAGTGAGGGAAGGTTGGAGCGTAACATTTTCCTCTCAATGCAGGCACTTTGATTCACCAAAATGCCTAGGGTAGTGGAAGTGATATTACACACCTGATGACATCACAGGAAGTGATGTCACATGACCTTCAACTCAAATGGCATCAGTTCCTCTTTAACTCTGGTGACATCACAGGAAAAGTGGGTTGCAAGCATACAAAAGAGTACATACACACACCATTTTTAAAAATACCCAATAGGTACTAAAGCAGACAAGAATATTTTTGATACCAACCACATTTTAAAAAGGGTGCTGCCTTCATATGCCAAGGATAGAGTCATGGTATGACAGGTTTAGACCTAATAGAATCAACATAGGCATATTCGACACACCCAAGACTATAAGATGCTCTGCAAAGCTCTAAAAACTTGGCTCTTTCCATAATACCAACCACGTCCTTCCAAAGAAATTGAACCATAGCAACCCGATGACTAATGCTCAATAAGATGCCGAACAATGTCATCCTTGAATACGCGTATCAATTCACTAAGAAACAAACGCATAACTGATGTGCAGAATATCGATCTCATTAGATCATGACTCCACGCAAACACTCTCCTCTCATATCACTAGGCCTACTCTATTCTCTACACCACCACTCACATAGAGTGCAGCTTTACCTCTCGATCAATTTGGCCTAGCTGCTCACATGATATGATATGATATGATATGGCATTTGTAACGCACCTATACACAAGTGTTTCAAGGCGCGACGAGGCAGGGAGGGGGGAACAAGGGGAGACAGACAACGATCCTACTAGGCCAGGTGTCATTCAGATTGCGCAAGTGCATGGGTAGGGGGGACGGGAAAAGTGCAAAAGGGAAAGGGAGAGGGGAAAGTGCAGTACAGGGTTAGTAATGAACAAGATAAGTAATAAGGGCCAGCTGGTGGCAAGTGCAAGATAAGTGCAGACAAGTGCTGGGAAGGGGGGCTGTAGGGATACAGAGACAGTCCCGCAGTGCAGGGGTTGCCAGGAAGGCAGTGCAGGGGAGAGTGGCTGGGCCAAGGACCGAGATTGGTGAGTGCCCCAGTTGCTGATTCAGTACAGTTTCAGTGATTTAGCAGGGGAGAGGGAGAGAGAAAGCAGAAGCAAAGAGGAAGGTTTTGAGGTGCTCCGGAACCCGAGATGGTTCTCCTCAAGTTTCAGGGAGGCAGGAAGGTTGTTCCAGAGTGAGGCCCCTGCTGCGGAGAGAGATCTCCCCCCAACTCGCTGCTTGGAAAAGCGGCTGACCCTGAGGGAGTTGGAGGCGGAAGAGCGAAGATATTTAGGAAGGGAGAGTTGAAGGTAATTTGGCCCCAGGCCCCAGAAGGCCTTGTGGACAATGCAGAGGGTTTTGAACTTAATCCTCGCAGCCACAGGGAGCCAGTGTAGCGATTTCAGTCCTGGAGAGATACGGTCCCTGGGCTTGAGGCCAAGGACAAGTCTCGCAGTCCTGTTCTGGATGAGTTGCGGAGGGCAGAGAGTAGAGGCGGACAGATTTATATAGAGGCTGTTACAGTAGTCCAGCTTCGAGAGAACCAGGGCTCTGGAGACAGTGAGCTTCTGGGGGAAGGAGAGGAAAGGAAGGATACCTCTGAGGAGGTGCAGCTGGTAGTGTGACTTCTCAGAAACGTCAGAAATGTGAGGAGAGAAGGAGAGTGTGGAGTCGAAGATGACCCCGAGGTTTTTTGCCTTGCAGGTAGGAGCAGGAAGAGGGCCAAGAGAGGCCGGCCAGAGAGCTGCAGGGAAGGAGGGAGTGGGTGTGCCGATGAGTAGAATCTCGGTCTTACTGGCATTAAGATACGAATATTACCCCATGAACACCTCATCACTGTAATAAAACGCATCTCTACCCCATGACAAACCGGCCTAGCTGCACACATAAGCGTCCGACATGCCTAACACAACCAGAACCCAGTCTCAGTGTTCAGCCGCCTGACTGCTCACATTCAACCGATATCAATACACCAAACCTAGTGCTAGGACGCAGCTTCTACCAGGCAATTACATCAACTGCACACATAACTGGTGCACCAAAGCACCCTGTGACACCATACTCTCTCTACTGACCTGGACAATGGTCCCCTAGGGCGTTCAACCTACCAGCGCTTTGATGTCATACCAATAATATATAGAGCGCTATACAAATGCTAAATAACATAACATAACATATGCCACGTCATCATTGTAAGGCCAGCGACTTCCATATTATGGCAATTATAGCAGCATGTCTTGTATTGTCAGTGTAAGATAAAGTAGACCCCCTACATTGCCAGTTGCTGTGATAATACAGCATCCAAAAATCCAACTGAAGCAAGTCATCAAAATTGCACAGGAGCATTAATGCTTTAATTAATGATAAGTTATTCATATAGCGCTTTCACCAAAGCGCTGTAAATATCACATAATTACATACAATTATCATTCCAACCAAGGCGCATCCTCATTTATCAACCTCGGAAGAATGAAAGACTGAGTTGGCTTTGCCGGGATGTGAACCTGCGACCTGTAGATAACACATATATAGCAGCAGGGAGCGCTCAACCTGCTGAGCTATCTTACAGCTTTTCTATTAAAAATGCAATGCCACAAGAAAACATGTCAATATTGGCTGCACAGTGTAGGCCAGACACGCAATACCATTGATCACGTTTGCTGTAGGCTTGATGATGCACATTAACAAAGACATACCTAGACTGGCTGCACCAAAATGCCATTCTAACAACGTAGTAGCATTTATCATGCCGTGAAGAAGGGAAATACTGCACAAAAAGGTGTGTGCTCAACTGCGTGCCCAGGGTCCATTTCTATCGCTGCAATATACAGAAATAGCCGGTTTGCGAACATTGTGGGATACAAGTTCTGCAAAGCAGCTAGTAATAATGCCTGAAGTGCATGAGCAGCACGTTTACGCATGTTTATGAACCACTTCATTTTTGTAGGTGGTATTGCGCGTGGAGGCACAGAGCTGACTTAAGGGTTCTGCCACTCCCATGCGCTCACCAATACAAAGCGGAATGCATTAGCACCAGCAGGAAGTGGTCCTGCTGACATTACTGCAATGGATGCCTATGAAGTCCACCTGTTTTAGAACATGCTAAACCTAGGCGGATTCCATAAGAATTCACTATAAGTGCTATTTGCAATTCCTAAATACCAGAAAGCATGTACACTATTCATACTAAGAAGTGCAAAATGAAGGTGTATTGCCGAATTGCCTTTTTTCACACTATCTTTGCACTTTCTTGTCAAATGATGCACATTGCATTAAGGGGACCTGTTTGCATGTAAGTGCAAATGTAAGGGGTCCTTTCTTTGCAATTTGCCCTTTTGAGAACATGATCTCCAGTACGCATTGGCGCCCCACTTTCGGGTTCTGGGGGGTGGGGGCTATCGCCCAGGGTCTTTTGGTTGTAGACCCGGATAGAAGCTCAGGGGCTACAAACAAAAGACTAGCTAGCCCTGAGACCCGACAGTCCCGACATTAGCAGAGCCCTGGATCTTTTCCAGGCCTTGCAATACCCCTGCAGTGATGGATGAACCCGATCTGCAGACAGAGCCCTGGGGCCTTTGGGGATCTGTGGGTGTCTTTCACTCCTGGACTGTCTGCTGTCCCTTGTGAGATTGTCTGTCCCTTTTACATGTGTTAGTGTATGTGCATGCTGCTGTGATACCCTCCATGTTATGAGGCAGGCCGGGCCCTGGGGACCTGTGGATGGGCCGCCATGCACGTGCCATGAAAGCTGAACATGGCACTGTCACAGATGTCCATGAAGGAAAGGAGGCTCTCCTCCTTAGGCTTTTTAAAGTTTTCTTCCCGTAGAATGTCTCTCTTTCCTTTTCACTCCAATATGTCACTGCCATCACTGCAGGGGTGTTGCTAGGTCTGGAAAAGATCAGGGTTTTTGCCGAATGGAAGCACTCATTTTTTACAGGAAATTTGGCCACTATTGGAAGAATGAACGTCTGCTATCTCAAAAACAAAACTATCAATATTTGAAATTCAGGCTTAATACCCACAATAGTAGTGAGTAGTAAATCAAGTTGATGAACCCATATTATACTAGCAGAACACGCTTTTAGATGTGTTGACCATACTTAATATACCATCCAGCGTATGGTACAGCAGAGTTTAGCTTAGTCTATTTTTCATTACAGCAATAGAGTTTGGACAAGCCGACTGACCCTATTAACAGAACACCATTGTGCTGACATGCAGAAATTGTGGTACTAAGGTAATACAACCCAGTTTAGCCCAACCTAATTGACATGCTTCCCAGACGTAACGTACTTGAATATAATAGAATTATGGAAAATCTAACTGGTGATCATTTGTGATATGTGCGATCAGAAACCGTTAAAGGCATGGTCTAGTAAAATTTTTTTTTGTCCCTACGGGTCAGCCATGTTTTTTTAAGCCTAAGTGGCTCGATTTTAGATAACTTTCCTATGGACCTTACCCGAGTTTTCGTCCATTAAACGCACGCGAAAACAAGCACCAGGGCGCCGCCATTTTCTGATAATCCTATCATTTCCCCCATCACCCAGGCTGACCTGCTTTTGCGGCACTAAATCAATTCCCCCGCCCCTGAGCCTGACATTATCAAAACATTCATATTCCCCGCCTCTCTCCGTGACGTTACTGTGCTGCGTAGGCAAACGCGCCCAGTCGTCTTCTACGCGACTCCACACAGAACCCGGAAACCAACACAGACCATCTCACAACACAGCGCGCCACAATTCGGAATATGAAAATGTACTTTAAAATCAAACAGCAACACGGTACATTTGGTAAAGTACATTTATTTTACATTAAATGTTTAGAGAATATTCAGCAATTGCCATATGAACTTCGAAAGCCATTTATTTTCTTTTATCTGTATCCGCCTTGGTACACAGGGTGTTGCTTTTCGTTAAAAGAAGCACTTTGGAAGCACGGTGAACCGCAAGGCTGTTCCATCAACTAGGCACTAGTCCATCGTAAAGGTTGATATGTTGCTTCTAGCCACTAGTACAGATTTAGGGCATGTGGGCCCTTGGCGATCGTCCCATAAAATTGTCAGTGTGCTCCAGTTGTTCACACAAAGCTGCAGGTGTCTACTGTAAAAGCCATCTGCTGGTGTCTCAAACCGATGGCAGTAGCAGAAGGAGAGCAAATACCTGTTGATGAAAACAAAAAAATTATAATTAGTCTCGCCAGCCGATCTTCATTAATATTACTTATTTTATTTATTACAGCCGATCAGAAACTATTTGCTTGCAAGGATAGTTCAATGGAGTATGTTCGGCTCTAAAATCAATGCGAAAAGTAACGAAATAAATCGAGGCCAACACACAATGATAAACGACAGTCTACATGCGTGACGAATGATATGATATATGATATGGCATTTGTAACGCGCCCACACTCAAGTGTTTCTAGGCGCGCCGAGGCAGGTGGGGAACAAGAGCAGACAGACAACGATCCTACTAGGCCAGGTGTCTTTCTGATCGCTCATGGGGAAGGAGGGAGAGGGGGTAAAGTGCTGTACATGGTTAGTTGAATACAAATTAAATAATAGGGCCAGCTGGTGGCAAGTGCAAGGTAAATGCCGGGAGAAGTGGCTGAAGGATACAGAGACAGTCCCGTAGTGCAGGTAGGCAGTGCAGGGAAAAGTGGCTGGGCCAAGGACCGAGATCGGTGAGACCAGTGGACCTGCATGCCCATGTGCCCACTACGAACACGTTTTCCTTGCTTTTCCTAGCTCTTCATTCATTCATTTATTCATGCATCCATTCATTAAATCTTCATTCCGGTATAAAAGCGTGTAAAGATTTACTTACATTATATTTGAAATTTCCATTGTGTCTCTTCGTAATGCAGTCTGTAAAACGGACCGTGCTCTTGAAAACAATTTTTCGTATACTGAACTAAAATGAAACTCGGTCTAGTTTCTGAATTTTCTGCCTTATCGTCTCTTACGTTATTGCGCACCCCCTTCAAATGTAGTTCTTTCGGCATGGTCCCTGTCTCAAGGTCAAAAAACAATAGACCCTTATACTTCCAGTGCGACTTGTGGGCCTCATATGGGCGCGAGCTGAAAATCAAAGCCGCTGTACTTCGCATTCTTTATTTGCAACATCACGTAGTATAGGCATCTGTGAGAACTTGAAGTTTAGACTCCGTCTATCTAGTGCGCCTCAATGTGCAAATGCGAACTGGCTTCTCTCCCAAATGCCACGGCCCGCTTGGCTGGCGCGTTCTAAGTGCCCCAATTTTGTCCCCGTTGTCTGCGAGCTTTGCAGCCCAAATTGAGACATTTAATTTTTGGCGGAAGGTCAGGGAAAGTATAAAGTACCACAGGAGTTGAGTTAAAAGTGAGATTTATTGTTTGTTTGTTTTATTATTTGCAATACGCAAGCCTCCCCTCCGTTAACAGTGTGCAGCATTTACATTTACATGAGATGAGACATGAGAAAAATATATACATACACATATATGAGGTGAATAGAGAGAATTCAAAGATGACACCTAGCTTGTTCGCCACCCATGATGGTGAAGGTAGGGGTTAGGTTTACAGGTACACTGTAAAATAACATTTATTTACAAAAAGACAATCGTATTGCAATTATTTAAACTGGGATTTGTACTTCACAATCAGCTGTGCTTCGGGTGGGCATGGCACAGTCGCAATGTTCGGTGGCAATGGATCACTGCTCTGCACAGAAACGTCCAAAATTCCATATCTGTGCTTCTCTAACACAGCAACAAAAGGCCTTTCACAAAGTCGAACTGCATTTCATCATAGACTGGTTTGATCACCCATTGCTTACTTCGTTTTGAAAACTCCTTAGTGTAGCGAGGCATCCTTACTTTACCCCTAGTCCTAGATTGTTCACGTCCGACATTGCTGTTATGGGCCAAGACCGCTAGTAGAGTGCGATGTTTCATGCCCCGAAAGCTAAAATGCAAGCGCTTTGGCCTGTACTTTAGGCACATATTGTGGAACACCTCCAAATCTCCTGTGTGACAGAATTCCTTCAGTCCTCTCAAATCTCTTGATAGAGTTTTGTCCAAAACAATCTTCTCAATGGCTTTGTGTGTCGGTGAAGATGGAATCAACCACTTCTTCTTCCGTGCCTTCTCTGGGGACAAAGGGCCATGTTCACATTGGTGGAAATGTTGATTTGCTGTCTAGCGGTGAACGTTGGTACAGTGGTGCATCAGTGACCGCCATTTTTCAAGTAGTATTTCCTCTGACCCTTCACAAGTTTTTGAGCTCCACCAAAGATGGTTGGTGATAGAATGTGACCACTGCAAAATACTTTCAAAACCTTTTTTTCCCATGCAGCCGAGATTTTCTTATTGATTGATTTAGCAAGATGCCATACGTCAAATTGATGTTTAATATATGGGAACTGCTCTCTCATTGTCTTGGCAATTGAAACGGGTCTATCCATGGCTAAGAGGTCAATGTGCATTCCCCTTGATTGTAGATATTCCACTGATTTTATAAATCCTAGTTTCTCCATGGCCACTGACGATGTACATTGTGTTACCTGCACGACCACCAAACTCACAATTTTCTTACTATCCATGTCCTGAAAGTGGTAGGAGCAGTACTTGGCAGAAAATCCAGGGCTGTCGCACTGTCCTTCGCCGGCTAGCCTGAATCGTTTGCCTTCGAATGTACTTGCTAGAGACAATTGTTCAATTTTCCAAGCATCACTAAAGGCCGGAAACAGATAATCACGTTGGTATATGTAGTACAGCGCTTTAGAAATGAAATGGAGTCCCACAAACTGAAAGAAAGCCTCTAACTTTCTAAAACTGGAGCCACTAAAAAGTGATGCAGCTGCACACAGTAGATTGCCTGCTGGCAGTTTCCCCAGCATCAGTTGTGCAGACCATGAGAACCTATGATTTAATCTACAGGCGGCATTTATTTTGACGTTACTGCCTTTTATTTGATGAGTCACATTAATCAATGGCTTCCCACATACTTTCCCTCTAATGGAATGCACACATTTCAGCATACTTGTAATTTCCAACAAAAACAACTGTCGAATAGAATGTATTTGCTCTCTTTCATTAGACTGTCATCCTGCGTCAACGTTGTTTCGGCCTGTGACGTTGTGGAGATTTCAACACATTGGAAAGTAATATCGCTGATATCAAGTTCTGATGCGTCTATGGATGCTGCGGCTGGTTCATTCTCTGTCATTTCGACATCTATTACTTCAACATTGATGGGAGAACACAACAATGTCGACAGGTTTTTTGGTGGCAAATTTTTGGCGGGTGTAGATTGTGTGAATTGATCTGCAACTACTTCAGAGCTATCTTCAATACATTCAATAACATCTTCTTGCGGTGGTGCGGTCGCACTGTAGCTATGGTCCAATGCAACTTTGCTGTAGTCTCCAAACACAGTTCATTCATGTTCTGGCCATTGGACATGAGCATCTCGAGCCTGAACACGCCTCGCCTCAATTAATAGTTCCTCCATAGTGTACACGGTCTGGCAAGCCACATCTCTCATTCGCTTCACTGTCTGTGTATGTATAGTTCTGACACCCACGGGTAACTGGAGGAGAGATTGGAAAAGGGATGTTCAGTTTAAACACAAGATGGAGTGTAGTAGAATCGACTGGAAAAAAACATAAAATAGTCCCCAGCACAAACATTTTTTTAAAGTTATGAACTGTTTGTAACTAACCTTTTTTTGTTTTTTTTTCTTTGCAACTTTTTTGACTCGACCTTCAACATCTGCACGCTGTAGCTCCGATTCGTTTCCGCATGTCCTCCCTTCCTCTTGCGCTGCAACGACTATATTTTCTGTATCCGCATAGACAGCACGGAATGAGGCTCCATCGTCTCCCTGAAACATAGTACTTTCATTACTATGTATCAAAATATTGTTAGCATAAAATACACTTGAGGACGAACACACAGGTACATCTCAATAGCCAAACACGATTTAAACATTGTGTGCAACAATCAAACGACAAGTATTCGACCAGTGATGATCTATTTCGATGGAACTGTCAGTATCCATACCTCTGGCTCTGCATGGACTGCCATGAATGGTTGTATTGGAGAGGAGGCATCCGCATCTCCCTGAAACACAGTACTTGCATTAGTATGCTTTTCAATATTGGAAACACAACACACACTTGGGGTCGACGGCACAGGTACATATAAAGAGATAACCACAAATGATGCATTGTCCAAAAGAATCAAGGAAAATCTAAATATGATCACATTTCATCAACTTATTTCTCCGATTCCTTTACATCTGCATCATCTAAATGAGATGTTGTGATTGTGGTGGAAGCTCCGTCGTCTCCCTGAAACACAGTACTTGGATTAGTATGGTTTTCAATATTGGAAATATAACACACACTTGGGGTCGAACACACAGGTACATATAAAGAGATAACCGCAAATGATGCATTGTCCAAAAGAATCAAGGAAAATCTAAATATGATCACATTTCATCGACTTACTTCTCTGATGTATTTACATCTGCATCATCTAAATTGGATGTTGTGATTGTAGTGGAAGCTTCGTCGTCTCCCTGAAACGCAGCACTTGCGTTAATAGGGAAGAAAGTATAGCAAATGGAATCACGTTATATGATCATGCATGATGGAGCTGTCATTATCCATACCTCGTGCTGCTGAAGAATATCTATGGATGTTGCAAATGTAGTGCGCACTTCCGAAAGCTGTTGCGCCGATTCGCATATGCATGGTCCCGCTTCCACTTCCCCTGGAATTACTTGAATGTCAGGCTCTGCATCAAGTGCAGGGGTTGACGCTCCATCAACTGCCTGAAACATAGTACTTGCATTAGTGAGGATTACAATAGTGAAAACATAACACACACCTGGGGTAGACAGCACAGGTACATATCAACGGCTAACCATGAATGAAACATTGTGTAGAACAATCAAACAACAAGAATTCCAGCTCTGATGATGACGCTCGATGGAGCTGTCAGTATCCATACCTCCTGCTGGTGAAGAACATCTAGAAATGTTGTAGATGTGGCGGACGCTTCAGCATCTCCCTGAGAGACAGTACTTGCATTAGTATTGATAATACTAATTATAACTGAAAACAAACACCAGTGGACGATAACTAAGGTGTATATCAATTGGAGAGCACTAACCAAACATTCGGTAAAATAATTACACGATAAAATAAAACTATTACTTGACATGCATAAAACATGTCTGTAGCGGATTAGCCTAGTAAGATTACCTGATACACGCTGGAAGTGGTTGATAACTGCGACCACGTCAAGGATGTAGAATGTTCTTGCTTCAGATTCAAGGGATAGTCAAGAAGTTGTAAAGGTAAATTAATGATTGATAATGAAATGCCAATATTAAAAATAGCCATGTAAGGCGACAGAATACTTGAAAAATGCTCAATACAGCACAGTTCCCTGTTCCCATATATATACATTGCGTTTGTGGGTTATGAAATCGAAAAAGAATATATTGATAAATGTCATTATTCAAAGAACTATACACTCATATCAATATCGAAATTATTACAAGGGATAGAACACCTACAATATCAATTAATCCGTTCGGATACCTACACACTACCGCAAGGCCTAAAGCTAAATCCGGACACTTGACTCACCGGTGGCGGAATGTGGACGAATAGAGTGGGAATAGCGTTTGAGCAATTTCCGTGTCGTTCGCCGTTTATTCTTCTTTGTTACCCAAGATGTTGTGTACATGTCCAAGGAAAAGTGCCGGCTGCAGATGCGGTATCGATCACCCCTCTTGTCCTGTAAGACTTGTTGGACTCTACTTTCCAGCTCATCCAGTGGATATCTGCAATGTCTGACCCATTCTCTTATTCGATCAACAGTTTTCGGGAATACATGCATTTTAGTGCCTTCAGATTTCGCATGGGTCTTCGAAGGGCAACCGCTAATCGAACAGGCAGGCATTGTTGATAAATCTGAAAAGTAAATATCGACATTATTATACAATCTTCAAGAATAAAGATTTGATACAAAAGTAAATGAATCATACAATGATCAATGCAAGGTTTGTTTTGGTCGCAGGAACTATACCAGTTCATTATGTGCGGCTTAGTATTTGCATAAGTTGCAGAAATGTATAAATGATGTGACTAAAAACTGAACATGTGACTCATCCCTTGGATGTTCTGTATTGCACGAGAAGGAAACATGCTTACATTATAGACTGGACCCCCGAAGGATGCAATTCGATGACAATAGACACAGATGAAAATAAATAGATCTATTGATAGCATAGCAATGGAAACTCAAGTCAATAGCAATGGGACCAATGAACCTAGCACTATTGTGTACTCAACTCGCAAATAGATAGAAATTTAAAAATCTGCGAAATATGACTAGGATACATGGCCTTACCTTGACCAACAAACAGTTGGATTCAGCAAGCAGAGCAGTATGTTGCAGGAGAATAGGTGGGTGGCCACAGGTAGCACACTGATGGGTTTGCTCTAAGCGGTCACAGAAGTTCACGGATAGCACGACGACGAGCAGAATAGCGTAGATCTCAGTGGTTGCCAGGTAACACGTTCAGGAGTTGACTTGCAAAGCACAAAGATGTTCTCATGAGACATATCAAGTGGTTTATAAAGTTTTATAAACAGGGGTGTGTTTGTGAATGAATGACGTATGTATGTCGTGGTCTTAGGGGGGCGGCCTGCTTCAAGGGGAGGCCTGGCTGGAGACACGGGGTCTGAGGAGGCCAGGTGACCGATGGCCACTTGGCGTGGGATACCTTTTGAAGTGTACATGTAGTTTGGCACCTTGGCCTTTCGTGCCCCTGACAGCCCCCCATGCAAGCACTCATCCACTGGCGCGAACCGCCTTTGATAGAGGGGGGTGGGATGGATGGGCCTGGGGCGTGCAGATAAGGCACAGGAAGACTGCTGAATGGAGACACACTTATGTGGATTGCAGGGGGGCGGCCTGCTTCAAGGGGAGGCCTGGCTGGACACACAGGGTCTGAGGAGGCCATGTGACCGATGGCCCCTTGGCATGGGATACCTTTTGAAGTGTACATGTACTTTGGCACCTTGGCCTTTCGCGCCCCTGGCAGCCCCCCATGCCAGCGCTCATCCACTGGCACGAACCGCCTTTGATAGAGGGGGGTGGGATGGATGGGCCTGGGGCATGCAGATAAGGCACAGGAAGACTGCTGAATGGAGACACACTTATGTGGATTGCAGGGGGGCGGCCTGCTTCAAGGGGAGGCCTGGCTGGAGACACGGGGTCTGAGGAGGCCATGTGACCGATGGCCCCTTGGCGTGGGATACCTTATGAAGTGTACATGTACTTTGGCACCTTGGCCTTTCGCGCCCCTGACAGCCCCCCATGCCAGCGCTCATCCACTGGCGCGAACCGCCTTTATATCAATATATAGTATATCGTCTTTATATCAATGATAGTATATCGTTGCTTATCAATAACAAATGCCACATACCGGAGATTCTTGTGAGCACAGACCCACACTTCAACCGGTGTATTATAGTGTTCAAGACCCTAAGGCCTGTATAATCCAATGGTAATTGTTAGTATAGATATATGTGTGACTTTTATAGAGACATAACCCACTGAAAGACTTTGAACAAGTGTTATTTAGTGCATGCATTATCGAGAATATGTTATGTCAGCTTAGATAGATAGTGACCACCCTGCTTCACAGCGACCAGACCTTCACCCATTCGGAGCACTGATGTCTGACGTCCATCCTTGAATGGAGACACACTTGATTCATTTAAAAAATCGAAACAACCGTTGTTAAAATATATGTGGTGTTTTATTTTGTATCTTATTTTCATGACACAAAAATACAAGATTTTAAAGATTATACAGGTCAGGTTGCAGCACAGCGAGAGAAAATCCCCTGTACTGACCGCTGTCACTCGGGAAAGTTTCTCTGATGGCACGAACGGCACAGGCTGGTATCACTCTTCGAACGCGGTGTCCAAGCCTCCCGTGGAGCCACCATGTAAAGGAACGATAGGCCACCAGCCTGTACCACCTGTGAAAAGGAATGAAACAAACTGTTTTTAAATGACCAAGATAAGTTTAATAAACGTTTGTTGTCAATGACAATTCTTGTAACTAATGGCATTCTGCACGGACACATGCTATCTAGACAATGCACACTATTGAACGACTTACATGCGTTACAATGATATGTAGATGTAATTTTGGATATAGTAGAAGAACAAGAAATCGGAGTGGCATGACCAGCAGAGTATACTTACTCGTTACTCGGATTACGAGGATGAACAGTTGCGCGAAGTTCGTGCATAAGCACCATCATTATTCTCAACACGGCCCGTGTGAGGCAGGCTGCCCTGAAGTCTGGCAGCTCGGTGATGCATTGTGGTCGTGGCTCGCCTTCCGAAATGTAGGCCAGGCATCCCGAGTTTTCTCGGCAGCAGCAGTTCTCGTCCTCAGTTGGCATTAGCTTGCACCGATTGCATGTGCACCAGGTGGAGACGCCGTCCATTCGACTAGGCCCAGGCTCTTCATCTGTTGATTCGTCCTGCCAACTGCCGTCCGAATCCCCATCGTTTTCACTTGCTTCCCTTTCCAGTAGTTCCTCCTCGGTATACTCGGGCTCGTACATGTAGGGCATTATTGTAGCCATTGTGTGTTAAACAAACTAAAATAATTTATAGCGGTGGTACTGGTATCTGTTCACATGGGCTACAAGCGGCGAAGGAAGCTGAACAGAGCACTTAAACGAGTCACAGAATACTCAAAGTAACACAGAGAGAGGAATGGAATCGGAAATCTGCTGCTGTGTGTTGTGAAACGATCTGTTTATACTTATTGAGGAAAGAGGCGTCCTGCCATTTCCATGGCAACACGTCATTAGCTGAAGCGCAGCGAATGTTGACACAAGACGTGCTTTGGCGTTGGGAAATGGGCGGTACGAGTCTGCTGATGACAGGCTCAGGGGCGGGGGATTTGATTTAGTGCCGCAAAAGCAGGTCAGCCAGGGTGATGGGGGAAATGATAGGATTATCAGAAAATGGCGGCTCCCTGGTGCTTGTTTTCGTGTGCGTTAAATGGACGAAAACTCGGGTAAGGTCCATAGGAAAGTTTTCTAAGATCGAGCCACTTAGGCTTAAAAAAACATAACCGACCCGTAGGGACAATAAAAATGTTTACTAGACCATGCCTTTAATGAGTGCCATGACCATTACGGACTAGGACATAGATTGAAGAGACTGAACGCTGTCAGAACAGAAGTCAACCAGGCGATTAAACAAACTAGCCCTCAATGATGAGTGTGGGCATGAAAGTAAATGAAGAATGTGAACAGATATGATTTTGATGATATGTTTTTTATGTACTTATTCTGTAGATACATCATGCAATTGGAAGAAGTAAAAATCCGCAAAAGATATTTGCTCCTAAGGGCATTGTAGAGCTTACTATTTTTATAATTTCTTTTGATTAAAAGTTGATACACTGTACCAGAAGTTGTTTTTTCATGAATGATATGTTGATTAAGTATTACATTGATGACCATTCAATGGCAAGATGTAATATTAAGAATGGCATATGTAATTGACCACATTTTTGACTGACTAGCTCAGTTGGGAAAGTGTGCAGGGGACAGGAGTGTCCATTACTAGAAGAACACTTTTTTTAAGCACGTTCCACCAATTCGCCTATTCTCCAGAATGCATGAAAGTTATGCACATCTAATGGTGTTGTGTGTACGCTACCTGTGTGCATCAATGACATATGAACTCATTTTACAAGCACACATGAATGAGGTATCCAGCAATGTTGCACGATCTGCGGTTTCTTTCTTCTAACGCTGTGAAGTCACAACTTGCAAAGAGATGCGTGATTGCACATGCGCATCACTGCGCAATTGCCACTCTCATGCCATGGTTCAACAGTTTTCAGCAAATGAGATGTGGTTTCAGTCTTACATCGACATGCAAATGAATGCAATTGGGTTGGGTGATGGTAGCACCTTTTATTTACACCAGCATGCAAGCCTTCTATAAAACATGCCAAAAATGTGAAAACAACTGAGGGAGGGATTGGGAATCGGCGAGAACGTTAAAGGAGAAGAAAAGAAAACAGAGCAGTAGCTCGGTATATAAAATGGGCGTTGGAGCAGGAACCCACCACATGTCTGGTCTCAGGCCTGCCCAAACCTGCACCAGGCCTCCGGCTGATCAGTGAGCTCCTGAGGTCACCGCCTGTGGCTATGCAGTGCCTCGCTGGACAGCTCGTGAGAGGTAAAATGTTCTCTTCCTGCTTTAAAGATTGCTATGGTCAGAGTTGGTCTTCCTCCAGATTGAGGGACGCATGAGCATGCCGCTTCCCTTCCTCTGAATAGCAGGCTTGTCTTTACTCAGTTGCAGAAAGGATCAAAATGCTGACAGCAACAAAACATATCACAGTATCTGATAATCTCTGGTCTGAGTTACCATGGAACCCGAACATCAGTTTTGTTGTAATGGGTGGAAGAAGTGCCGCATTTAGGCTTTCTGTTGGCTGGGGCCCAATGAAGTGCATGCACCTCCTGGGTACAACCTTACTCCACCTCAGCCATATTCTGCACCTTCACCAGATTCCACCCCTTCAACAGACTCTGCCCCTTTGCCCAAACTATGCATGTTTACCACCATCTTGTCCCACTTTGGCTCCTTAGCGACATAAGAACACTATAAGGCAGAGGGGATTAGAGCGTTATTGCTTCCACTTTGTTAATTGAAGCTTGTTATCTTCTTTGTTATGTTAGTTCAAAGAGTGTTTTCAGATCACTGTTTCCTGGGATTTGGAGAAGGTAGTGTGCTCTACAGTTGAATGCACTAGAGGTTCTTACAGGGACGTAATTTAGGGATTGCCAGGGTTTGCCACCGCAACCCCTTTCTTCTCCCTTGCTACTCCTGCAATCTCCCTTGCTAGCCCTGTAGAAAACACCCAAAAAAACCATTCCTTTTTTAAAACTGATGCTCCTGGAGTAGCAGGCCACACCAGGTCTGGGGGTGTCCTGGCGCAGTCTTCACCCAACAGGGTGAAGCCTGGGCCAGGGCTTGCAGCTCAAGAAGGAAGCACTAGGTTGGGGTTGGAGCTGACCGTGACATGTGTCACATGTCACATACCACATTAAGCTCCTGCCCATTTGCCTCCGGCTTCCTTGTGGCTCATATGCAGGAACCAGGAAGCTCTCATAGCTTCCTGCTTCCTGTTTGTGAACAGCACAGAGGAGCTGAGGGTGGCCTGCAGTGACAGAACATAGCTGGAAAAACAGGTAAGAAGGCTTTTTTTTAAAAATGTGTGAAGTGTGTGTTAGATGTATGTATGTGGTATGAGTCAGTGAATGGTGGGTGAATGAGATGAAATGTGATAGTGTGTGTTCGAATTTTCTGGTTTGGTGGGTGTGTGCCTGTGTAGGTAATGCAGTGGGAGTGGATGTCACAAAAGGTGTATGGGTGAGTGACTGCTGGCTGAATGAGTATGACTGTGATTGTGTGTTAAAAATGTCTGGCTGGGAAAGTATCTGTGTGGAGAATGCAGTGTGAGTGGATGGGAGGGAAGGTGTATGGCTTGGTGAGTGGTGGGCGAATGAGTAGGAATATGATAATGTGTGTTTGAATGTTCTGGATGGGTGGGTGCATTCCTGTGTGGAGAATGCAGTGCAAGTGGACATGAGTGGTTTATGGGTGAGTGAATGGTGGGTTTGTGAGTAGGAATGTGAGTGTGTGTGGGTGTGTGGGTAAATATTCTGGGTGGGTGGGAGCCAGTGTAAATGTATGTGATAGAAGGCCAATCATGGTACTACCCAGGAATGCAGACTTCGCCATTGGATTGGTATGCTGAGAGGGCAGGTCTGTGCCAGCTAGGCCCAGGCCGATCGTGGATTCGCTCAGGAGCCTGTCCCGACTCTTTATTGGCCTGGCATGCAGGGTGGCTCTGTGTGTGTGCAAGGCAGACACAGGCCAACAGTGGCATTGCTCAGGAGCCAAGATTCAGCATTGGCCTGGCATGATGTGCTGCTCTGTGTGTGTGTGCAAGACGGACACAGGGTGATCGTGGCATCAACCAGGGGAACAGTCAAAGCTGGCATGCTGTTCAGGATGTTTGTTTGCATATAGGAGGTAATGGGTGCCCAGAGTGCGGGATGCTGTATGAGTGCGCTGCTTTCCCCAGGCTACTCTAAATTCTTTAATACACAGTTATGAACCCTCCCAATGGTATGTATTTTGCAACATCTGAAGCCTGAAAAGTAGATCCACGCAAGCTTGAGCAAGCTTGACATGTGGCCAACCTTGCTCTAGACCTGCAGATGAACTGGCCTGCTGTTAAATCTCTGTTTCCAGTGTAATGGTGTCCACTACAGAGTGTAATTTGCTTTATGACTTTGAGAACATTCAGACATGTAATTGCTAATTTTACTATAGCTCGTAAGATAGCTCAGTGTGTTGAGCACTTGCTGCTACAATGTGGGTGTGATCTGCAGGCTACAGGTTCAAATCCCAGCAAGGCCAGCTCAGGCTTGCATCCTTCTGAGGTTGATGAATGGGTACCAACACAGGTTTGATGATGTAGTATGTATATTTGTTCTATATAAAGCGCTCAAGTGTAAGTGCTATATAATAACACATCATTATCATTTGACGTTGGAGGTCTGCTTGCATTCATAGTAATTTGGTAATATGGGCCTATACACACTGATATTAATGCTACACATGGTAATCCATTCTTGTATGAAATGTGCATCACATTACAGTGATATCGTAACCATATATTTAGTAGCGTACTTAGGAACAATGATATGTGATGCTCTTTCCTGTTTTTTCAAGGGGTGAAAGGTCATGTTCCATCACTTCCTGTGATGTCGCATCACTTCCTGGGATGTCACTTCAGGGTGGGGTTAAATGCCATCACTTCCGGTAATGTCACTCTTGGGGGCATGGCACTGTGATGTCACTTCCGCTACCCCTGGCATTTTGGTGAAATGACGTCCTGGCCCCACTCTTGAGGGAAGTGCAGCCTCCCCCTCCACACCTCATCCCATTAAAAAAGATTGAAGAAGAGTCATGTATCAAAGCCTAGGACATTAAGGTGTTATGTACGGCTCTGGGGTGTGGGTAACAACACATGTTTGCTTGTCTCATAACTTAAATATAATTGCAAACGGAGACAGATGGCCCCAACTTACACCCACACAATAGGTTTCTTCTATCGTAGTGGTAGCTGACTCATAGATACATTTAGAACCAGGGAATGTTGTTGATGCTAAATCCTGGTCAATGATTTTCAGACTTTACTCATGCAGCATTTTGCTCCTGGGTAAACAGACAGCTCACGCCTCCCCAGGTCTGTGTTTTTTTGGCTTGTTAACACATCAATACCACAGATAATGTGTACTTCTGTGTCCATTGATCTATAGGTGTTTCATACACTAGCTGTATCCATCATTAGTGATTTCGGTTGCCGTGACACAAGTTCTGCATTATGTATTTTTTTACATATAGTCTCCACGTCAAATCTGAAAAATTACATTCCCCAAATGTATGATCATGGAGAAATCTTGCCTCACCCTGTGCCTCGGTTCATATATCTGGCTGAAATGAGAGCGCCTGGAAACACAGTTTTAGACGCATCTGAAGATCGTGTGTCAAAACTTTCTGTGATGTCAATTGAGGGCGGGGTCAAATGACATCACTTCCTGTGATGCAATCGGGAGGTCCAGGGCCGTGTGATGTCACTTCCGCTACCTCAGGCATTTTGGTGAAATTATGTTGCTGGTTACTTGTTGAGGCCAATTGTCTACTTTCGGTTAGGTCTGAGAAGAATCTTTTAAAGGAAGCGATCATGACATACGCTGTTTGCAACTGATCACAAGTGAGGGAGGGTTGGAATGTTACACTTTGTTTTCAATGCAAGAACGCTGATTCACCAAAATGCCTGTGGTAGTGGAAGTGATATCACACACCTGATGACATTACAGGAAGTGGTGTCATATAACCTTGAACCCAGATGGCATCATTTCATCTTTAACCCTGGTGACATCACCGGTAGGGGGTGGCAAGCATACAAAAGTGTACATAAAAATATTTTTGGAGTGGAGCGGAATGGAGTCCGTGGAGCAGACTGGAGTGCATGGAGCAGACTGGAAGGCATGGAGTGGACTCGAGGGCATGGAGCGGACGAGAGGGCATGGAGCGAACTGGAATGCATGGAATTGCAGGACTTACATGGAATGGTTTGGAATGCATGAAACATTTGATGAGCATATAACCCACCATCTCACATCACCACGCTTACTCTCCTCTTTACACCACCACTCAACTAGACCACAGAGATACTATGACACCATTCGGTATAACTGTTCTCATACCAACATCTGCCTCATACTCCCCATCACTCTAACTAAACACTGCTGGTTACTCACCCCTCAGCCAGGTGTTCTCCTCAGGCCTAACGCAGCCACAATCGGTCTGGATAAATCCTGCCAGAACAAACACATACTCTTGACCTCTCAACCACCACACCTACCGCTAAGAAGCACCTACTACATGAATACTGCACTAGCTGAACACATATCCGGTGCTCACACGCACCTATGACCCTCTCTACTCTCTCTACTGACCTGAACTTCGGTTCCCGAGGGCGTTCAACCTACCAGCACCTTCAGATCATACCAATGGTATACAAGGCGCTATATAAATGCAAAGTAACAGAACATAACATATAATGCCAATTATAGCAGCAAGTCAGGTATTGCCATTTTCTGATAATTAGAGCACCTACATTGCCAGTTGCTGTGGTAATACAGCATCCAAAAATCCAATAGCGGTAAGTCATTAACAGTGCACATGAGTATTAATGCTTTAATTAATGATAAGTTATTTATAGAGCGCCCAAAAAGCCTGCAAATTTGATCAACACAACTGCTGCACGCAGAAGGAGGACAATGGATCCCCTTTGTTACCAGAATTAACTAGATTCTAAGGTAAGCATTTTGCATCCCACTATTGGCTGAATATTTAAATGTTTAAATAACCCTTTGGATGAGCTTTTGTTGACTAGAAGTGGTTACTGTAATATCCTTTTTCCACTCACGCCAGCAAAGTCAAAAATACTAGAAAGTGGATTACATATACTGACCAAAAGCATAATCTAAAGAAAAATAATTAAAACTGCAGAACTTTGACATAATATAGGTGAGTAGCCTTTCTAGAGATAAAGCAAGCTAAACTATGAGCAACCTATCCTAAAATGCTTACATCACAAATCCTAAATTGAAACCTTCACAAATATGTTGAAATTAAGTGTGTTTTACCTTTCTCTGATAACAATTGAATGTGTTTTGAATTGTTATTGGTTTCACTACACACCACATTATAAACTTTTTTTTTGTTTTGTTTTGTTTACTTTGTTGGATACTCTCCTGAAGATCCCTATGAATTGAATAGGGTGAAACACGTGTAGCGAGTTCTGAAATGAGAGTTCTGAAATATTACTTTGAATTCAATTAAAGTCAATCTATTTGAAAATCATCTAACCAGAATCAAGATTTATTTTTGCTCTCACCTACTTAAAATCCTTAACTACTTGTTGAGTTGGCGCACAAAGGGGGATACACACTCTTTTGGATCGATAAACTTTTTATCTCAAGGAATCAAGATAATAGTATAACCCCATTGCAGATGACTCGTATTCATTTACTTTACCATAATTGAAGATTGGATTTACCCAAAGAAATAAGTCCTTTAACTGATTGCTTTTTCTGTATAAAACTCATTTATAGAGCGCTTTCACGAAAGTGCTGTAAATAGCACATATTTAATTACAATTATCATCCCACCCAAAGTTTCTACTCATTCATCAACTTTGGAAGAATGAAAGGCTGAGTTGGCCTTGCTGGGATTTGAACCTGCGACTTACAGATCACACATAGATTGCAGCAGCAAAAACTCAACCCACTGAGCTATCTTGCCACTTTACTATTAAAAATGCAATGCCATAATAAGAAAACATGTCAAAACTGCTGACAAATGTGGGCCAGACACGTAATAACACTTATCAGGTTTGCTGTAGATCTTGATGATTTACAGTAAAAAAATGTCCTGCCACAGTAAGACATACCTAGACTGGCTGGACCAAAATGTCAATCTAACAATGTAATAACACTTATCATGCTGTGAAGAATTGAGGGGATTTGTCCTTTCTCCCCATGTGGAGCCTCCTGCCCCCTGTGAGGCTAGGAAGGTGAGCCCACTCAGTAGCACCCTCCCTAGGGGTCGAGGCAAGTGGGCCCTCACTGGCAGAGACTCCCCCTTCCGGACAAGGGCTCCCGTTCCTGTGATGAACTCCCTAAAACATTTCCCATGGTAGCATATATGGGACTATTAGCTATGTAGAACCTTATTGAAGCCAGAGATTGGGCAATAGCCAAAACTAAAAGACACCTGCAAACGAGAAAGGAGATCTGTCTCTTTAAGGAGAGACCTCCATATAACTGGGACGGGTAGAATGTGTCATGATGCCTACCTCCAAGGAGCCAGGTCCGACCCAGCAACCCCAGAGGCAGGCATCATTCCCCCCAGGGAAGTTCCAGCGGGCCCAAGCTGGGGCCCTTTGGACGCAGTCCTGGCGCCTTAGGCGCCAGGCTCATGTTGGACCCTGGTCCTGGCGCCTTAGGCGCCAGGCTCATAAAGCTGGACATGTGTTCAAGTGTTTTTATGTGCACTTACCTGATGCAGACCATGCTGCTACATCCAGGACCTCTTGATGCCTGAATGGGACTACTTTACCTGTGGGACTACTTTCCACCTGGGTGTGGTCGGGGAAGGATACATACCTGGAACTTCTTCCAAAGCTATTTAAACCCCACCCGAACAGCCACACGTGCTTCGCGTTGTTCTGCACCTAGCAGCTGGACGCTCACCGTGTCTGCTCCTGCTTCTGGACTTCAGCCACGCCTGTCAGCATCCTGGGACACCTGCAAAGGGTGATAAGAAGAGAATTCGAGAGGAAGAAGGCCTTACCTGCTAAACCTGCATCACAGAGACATTTCACCTACGATCCTGAAAAGGAAGACATCATTTTTAAAAGCATTTCGCTCTGATCGCTGCAGCGCTGCATTTCACTCACCTTTCTTGGGTGCCTCCATCTTCAGCAGCGATCAACCGAATCCGCAGCTACTTCCCAGAGCCTAGAGAGAAAAAGACAAGAACACAAGGTGAGAGAAGGAAGGGAATAGGAAAAGCTCAGTTTCCTTCTAAGACTTACCTGTTGGGTCATTCCCATTTCATTTCGGGTCTTGCTGCTTCCAGGCATTTTCCGGACCCCGGCCCCTATGGGGAAAAAAGACAAAGACATTAGATAAGCGAATGCAAAAACATTAAATGAGCGCTCATCTAGGACTTACCTGATCTTTACTGGAACTGCACTTTTCACTTCGGGTCGGCGCCATATCTCCGGCATTCCGAACCCCGGCCCCTATGGGGAAAAGACATCAACATTAGCGTTTTGTTGCAAGAAGTCTCCAAAGGAATCTTCATTCATCACCTGAAAAAGACAATGAACATTATTATTTAAAGCTTGAACTTTTGAACTTGCACCAGAACTTTTACAGCGCCTTACCAGTATAATCAAGCTTACCTGAACTCCCATCCAACCTCAATCCAGTGAAGTAACTGGGTTCAACGCGCCCCTGCATCAGAAGCAGGATGGAGAGCTCGTCCTTTCAGACCATAAGATGAGACTTCACAGGGGATCGTGGAAGGGTATCGAGGAGGGTTGGAAGGAAGTGGGAGGCTCGAGCATTATTCCGCCAGATTGTAATACTCCCTTTTCACGTACAGGAGGATATTCCTGCGAGCCAGTTTAGCCAGAGTAGAGGGGCCCGTCCTATCCATCTTCAGAGCCCTGCGCTTCACCATTGAAGAGGCATCAGCACTCAAAACCAGGCCAGCGCCCCCGTGGGAATCAGGTGAGCGTGACAGAATGATGATAGAAAAAAGGAGGATCAGGATTCAGCAAGACGTAGCGAAGTCCAGAGAGGGTGTGGAGAGTGTAAGCAGGGGAAGCCAACTGATGTCGTGAAATCTACAAGAGGTGGAGCGGAGGAGAGCCACAGAGCCCGCCACTTTCATAAGTGACCCAAATGTGAGAGCAAGACAGTGGAGGCCCAGCATCTACAATAAAAATCCCGGTGGTGGCGGTACCACAAAGACTTTGTGTTGGGCAGTGCCCCCATCGAACAATGCCAAAACCACTCTGCCAAGGAGTGCAAGATATATTTTGGGGTTATATCTAGTACTTTGTGGTATTTTTATTGTGGTATTTTGCTATGGTGGTATTTGTGGTATTTTGCTGTACTTTGCTATGGTGGTATTTTTGTGGAATTTTTAAAGTGGTGAGATTAATTTCAGAATACTACCTAATAATTATTACAGCAGGGTCACTAGCAACAAACAAATACTGGACTTAACACTCTCGGAATAAATGGGTCATGCTCTCCAGTGTTGATTTATTTACAACACCACGTTGTGCCCTTTTGACTGTGTTTCAACAAATGTTAAGTATGCAATTGAAATACAACACATTAATTCAGCCTCTGTAAGTAAAACAATTCACTGCGGCTACTTTGCTTTGAGATATTTCTTGCTGCATGTTTATCCCCTATGCATGTCAAATCAAAGCGAATGAATGCAGAATAAATACACTGATCTAAATTACCTTTTTTTTCAAACTTGTTCTTTATCATAAACTAGAAATGCAAGTTACACAGAATGAATGTACACCCACATTATAATTCACAAAGTGAGCGAATTATTCTGTGGTGGCTTTCAATGCTCTATCTGTGCCAAGCTCTGCTAAAACAACCTTGGCTTCATAACAAAACTTGACATGAGAAATAATACCCTTTGAAAAACAGCAAGACTAAGTACAAACACAGTTTTACATGCACATTTAAATTCACACCTAAAATGAACTGAACTATTTAGTACCACTCACTCCACTCGCCCCTCAATTAACTTGATAATTACCTAGATTAAGCTGGCGATATTCCTCGACCCAGCTTGACAGTGTTCCAGAGTCATCCACAGCTAAGGTCGCTTGGAGGGTCGCAGCTCTGCTAAAGATTGCCAATCCAGGGAAGAAACAGCTTCTGCCTTAGCTCAGCAGACCATCAGCCCAGCAGCAGCCCTCTGCCTCCTTCGTCAGTCAATGTCAGAAGAGGAATGCCTCTCTACTCTGCCTAAAAACACTTTTTATGAAACACCATGTAACTCCAGAAAAACATCTCCCCTTGATCAGATTATGCCACTAAAATAGCACGTGATTTCCTCTGTTTCTTTCTCATTTTGCAAACTGCATTGTTGAGGAGCAAAAAAGATACATCTCTTTTGCTTCCTGCTCTAATACAATGCCATATTTTTAGTAGAACAGATCTTCACATGTTTCAGCTTACCATATAGCGCAGATTTTAGCCTGCATGTTTAAAGTTCATTTTTCTTTTTCCATTTTCAGAGCATCATGCATTGGCTCAATCTGCATCCAGTTTATTTCATGGGCCAATTTGCACTAAATGTTATTATGGGATTCAGTTACATGTTAAATGGGGTTAGGCTTGTTAGTGTATTAGATTCATGTTAGTATTATATTTAGTGCAGCTTAGTTCATTAAAATAGCATCATGGAGTGAAGTGATAATTTTCTAGCATGTGCTCTGTGCATTGGCATCTATTTACTTCAGCCTGAGACTCATACTCATGAGTCCATTAATGAGTCTCACACCCTTAGCCCTAGCTGAAGTTCAAAATCTCACCTTAAAATGTGAATGCTGAAATGCGGAGTCCAGATTTTGAAATGGGGATTCTATATTCTTCCTACAGGAGGCAGCGAGATGTCTGCTTACCCACAGCCATACCTCGTCCTAGGGAGAGAGAGCAGGGCTCCGACAGAGTAGATAAGATGGAAAACCCAGAGTGTATGAAGCAAACCCGAGCATCAACAGGCCACAATGACATTCCTCTGGAGAGTCAGAGGTAACGAGGAGAATGACAGAACTGGGAGGCCATATGGGAATAGTTATAAAGCAAAATAAACGTGCCCCAGTGAAATTGATGAGACACTGAAGTTGAAGTTGAAAAAGTGGAGCTGTATTTGTGTGAGAAAGAGGTTCACAAAGAAACCTGAAAGAGAGAGCTCTACGACAGAGGCACAGATACCCAGGGAAGAGGTGAAAATACCCTGTACAGAAGTAAAGAGTGGAGAGTATCAGTAAGAGACTTATATGAATCACAAATGAACCTGAAAGACAGATCACTGCGACAGAGGAGGAGAGGAAAACACCCCATATTCCAAGAAGTAAGAAGTGGAGAATATCACAGAGAGACTTATATAAATACGAAGAGCAGTCAAGTGAACCACTTACCAAAAGGTATTCAGCAGTTACCAATACAAGAAAAAGGGGGAACCCTAAACCCAAAGACAGCATATCCCACATAAGCAGTTATATGTTACCAAACTCAAAATTTTAAAAACACAGAGGGCCTCATTACGACCCAGGCGGACTTCGCGGTGCTAAATGCACCGCGAAGCATGGCGGAAAGCCGCCGATAGCGCCATGGGGGTTGGCGGATTTACCGCCCCATTCCGACCTCGGCGGAGCGGTAAATCCCCAATCCCCATTCTGCCCTTCCCCATTCCCATTTTCGCCCCATAGGGTATAATGGGAGTGGGGAAGGAGTTAATTACGCCACCGTAAAATACGGTGGCGTAATTAACAACGAGGTCCCGTAGCGCCATGGTTTTCTCCGGCTGGTAAAACCAGGCGGAGAAAACCTCCATGGCGCTACGGGAACTCGTAGTATGGCGGAGAGGTACGCCATGCACTACGCTGGCGTAACACCCTCTCCGCCAGGGTCCTAATGAGGCCCAGAGTCCTGAACAGAAGCAGAGACATTGCCATAACATAATCAAGGTGAGGGAGGTCTCCTCCTGGTCCTATTTAAGTTGGTTAGATAAGTGGTATGGTCAGCTAGAACTAGTTTTGGATGGCATACTGATTCCTTTGAGACTTTCTGATGACTGACAAGCACTTTAGTTATTTATATAGGCAGAGAACACCCATGTAGCAATAGGGAAAGATAGGCTTTCTTCTTGTTATGTAATAAATACCTAGTGGAAATGTCATCACTATGTCTGCGTCCTTCTTCTGACCCACCACAATGCTTACTTTATTATAGATCCCCAAAAAGATATGCAAAGCCACAGTAAGGAAAGCCTAGAATGGCTGCACCCAAATGCCAGTGTAGCCAGGTAAGTACACTTATGATGTCTTTATAGAGACCCAGAAAATATGTCATGACACAGTAGGAGATGGCTAGATGGGCTGCACCAAATTCAAGGCTAGACAGGTAATACGTAGCATGCTTACTTTATTAAAGATGCCCAGTAAAAATGTCATGCCACAGTAATAAATGACTAGACTGGCTGCATCAAAATGCCAGTCTAACTATTAATAATACATCTCATGCCTGCTTTATCATGGATGCACGTTATGTTTTAACACCCCCTCCTGCACCACCATCCCCCCACATGTCCCCTCTCCCTCCCACTCTCCTTCTCAAACCCCCCAAATCAACTCCTTGGATCAGCATTACCTCCATGTCCCTCTTCCACATCTCGCTACTTACGTATGAGGCAAGGTGCTTCATAGGCAAGTACTGGGAGGAGGAAGAGTAGGACGGAGCTTAATGAGGATTACCGGTAAGTAAACCAGGCAGTGATCACAAGCACACACATTCACACACCATTCACTTGCTCAATTACATGTGCACCCATTCACCATTCACTCACACACACACCCATCCATCCATACATCATGCACTCACTCACACACATTACACAATATACATACATGCATACACACACTCACCCTTGCATGCATGCGCACACATTTACAAAAAATACATTGTTTTACCTGTTTCCCGAATTCATTGCTCAAGGATGCTCCTCTGCAAGCCAGGCAGTCCTGTAGCTCCAATGCTCTATGCCCGCAAGGTCAAGCGCAGAGAAGAGGAGTTAGAGGCCTCCATGTGCTGTTGGGGGGAGGAGGGATCGGATGTGAATAAAAAAACATTTCTTTTTGACGTCACTCTGACTTCAAAAATAAATGATTTCCATTAAGGAAAATCGTAACTGAAATAATATCTTCATCAAGTCAGAGTGACATCAAAAATAAATGTTTTCTTTGAAGTGTGAGTCCACCCTCATCACCCCAGGACGTGGGACAGCGGGTGCTGCTGAAGCTGAATGTAAAGAGGGCTCTGGTCTGAGCCCTCTTTACTTTCGGTTTCTCTCTGCCTCTGTAAACCTTATCCAGGGGTCGCAGAGGCAGTGCCAGAGGTCGCAGTGGAGTTGCCTGTGGTTGCAGCTGCATTCCTAGTTGAAATGCAGAGCAAACCCTGTATGTTGGACTTGTAATGAGGCCAAAAAAAGTGTTCCACATAGGGTGGCCACATAACCTGTGCTGCTCAATACGGTCCAATCACGAGACAACTGAGGGAAATCATTAAAGAAACATGATCAATTATGCACCTGGATGTGGAGACAAAGATTTGGGCCTCATCACGACTTGGGCGGTAACGCCGGCGGTATTACCACCGGCGGTATTAGCCCTACCGCCGAACTCCCCGGCTAATAGCGCCGGATCACGATTTCGGCAGTAATGTTAATGGTAATGTTAATCCCCATTCCTCATTGAGCCCATTCGGGAATGCCCCATTCCCCATTGGGCTCAATGGGGAAATTTTGCGCTCATACCACGGTATGAGCGCAAATTTTCAGCGGATTTCCCCCGAGCTAAGAGCTGGGGTGAAATCCGCCGAAGTCCTGATTTGGCAGACCCTTAAATCCGGCGGTAATAGCACTACCGCCGGATTTAAGGGTTACCACCAAAGTCGTGATGAGGCCCTTGGAAATCAATGCTAGTGAAACATTAGTGAAATGTTGGTGCAAGCAGAAGTCCAATTAACAATAGGACTGTAAACATTTTTGATTAAAAACACCCAAAAAACAAGCTGTGCGAAAGTGACATTTTGGGGATTTTTTAAATGTAAAAAATCCTTTGCCGTTGATACCTTGAATGAGAATGAGAATTAAAGGATAGTTCCGGGACTTTTTTTTTATTGTTCCTACGGTTCGGCCATGTGTTTTTAAGCATAAATCGGTAGATCATAGAAAACTTTCCTATGGACCTTACCCGACTTTTCGTCCATTAACGCACTCGAAATCAGCCGCCATTTTCTGATAATCCTATCATTTCCCCACATCGCCCTGGCTCACCTGCTTTTGCGGCACTAAATCAAATCCCCCGCCCCTGAGCCTGACATCAGCAGACGCGTACCGCCCATTTCCCAACGCCAAAGCACGTTTCGTGTCAACAATCGCTGCGCCTCAGCTAATGAAGTGTCGCCATGGAAATGGCAGGACGCCTCTTTCCTCAATAAGTATAAACACACCGTTTCACAACACACAGCAGCGGATTTTCGATTCCATTCCTCTCTCTGTGTTACTTTGAGCATTCTGTGACTCGTTTCTGTGCTCTGGTCAGCTACCTTCGCCGCTTCTAGGCCTTGTGAACACCTGTACCATCTCTGTAAATTATTTTACTTTCTTTACCACACAATGGCTACAATAATGCCGTATATGTACGAGCCCGAGTACACCGAGGAGGAACTACTGGAAAGGCAAGCACGCGAAAATGATGGGGATTCGGACGGCAGTTGGGAGGACCAGTCAACGGATGAAGAGCCTGGACCATGTCGCATGGACGGCGTCTCCACCTGGTGCACGTGCAATCGGTGCGAGCTAATGCCAACTGAGGAGGAGAACTGCTGCTGCCGTGAAAATTCCGGGTGCTTGGCCTACATTTCGGAAGGCGAGCCAAGTCCGCAATGCATCACCGAGCTGCCAGAGTTCAGGGAAGCCTACCTCTCACGGACCGTGTTGAGGATGATGATGGTGCTTATGCACGAACTTCGCGGCACTGTTCGTCCGCGTAATCCGAGTAACGAGTAAGTATACTCTGGTTGTGATGTCAGTGATGCCACTACTATGTCATGGTCGTCTCCCACATATAAAATTACATCTACATATCATTCGAATGCATGTAAATTGGTTCCATATTGTGCATTTTCTAGATAGAATTTTTTTCAAAGAAGAATGACATTTTTTACCTGAATCGACAGTGATAAGAAAGTTTTGTCATTTTAATACAATTTGCATCTTTCATTTTCACAGGTGGTACAGGCTGGTGGCCTATCATTGCTTCACTTGGTGGCTTCACGGGAGGCTCGGACACCGCGTTCGGAGAGTAATACCTGCCTGTGCGGTACTTGCCATTAGACAACATTTCCCCAGCGACAGTGGACAATACCGCGGATTTTCCCTGGATGTGCTGCAACCGGAACTTTACTATGTGTAATGTTTATTATTTATGTTCAATTGAAATTAAGATCTAAAATAAAACCCAACATATATTTTAACAATGGTTGTTTTGATTTTTTAAATGAATCTAGTGTGTCTCCATTGAATAGTCTTCCTGTGCCTTGTCTTGTCACACCACATGTCTCCGGCCAGCATCCTCCCTCACGCTGGCCGCCCACCTTCAATCCACATAACCGTTGAACCCATATGGGTTCATATGGTGGATTGGGGCGACCACCGCCCCAATCCACCCCCCGCCCTATCAAAGGCAGTTCGCACCGGGGTACTTGCGCTTCCAAGTGGAGCTGTCAGGGAGCGATAAAGGCCAAGAGGTGCCAAAGACCATGTACACTTCAAAGTGGTCTATAGAGCATGGGTTGTTGTTCCCATGTCTACCTCCAGACCCTGTGTCTCCTGCCAAGCATCCCCCCTCACGCTGGACGGCCCCCTGCAATCCACATAAGTGTGTCTCCATTCACGAGTCTTCCTGTGTCTTGTCTGCACGACCACCGCCCCAATCCACCCCCCGCCCTATCAAAGGCAGTTCGCACCGGGGTACTTGCGCTTCCAAGTGGAGCTGTCAGGGAGCGATAAAGGCCAAGAGGTGCCAAAGACCATGTACACTTCAAAGTGGTCTATAGAGCATGGGTTGTTGTTCCCATGTCTACCTCCAGACTCCGTGTCTCCTGCAACTGGTCCACTGTCTGCGACCTCGGTCCTGGGCCCTTCCACTCTCCACCTGCACTGCCTCCCTGTCAACCCCTGCACTGGGGGACTGTCTCAGTATCCTACAGCCCCCCCTTGACGTATAATACCCAGTTGCACTGTCCTAGCTATGAAATAATTTCCCGACCTAATATATAAAATGAATAATTTTAATAAAGATCTGATGGTGAGACTAATTTCATTTTTTATGTTTTTCAAACAGGTACATCATCCATTATTGCATGTGTCACGAGTACCAGACACCGGCGGATGGGTTTTTTAACCGCCAGTTGCTTCTCCGCGTGAACAACGTTACCACCCTGACCATTTTATGGGACGATCGCCAAGTACAAGTATGCCCTTACGCGGTACTAACGGCTAGATGCAACATACAGACCGTTGTGGTGGCCTAGTGCCTCGTTGTTGGAACAGCCATGCGATTATCAGTGTGACCGAAGAGCTTATTTTATCGTAAACCAACACCCTGTATACTGCACACGAACATTGCTTGCCTCAAGACGAACTATTTTGGATCGAGAGCAAATAAAAATGCAAATCGCTGAATATTCTCAAAACATTTGATGTCAAATAAATGTACTTTGCCAAATGTACAATCTTGCCGTTTGCTTTTAAACCACAGTTTCATATTCCGAATTGTGGCGCTGTATTGTGAGATGGTCTAAGACCCTGTGTACAGCAAAGGAACATCGCGTGCCTCAAAACGAACTTTTTGGAACGTGAGCAAATAAAAATGCAAATCTCTGAATATTCTCAAAACATTTGATGTCAAATAAATGTACTTTACCAAATTTACAATCTTGCGGTTTAATTTAAAAGTACAGTTTCATATTCCCAATTGTGGCGCGCTGTGTTGTGTGAGCGCATCTGTGTTGATTTCCTGGTTCTGTGTGGAGTCGCGTAGAAGAGGCCTGGGCGCGTTTTCCTACGCAGCTCAGTCACGTCACGGATAGAGGCGGGGAATATGAATGTTTTGATAAAGTCTGTTTCAGGGGCGGGGGATTTGATTTAGTGCCGCAAAAGCAGGTGAGCCAGGGCGATGTGGGGAAATGATAGGATTATCAGAAAATGGCGGCTGATTTCGAGTGCGTTAATGGACGAAAAGTCGGGTAAGGTCCATAGGAAAGTTTTCTACGATCTACCGATTTATGCTTAAAAACACATGGCCGAACCGTAGGAACAATAAAAAAAAAGTCCCGGAACTATCCTTTAAAACGCATCCTGATATCACAAGCCTTTCTACAAACATCAAATTCTGAAAACATGTCCAAGCTCATGGTGAAATAGTGATCCAGCAGACTGACCATTGTGGTGAAGGAAGCATCACTAAATGAAATTGGAATAATCTGAGAACTGGATATTACACCAACCTGGAGAACAATGGATGGGGAATGGACTCAGAAGAGCAGATACAGCAAACGGGTGTTCAAAGTGTTGCTGCTGTTGATTGAATTTAGAAAAAAAAAACAGCACAACATCTTACTGTGAAACACCAGAGAGGGCTGCTCTTTTTCTGCCCTTGAAAAGTTGCAGACAAATATGCAAAATCGTAGAGGGTGCCCTATTGTAGAACAAAGAGTTAATATTCAAACATTGTTGTGATTACATAGATCTCCAACTATTGGTGGTGCGAAACACACTCATGATTTTCTACTGAAGAAAATAAAATGCTACAAAATAAATGTGATGACTGTGCAATAGCAGCATTGTGTTTAGCATCTGTGCAGATAAATCGGATGATGGCAGCGTGCAAGCAGTGCCGGAAGTTGAGCTATCTGTAGCTGCTGGGAGTCATGAATTGCTTGTGTTACTGTTAAATGTGCTTTTGGCAAAGGTTTATATCAGATGCAAGGGTTTTGTATTTATATCTGTAATTATGGAGGAAGACATGTGTCTTGACTAGAAACACTTGCGAAGTACCAAACAGAATATGGCAGTTCTGGAGTTGGGTGCGTTACAGACAAATTAACAGACATTGGACAGTTGGCAAAAGGCCATGCGGGGCAATGGGGGTTGGTGCATTGCATAGAACTGGAACAAATAGGGAGAAGGACTTCTACTCAGACGTAAAGGGAGATGAAAGTGTGGGTGCCAGTAAGTGCTGCAGTGGATGATGGGGGGAATGAGGGGGAATTATGTTGTGTGAAAGTGTGGCTGCTCCTTCCAGGTCAAAAAGGTGATGCACGAGTCAGGTGAATGTTTATTTTGTTTTTAGTGTCGGAAGAGGGTATTTACCAGTGAAGGGGAGAAAGGCAGGATAAGGAGCGGAAGCAGGGCGGGTGAGTGAAAGATTGAGGCGAGCAGCAAATGGGAGGGTTCGATTAGGAGGATGGGCAGACGTAGAGGATGCTAGGCAGGGAGGTGCAAGGGCCATGGCTCCCTGAAGAGAGTTGGAGACTCAAAAGTACTTGGAGTAGCAGAACTACTGTGCATTTCAACTGGCAGTTGGGATTTAACCCTGGTATATTTTTTGAACATTTTGGGAGGAGCAGAACTACTGTGCATTTCAACTGGCAGTTGGGATTTAACCCTGGTATATTTTTTGAACATTTTGTGGGATTTAACCCTGTTAGCACTCACATTTGGGATGTAACCCTGTTATTTTTTATCATTGCTGAGATCTAGCCCTGTTATTACTAGTTTAAGGATTAAATGACTGGGAACTAGAGTGCCCGCCTGACCTTTTCTTTTATATTTGGAAATATATTGTTTCATCAAATCTGGTACATCGATGAACATCTTATACCCCAATTTTGAAAATTGGCAAGGGCCCAAAAATAGATAGTATGGAAGATATAAATAGGCTTGGCAAGGGTGGAGGGTGAGGGGTGGTGTGGGGGCAAAATCCCCATAAAGGATAGGGGAATAATAAAAACAGAGAAAACAAGATTGATCTGTATAGTTACATCAAAATATACCCTTTATTATTATTATTATTAAGTCAAGTGTTAAGAAATATCTACAGAGGGTAAGTATTTTAAAACTATTGACATTTTTTATAAATAATAGTAAAGAGTCTAGACAAGGACCAACACAGCTTCAAAACCAGTGTTGAAAAGATGGTGCATTTTATGACAACTTGACCAATGTGCAAGGCTTTAACTATGTGTAATGCATCGATTTATTGGAAAAAAGGGCATAGCAAATCACAGGTAAATATTAAAAATAAAACAGCACTTTAAAAATTCCAGGAGCGAAAAGGGATCAAAGGTACAGGGACGGTTTACAGTTAAGTAAAGGTCAATGGTATTTTAGGGAGTTTGGTTCATTTTAAAAAGTGCGTCCATAGATATCAACAGGATAAAGTCAGTAGTTCAATGGCTGTTATTGTGATAATGCAGGAATTACTTCAAGTTCCAAAAGTGAAGACAGCAGCAACCATCCAGCTGGGCAGTCTTGGGGCCCAGATTCAATGACCAGTGGCCTGGGAGATCGGATGGCTGCAGGGTGGGCCACCAACCCCATGAAGAATATTGTCATGGTCAGGGGGCCTTGAATATGTCGTGAATGCACGCACAACCCAGAGACCTTGAAGAAAAGAAACAGTGACAGGATGAGGGTAAAACGACCCATGGAAGACTGCTCAGACTGAAAATGCTGCATGGAAGGCTGAGAACGCGCAGGTGCAGAGGTTACCTGAGGTTACCTGAGGTTTCGGATTTAGACCCACTGGATCTAGAATGAAGGTGGACCTCTTCCAGATGATCCACAGTAAGGAAGAAACAGCAACAGAGACGGGGAGCACAAGGGTGATCCTTTAAGGCAGGTCACAAGCAGACTCAGCGCATCACGCATGATAGTGCCCTTGCCGCTGCTGAGATGCAAGTTATGTTGTCTTATAAAGGAGTAAGCAGTAAGGTGTAGCAGCATCATGCCACTCAGTTCCAGATAGGCACTTTAGGCCCAGCGAATACCTTAAAGAGAGCCTTCAGGATGGCAGCAGAGACTGCCAGGACAGATGCTCCAGTGTGAGATGCCAGGAGGAAGGCCAGAAAGAGTTCAGACATGGTTACTACAGCACAGAAAGGCAGAGCGTCTCAGAAAGAGGATCAGGATGACTGACAGTATCAGGGTCCCCAGAGTTGCCTCATCTCTCCAGATTCTTTCAGGTAGGTCTACAGTAGGCAAATCCATCAAATGGAACTCCCCCCTCTCCCCACCAGTGTGAGGACTTCCTCTGCCTAACACTGGAGACTGAAAGTGTGGTGCTCTATGGGGCTGTAGCTCACCCCATGCTAGTGGAAGATGGACCCGGATCAGGAATATGAGGGATCCCCTGACCATCCTGACTGGGTTCCCGGACTAAAGCAGAGGGGAGACACAGGAGAATGCACACCATCACAAACCTCAGAGACAACTACGCTAAGGGGGCCTGGTACAACTTCCTTCAGGATACCTTTAATCATAGTACTCCAACCCCTTAGCCAGGCCCAAACACTCAGTGTAGGAATGGATGTATTATTTTTATTTATTTTATATGCATACGGTTTACAAAAAACCTTCACAAAGAAATCACAGTGGAAAAATCCATAAAATATTACATATAAATATGATTAACTTAAAATCGTACAGATTAAAACTCACTTATTCAATTAACCATGATAAGACAGAAGACATAGACAGCGTCACAGTCTAAAAGTATCTAAAAAGGAGCTCCTATCACAAGCTTAGGATAAAGCAGTCAATCGTAATGATTTAAAAAAAGCAGCCACAGCAATCCCATCAGTAACATTTTCACCATACAAACAACTCCGCCAAAAAAGTTCAATACTATTGCATTCAATAGAAGTCCTCATTCTCCCCAGGAATTTCATTTGAGGGAAATTCAGCAATTCATAGTACAGGATCAAATGCTTCACAGATTCCACCAATTCATTGCTGTTGCAAAATCTTCATTTTGCATCAGGAGCACCTCTTTAGTAAGTAACAGGTTCCAGCGGAATCTTAAGAGAATAGCTCTGCAATTACGATTGAGGAATTGAATTAAATAGTTCACAATCGTCCCTCTTCTTTTAGGTTCATGAGCTAAGTGGCTCATTGATGGGTTCTTATGGAATTGTTCTGTTGTCTCAACCCAATCTCCATCATAAAGAGCATTTTTGACTCCATCAGGGTCTTGAAGCAAGGTTGCTAAGTCCAAATTCAATTCATCTAGAATATTTCCACATACCCTTTGCACATTAACAGCAAAATGTACAGTGCCCTGAGCGGAAAATCCCAGATCCCTGTAAAACTTAATTTCCTCATACAGGGATTCTGGTTTTGGAGACAATAAATGTTGATACAAAGATAATATTCTCCAACATACAAGCCCTCTCAGGGAAAACAAGCCCAGCTTGAATCTTATTCCTGTAAATGTTGCAGCATTTAAATTCACTGCGGAGTGTTCAGAGGAATGTTTTCCTTGGTGACAGTTGCCGAAGTTAGCATTTGGTAGAATGACAAGCATGGACCGGGGTGCCCCACAAATACAAAGTGTGCTTGACAAAAAAAAAGAAATTAAAGAGAACGTACATGCATTATCTGCCTGACCAAATCGACAGACATTATTCCGCCATTCCACTAGCATTGCAGAGCTTGCAAAGTTGTGATTTCCTTGCAACGAAAGCTGCATAGTAACCGCCAACAGCTTCCCTAGCATTTTGCCTGACTTCTGATTTACACACTGGGGATATAGTGAGACAAAGTTCAAACCAGATTATGCCAACAAGACTGCAAGGGGAGGGAAGGAGATCTCACACATGTCCAATACCGTTTTTAAATGTAAGATGGCAGCAGTCCTTGAGATAAGCTCAGGGTAAACCCTTTGCTGCATGGACCAGTTATAGATTAGCCAATCCTACAGTACACAGGTACAACCCATGTCCCTAAGCACCACCCAAGTGGAGGAGAGACCAGACTATGTGGAGTGGATATGAAGGAGCTGGAGGAAGTTGTTTGGAAAATGTTGGAGAGGGGGAGGCCTATTAAGAGTAGAGCAGGGCGGATTTAATTGGAGGTTGTAGAGAGGAAATTATATTGGGAGAGGAAAGTTATTACCACCTGGTGAGAGTTATATTCATGAGGCTGGAAAGAGACTTATTGAGGATGCTGGAAGAATGCTTATTACCATCTGGAGCAAGCCATATTGAGGAGGTTGAGGTTGAGGGAGCATTAGCAAGGATTTTGGAAGGAGCATCATTACCTTTCTGAGAGAGTTATTGAGAGGGTTTTGAGAGGCATTTGAAAGGGTTTTGAAAGATACTTATTACCACTTGAAGAAAGTCATACTGAAGAAGGCAGATTGTCACCAGGAAGGAGTTGTTTTGGAGGAGCGTTACCATCTGGAGAGGGAGTTATTGAGGAGCTTGAATTGAGAGTTATCATCAAGTGGAACGAAGTACTTGGAAAGGTTGGAGGAGGTAAGTTACTATTACCATCTGGGGAGAAGGGCAGAGAAAATCTATTTGAGAAGGGAATAGTTTCTTACCTGTAACTCCATTTCCCCAGCATTGGTATCTTTCATGGATTCACATGCTTAGAATATTCCCCGTCGTCAGGCTGGGAATCCCCGGTACATTATATAGACCCTTTCCCGTAGGAAAACTTTTTCGACGCTTATGCGCCCTATACACCTCGTTTTGTATCATGCGTGCCCGCGCCGTCAGGACGCCATGATATAAACACAGGACCCGCCCCCGCGCTCCCTCAGATTTCGGCCCCCAAAGTAGTGGGGGAACCAGTTTGCATGGCCAGGGGAGGCAGGCGGGCGCATGTGAATCCATGAAAGATACCAATGCTGGAGAAATGGAGTTACAGGTAAGAAACTATTCCCTTCTCCAGCATTGGATCTTTCATGGATTCACATGCTTAGAATAGATTACATAGCAGTACCATCCCGAAGAGAGGAGGCGTGCATGCAAACTCACATACTTTCCTCACAATGCCAGTTCTCTATGGTCGTGTACCCATCGGCAATAGTTAACATAGAGAACGAATAATATTAAATCATAATTGCAACCAGATCTAACCCCTCAACCGGGGCTTACCTTATTGGAATAGGTGTCGAAGCAACGCCTGTCCCATCCGAGTATCTTCCGCATGTTGTTGTGACAGGCAGTAATGGCGGGTAAAAGTGTGTGTAGCCGCCCAGGTAGCCGCCATGCAGATGTCCCCCAGAGGGACTCCAGACCACAGCGCCGTCGACGATGCCGCCCCTCTAGTGGAATGAGCTCTTGGGCGTCGCAAAAGAGGCTTCCCAGCCTTGGAATGGCAGTACGAAATGGTAGACGATACCCATCTTGACAGTCCTTGCTTTGAAATGGCTTTGCCTTTAGCACCCAGACCATAGGCCACGAACAATTGGCTCGTTTCCCTGAAAGGTTGCGTGCGATGAAGATAAAACTTGAGAGCCCTCTTCACGTCTAATGTGTGTAACGTGCGCTCCGCTCCCGAGCATGGCTCTGGAAAAAACGTAGGTAAGACAATAGAGGAATGTTTATGGAACACTGAAGGTGCCTTCGGTTTGAACTGTGGGTTAGTGGCAAGGACCACCTTGTTCTTAAAAAATCTTAAGTATGGTGGGTCTACCATTAGAGCTTGGATTTCCGAAATACGTCGGGCTGAAGTGATGGCCACCAGGAAGGCCAATTTCCAGGACAAAAACTTTAGAGACGACGATGACATTGGTTCAAAAGGAGGTTTCATAAGAGACGCTAACACCAGATTGAGGCTCCACACCGGAGGAAATCTCTTCTCGGGAGGGAAACTCCTGAACAACCCTTTAAGGAAGTGCTTAATCAGGCGGTCGCTGAATAATGGTGCGGAATGTCATTGACGTGTAAACCTGGAGATGGCGGCCAGGAGTACTTTTATCGACGACACCGATAAGCCCTTTTGAGCTAAGAACAGCAAGTATGGAAGGAGCTGTTCCGGCATAATCAACTGCGGATCCAAAACTGGTTGATCCCCACACCACTGACAGAAACTCCTCCATTTGTACGAGTATGAAGTGTTTGTGGAAGGTGCTCTTGCCGCTTGCAGAATACGACGACACTCCTCCGGAATCATTAGCTGGCCAAATTCGGCGAAGTCAGGAGCCAGGCCGTCAACTTGAGGCTGTCCGGGTAGTGATGCCAGATGATACCCTCCTGTCGAGACAGAATGTTGGGGATCTTCCTGAACCTCATTGGCTCCGCCGCAGCCAAGTGCAGCAGGTCTGAGAACCACACCTGTCTGGCCCAATACGGGGCTACCAAAATCACCCGACATGGGTACTTGAGGATCCATTGCAACGTCCTCCGGATAAGAGGAAAAGGAGGGAATGCGTACAGGAATTTGTTCGTCCATGGGAAGGAGAACGCATCTCCCAGTGAGCCCTGCTGAGGCCATCTGCTTGCGTACTGCGGGCATTTTCTGTTGTCCTTCGTCGCGACAGATCGATGGAAGGATGTCCCCACTTCTTGAATGCATGTTGTAGTTGCTGGTCGTTCAGCACCCATTCGTGAACCTCGTTCATTTCCCTGCTGAGGGCATCTACCTCCACATTTCTCACGCCTGGTAGGTGGAACGCCAAGATTAGCATGTTGTGTTGCAGGGCCCAATGCCAGATTTTCTGTGCCTCCATCGACAGGGACCTGGAACGTGTTCCTCCTTGTTTCCTTAAGTAAAACATTGTAGTCGTGTTGTCCGTCATGACACGCACCACAGAGTCTCTCAGTTGAGGAAGAAAAGATTTTAGAGCCCACCGCACTGCTCTCAGTTCTAGCAGGTTGATATGCAGGGAGGACTCTTGTAACGACCACCGGCCTTGTACTTGTAACGTCTCCAGATGAGCTCCCCATCCGCTCAGTGATGCATCCGTCACCACCGTCTTCTGGAACTCCGGTTCCAACAGAGGCATTCCTTTCGTTAGATGAGTAGAAACTCTCCACCAGCGAAGTGCTTGTACCAGTTGTTCGTCGATGACCAGTCTGTCGGACCAGCGACCTTGGCTCTGCATCCAACGGTCCGCTAGAAATTCCTGGCACGGTCTCATAAACAGGCGGCAGTTGTTTATCAACGGAATGCAGGACGACATGGTCCCTAGCAGGGACATGTATTTGCGCACCGACACCCTGGTACCGCATTTCCATTCCGACGCCTTGCTTTGTTGCTTCTGTATTCTTTCGCTGGATGGTCTTACAAGGCCTGTGTGCGTATGAAACTCCGCTCCTAGAAAGACCAAGGTCCTCGAGGGCTCTACGGAGGACTTGCTGAAGTTTATCGCGAAACCCAGTTCCTGTAAAAGGGACATCGTGGCCCCCAGACTGTTTCGTGTTTGTTCCATGGACGAGCCTCTGACCAGCCAGTCGTCTAAATATGGATAGACATGGTGACCGTCCTTCCTTAAATGGGCCGCTATGGGGGCCAAGCACTTGGTGAACGTCCTGGGGGAGGACTTGAGACCGAACGGGAGGACCTTGAACTGAAAATGCTTTTGGCCGACGACGAACCTTAAATATCTCCTGTGTCGTGGACATATTGGGATATGAAAATATGCGTCCTGAAGATCTAGCGACGACAGATAATCCATGGGTTGCACTGACCTGATAACCTCCTGGAGCTTTAGCATTTTGAATTTTTGAGCTCTTTAGCCATTTGTTGAGTACCCTCAGGTCGAGAATGGGCCTCCATTTTCCATTTGGCTTCTTGACGACGAAGAACCGGGAATAAACCCCTTGTCCTTCCTGTGCCACAGGAACCCGTTCTACCGCTCCTTTTTGTAGCATAAGCGCCACCTCTTGTCTTAGAACTCGAAGGTGGGGCTGGGCCGAAAACACTGGCGGAAGACTCGGAGGCTTGTTTTTGAATTGCAGCGCATGGCCCATGCGAACCGTGTCCAGAACCCATCGATCTGTGGTGATGCATTCCCATTGGTCGATATGATGAGAGACTCGACCCCCCAGGACGTTCCGAAGGCCGTCATTGGTTTCTGGTTTGCTTGTCCTTCGTCGACGAGGGACCCGAGCCTCGTCGTCTGGAGGCTTGATAATCTCTGCCTCTACGTGCCGACTGGGATGCCCGTCTGTAGCCTTGTGAAGAGTATGAGGGTCTTTTAAATCCACGGTCCCTAGAGGCTCCAAAGCGGGAGTTTCCGGAGGCGCCCCTGAAGGGGCAAAAAGAGCGAAAACTTCTACCTGTCTGGAGGGCGCCAAGAGACCTAGCGGTATCCGTGTCTTCCTTCATCCCCTTCAAGGCTTCATCAACCTTATCTCCAAACAGATGTTCTCCTTCACATGGCATGTCTAGAACTTTGTACTGGACTTCAGGTCTAAAAGTAGTACATTTGAGCCACGCTTGTCGACGAAGTACTACGCCATGATTGATTTGTTTGAACCCCGACTCTGCTAGGTCCACCGCAATATTAATTGCATGGTTCGAGGCCTCCTTACCATCCCGTACTAGTAACATGGCTGCTTTGCGATGTTCTTCCGGCAGGTGTTCTAGGATAGGGGCTATTTTATGCCATGCCACATCTCCCTATCGTAACGCGATACAATCGCCAAGGAGTTGGCTGCTCTCACCGTCGTGGCGCCGACTGAGAGCACCTTTTTCCCGAAAGCGTCCTGTCTCCTTGCCTCGCTTTCTGGAGGGGTTGAACATTTTTGCTGTACTCTGGCCTTCCTAGCCGCTGCCGCCGATACCACAGAGTCTGACAGTGGCTGTGATGTTAGACATTTTGGAGTGGACTCCGGAGCTTTAAACTTTTTCTCAATACGCCCCTTAATAGCCGGTTCCGAGAACGGATGACGCATCGTCTTGAGGCCTTCTTGCCATACGTGGTCCAGGATTGGGATGGCAAATACCGATTTCCTCCTTTGACCCATGTGATCAAAAAGAAAGCAATCTTTCTTCTGCTCCTCAGGAATTAAGCCGAACTCGGAACACGCTTTTCCCATCATTGCATGGAAGGCTCCCACATCATCCGGAGGAGATGGTTGTGCCTGACTCCTCGTAGACTCTACCTCTACATCCGAATTCCATGTTGGGTCTCTCGACGGTGACAGGGAGATGTCCGACCCTGAGTCACCTCGTATAGAATCGGACTCCGATAGCTCACCCTCCTCCTGCACTCGAGGACGATCCTTCGCCACCTGGGAGGCCGAAGGGCTTTTGGTCGTCGTGCGAGCTGCTTGAGCTTGTTCGTCGACGGAAGGTGCAGAAAATATCGACGATGAAGTGCCAGACTGAGGGATCTGCGTATCCAGACGCTGCAGGAGCTTCTGAAGTGTATTAAGCACATCCAGAGACAAAACCGTCTGGGGGGTCAGCAACGTCGAGGATAGAGGGACCACACCCCCACTCGCACTCGTCGTCGACGTATTGGAAGGCCGTAGGCCCAAGTCCGACGGCTGCATAACCATGTCACCTTCTCCTTCCACCGACGACCCCGGCAAGGCCGTGTCTTGCAGCAGGACCTCAGGGGGGGCGGGTTCACAAACCTCTGGCTGCCAGGCCATAAATTGAGTCCCCGTCGACGAAGGAATCCCCACCGCTGCTGCCTGAATAGTAATCGGCATCGTCAGCGATACCGGGGTCGACGAGCCAGTCGCCGGCACCGAGCCTTTTGACTTCGTAGCCGATTTCGTTGCCGACTTCCCTGCTGAAGCGTCTCGACTCACGGAAGACCTAGGACGGTCCCCTGAGGAGGATTTTGATGCCGCTTGCCTCTCCGTCTTAGAGGATGAGGAGGAGGAGGACTTTTTGTGTGATGAGGAAGACCCAGCATGCTTTCCCGCATGCTTGTCCGCAGGGCATTTTTCGACAGGCCTCGCCTTCTTCGAGGGAGGTTCCGACTTGCTCCTGGAGGCCGTGGAGCCAACTTCTGATGCCGGATAGGCACCCGCTCCGTCGTTAAGCCAGTCGACCAACCTTCTTTTCCGATCTTTAAGGGTTTTTCGGGAGAAACCCTGGCATATCTCGCATGTATCCGCCGTGTGGTGCGGGTGGAGACAGTAGATACAATCCATGTGGGCATCACCTTCATAGACTTTTTTGAGTCCACATGTCGCACAAGGACGGAATAAAGCTTTTCCGGACATATTTTCTTCAGAACGGAATTTCGCCGAAGCGAAAACACAACCTAACTTCAATTAGCAGTAACCGCGAGGATCCCACTTCTTTGAAAGACGGTTGAAATCTGAGGGAGCGCGGGGGCGGGTCCTGTATTTATATCATGGCGTCCTGACGGCGCGGGCACGCATGATACAAAACGAGGTGGATAGGGCGCATAAGCGTCGAAAAAGTTTTCCTACGGGAAAGGGTCTATATAATGTACCGGGGATTCCCAGCCTGACGACGGGGAATATTCTAAGCATGTGAATCCATGAAAGATCCAATGCTGGAGAAATAGGGTTGCAATACCATAGGAGAACAGGCGCCCCTCCTAGCCAACGAAATCAGGGAGCTTCCACCAGGTTAGTCTAGAGTAGACTTCAAAAGTGGGAGGAAGCAAGAGATTTTCAACCTCAATGAGGGCTAGAGAGGCTACGTCAGACATAGCAAGTAGGGGATTGTTACAGGGACCGGAATCCTAGAACAGGGAAGTGGTCTGGTGACAGAAAGGCCACCCATCATGCCCCTAAAACCCAGATAGAGCAGATTGGGGTTGGAAAAGAACCGTCTGTAGCTCAGAATCAAAGACCTTTTCAAGCACATGGCATGTTGAGGTCTTTGGGCTGTTATTATGGACTATGCAGAAGTGGGTTCAGGAAACCTAATAACCAACAATTCGCAGACAAAGATAAAGTTATTCAAATGACTGCAAGAAGTGAACCAATTCCTTGATTCTTTTGTGAGAGACTTTCTTTGTTTATTCTTTGCCACTCACTTTTGGGTTCCACGTCTCATGAGTTAGGATGGTTGTATTTTCTTCAGTTCTGGCGTCGAGCCGTTGAACGCTGATCTTGTGAATCCTGAACCTAGTTTGATTTATTTACCTCTGAGCCCACACACGTGACCCATGTTGCTTTTCTTTTTGGTTATGTAATAAACACGTTCTCAATGACTGAGAGAATTCTTGGTGTTCTCTCCACGTTTGGTCCACACAGTGACCCTAGTTATGCAGACACATATGGGCATGGGATGTGCTGTCCACCAATCCATAGTTGTGCACTTCTTTCAAACTTTTGGTGTCCATCATGTGATGGACCAGCCACAGATTCGGGCACACCTGGACACATGTGGATGGAGGTGTCTGGGACAATTGAATCCAGCCTAACCACACACCAGTCATAGAATGGAGCATTAGTGGGCTATGCAAAGAGTCTATGTAGGCAGAACAGCCATTTTGGCCTTTTCTCAAGTCCAAATAAACAAAGAAAGAATGCATAACACAATGCTAGGGTGTAGGTTTAAATAAAATCCTTTGCAGCCATCTTGCCAGCATAGGGGGCATTTAGCTACCAACATGCAAAAACAGGCTCCCTTCAGTGGTGTGAGTCAATCATGCAGCTGCCGCAAACATATACCCCAACCCACTTCTGGGAAAGAAATCACAACCAGAGATACAATTGGGTACACAAGGAGCACCCCTTCCCCAGTATCCACATGGGATTCTATGAGTGGCACTGCATAAAGAAGATCCAGCTGCAAGGAGACTTCAGTAACAGCTTTAGGAAATTAGAGAAAATCAAAAAGCCAGTGCCACGTTTAAGGGATTCTTCCAGTAAGCAAAAGGAGACGCATCTGATATTTTCTGACCTAACATTTTGGCTGACATATCTGGGTTCTTCCCTCAAATGTCATGTGCAGCCTCCAATGCATCCGAAATTCCGGATGATGCCACCTAATGTCTCACATCCCCGGTATAGTCACTATAGGTCGGGTGCTGCCACCATATGCTTGGTGCAACCTCACATGCCTCAGGAATTGTGTACAATGTGAAGTAATGCCTTATGTAGCTGATATATGCAAGGAGTCCCCCGCCAAACTGCAACCACCTTTTTATTTAAACGAACCACCCAACCCACCTCTCCTGTATTTGGCTCTCAGGACTATGTATGTAATTTGTAAATATTGAAATACCGGCCTCAGGCTTTCAATGTTAAAAGTGTTGTAATGTCCTCCACTCCCTGTCCCTGCTATAAATCCTATACTTATCCATTCAGCGCCTGGTGTACATCATTCAAACCAATAATGGCCTCACACCAGGTCTGCCTCTGCTCTCTGTTATTACCTAATTTGGGTGTCACCTATGTTTGAAATGGCACACTGTTCTCAAATAAATGAAAATATAAAATATATCCATCATATGCAAAATGCAGCCTCACAAGGCTCTTTAATGCCATCTAATACCTATGTCTTCCCCGTGATCACCATGTGTAAGGTACAGCCTCAGAAATGCATGTGCTACCGTGGAATTTTAGTGCAGCCTCAAATGCCATCTGATGGCAAGTACTTTAAGGGCAATGTACTGTAGTCCAGAGTGGTTATGGACCCTGATGGGATGGCTCTCTGGATTCTAACAGCCATGCCAGGTGTGCCCGGCAGCCCTTGTTCTGTCTCCCCAATCCCCACTCACCTTTCTCCATCTCTTCGGGATACCCGGCAATGTCTACCCGGCACTGTCTGCCTCATTTGCCCTCTCTTGCTCCCCACATGCTGCTCTACTCATGGGTGTAATTTTAGGGGGGCACAGGGGTGTTTGTCGCCCCAACTTTCATGGCACACCATTTTGTTCCCATTCATTTGGCTGGGCCACCTTTTATTCAGTTGTCATGCGCCCCCCCCCCAACATTTACAGCAAAGTTACCCCACTGGCTCTACTCATCCACCGACCTCACCTACACGGCCCATCCCGCAGGCGCAACACACAGAATGGACTGCACACCCAATGCAGCAAAGTGTTTGCTGCTTGGTGGCCATGTTGAAATGGCTTTTAATTCTTTGTAACTCCTTTTCAGGGTTTGACCTAGCACCCAGGCCTGCATGAATGGGTGCCAATAGCCTTATTCTCCAGAACAGCAGAGGGATTTGGAATGTTACTTACCCTGAGCCCTCTTGTACACTCTCTCTTTCTTTGCTCAGGCCCATATGTTGGCGCATAACATCCTTTATTGGCCCCGAGTAGTCTGGCCATATTGTATACTGTTTTCATATTCCTTGTACAGCATATGTAAGGTGCTGCCGGGCATACTCTGCCATCACATGCAAAGCACAGCTTCAAATTGCCCATGTTGCTGTTCATGGCATGGTCACCATATGTAAAGAAAGCCTCACATGCGCGCGCAGGGACGGAATCATTTGCCAAGGAGAGCCTCAAATGTCCCAGTAATGCCCCCCAACAACTGTTACGGCCTCAAATGCATGGTATCGTGACCAGATGTAATGTGCAGCATCACGTGGCCCTCCTATACCTGACCCCTACCCCCTTACCTTCCGCCCCATGTACAGCTCCTTCTGATTACCCCACAGGCCCCTTCTTCGTGTGATGGCTCCCAGGAGACACACCACCTTTCCCGTATGTCAGGAGCATGTGCGCCCACTTACCCCTTCCTCCGGGTGCGGGCAGCAGCCTTATTATTGCCCGGGCCCCTTCCTCTTTCTGCTTGCAAAACATCGGGGTTGGTGACGGTGCAAATGAGAAGCGTTCTCACCGCTTGCCAACGTTTGTCACTCCCCTATCCCTTCAGCGGCCATCATGAAGCGAGCTTTTGAAACTAAATGTGGCCCAGTTCCGAGACACGTGACGCGTGGCTGACCATCTCCAGCCCCCGTGTGCTGATGTGAGTGCCGAACCATCTTTACCCAAGCTTCTATGCGCTACTGGTGTTGCATTATTATCAAGATTTTCAGAGGCCTGGGATTGGACACTGTCAAAGAGCTGGACCGTCAATCTCGTGTTCCCCTTCATGTTCCCGCCATACACGGCACACGGACTGCTTTAAAACACCAGGGACCAAATTATCAGAACTTCCCCAGTGCAAAAAAAAAGGGAGCAAATGAATGTATCACCAATGTTGCTGCTTGTAAAATAGGCAAATGAGCAAACAGGTTTTGCACTAATCTGAGTCATCTAAAACAAATTTCAATGTGGCAAAAATGAAGCAGATTGATTTGTTACTGTATCTGCTACATTGCATACCACGAAATATAGCAAATACATGTATGTTTCATGTTACATAACAAACATGGTGCACTCTATTACTTATGCATTACCTGTGCAGCAAAACGTGTGCAAAATGCGTTTGACCCATTTTTAACAGAGCGCATGTAGTTCTTGCTCCATCCCCCACCTACTCGGTTCTCCAGAAACCTACATTTTTTCACTGGGCTACATTTTCGCAGCCAGAGTGGTGTTATGTGGATCCTGGCTCACTGCGGACCTCTAGTGGATGATCTTGAGGTTGCAGGCTACTAATGTCTCTATAGATCGACACTGCCAGTGGTCAGCGGCCTGGGCGCACACGTTACAGCTTTTGGGTGAGGGGCGCAGGAAGGAGCCCACCCACGAACTGCCAGAGAGAACCTAGAGCCAGCGAAAAGTTAAGGCTTCCTTTTACGCGGATGCATGTTACATAAACGTGTATTCCATTGCAAGTGCAGTTTCTGTCAATTGCAGCATTGCAGCTACATTTGCGACGCTTTCAAGCAAGGGGCGTTTTTTCCCTGCCTGTCCCAGACAGGCTGTGCTGCTTCCCCCCACCCCCCGCCTCCCCGATCCACAGGAGACCATCCCCTCCCCACATCCTCTCCAACTGCCAACCAAAAGCTGTAAGCCCTGTTTACCCCGCCACTGGGGTAAGTGACACCAAACTAAGAGTACCAGTTTTTGTTTCATGGCTAAATTAGTATGCTGCTTGAAAAGTTCTGTGTTATGTTGACATAGTGTTATTCCTTACTTCTACTTCACCAGATCTAAGAAGAAGACCCCTGCGCCACAGTAGACGAGTCCTAATCCAAAACACCACCCTTTAAATAGAGCATTCCCTCTTCCCTTTATATGTGATCCATACCACTATCCCCCTCACCACCTTTGAGACTGTTCTCCCTCCAGGGGTGATGATAGCTACAGGAGAGCCATGTAGTTCTTAAGCAGGCTACCAAATGCACCCTCTGGTTCAGATAGCTCTTAGCTTCTTAAGTCACCAGGGTGGTTGTTTTTTGTAGCTGGGCAGCCTTAAGAACACTTTCTTTCTCATTTATTTTCATACACGTAGTGCACGCCATGCCACACGTGACATTACAGCATGAGAACAAGATGGCTGAAAACAGATTTGTCAGGAAGTAGTCCATGAGGCGGGGAGAGTAGGTTCTACGCGAGCGATGACTTAATTTCCTTCCTAATATTGTTCCTTCACAAGAGTGGTAAATGTGATAAATATAATCCAGTTTTATAGCATGTACAGTAAGGTGATATAAAAACCACATTTCTTTGAACCCCTTAATAAAAAAAGAAGTTGTTACCCATGTATATCTCTGAAAAAGGCTATGAACCTCGGAGCTTGACTGGTGGAGGGCTGATGGCAAGGACAGCAACTACTACATAACCCAGGTAAATCGCAACCGCACAATCTAGTTCAAAGTTGTAAAGGATGTGTCTGAACATTCAAATGTTGCCACCCTAGTTTGGCAGCCTAATGCACTAAGAACATACTCCCCATGGCCCTACACCAGATGTCTCGGATCAGCAGAAAGGGCCCTTTTATTGATTATTCATTTTAAAATATTTGCTAAAGCTCTTCATCTACTAAAAGTCGATGGCCACTGCACCTGGCATACTGACACAAAGCTACTAAATTTACAGAATGTGGTGTGTGCAACCACAAACGAATGAAAATAAAAACCTAAAAGAGAAAAAGTACAATTCTTAATGAACATATCTTTCAGAAAAATGCTCATGGAATTGAATAAAAAGCAACAACTCACCCTTTTCTGCATGGCACGGTCATGACTAAACATTTTACAGAGCACTAGGATAATGAGGGAAAATCACCATCCTTTGATAAAAAAAGGCATTGGACACTGATGGAGTAGTAGCATAATTGCAGTAGAGCCAAAGAGAAGGTTTTGTCTAATAAATTGTGCCAAAATATGTTCATATTCAACCTCAAGGAAGGCCAGTGCCCATTGTGCCTGCAAGCTTCTGTCATTTGTTCTGTAGATTCCCTCCTAAGCACCCAGATTGAGATATGACAAATGTCTTCAACGTCACAAAGCACAGCTTAAATAGAATCACGAAGTGGAGCGGTGACAAATCAAAAAGAAAAAGGTGGTATGATCACATTTGTGTGTCCTAACCATCAACAGGCAGTGACATGAAGGATGGATTTCATGACATTGGAGGCTTTATTCCTCAGAGTGAAGCCATCACACGCTTTCAGATGCAGCATTGAAACTCAAAGCATCAAGAACAAAACCTGAGACGCGCACAGAGGAAAACGGCACAGGGGATGGACGGAAAGAGCCTAGAGAAAAGAGTCAAGATGGGATCAAACGCATTTATAATTCTATTGGGGACTTTGCTTTGTATGTTTTCTTCTGTAAAGTACGTGAATTACAATGTAATAAAACCAGCTTCATTTGTATAGCAAAGATGTATTGATATTGTGGAAGGGCTGTGTCGCGTGACACAGAGGGGTCATTTGGGAGTGACATGTGCCGGTCTGAGGAGGGACACATTCTTTCGTTTCGCCCTGGGCACCAAATTGGCTAGAAATTGCCTTGCATATGTGTAACATAGGTAGTAAGTGTATGAACTCTTGAACGTTGTCAGATTTGCACTAGGTTAAGCTAATTGTCATCATTTCTTATTTCTTCTATTAAGAAGTTTTGGCTTTAATAAAGTAACTATTAATTTAGGGAAAAAAAGTGACTGAGCCAAATATTATATTATTTTCAGCACTCGGGACTGTAAACAAAAGAGTGTTTGTGTGTGTGAGTGTTGCCACTGTCCGCGCACGCACGTGCTTGTGCTGTGGCAGGTGGCCCTTGCCTAACCCCTTTACCTTTGATGTGTGTGTGTTTGTACATGTGCGTGTGTGGTGAACATTTCTGTAAGGTGGAATGTGGAGTGGATGTTCTGTTTGAATGTTCTGTGTGAATAAGTTGGTGGTTGGGAGCTCGATGCAGAACGGGCCCTAGGATTTGCGGGGCCCTGTGTGGCAAAAGATGTGTGGGGCCCCCTCATTTGCATCGCAGAAACTGATGTCACAAAATGAGTCATTCATATCTGTGGGATCAAATAAACTGACCTTCAGTATTTGAATTTTAACTGTTCATTTTATATATGTGGGAATCTCAGGAGCGAGGCTTATTTTGGAGTAGCCAACAGAGTAAGCTGAATCATTTGTAGAGACGGGTACCTCAAAAGAAAGTACTGTGACGAGGAAGACAAGGACAAAGAGAAATGAAGATCTTTGGTAAGTAATCAAAGCGCACCTAATGTTACTGCACTTTCCAAGTATCTAAGAGCAGGGATGTTATCTTGACCAGACAAGGCAAAGTGCCTTTGCTGCAGCATTGCCTTAAAGTGCAGTGCAGTTATAGCAAAGCCTATTTATCGGGAAGGTACTGAAGCAGTCAGAGTAAGCAATTCTGCATGTCTTTGAATGTTAATAATAGGGCTCAAGTCCAAAATAAATTGGGGGCTCATTAACATACACACAGGGGCTGAACATATCTTAAAGTGTAATACACACATTTAATTATACTGTCCTTTCCCAATAGAAGAAAATGCATAACACAAATGAGCATTGTCTTTCAGAAACGTAATCATAAATACCTTAAAAATACCCAGCCAGAGGATATTTTTCTATAGCACAAGTAGTAAGTATAAAAGGTGCACACCTTGAAAACCCAAAAATCTATTTTGAAATATTCAATGGAAAGGAAAATACCAATACAAGACATGTGCTTTGAAGACACTTTCATGTGGTTTTGTGGGTGAGTGCCCTGAGTGCTTGAGGTCTTGGGTTCAAATACCGGTGTGCGAACACCCGAGCAAACAAGCTGTTTTTTGCATGCCTGCCTCAAAAACACCCAAGGGGATAGTGTCCGCTCTGTGTAAAAAGTGGACAAATGCTGTCAACCCACATAAACCCTCAACTTTCACCCTGAAATTCAGCACAGGACCAGGGAGAGCATCTTCAGTCCAGCAATCGCGTTTCACATCCATGTACCTTGTAAAGCATCACAGCCCATTTGCCTTCTGATCCTTTCCCCTCCTCAGCCCAACGTTTGGTTTCCAACAATACTCAGTTTCATAAAGGGGACTTGATAACTGCTCCAGCAATATAGGAATACCTATAGAAATGTGTTAAATAAAAAAAAGTACAACTGTTGCCTTATTGTCACCCCATCTTGAAGATTTGAAATCCCAGAATGCAATTTCACAACATTATAAAAAATCACTTGTAGGCTGTCTTTCAAGAGTTATAACAAAAGATAATGTCAAAAGGTAACCAGGTACTTTGTATCATTTGACAAATACATTATTTATATGATGCGAGTGAAATGAGACATTCAACCAAAAAAATGTATTTGACACACCAAAAGCGACCGCATGAAAACTAGAGAAATAAATCTCAACTCTTTTTTGTTTTGTTAACATATCTTAACTGTCTTCAATGTCATCAGATTTGGGCTGCAAACAAGTTTTCTTTGTATACGCTTTCAGAATAAAATCCCTCTTTTGAATACCTTGTTGCAAACAATGGCTCTTAAATTGACCATTAATTAGGCAATAAACCCAGAGCCAGGGGGCATTACTGCATCAGGTACTAATGGTGTTTTTTTTCAGTTGCGAGACGTGCCCCTTTTCGCAGTCAAAAAAAAGAAACAAAAAAAGAATGGCCGCAGCGGACTGGGAATCCAAGTCTGTTATCCCTTTGCTTGGCGGCCATAGTAACCAAAGAAAATGGCCACCATGGAAAGGGAGAAGGGACTACATGTAGTCCCTTTGCCCTTTCCATGGCAGCCTGATGAAAGATGTCTCTGCATCCTGGGTACCGGCGCGAGGAACATGTAATAACGTTGCTGGCATTACCATCAGGTAAGGCTTGTAAACGCACCAATCGATGCGTTCCTTCTCATTGAAATTATGCTGCACCAGGTACTAATTGTAAAGAGCTTCCACTTAAAACGCTCTGCTAAAACAAAGAGCGTAATAAGTCCTGTGAAGCCCAACGGGTCGGATGGGCTGCTGGGAAGGTTGTAGAGGAGAGTCACAGGGGGTTGGAAGCAGACAGTGCTGCCGTACTAAAATGGGCAGTGGAAACAGCCCTCTGACTGGAATCAGCGCAGCCCTGTATTACTTTGTATTCTCTTGGCAGCAGGTGGCTGTGGGGCCCCTACGAACGCAGAACCACTAAGAGCGCAGGTTCCGACGCAATGGCACATACTGCGCATGTCTCAGGCCGACCCCATGTGCATGTGGCTGCGCGTCTTGTGGGTCTGTCCTTCGTAATGTCTTATCCTGATCTTGCAACTAAACCTGTAACTAAATATGCTTGGGTCAGTTCTCAAAAGAATGAGTCAGTAGACAAATCCTAGCACTCATTTGGTACTCATAATTTCCTTTTTTATTTTGTGTGTAGCGCCCTTAAGTGACACCTGTTTCGGCTAGTTAAAGCCTTTCTCAAAGCTGGGCAAAAACTACAAAAACAACATATACATGTACCAGCAATTAAGCAGCCAAATCAATAACCAATTCAAAAAGACAAAGGAATAGTGTTTTTGAGACATATAGTGTGAGGTCATAGACAAATGAACAAAAAAATAATTCAATGCATGTAATTTATAACAATCATCATATTTCAAATGTCATGCCCATACAGAGAATTAGGGTTGGTGTCAGGGAGGATAGTGAGGGATGAAGAGAGGAAAAAAGACCAACATTTGTCAGACGGGTAAGAGGATTCTCTAATTGCATTCTTCTCACTTATTTTGGGTCATATATGCTGTATGTAACTTTCATGTTGCTCTGGGCATCAGATTCATTTTAATCTAGGTAATATAGGTGCTTACCTAATTCATGCCATTCATGTATTAAAGTGGGTTAAATCCCATGTGTCCTGTAAGGAATGATTGATAGAATAACTGCCCATTACTTTGGCATCAGACAATTATGTAAGATTTATCATCAAGTCTATTAAGCAGGTAGGTTGTGGCGCCTGAGTTTAGAGATTACAGCGACATGGAAAAGTTAATAAACAAAGTGATAACAGCGAACGTCCTTAGTATGGAATCTACGCTTTGACAACAATGTTTGTCTCATTCTAAGTGAGTTAATACTATGTCATATTCAAATTGTTATTCTTCTCTGTATTATTTTTCCAAAGGATTTGCAATCAGTTACCGTAGGCATACTAGTTGTATCAAGAAATGATAATAAAAAAGGGGTGTTCCCTGCACGTGTGAGCAAGGACAACTTTTTTCATCTACAAACGCGGCAAGAAGCCTAACTATGTACTTTATTTTCAAATTTTCTAATGTGCATGTAAACCGTGAGTTCGGCATTTGCGTCCACATTATAAGATGGAAGAAGGCTAGTGCTGGATGCGTTCCGATACGCGTCTGGTCTGCCTCCAAGGTGCTCATGGCGCCTGTCATGATTCCTGCCCCTCATGTCCCCAGCCCTCCAAGATGTCAGGCTGGAGCCAGGCCAAGATCACCTACAAGGCCCTCAAGGGCCTCTCCATCCCTCCAAAGACCCACTTGGAGTCAGACTTGGCGCTTGTGGCACCAGACTCACTGACTCCCATAGGATAACATTGGGGATTGGACTTGTAGTGCATTGATGGGGACAAGATGGATGCCCCCACATATTTTGGTTCCCAGAACTGCATGTGCAGTCTATTCTTTTGGGTGTGGTTCAGCCCAGAGGCACCTGGGGTACCCAGAGACTATTTAAGCCATGCCCAGGCTGAGAAACATGCTTTGTGTTTTCTGCACGTGCAGCGTGACACTCACCGTGTTCGGATCGGTCTCCAGTAGGCCTGCATCTTTCTTCTGCGCTCAGCTCCTGCAAGAACAAGAACACCGTTAGGAACAGCCTTACCTTGCGGCGCTTCTGCCCATCATTCATCGCTCCTTCTGTTCTGCGGGCATCTTCGGCAGTGTCATTCCCATCCCGGCATGACGCTTCCTAAGGAAAAGGGAAAAGAACAGAAAAAAGGCATTAGTAAGCATTCAGCAAATCTTCGCTTATTTTTAAAGACTGTACGAGCTTCAAACGCTTACCTGAATCCCAGCCGCTCTGGGGGAACTCTGTCTCCGGAACTTCTCATCCATCTGCAAGTGGGAAAAGACACTCCAGGTTAGCGTGGAAACATCTAGAGGTGCCGCATACCGCACTTACTCACTGCATTTCTTCTTCATAACCGGCATCCACGCTGAAAACGTTGCGGCACCTAAAAGACACAGAAAAAGAACTCAGTTCAATACAAATACGAAAGGGTCGCATTGTGCATCGCGCTCTCACTCACCTTCAGCGCTACTCATCTCAGTAGCACGTCACCATCCCCGGACATCATCTAAGGAAGGAAAGGAACGAAGTTAGAGAACTGTTCAAAAGACTCATTATACTTACCTGTCGGACTCTTGCCAGTGAAGTAACTAGGCAGCAACGAGCCTGCATCAATCAACGCGTCCCTGCGCTGAAAGAAGAACGGAGAGCGCACTTTCCAAGAAAACAAGGTGAGCTGTGGATCAAAGGGGAGGGTTGGACCCCGGGGAAGAAGGGGTTCAAGCACACAGAAACAACAGAGACAATAGGCAGTTAAACTCTACCAATCCTGTGTTTCAGACCCAGTCTCCAGTCGAGTAGACTCCAGGGAAGGGTTCGAGGTTGTAAGAGGTCAGAACAGGCTGAGTGACATCTCCGTGGATACCAGGTGAGCGTTACAGCACCATAGTAACAGTTAAAAGCTTTTGGTTTCCATTGAGTATCCGAGCGCAGGGTTCGCATGTTGCCTGGGCAACGTGTCATGTTAATTGGAGTCCCTCTTCGACTCCACTGATTAGCAAGACAACGGTGGTGGCCATCTTGAAAAAGACTCTACAGACATACGTAGATAGTCCATAGTGAATAGAGGTGTGCTTAAAGCTCGCTTAATCAACCTAAGAAAATCTGAGATTGTAAATGATAAGCTCCTGCTTAATACAAAACCAATGATCATGTGGAATGTGGGTTTATAATATTAAGAATAATTTTCAATATATCAATACTGGTAAAGTTTTCAAAGTTGGCAAATGCAAGAATCGCCAACAGAGCAAAGTTTTGTCTAACATGGGACTTTCCCAAGTTACGGGGTATTGCGCTCATCCCATCTCGCATAGCCCAAGTATTTTCTTGGAGCGCTCCAAAAGTATGACTTTGTAGCACTTATTGAAATCTTATATCTCACTCAATGGGGCATTTGTTGCCATGTTATTTTAGATGCTAACTGTAGTGATACGTGCCTGAAGGTGCAAAGTGACAATAATAAAGTGCATTTAATTACCTATAATTACCTCTGATCTCTTCAGGGCACTACACACAAAATAAAAAAAGGAAATTATGAGTACCAAATGAGTGCTATGATTTGTCTACTGGTGCAGTTTTTGAGAACTAACCCAAGCATATTTGTCTACTAGCGGTTTCTGGCTATATCCGCTTTTCTATAAAACGCGACAATTTTCAGAATTCACAAATTCACCAGTCAACCAAATATCACCATCTGAACATAATAGGCTGATGCAGAGGTGTCGCCGTGCAACCAGCTTACTAAAGCCACATCTCCCTCTTAAACCTGTAACTAATAAGATGAATAAAGCATCTTAGAAAATGTACCTGAGACTCCTCATTAGTTGGTGCCACCAGGTCTCTACATTTTGGCAATGAGCTGGAAAGGAGCCTACTACTTCTACCAGCACTGTTAACGGGGCAGCCTACAAAGGCCGACTGCCCCTTAAGCAATGCACACCATCACGAGTAACAAGCAGGAAGCACCACTGAGCTCTCAGAAGGCAGCACCAGCCCACTAAACAAAGAAGGTCTCCACCTACTCAGTGTGTGCTGTTGAGCTGCCTCTGCAGAGGGTCACGGGGGAGCCAGTAACATACTTGAAATGGGCCATGCTTTGACCAGCAAGAACCAGGTAAACATCCACCCCAAGCACACATGTGGTACCATACAAGGGACAAGACTTTAAGTTGTGAAGAACAGATGGGCGCCCAGCCTTCTTCAAAGGAGCAACCCTGTAAATTGTGTGTGTCAGAGAGGCACCCAACCCATTTACTTTAAAGATACCCAGCAATCTAATACCCAGGGCCTAGGAGAGTGTGAACTCCTCCCAGCGACTTTATGCTTCTTCCACTGCTTCCCAAAAAAGTCAGGCCTTAGGACCCTGTGTCTTCTTTTCCCATTTTGTGAGTTATGTTCCCACATGAACCAAACACCCGCCCTCTGCATTTCCTAGCTTCTGGAATTCACTTCCATGAGCCTCTAAACCCTCACAGCGGCCACACCCAAAAAGGGCAGCTCGTGTGTCCACAGGTGAAACCAGGTGTGTCCAGGGCTACTAGAAGTGAGCTCTGTTAAGAAGACTATTGGGCATGAGAGGCGTGTGCAACTGAAAATGCTATCACACAAAGGCAAAATACCCATCATTATCGGGATGCCTGGTTGGCTAGACAGGGGGATGAGGGGTTTGGCAGATGCCAGAACAAACTAGATTCGGGGCAGGGGGGCAGGTGGATTTTTGTGGGCTCGACTCAGTGGGAGTTGGGAGGGTAGCGCGGCTGTGCCAGTATCACAGCATAAAATGGGGGCAGAGGGAAAGGAGGGCACAGTTCACTACCTTACCCTGCTGGAAGAGATCCTTGCTGCTGTGCTCCTGCCAACCCGGACAGAGTCGCCCTTTTAGGACCTCTGCTTCTTCCCATTCCACCCACCCTTTAATCAGAGGTCGGGGGGGGTGAGGTGGGGTAGGACCATGTGAACACTGGGATCCTCTTCCGGGGGACTCCAGAGCTGGAATAGTGCTGATGAGAGGGCACAGAGCCATCCCCCATCGAAACAGGTGTACAGGCACTGGAAGATCCCTGTGGGAGAGGTAAGGGGGGCATGATCATGGGGCAGTTAAGGCCGGTAACAAAGAGGCTTGATATTGTCCCCCCAAGGGCATGGTGCGGAGGGGTTAAGGTCTCATCACGATGTCCCCCACAAGTGGTTGGAGTCATGGTCCACTTGGTCAGAAAATTGCATAGTGTCTTACGAAGAAATGTATATATTGTTTAAGAATGGCACATTTCAGAGTATATTTTTAACGTGTAATAAAATGTGGCTGGAATGGCAGCGACCCCTTTTTTCCCTCATGCCAGTGCCTCAATATCATAGTCCTGCAAACACTTTGGATGCCAGGTCTGCTGTCTTGGCTGATCCTTAGAAGGTGACTCAGCAGCACTCACCATTGTGGTACAACCAGAGTGCACATGGTCACCCTCGGCGTGTGACTGTTTAGGGACCACTTTCACAACTTCTGGACTAATCCACTCCTCATTATGTAGCCCTGTCATGATAATTCTCTATGTCTGGTGATTGACACAGCTTATTAAACTACGATAGATTGTACCTTTGTTAATCTTTCAGGTGCGGTGATAATGGTCCCTTTTTGGCATATTAGAGTCCAGGGTGAAGTATGGCAGGCGGAATTTGCCACCAGCATGATGGTCTTGGATGAGCACTTGACCACCTTCCATGATGGGAGAGCACCAAGCCCTCTGGAGGTCACTCATTCAGGTGGTTGATCATTGTTTCTTTTCAATGGCCGGCGACTCACGCTTCCCTGGTGTCTAGCATGGGTATCCAGGGATGGTGCACGCACTGTCCAACCAAACAACCTGGTTAACTGGGTGCCTCGTGTTGAGGTGTGGAGAAATGTTTGATATTCCTTGACGAACTTGTACAACACCAATTCGGTTGTGCCTGCTGTTGTTCAGCTATCTGCAAAGTTCTCTTTGCACAAAGCCATGATGAGGGTGTGTCCTCATTGCTTTCTCATTGTCCATGCTGCTGTTGTACTGCAATGGCTCTAAGCAGGAATGACAGCATCACCATGAGTATGTGGTACCTGTCCCCGGCATTTTCTCATTATCTGCCATAGTTGTGTCGATACACTGCAGCAGATTTCTGGCCAAATGTGTAAATCCTCCTGTCGGTTAAAGGTCTCCTGTGAGTCCACCAGTGTTGCCATGCCATATTTAGCTGACTCGGGGGTGGATGGGAGATCATCCTACTGTGTCTGGTTGATACGCAGGCTCCAGCTGTGTCGCTGGACTGGGGCAGGGCACATGCAGTGGAGTCAATGATGCAGATGGCTTGGGCTCCCCCTCTTCATCCCTTGCTGGAAAGATTGTAACTGATGTGTGATTTTATTATTTGCAGGGTATGAATCTGTGCATGTCTGTCTGCCCTGTGATGGAATATCAGCGTCTAAGGAACTGGATGAGGCTCGGTGTTTGCAACGCATACCTTCACTGTGTGGCCAGCTCCTCCGAATGGTAACAGAAATAGGCAGAGACTCATCAGGGGAGATGGAGGTGTTTGGAATCACACAGAAAAGTGCGGCATTACTTCTTATGGTCTGCTCTTTATAGCTCGGTGCTGTGCGGTGAACCCCGTGATATCTGTAATGAGAGGATTATGTGAATGTACCAACACATTGGTGGAGCAAGGAACATTCCCCCTAGACCCCAAGTACAACCAATGTACACCAATCACTTGTCTGTAATTGCTGGGCAGCTGATCTGGCTGGGTGGCATATCTCATGGCTTAGCTCCAACAGCTTGTCTTGACTGTTTGGCGATGCAGGGCACCTGGAATCAGCCTCTTCATAGTAAGGTAGTAAGGGTGGCAAAGTCCTGACTATATTTCTGATTCTTAGTGTCTCTGATACTATCGACACAGCAAATGTGTAGCTTAGGTCCGAACATGTCTGCTCACTCTCCAGGTCCATTGCAAGTTAATCAGGAGGCTCCTAATCACATTGCCAGTCACATCCCCAGCCCGCGCATGTACGTTTTGCGACGTAGGTCTGGTATTCTAGTAGTGTTTCTCTCCTTTCCGTGGAGAGAAATAAAACTTAGAATGTGTCCACTACTAGGCACTGCTGTCCTTTGGTAGGGCCCTGAAGTACTACATAAAGAAACATTCACACACACACGCACACAAGCGAGCACGCACACACACATGTGCACGCGTGCACACAAATACACACACACAGACGCGTGTAATGATGGCCTGGGAAACCCCCAAAATTACACATAGGATCAGGAGTCAGAATGTCTGGAAGTAAACAAAGTGAAAGGCAAAACACAGCTTTTTCAACATACAAATAAAGCAGGTGTAGCATACAAGCAAAAAAGTTGTCGCTCTCAGAGCTCCCATACAAAACAACAGGTTTCAAGTCGAACAATCATCATAACTGACGTCACTCTACAATCCTAGTTACCAAAACCTATGAGGTGATGGGATTGGTTTGTAAGGATACCTATATATGTATTCTATAGGGATTAAACCTCTAATTGGGTAAAAATCTGATGGCTCCTCCTGAGACCACCTCTAAATTGATAATAGTTAATGCACAACATCTGTACACTACCCTATTGGTTGGCACCACACATACTGGGTGGCCTAGTATGGGGGGGTTGTGATTGGTTGGCTGTCTACTGACCAACCTTGGAAAAATGACTGGTCATCAAGACATGGGCCAGACAAGACTAGGGGGAGAGAGGTCCACTGACTGCTTTCCTTTCAATTAAAAAAATATGCCATCCCTTATTCCTAGGCCATGAGCCACCGTGATTTCCTTGTAGTTGACCTTGCACAGTGTCTTGTGTCTGCGAATATGCGTAAGCAGTGAGTGTCACAAACTCCCACAGATGGTCATTTTGGATCTGGATTCCCAAAATGCTGGCACTGTTTCTGGTCATGCTCAAGTCACTATGGACGCTGTGCTCCCCGACACCAGAAACACACAAGAAGCTACTTATTCAGCCACTGAGAAGGATCAGAGCATCTTAACGCGTAGGTAATACTCTTTCCCTTAGCTCAGTGCTACGTTATTCTTGTTCTTCCACTGTTCCCTCCTCCTTGTAATCTCTTGCCTTCTTGTCATTACTTCTTTCGTGTTTGTTCCTGGCCTCTTCTTCCACTCTGGACTCGTGCATGTGCTCCTCATTGAAGTTGCCCATTTCTTCTTTGTGACATTGTAATCCTGCTGGATCCTGTATCGTTAATGCTTTTGTCTTCTGTGAGGGGTAAAAAATGTGAGGTGGGCAACTTTGTGAATGTTTTTCAAAGGATGCCATTTTATTAACTTAAACGTTTGGATAAACGCCTAACTTTCCCTACCCTGACGAGGATTTCCCTGCCTAAAATAAACTAAAGAAAACGCTCTAACAAAAGTTTTCTGTCCCTCACGCTTGAACATTCAGAAAATCATCAAGGAAATATATGGTAATTTAGCAACTACGTTTATATCAGTAGATTTCCCATTACAATAGCTGCTTCTTCCAATAACCTGGGTGAATTTCCCTTCCCCAGACTCAAGCAGGCTTTTGTTTAACTGTTAAAAAATGATAAGGAAATCCTAGGTCAACAAAATGTTCGACGTTAGTTCTCCAACTTGATAACGCAAAGATCCAACTTGCTTTCCACAGGTCATTCACAATTGGTTAACAAAAGCTTTCCTCTTTCCACTTGTATCAAAGGTTATGAGACAGCTTCTTGTCATCAATAATTTATAATCCAGTAAGGATCTTGAGACAGTCTCTGTCACAAACAACAAATATTTCAGTACTTCATTGGTTTGAAAAAAAATGTTTTTGTTCGTATATTTTGACACCACTTTTAGTTTCAGTACTACTCCACCAAAACAGTTCAGTGATTCTTCAAAACAAATGTCTTTGTCAGGATATTTTTGCACCACTTTTGGTTTTAGTTCAACTTCCCAAAACCATTCATGTGCCTCTTCGTAAGCTTTAACGCACCACAGTACTTTCAACAACATTCACCTGGTTTACTCACATGCCAGGTTTACAACTACTACTACTCCTAGTTCTGGTGTACTCCCTTGCCAGAACAAAACCAATTACTAGTGCAGTTCTCCATTTGGGAATACTCCCCTGCTGAAACAAAGTCAATTCAAATATTGATTCTTCCAGTGTCTAGCTACTGATTGCCCTGTGTTGTACACAAACTAATTTCTTTTTGCATTTGCTTTGTTTGTTATCAGTGTTTCATTTGCACATTGTTTTTCATGAAAGAATCAAAATGTATTTTTCTGTGGACCCTAAAAAAGTCATGTTTAAAAAAATACTTGCAGCTAAATAATAAAAGCTGTACCAACACTAATCAGTCAGTTCTCAGTGAGACAAAATATACTTGTGTCTTAGTGATATACGATAAAAGAATCAATATTTGCATTAAAATTGTTGCAAAGTTCTAAGTATTGACGGCAGAATGCCCCATTGTTTCAAACCAGTTTTCAGCCCATAGTTCTGCCGGTGTAAGGGCTGTCCCTCCAGTTACCATTGAAACAAAGTCAATTGGCATGCAGTTCTATGGTCTGGTATCTCCCTTGCCAGTGCAACTACTACTTCAAAATACCTCTGTGGTAAGGGTCAAGTTTAAAGGTTTCAACAATGTCTTCTCTTTCACAATAATAACTCTTGCTCTCTTTTATACTTCTTTGGCTTTGGCAATGTAGGTTTTAAGCCACCTCTTAAAATAGCATCTTTAACACATGGGCAATATTCTGCACAAACACTTAAATGCTGAATGTTCTTCTTTTGGGTCGGGTAACACTGAGCGGTTGTCAATTGCTTTAGTATTACACTCTTTTGGCTTTGGCAATACTGGTTTGTGTCTTCTTTTTGAGGTACTGCCCCTTCGCATGAATGGCTTATATTGTAACCCAACATATAACTATAACCTTCAAAGGCAATCTTTAAGTTCTTCTTATGTTGATTGTTTTGGTTTAAATCAGCTTGGTGTACATAAAGATCATTAACTTGGTTTATATCTGTTTGGTATTTAAAATAAGACCTGGTCTGGGCCAGCGAGCCACACAGCACTCCAGGGTCACAATTCAACAGTGAACTCACCGGATATGGCTTGCGCGTCCGTCTGCCTAGCTGCCTCAAGCACTTCTGCTTCAGTGTTCATACACGTCCCAGACTGCTCCTCCTTCACAGCTCCCTGTGGCTCCTGTCTGTCATGAGAGAAGCTCCCTTGACTTCCCCAGCGATCCGGTGCTCGCCTGCCACCACGGAACACTTCACAGTGGAGAATCGAGCTCTCCTGGCTTCCTCAGAGGTGTGGTGCTCGCCTGCCACCACAGAGCCCTTCACAGTGGTAAAAATTATCAAATGGTGCGCTTTCGACCACGTGACCTCTGCAGCTGAAATCACGAGCCCAAATTACCCTATCAGGACTGGCAGCAACTTCTCTCACTATAGTGGTCCTGGCTCCTCAGTAATTCCTTCCTCTGCTGCTTCATGGAGGGTTTAGAACTTCCCTCCTGCTGCTGCTGCTTCAGCTGATCCTCCTCCTTCTACTTTAACCTAATGGCTTGCACCTCTGGGTGCCTTTTTGCATCTCAGCTACCCTCAGGTGTGGGTCATTAACTTTAAAAGGATACACTTTGCAACCTCATTCCTGTGCAGCCCTTGGCTTCATCCCAGTACTCTGAGAATTCAGGGACTCGAAGTCCACAATTTTAAAACCAGTTTTCTCAATGGTATTTTGACCACTCAATTATTTTCCCTTCTTATGCCTATTCCTTAAAGGAGTATCACAAGAATCAAAAGATATATTTAGTTTAACAGAGTAATGAGATTTTTCAGAATTCAAATTAGTAGCTTTTAAAGTCTTCTCTGGCTGATTTTCCTAGGACTTACTAGTTTTCCTATTTCGGGAAGAGTTAGGAATTTTCAAAGAGGTTTTCTCAATCCCCATACCTGACCAGTTATGATTGTCTTCACTCATATTCTAGCAATTAACTTCAGGGATTAATAGCTCCCTTTAACAACATACCATTACTTGTGCCATCATTAATGGTATTCCTTTCTTTGAGGCAGACAGATACCACATCTCAACCCACAAAGTCCTCCATTTACCCCATGACCCTTCTTGTATGCCTTTCCCTGACCACCTGAGAGGAGACTTTAGGTAGGGTTTTAGTGAGGACTCTGTAGGATTCAAGACACTTCCTGGCTTCCAACATTTTCATCAGTTGTAGGTCTTTTCCCCCCTTGGAGTGTTTTCCTACTTATTGCACAGAGTCTGGCTCTGGATGTCATCCGTCCCATGTCCCTACTGCTAGGCATCCTAGTGTCTGGAGAAAGTCATCCTTTTCTTCAGGACTCAGTCTACGGCAGCGACATTGCCGAAAACATACTCCTTCAACCTCATACCGTGTCACTAACCAGGTGAACCCTGAACCTGACCGTGAGGCAGGTGTCCATTGCTAATTTATAGACAGTGTTCTTCAAGTATTGGTCACGTGCAATGAAACCACATTTAGAATTATTTCATCCTGCATTTATTGTGTTATTAGCTAATATTATTGCAAGTGTTATGGTTTTCTCTACACCTGTAGACACCCCTGACCCATTCCCTATGTAGGCCTTGGGGTTGTGATTATCGTGCACCTGCCTTACAGGTGGAGAAAGCCAAACAAGTGGAGAAAGGCATTCTGGCACAGCTATAGTGAGGCATAGAGCAAATGGTGAGTTTGAGGTTATAGCAAGTGCAAGTCTATATCTCACTTTTCAGCACAAGCAGCAGAATTGGTAGCACTTATCGTCACACTCGAAAAATATGCAGGTCAGTAAGTGACGGTGTACAGTGAGTCTGCCTAAGTGACGTCAAACGTACATGCAGGGCTAGCACGTTGGAAAAGGAGGGGCTATCTCAGAGTGGACGGCACTCCAGTGCAGCACGCATCTTTATTGGACAGGCTTATTACGGCACTACAACTCCCAGTAGCCATAGCAATTGTAAAATGCACAGTGAATACTAAGTGAACTCACTTTATTTCTTGCGGGAACCAAGCCACAGAGGCAGAAGCCAAAAGGGTTGCAGATTTCCCAGATATTTCAGGTTTTGATACACCAGATGTCAAGGAAAAAGTAGTCACGATTATGGTAGTTAGCAAAGGAGTTAATCATTTACCAAGAACGCAAGTAATGGAGATTCAAGGCAGTGCACCACAGGAAGAGCAGGAACTATGGAAGCGAAGGGGGTGTTTCTTATCCCCCACAGAAGCATTATGGCGACAGGACCACATTGGAAAGCCCGTAATGCCAGTAGCATTGGTAAGGGTTGCGCCTGTGCAGCTGCACTACCCAGCGCATATATTTCTTGGGAACGTCTTGCTGCAACAATTTCAGAAGACTGGTTAGGTGTATATTGCATTTTGTGTTGTAAACAGCATTGTATGCCAAAAGTTTACTGCTGGGCATACACTGCAAACAATTAGAGGATCAATTCCTTGACTGAATGGTCCTTTTCAGCATTTACATATCGATTATGTTGACATGCTGCAAGTATGTAATGGATACAGGTATATGATAATGGTGGTGTGTCCCTTCTCCAGGTGGATCGAAGCAGGTCTCTGTACACACCCTGATGCCACTTGCACAGTGAGGTTTTTAGTATGTGAGGTCTTTCCAAGATGGGGAGTGCGTGAGGTGCTGAGATGCTATAATGTACCACATTTTGTTAATGAAGTATTTGAACAGATAAGTCTGTTACTGAGCATTAAGCACATGTTTTCTTCTTCTTATCACCCGCGAGTGAACAGGATATGTGAGAGACTCAATGGCCTCCTTAAAGAAAGGATTGCCAAACTAAAGTTGACACTGAAAAAAGGGTGGCTACACTGCCTGCCCTTAGACTTGTATGCATTAAGGAATCAGCCTGGTTCAGACCACCACCGCACACCCCACGAGCTAGTGACAGGGAGGCAAATGAGAATGACTTTCACTCCTCCATCAAGGATTAGAAGTGATGCCCAGAGTGCAGCAAACATTTTAGGAAATGAATTGAATGACTATTTGACATGTATGATGGCTAGTAGCTCTGTCATTTCAGATCAATTCAAGCGCCAGGAGGGTCGGTCTCAGAACACAAATTAAGACCACTCAGCAAGCGGACGTTCTGAATTATTATCTGCTCCAAGTGCATATTCGTTGCTTGAGCCACAGATATCTTTGAAAAATGAACTTTAGAAAAGTTGTTGATGTATCACAAAAATGCCTGAACTGGATTTCGAGTTTGGATTTGATAATTGGAAACGTGAGCAGTACCCCGAATCGTTTCGTACAACGTATTTGTTTGGCTAAGCTTTTGGCGTCTCAGAAAGCAATATGCATCGTCTTGTGCTTGCTATCTTTGTATTTATTCTTCAAGCTTATCCTGCTCTTGTCAGAAGAGACGTGGACATTCACACTTATTTGCAGGATCCTAAAAATGGGCCAGTGATTAGAAGGCTGCTCATAGCAATAGTAGAGGAATTGCTGCAGCTGCCAAATACGTTACAATTGTCTGATTAAAAGGTGTTTTACCTTCCTTAATTGAGTACAGTAAACATGAGGAATGTTGAAAATTGTACAGTTTTGGAAAATGAACAGACTCAAGAGACACCAGAATGGCACACGTGGTGGGGATTAATATGTTGGTTTGCGATGTACATATACACTATTCTGCTTTGTTCCTTTTTGCTCCTTCTGATTTATTATTTTATTGATCTAAAGGAGGCAGAAGTCCCCTTGATTCGCCCTACTCAGTAACTCATGTTGACTTGCCACTTTTTAATGAGTCAAGACCCTTTTTGCTATCCCCACACAGCAGAGCCGCATTAGAGCTACTTCCATGGGTTGCTGACAAGTTAAGAGGGTGATACAGGAAGAGTGCAGAGGAAGACGATAATGGGATAAATGCATATCTAGATAGTACAGTATACTTGGGTAATAACATGTGGTTTTAGCATATGAAAAAGGTCTGAGAGAGTATGTCTAAAAACAGTTGCTATGTTTGCGGTCTCATACCGTATGCTATGAGAACCTCTAAGATATTCATAGCTACAGAAGTACCAGTGCAAAGAGCTCACTGCCTGTCACATTTGACTCTGCCAGACAAGAGGACAGTTTCAGGACCAAACAGCATCCTTGGTATGGGTGAATGAAAAGACATCTCAAAGAGAAGATAACTATGTGCAAGATTTGAAGACAAGAGAGAAACCAGAAACAAAGGAATCTAGTAATAAGATATGAACAGCCTGGAATGATCGGAGCAGGAATTAGAAGGGAAGAAAATAAGATGCTAAATTGTCAAGATAAAGAAGATTTACGGAGATGCTGCAAAAGAGGCAAATTGCAGATTAAAGGAACAGTGTTAACCCCAGAAGGATGGGCTAAAGGCCTGATTGTGTGTAAAGCACCAACAATAACGGGGTATTTTGAGCCAGTTATAGATACTGCAGAGAATGAATGCAAACACCACTGGACAAACATCACAAAGTTGCTGACATGGGTTGATGATAACGGAGAACCATAATAAATATTACCTCTAACTAGTGCAGCCCTATGTTTCAGAAATAATAGCACAAGAAACATTGGAGTAAATCATCAGTGTGGCCGAATTTTAAATATACCAGGTATGAAGGATGGAACAGTAGTTCGGATGGACCACTACTGGGCCTGTGGGTCCAGAGCTTACATGAAGTTGCCCAAAGATTGGGGAGGGATGAGCTCCATAGTACTTATTTATGTTCCAGCATTAGTAATTCTGAAAAGTGACCTGAACACTGGAGAATCCCCAAAAGCAGATGCCCATTTAAGGGAGAGAAGATCACACGAATTTCTGAATTGCACGAAGAGGGGAAACTATTTCTCCGCTAAATCGATTGAGGCTTTTGATTCTATTCCAAATGAGCACAGGTTGTTCAGCCAGATTTCAATAATATTTACTACTATCTTTATGCCAGAGATCCAGACAATATCGAATGCGAAGTGGTTGCAAATCACTCGCTGGAAGCTCCTGCAGACAATAAACACTACAATAAAGGGATTTAATGCGATCAAGGAAGAATTGAGAGCCGTAAGGCTGATTACTCTCCAGAATAGATATGTCCTGGACATGATCACAGCAATGGATGGAGGCGTTGGCGCCAAAATCAAAGAATCATGTTGCAAGTTCATACCTTCTCACAATGACGAGAATGGGATCTTGACAGAGGCCATACCGTTGCTGACAAACTTGCACAAGATGGAAGATGGGACAGAGGATATTGCAAATGACGGCTGGCTCGTGTCTCTCTTCTCATGGTTTCCACAATGGATGGGGAACATCTTCAAGTTCCTGGGAGCAATATTGGTGATGATAATGTTTGGATTCTGTGTGATCAGGATAATAATCACACAGGGTAAGAAGACAGCAATGAAGGAAGTTGGAATGAAGATAATGATTGATATCAAATCAGGGTTTGGACCCAAGGAGTTGACAGATGAAGAAATCAGAAAATATGTAGAGGACAGCATCCTAGCACCTGAGGGAACGAAGTTCCTGTATCCAAGAAATCACAAGAAGTATGTGAGAGGATGGATATACTGTAGTCCGAATGGACAATGCAGCCACATGACCTGGAGTATTGATGAACATGTAAAATCAGCAGGCTCCCTGAAGGGAGTAGTGAAGATCTAGACCCCGAAGAAACATTTCTTCAAGAGAAGAAATCAAGATGTGAAGACTGGTGAAGAAGTGGTCGGTGAATCAACCAGAGTGGGTGGTGTAGAGGCGCAGCTGAATGCCTCTGCAGGGAGTCCCACCCCCATTTGGCATTATGTTGGAAACCAGAAATTGCAACATGCACAACACCAGTAATGGTACCTATGCCACGAAGAGCCTTTAAGAAAAGGTACCCCTTCAGAAAACCCTATCGGATGTATCCTCGAAGAGATGACAATCTCCTGGAGGAGATCCCCGAAGGTAAATCAAGATGAATGAAAGAGAAGATTAGTGATGTCACAAGAAGTAAGCGTGATGCACTCAGAAGAGTGGTCAAAGAAAAGAATGCATGAATCTTATAGAAACTGATGATGAGGTAAAGAATCGAGTATGCTTTCATGTGCAAAATGAAGATGGCACTTGTGAAGAGCATTGCAGAAAATGCAAGCCGTTTTATAACTGTATACATGCAGCAACGCAAGTAGACTAAGTAATCATGAGGCTGGCTATACGTAGTGAATAGACTGCAGGTGATGCCGCCACTATACATAGAATCTGGTTATTCGATGTCACAGTTTTAGTAAGCTCAAACCCATGGAGAAAGAAGGATTATTAGCTATGAGTGTGTTGCAGCAAGAAAACAGCTGAAGATCGAAGAAGCAGCGAGAAGGCTGTCTGGCCTGGTGTCAAAGGCTGGAGCGGCCAAGAACTGGTTATCTATCCTTGAAGAAAAGTAAATGTGAGAACCAGAATGAGCCCTTGTTAAGGTGCGAAGAAAAGACACCACGAGTGCCAAGTTTTATTCATTTAATAGTATTAAATAAGAGAAAGGAGTCAAAGCACATTCTCCTGTCACATGGGTTAGATAGAAATAGAAACTGGGCATGTAGCACCAGACTTGAAGATAAGAACGTGCTCACACTCCCTTGTATTCTCAGAAGAAAGGATACTTTGCAAGGACAAGTACAAAGACAATTTGCACAACAGAAGGCATGAGTGATGATGGATGTTGGACCAATTGGATGGGGAGGCATGGTCAAGTCCACCCACTGACACCTGGGTACCAGCTTACGTGCTGCGAGTCAAATATTCCAGAAGAGTACAAGCGTGCCAACCAATTGTAGAAGGCCATATCATGAAGGGCCTTATAGTTTGAGAGCCAAAAATGTACTGTGTATCTAATAAATGTTGAAGATGACTTGCACTAGGGGTGGGCATAAGTTGTCCACCTGATTATAGAGACCCAATCACAATACAATCCCTTATAGAAAGTATACTTAGATGTTCCCCTTAAACCAACCACAATCTCAAGTAGGTTTCCTTAGTTTGTCACGTAGTATGATGTCACGAATTACAAGTTTTTGCTATATAAGAAGTGTTTTTTATGAAATTCGTGGAGCGAGCTTGTCCGTTGACGTCCGTTGTAACTCCCTGTTTTAGACAATTTAAAATAAAACAGTCTGTTGAGACTTTTTTTGCAAACTTCCTGAGTCAGTCTTATCATTTGGTGTAAGAGATATACTGCATCCCCTCCATTGTACGATGTGTTACCTCAATTAAAAGGACCATAAGGGTTCATAACTAAGAGAAGGACCATGGGGGCAGAACTACAATGTACCTGGCGCTGAAGAAGTTCATGGTGCTCGACAGCGTTGAGGCAGTTCCAAGGCTCTTCACAGCCTGTGAGACAGAGTTGGTGGCAGGAGACAGCTGCGGGTACCAGGCGGCATGCCTTTCAGCAAGCAAGGCTCGACTGTCTCGAAATTGTCCTTAAAAAGATGGACGCTGGATGATGCTTGTGTGGCACTCCTCTTAGGTTCTTTGCAGGGCTTGGGTCCTTACAAGGTGATGGCCCAAAGCTCAGGAGGGTGTTAGCAGGCAACGGCCTTGTCCTTTGTCCAGAGACTCTCCGGCACTTCCCACCTAGGAAGCTTGCTGTCAGAACCTAGCAGGGCACGCTATGTGCTGGCTTGCTACCAGTTCTGGAGCAGCTGGACGGGTCCTCTGAGTCCGGTATCTCCCTCTGGGAGATGTTTAGGGGAGGGATCTTGATTCCCTCTTGAAACTCCTGGCCTTCTTTCACTAGCAGAAGATCTACGGTAGACTGCACCTTCAGCTCGGGTACAAATTAGTCCTTTTTCTTACTCCTTGCAAAGTAGTCAGATGATCTGCTAAGTGAGGGGTTCAGCCCTCTTTTAAAGCCAAATTTGCCCCAGCGATTGGTGTAGGCTAAGCCCACCTTAATAAACCAATCCTGGGTTCCCACCAACAATCTTCAGTGATGCTTCACGTCAGAACCAGGGCACTTGGCAACAGACAGGGCAAGGATGACACCATATACTTCTAGGTCCCACCCATCTTCCCATCTGCTGTACATCAAAGTGTCTCCATACCATAATTAACTGAGCCCTATGCGGTGCTTGATCACAACATGGGCCTCCTTTGAAGTAGGGGGTTGCATGCAGACTTTCATCTCCTACAATTCACATACTTCCGTGCTCTGAAAGGAGTGGTTCCAGACAGGACATTCACTGCCCTTTCATACCAAGAAGGGTCGTTAGTAACAAGTTGACACATTGCATTACAAAGAATTGTCTGGCGTTTGGTCTCCATTGTCACTCCCTGCAGGCCTTCCCTGAGGCCTGCTAATTAACATTCTTCAGTATTTGCCGCCACCAGCAAGGTTTAACAATGGAGATTCAAATCCTTTAGATCCAATGCCTCTGATTCTCTATGGAGTCCCTCAGGGGGCGTGCCTGTCCCCTGCACTTTTCAACATTTATATTAAGCCCCTGTGCGATCATCTGGAAGAAGCCAACATTCTGTTTTCAAACTATGCAGATGATGCCCAGCTTCTACTTCCTCTGACTGGTGGCTATGTCTCAGATTCCTCCAATCTTAATCACATCTTTCAGGAGGTTAAACTGTGGATGAATACCCATCAAATGTGCCAGAAGAACTCGAAGACAGAGCTGCTAATCTTTGGCCCCCAAGCTCTAAGATCTAAACGGAATCCCTGATATTCAGAAATTGTAATCAGTGGCTTCCCAATTCCTATTCTTAGTAACGTTAAAACTCTGGGCTCTTATCTAAACTCTTCCCTGAACTCTGACACCATAGTGGATGCCATAGTTAACTCCTCGCAATATCAATTACATCTGCTTAGAAAAGTAAAGCTGTTTGTATCTGAGAAAAACTGTGAAACTCTCGCCAGAGCTGCAATCCTCTCTCATCTTGATTACTGTAACGCTCTTGTCGGAGGTGCCCGCAAAGGCAACATTTTCAAACTTCAAAAAGTTCAGAATAATGCCATTCGCATTATAAGAAAGTGGACCATGGTGAGCACCTCTCTGGCCATATGAAGGGTCTTCGCTGGCTCCCGGTCATTTCTAGAGTCCGTTCTAAGATCCTCACCCTGGTTAACAAATGTTTTTATGGCCATGCTCCTCAGTATCTGAAAGAGAAACATACCAAATGCCATCATAGAAGAACGCTTCGATCGAGCAATGGTCGCCTATTGATGTGTCCCAAGCACAAGCGTGTTCGAGGAAACAGCCGATCCTTCCCTTTTCTCACCACCTCAGCTTCGAACGCTTTTCCATTAGTTCTTTGTCAAGAAGAAGCCTTACTGCCCTTCTGTAAAAAACTGAAGACCCTCTTGTTCAAATGAATCCTTAATATCATCCGACTCTTCTTTTCCTGTTATTTTTGTTGTCCTGGTTTGTTTGTGTACAGCTCCCTTCTGCCTATGGGCTTTGGTGCTATAAAAATATAAAAATAAAAATAAATAAATAAAAATAAAATGTGGTGTTCCCGTATGTAACAGCACGTATGACTGTTTTTGTCTGATGTGTCCAATGTCCATACAATAGCACACTGAAACTTTTTTTGTATGTGGCACTGAAGAGTATGCCATACTGTGCCCACACTTAAACACATTAAGCAATCAAAGAAGTTGGCTCAAATTGTACATCCACTAGGCCAAACACCCTTTCTTCACTGCCACACCATGATTTTCACTAGCTGCAGGCCAACACTAATAATAGATGCGAATGCCAGCTCTGTTAGATAAAGCATGGGCCTGCTCTTTTTTGCAGAAATAACTCCTGATGCCTGCGTAATGGTGAGAAGGTACTGTGGACCCTTTACCATGCATTAGAAGCCGGTTTTGTTTAAAACGCTTGATCAGCTTATTACTGGTCAGGCTAAAGTTTGTAATAGGTACAATCCTTTCTGCGCAGCCTTTCTGTGCATTGTTTATTGGGTGTCTCTTTTACGGTATACTGTCCTGTCTATAAATAAAATTCCCTAAATATGTTTCTGTGTTGGGGTCATGCGCACACTGAGACCAAGCCCTTCCGCATCTAAGATTCTCCAGAAACAAGACGCAAAAGAGCCCTTGTACCCCTTTTGAGTGGCTGATGTTGCAGTCATTTCATACTCACATCCACAAACCTAAGCTGTTCGAATAAGTATGTATCGTTCATGGTTACAAACATGTTAATGCTAGGGTCAGTGTTGTACACCGTGCATCTGATATGAACGAGAGATTCACACATACAATCCTTTTATCACAAACTTGTTTGTCAAATATAGATATCTCTGATCACTGTTATATTCCTGAAATACTCTGTGATTTAATGTAAAGCATACAGGAACCTTCATTGGTTCTATTTGTCCCCTTTCCCACTCTCATAGACATATTTTGTAAGAGTACAGTAAGAGTGCACAAGACTGTCCATCTTGGAATGATAACTTCTATCAGAAAATAAATCATATGGTTAGTCTAGTATTGCCCCCTGCGAAATACAAGTGAGGTGTTACGAACAGTACACCTGCAACACAGGGCCAGTGGTCAGTGGGCCCTCAGACTGCGTCTGGCTGGTCACACTGAAGTGTGCCAGTACGGGCAGTTTGAACCTGCATTCAGGCAAGTGCTTCCCTAAGAGCAGGTGACAGGAAACCCATTTACTTGGGCAGCAACAGCTGTGTTTTCACATTAGATTTGTTCTGTAAAGTACTTAATACAACCAGATGAATTTATTGAGCAATTATTTATTGATATTGAGGAGGGGCTTTGTCGCACGACACAGAGGTGTGATTTGGGAATGACGTGTGCCAGTCGGGAGGAGGCAGGGCAAAATAGTGTTTCGGCTGGGCTCCAAGGTGCCTAGAAACTGCCCTGGTTGGGATCAGTCCTCTGATGGCAACAGTGCTTCCAATACTCGCACCACTTTCACAGGTTCTGCTGTGTAGCGATGGACCTTTTCACGGATGAGGTCATCAGTAATGGCTGGGCAGATTTTGGCCTTGTCATTGGTCTCGTCCATGTCTTCTACGAGTCCATAGAGATGTTTAAAGTTGGGGCAGACACTTTTTCTATTTTTGGCAACTTGTCTTGACATGAAAGTTGGGGGCCAAACTGGCTGCTGAGACTCGCATTGTTCGTGTAGGGACGGGGTGTTGGATGCACTGTTTGGCAAATCCTTTGTCACACGTAATGCAGCATGTCGCTGCATGCATTCCGCATGCACACACAAGTGTTACGACATATGTGTATGTGTATGTCTTCTCCTCTCCAAGCCAACACGCGGAGCAGCTTGCCCATGTCTGTTGTGACCCTTTGCACCAGTGGCATAAGTCTACTAGCATGAGGTAGTGTGCACGTGTTTTGACATTTCATGTTATCTACGTGTGTGTGTGTGTGTGTGTGTGTGTTTGTGTGTGCGCAGTCGCGAGGTCATAGAGCTAGGAAGTCTATCCAGACAGCTTGTATGTTGCCTGCATGTCTTGACACATCAGGTTCGTGTGGCATCTCTGTCGTATACGTGGCAGCAGTGCTCCACATTAGATTTTGAAGTGTATTGTACTCCCTGTGTTTTTAAAGTTGGGAGTACTATTACATTTTTCGCAGCATTTTACAAGCGAGTAAAAATATGTTTTAATTATAAAATAGATATTTTACTGTAATTTGTTTTTCACCTATCCATTCATAGGCATTAAACTATAAATGCTTACCTCTTCTGATCAGGCAGTAACAATAATAGTTAGTTTCTTACTGTGGCATTACTAGTCCAAAATGATCCATGGATCTGTGAGCATGAAAGCAGCGGGACAATCAACTACATGTCGGTTTCCTATATTTTGTTGTGAGTATTTTTACTCTTTCTTTTTTGGGAGTAATTGCCAATTTTTAGGGAGTAAAAGGGGGTGATACGCCGTTTATCAGTAGAGCTGTGTGGCAAACTGGTTGGGTTAGTGATATGCGCGCAAGGATAATTGGCGTGTAAGATGGGCATGTGCATGTCTTTGGCTGTGGGAGTTGTGGATCCATGTAGATAGCATGACATCATTGACACATATGGAGCAAGTCCTCAGCCCATTCATTCATATGATTGTACTGGTGGAAAGGTACCAGGACCCAACTGCCCCTTACAGTTGTTCCGTCTTCCCTCAGGCCAGCTGCTCTTGCCGTCACAGACTGTGGTTGTGTAGTCATCAGATGTGTACATGCTTTTGCAGTCAATGTGACAAGACACAGCAGTCTCATATTATCAGGAACACTTTTTTATATTTCATCACCAGGACCCAACCACTGTGTTCTATGCACCAGAACCCGGATTTGAATACCCCAAATATGCATTAAGTCTCTGCATGCATTCGGCTGTGTGCTATGTTGTCCCTCATCTGGGCTGGGGTGGTTGTCCATCAGATGGTTGTCAACAGGTAAACACCCAAGGGATATCGAGGATCAACTGTTAGGCAGTGCTCACATGGTTTGGCATCATTTGAACACTCTGTAATGGCAATCGGTGCATTGTGTGCATTGTGTGTATATTGCATATGTATGTGTTAATGGTGTTGATGTGTGCGTTGACAGATGTGCATGATATGGCCATGGACATTTGCACAGATGTGTGTGGGTAGGGTAATAGTTAGACCTACCTATGAGCCACATGTCAGCATACTGTGCTGTCTCCACTTGTGAAACAACAGCACCTGGATAAAGAAGATTACCGTAGGTTGCTCCTCAGAAGCAAGCAAACACACTCAGTATCGGATCAGTTTGCTGCCACTGCAGATGCCCTATACATTGATGGAGTACCAGCTATGCCTCTGGAGAACAGATGTTCTGTGTGGTGGGGTAGATGGAGGGCCACATCTGTGTAGTCTACTGTACCCACCACCAACAGATGTGTGACATTTTGTAGAAATCTGCAGTTATGTGGCAGGTTTTCTCCCGATTGCCATGCATACATATATGCTGATGTGTATTGTCTGACTTAGGCACTGAGATTGGCTTGGTTGTTATGAGATTCCTGTCACAGTGCCACTCATCCATGGGGAAGGCCGCCCAGTAATGAGGAAGTGAAAGGATGTCAGTATGTCTATGTTTTGTGTTTCTCTGAAAGACACAGGGGACCCCACACTTTGGATGGGAGTATTACTTTAGATTTGGATAACGGAAAGACATCCAAAGGAAACGATTCAAGAAGTATGGTATCAAGGATTTTATTAAACCTGATATTAATTTAATATATCAACCAAATCGTGATTAAATCTGCACTTGTGAAAACAATTTACATAGCAGGAAACAACTTTTATTCAAAAGAACACATCTATATAATAAAATTCATCTTATTCACTCATCCAAGCATACAACCTCATCCATCCATTAGACAAACCACTCATACTAAACACCAATCAATATACAATGTAAAATCTATAAGAAATTCATCACAGTTAATTCATCTGAAATATTTATAGAAAAGAGTATGAAATCAGAGCCACAACAGGTAACATCAGTGGCATAAGTGATTGAGATGGGTCCCAGAATTTTTTGACCACGACCTCATCTTAGTCCAAACTCAACCGGTTTCGACGTATATACTTTAGTGTAGTGACGTCTTCATCAGGAGTACAAAAGTATATTCTAACATAAAGAAAAGAAAGAAACACAGATGGGACACATCAATATATGAAACCCCTAAACTTGGAAAGAGAACATATAACATCAATAATAAAATTGATATATATAATGAAAAAATAAAAAATTAAATAAAACAATGGGTAATCATGTACAAGAGCCTGCTACCACCCCGTGGTAACTCTGGGATGGGCCTGAGGTGTCTGGTAGAAAGTAGTGCTACCCTCTTATATTGGTGTCTCTGGGAGGTAGATACGATGTAAAACCAGGTCATAAGCAGAGTCACAGATATACACACAAATGACAAGGCCAATGTATAAAACCTTCACTATTGCGGCCCGTGAATAGAACACAAAAGTCACATACTTAAGATTAAGATTTCAAAAGTCACATACCTGGTTTTACATCGTATCTACCTCCCAGAGACACCGGGGTGGTAGCAGGCTCTTGTACATGATTACCCATTGTTTTATTTAATTTTTTATTTTTTCATTATATATATCAATTTTATTATTGATGTTATATGTTCTCTTTCCAAGTTTAGGGGTTTCATATATTGATGTGTCCCATCTGTGTTTCTTTCTTTTCTTTATGTTAGAATATACTTTTGTACTCCTGATGAAGACGTCACTACACTAAAGTATATACGTCGAAACCGGTTGAGTTTGGACTAAGATGAGGTCGTGGTCAAAAAATTCTGGGACCCATCTCAATCACTTATGCCACTGATGTTACCTGTTGTGGCTCTGATTTCATACTCTTTTCTATAAATATTTCAGATGAATTAACTGTGATGAATTTCTTATAGATTTTACATTGTATATTGATTGGTGTTTAGTATGAGTGGTTTGTCTAATGGATGGATGAGGTTGTATGCTTGGATGAGTGAATAAGATGAATTTTATTATATAGATGTGTTCTTTTGAATAAAAGTTGTTTCCTGCTATGTAAATTGTTTTCACAAGTGCAGATTTAATCACGATTTGGTTGATATATTAAATTAATATCAGGTTTAATAAAATCCTTGATACCATACTTCTTGAATAGTATGTCTATGTTCACAGGAATGTGTCCATCGTGCAATGTGTGTGACAGAATGCCATCTGGTGAGGGCGGGATAGCCTGACATTGATCTTTAGAAATAAAATGATGTACCCATTGTTTCTATGATGGAGGCCTGCTTGACCCAAGTCTCGGGAGGATATCTCAGGGGCAACGTGCTTGCATTGGAAGAAAGACGACACGGAGCAACACAGGTTCGATCCCCGGATCCACGCTTAGAAACCTCTAGGTATTAAGCATGTTATAAATAACCTATCATATCATATCATAATACAACATGCAAAAACCATAGTTCACTCATGTACCGTTGATGTGACAGTCTCCTGACATCTTCAGCAACTGTCCTGAAGTGGCAACATGGCACTTTCAAAGTTCACAGGTGTATTCCTGACAGTTGCTGGAACAAAAAGTTCCAGGAGGCAGAGGTAGCTTCTTAACCATCTACACAGCTGGCTCATAACATAATAATTGTCTTCCCTAGTAAGCGTGGTGATATTATAACCTGTAAATATAAGCCCGTGCTTATCTAAAGCTCAATCCCTTCAAGAGCAAATTCCTACTGCTGACCATCAATGCCGAACACCCTGACATCCAGACCTGTCTCCCTGCTATGAACCTCCCTTGGGTTCTGCATCTACAGACACTTGAACCTCAAGGAGCACATAGCAAGGAAGACACAAATGGCATGGTACCAACTTGTACAAAATCAAGCCCTTCATCACAAAAATCATCTTCAGATCTACTGTCCATGTCATGGTCTTCTCCCACCCGGATGGTGGCAGTGCACACCTGGAAGGCCTTCTGGGCGACCACCCTAGTAGCCCGAAGATGTGATCTACATGCTGAAGCATGACTCATGAAACGACTATACAAATTCGATCAGATCACCCAACCTTCAGCAAACTGCACTGACTTCCTCTGTAAACATGTATCACCTTTAAATCCTACTGCATCATTGAGCAGGCCATTGCCCTCAAATCCCCATAACACCTTGCTGAGAAGCTCAGTTTCTCCAGAGGACTATGATGGACCAGAGGTAAAGCAATGTGAAGACGTGAACTCCACCAGGTCAGGAAAGAAAGAACCAGTAGGCAGGCCTTCTCTGTCTATGCTCCAGACACTGGAACCTCCTCCCCATCAACGCGAGACTCTGCCTTTCGCTTCCACATTTATGGAAGGAGACCAAAACACTTCTCTTTAAGGCAGTGCTGTTTCCTAGCAGCTAAATCTACACACCCTCCACTCCCCAACACATCTGAGACTGGGAGATCTGCTCCCCCGTTTCCTCCCCTGGTTGCTTGTAGATAGATCCCTTCCTCTCAAATTGTCCTCCCTCACTCTCCCCCATTGGTAGCCCCCAGCTCCCTCGTGTCTCTGTTTTCCTCAATGTGCACTTCACCTTCTGTTGCTTCCTGGAGCTAGGTCTATGCTCTATAAATACGCTAATAATAGTAATAATAATAATTAGCAATGGCTGGTCATGACATAGTTGCTACTGGGATAACACAATTATTCTGGCACAGCAACCTCGATGTCATGTTGCTGTCAGCTTAGTGACGAGGGGTTCTCAGTCATGACAGGGCTGATGTGTACTAGCAGTCTGGCCTTGCTGTATCTACAACAGCCATAGGGGACCCTGCACCGGAGGCTGCTCCTTTCTCCAGGGCACAGGAATCCTCCTCAGGAGGGGCCCTTGGAACGGATGCTTCACAGACAGACCTAACATAACATAGACACTCTCACGCCAGGGTACTGATTAATGGAGTCCTTTTTAAGTAGAAGTAGAAAGACCTGGGAAATGGGTGGAGTCAGATTAGACCGGAGGAGTGGCTTAGACCAAGAGAGGGCTTCCACCATCTTGGATTCTACTAGGGCTCCCAAAACCTCCTGCTCCTGCCCGATCTCCTGCATACAAAATACTCTGTATGACATTAAAAGGCAAAAGACACATTATAGCAGGCTTGGTTGGATACCTGACAACTGGCTTGCTTTGATCTAATCTGCTATAGCATTTTACCTTTAAGAAAGGGGAGGGCCAGCCCTTAGAGGATTCAGAATTTATAGACAAGAAGAATTGGCCTGGAACTCTGTTGAGGATACAGTCTATTCCAAAGCCATCTGCCATAGAAGTGAAAAGGGGAGCTTTGAAGGAATAGGAATGCTCTTCTCCCTACCCACCTCACGGGCACATTCGGGGTGATACTGCTGTGGACCAAGGCCTCTCTGCTGCCTGTGCGCTGGAACCAGGATCATGCTCACTGGAGGTGAAAGATCCCTGTAGGTGCCATACAATCTTCCTGGAGTGGAAGTGTGGAACAAAGGACTCATAATTTCCCTGGAGAACCTTAGTTGGACCCTCTTAGCAGCTCTGAAGTCCAGAAGCAGCTCAGAGCCCCGTTTACTGCCTCAAAATATCTTTGATTTGGCTTGACTGCGCGCGACTCACTTCGACTCTACAGGACCCGTGGTGCTGCTTTAGGCACGCTAAGAACTTCAAATTGCAAACCTGCTTTGTCAAGCTGTCTCGACGCCTACTTGAACCAGTGAAACGGATCACTGCTGTGAGTCAACCACCAGTTCATTGCTGTGTAAACACCCGACTCGTCTCATTCCAAGCACCAACTCAAGCCAACAGAAGCATTGTCTTGAGGTGACTCGAAAGTCACCTCGACTCATTGAAACCCATCTACTCACCCATCTCAAATGCCAACTGGACCCAGCGGATGCATCGTTTCGTCCTGACTCAAACTGTTGGGACCCTTCCACTCGACCCATGTCGAGCACAGACTTGATCCGCACTGAGGCCCATCTTGAAGCCGACGTGATGCCGACTTGCCACTGGAACAATGTGACTAACTCGGCCCACCATAAAGCACCCTAATGTCTTATAAGCTTCCACTCTTTTCCTTTCCAAGACATGTGTAAGTAATTTTGACATTTGCTGCTAAAATCAATTGTCTGAACCTATGTCTTCACCAAAAGGGCAAAGTTGCTTTCAAAGTCTACATTATCTGAGTTTCCTTAACATAGGCAGGGCTTTAGTGTTTTTAATTAGTTGTGTGCATTGTTAGTTTGTGTAAAAGCTTCAATGTTTGTCTTTTATTTTGGTACCAAACACCAAACTATTGTTGTTTGTCCTGAAAATATAACCTGCCCTCGGCCTACGTTAACTTTTGTGGTGTTTGGACTTCTTGTGCATGTATTTTTCACTGTTTTGCGTGATTCTTTCCCTTTTCAGACCCAGTTTCTCTGTATGTTCCTTGGCGTATTCACTTCGATGTATGTTGCATGTGCGTAACATACACTCATAGAGCGGACATGTGCTGCCTGTTTGCCAAAATCCCACCACATGCACACCATCAAGCGCAAACTAGATATGAGGATTGCCGTAACTACAGTTCATGCCTTCTGCCAGTGGCTTTCTCGGGCCAATGCTTCCTAGCATCAGTCCCCCAGTTTTTTTTCTGCAAAAGACCAGTGGTCGAAGTGGGTGGGAGCGGAGCTCCTGTACTTTTTAAAATTAGGTTTTACTGTTCCTATACTTTTATTTTAAAAAGAAACCGTTCTTCTTATTTTAAAAAGAAACCGTTCTGTGGAAGAAGTTGAAACCACTGAACGCTCCCTTAAACAGGACGAGCATTTGTTTAGGGGTTTGTATGGTGCGTGCAAGAGGGCGTGGTGATGGGGTTTGAGGGCACGGGGGCAGGCCATAGTTCAACTACTTCTTTTCGTACACTTCGACCACTGCAAAAGACGTGAAGTGCTTGAATTCTATACTTGAATTATCCTCGTGTATAAGTGCAAGTGACACTCAACCCACAGAGCAATCTTATACGGTTTGAGTTACTTGCAGGTTGCGCATAGATCTCTGAAACGGGCATGCAAGACACTGAGCTATCTGACAAACATTATAACGTGTGGCCTGCAGGTTACAAACAGGTTTCTTCAGTCTGTTCATTGGGTACTGAGCTGGGCGTAATCTGCAGGTTTCGTGTGGGATTTGAACAGGACAGCTCTGTGGGTTCAGCGGCAGTTGCAGAGTTCTGTAGTGAGATGAAGGACACGGGTTTCAGTCCAGAGAAGATTCTCTGGGTATTGACCATCCACCAAAGAGGCCTGTGCATAACTCACAGTAACATGTCAGCATTTAGTACTGTACTGTGCGATTTTGTTTTTTGCTGGCGACAAAATGTTGTCTGTGTAATCCTCCCCACGCTCCTGCCCAAGAGCAAGCAGAGGTGGAAACATTCTCTAGTTCTGGGAACATCATTTATTTCAGAACCAATGTAGTGCGCAAAGGCAAATCACAATTTCATCTTTGTATTCGTCATGTTGGTGAGGCCCTCATTAGGAGTTGGGCAGTATTGTGGCGGTAAATCCGACGGAATACCGTCCAACTGCCACTTTGTCTGGCGGAATTACCGCCAGATTACAGGTGGCGGAGCTAACCGCAGTTTTTTTTTGTCCATTGGACTCAATGGGGCATTTTTGGTGGAAATTCCACAGGCAAATTACTGCTTATTTACCGCCAATTGTTCACCCACCGCAATACTTGTAATGAGCCCTTGGTTACAAAATGTACTTATCAAGCAATATTTCAAAATAAGTATTTCCGTTAACATGATAAGGCTTTTTTTAAACTCAAACTGTTTCCTAAAGTACGGTCCATTTTGATGTTTTTCACAATGTAGGAAAATTGACACAACTTATTCCAAAAGCGCAAAAAACACAGGAGCACGCAGCGTTAGAATGAAAGGGGCCTGGGCTCCTAGTGCACACCACATATCACTCATCAGCTGTGATCGGCAACATCAGATAACAGCGCAAACGCGATTTATAGGAAGAGGAAAAAAAGTTGAAATTATGCTGACTGTCAAAGAAAGCATTTCCAACAATGTGGACCGCCCCCGAGGTTGAAGCGTTCGTACACAGCAGCGCCTTCCCACCTCGACGTGGGTATAAAAGTAGCAGGGCTGGGGCAAGGATCCTCTCAGGGGGTAGGAAAGCAGCCGGCTGGTGGAACAAGAGTGAACTACCGCAAGAAGACGAAATGTGGGCGCTGCTCCTGATGACAGTCCTCGTAGGGGTGCAGGCAGGTGAGTACTCCATGAGTGACGGGTCATGGGACTCTCACTAACACTTCCAAAGGGGGTGGGTGCTCTAGAAGTCACCTCAACCTGGAGCTTGCAGCCAAGTTCTTGGAGCTGGAAACACAAGTCATCCTGTGGTGACATTGGATAAACCGAGACTTGTACAGTCGCAGCAGACAAGACACTGACAAGCAAAGCCGGGGAGAAAGCTTGGGGCGGGACCCCAAGTTTCTCTTTACACGGAATTAGCATTACCACATGCCATAAACATGCTTTAGGCATACAGTAACGTGAAGCGTCCACAAGATTCTGAGCCATGCAGACCTTCAGTTACTCAGCTGGAAATTCCTTGTAATCGTATGTGGCATTGCATTCAATAACGAAACTCTTAGTTTGGCAAAGTGGTAAAATTTGTGGTATTCAGAAATAAGGAGCTCATTTTGTAAAATTCGTAAATTGCCAAAAGTGAGCACTTACGTGCAAACAGGCCCCCTCCGAGTAATTTTCATACTTTGCCCTCTTCTTCTCTGTAGGCACTTTGGGGCAGTCTTATATAAGTGTCGAGAGATAGTGGAAGCCCCTTTACACTTCTCTATTTGCACTCAGCAGTGAAAATAGAGGAGACGCCACTTGCCCTGTACAAGTGGTAGGCAGCGTTTACAATCATTTCCTATGGAAGTCGCCTGCTTTTAAAAAGCAGGCAGTTTAAATGGGAAATCGTTGGTTTCACGCCAAGAAAGGGAAGGCGGAAACCTAACTCCCGTTACGTGCCCACCCTCCACCTTCAAAAACAATGAAAATCCCCCAGAGCGTGAATGGAGGTGTTAGGACATGGGGCTTAATAAAAGTTGACCAACTGAGTTTGCTGGTGGAGTCGCGGAATGACCTCCAGCTAAGAGTTGGAGGTCATTCCGCCCACCTGCCCAGCAAAATCCCCCATGGAGTCCAATGGGACTCCATCCAATGGGGAGTCACACCTGCTGCCGCCACTCATAATCTGGTGGACCTTCCACTGCACCGAGTGGCGGTATCGGTAAATCCGTTTGCCGGTATTCTGGCAGATTTAATGCCAGGATACCAGCAAACCTAGATTGAGTGCCATAGACTCTCCATTTACGCTCTTGGGGTCTCCAAAATGAGCTCCTGTATGTTTTCCACTGCCTGTAAACTTGTTATCACCCCTTCTGCGGTTTAATGTACCAGCAGCAGATGCTTTTCTTTAACCTCCATTTCACAAAACCATCTTTCGAGGCAAATGTTATCCCCTGTAACCTGCAGCACTGAAGGGTTCAGCGATACAGTAAAATGCCAATTGCAATAAGATCATTCAGTGGGTGAGTGCACCTGCCGTAGAGATCTGTGTGCACCACCCGGTTTCCACATTCATCTGTATGACCCTATAATGAGAATAAACGATTGAGGACATAATCATGCTGGATTGAACTACCACTATAAGGCTGCCTCAAAGTGCTGACAGAGAAGTGGGCAGGCTTGGTGATTGGCAGTTTCCCAGTCCGGGCTACCAGCCTCTGGAACAAGCTCTCCCGCCCCCCCCCCCCTCCTGCAGGTCCCCCACCTGCGGGCTGAACCTTCCTACCAGACATTCAGAAAGAAACTGAAAAGCCACTTTTTCATCTAACCTGCTACTTTCCTATCATCATTGTCTGCCGGTTTTCTATAGCTAGCACATAGATGCTCCCGGGCTACGTGCGCTGCTATAAATGCATAAATACATACATTGGTGGTGGGAGGCAGGAGAGGAAGTAGGAAGGAGGAAGGAGTAGGAAGTGAGATCGTTTCACAGCTAAGGAGATTTGTTTAGATACCTAGGGCAATACAGCGCCTTAAGTGGCATACTTAACTGAGGGTGGGCTCTCGTTAGGGCTCGTAGCCTAAGTGCATACTTAGGCCACGCTCCCAACAAGAGGCCCCCTTGCTGTGTAACCGTGCAGCATTTCCGTTACACAGCCTGCCTGAGGGGTCTTTATGGCTGGGGCTAGTCAGGGCTGGGCCATGGAGACTGCCGGGTCTTGGCCCCAGCCAGCCCCAGCCCACTTAAACCCCCTGACAATACACATGACTTCTATGCACCTTCTGTGAGCAATGTACAATTTATAGGTACAAGAATAACGACAGGCTTCACTCAGCATCTCATCCTTTAGAGATGGAGAAAATTAGGTTTATTGGCTCGTTTAATAATAAGACATAATCTAAACAGTCCGCTGAAGCTACTGGACTATGTAAAGAGAGTGGGTTATATTAAACAAAACTATTTATGTTAAATAATGTACCTGATTGTGAATATCTGAGTCGTCGTGTTTCATACGCATGTGTACATGTTTGCGCCCCTGAATGGAAGTTTCTAAAATACTCCGAGCTCTAGAACTTTAAAAGGCATGGCTGCAAATGTGTGCAGCGGAGACACCCCCAGCAAATCTCCTTGTCCCCACCCACCTTAATTATTACCTTACCCACTGCCCACTTATGTTTACAGCCAAATTCGGCCAAAATAATTCAAAGGATTTGGCTTCGACAAAATCTCCTGCAATAAAACCTCCCTGTCCCATACTTATTTTATTTATTTATCTATTTATTTATTTGCATTTGTAAAGCGCACAACTCCCTTGGGGCATCGTAGCACTGTTAAGAAGGCTTACTTAGTTACAGAAGTGCTTGTGAGAAATCTTGGTTACGGAATTGCTAGCAAAGACATACAGTTTGCCTGACCCCCTTTGAAGGGCGGCATCGACATATAATGCAGAAAGTCAATATATATGGAACAGACATGATGCAAAGCCCCATCTTGAAGGGTGGCATCAGCATACAATGCAGAAAGTCAATATATGTGGACAGACATGATGCACAGCCCCATCTTGAAGGGCGGCATCAGCATACAATGCAGAAAGTCAAAATAAGTGGCACAGACATGATGCACAGCCCCATCTTGAAGGGTGGCATCAGCATACAATGCAGAAAGTCAAAATAAGTGGCACAGAAATGATGCACAGCCACATCTTGAAGGGCGGCATCAGCATACAATGCAGAAAGTCAAAATAAGTGGCACAGACATGATGCACAGCCCCATCTTGAAGAGCGGCATCTGCACACAATGCAGAAAGTAAATATATGTGTCACAGATATGATGCAGAGCTGCATCTTGAAGGGCGGCATCAGCGAACAATGAAGAAAGTCAATATATGTGGCACAGACATGATGCACAGCCCCATCTAGAAGGGCGGCATCAGCATACAGTGCAGAAGGTCAATATAAGTGGCACAGACATGATGCACAGCCCCGTCTTGAAGGACGGCAGCAGCCACAGGTGACCATAGGGGGTGTGGGGGGGGCATTCAGACACAGGCGACCAAAGAGTGGGTGGAGCATTCAGCTACAAGCGACCATGAGGGGGTGGGGGAGCATTCAGACACAGGCGACCTTAGGGGGCTTGGGGGAGCATTCAGACACAGGTGACCATAGGGGGGTGGGGGGAACATTCAGACACAGGCGATCATAGGGGGGAGATGGGGGAGCATTCAGACCCTATGGTCGCCTGAGCATTCAGCACAGGTGACCATAGGGAGCCTGGGGGGAGCATTCAGACACAGGCAACCATAGGGGGTGGGGTGAGCATTCAAACATAGGTGACCATAGGGGTTTCTGGGGGGAGCATTCAGACACAGGCAAACCATAGAGGGGATGGGGGGAGGATTCAGACACAGGCGACCATTGCATACCTGTAGCAGACAGGGAGCAGACAGGGGCCTTAGGAGTGGGCCTTCATAGGAGGGCTGGCCAAGCCTGCCGGCTTCTGGATAGGCCCATGTGAAGATAGGGCTCACCCAATCAGGGAAGCAGGTACAGAGACCATGGACTCTGGTGTGCGAAAAGTTGCAGGCGGCTCACAGGGAAAGAAGTATTTTGGCAATACACAGCACTGAAAACACACGCTCAGTGGGCAGGATGAGCATTTTTTCTCGAAATTAACAGCACGATCGTGCGCACAGCTGAGGAAGACCAAGGGGGCTTACCTTGCATCCTTGATGTGGCAGCGAGCAGTGATCATCTCCCGATGTCGAGGGAGAGCAGTGATTGCTGTCCATGGTGCTGCAGTCTTATGGAAATAGGCAGTGAAGATTGCTGATAGAGGCTGGGGCCAGGAGTGGGCCTTGATAGGAAGGCCGGCCAAGCCTGCCAGCTTCTGGATAGGCCCATGTAAAGGTAGGGCTCACCCAATTAGGGAAGCAGGTATAGAGACCAGGGACTCTGATGTGCGAAAAGGTGCGGGCGGCCATCTTGCAGTGACCTGCTCGTACCAACAGGCATAGCAGGTAGAGTGAATATGCACCAGAAACAGGTGCACACAGGGAAAGAAGTATTTTGGCAATACACAACACTGAAAACACACAATCAGTGGGCAGGATTAGCATGTTTCTCGAAATTAACAGAGCGATCGTGCACACAGCTGAGGAAACCCAAGGGGGCTTACCTTGCATCCTTGATGTTGTGGTGAGCAGTGATCATCTCCCGATATTGAAGGAGAGCCATGATTGCAGTCCAGGTTGCTGCAGTCTTGTGTAGATGAAGATATGGAAGCATGAGTTATGTTTCCGTCTCCCCTTTGCCCTCCAGCTTAAAAAACGAGTTGGTTTTACTCCAGCTTGAGATTTTCATGCTGGTGTGACGAATAAGAAAGAGATAAAGAAACGTCCTTGGTATAAATGACCCGCAATGACTAGAATGTTTATATGGTGGAGAATCTATGTTTGTTTGTCTTTCTCTCCTACAACAATTTATATTTTTTGTCTAGTGAATAAATGAATACGGTTCTATGTCATTTCACCGATGGTTGGAATTTCAATGGTCTTGGTACGAGTATTTTTTCCCGAAAAAACTCATCAAAATTGTTTCTTTTTTATTTTTTATTTTTGGGGGGTCCCCCCCAGCCTTCATCCCCTATTGTTTTTTTTAAACTTTTTCCAAACCCAAACCCCTTATATACACTTTCCCAACCCCGTATATATTTCGATGAGTTTTTTCAGTAAAAAATACTCGTAAAAAAACATTGACATTCGGACCGTCGATGAAAGGACGTTATATGATGAATACATGTGTGCACTGGAAAGGTAGTCGGACTGTTTTGGCAATGTCTGGTGCACTGCTTTTTATGTCCTCATAATATAAGGATTGGGACTTGGGAGAGGGAAGGAGGTAAAATGGGGTTACGTGTCTTTGCATCAGTGTTTCTTTGATGGAGAGGTAGAGGTAAGCAGGTTGGTGGCTATGGGGCGTGGAGATCTTCACTCAGAAAAAAATATTAAAGGAAAGAAACCTTAAACAGAAAAAGTAGACTGAAGAAAATAGCACAGATGAAAGGACGTGACTCTGCAATAGTCATTGCAGGGAGGTTTCTGGGTCAATTGCTTCCATGCCCTATACATGTATTTATGGGGTCCTTTTCTGGTAGATTGAGGGCGAGTTAGATCTTTGATCTATCAATTTAAGGAGTATTTTGAAGTCAATGCTCTCCATTTGAGAGAGATTTTAGGACAATGTACCAATTTAAGGGAAAGTTGGGGTCACCTCCATCCATGTGAGATATAAAGGTCCTTATATCAGTTTCTTTTCCTTCACTGTTCCTCACCCCCAACCTCCAACGTAGATATTTCATAACATTCTGGGGACTTTAATGACCTGTGTATGTCCTATGCTTTATTCACGGTACTGCTGCACAATATATTACAGTGCCTTTTTTAATTATTAATCGAAAGCGAAAACAAAAATCATTAAAATGCATTAAAGACAAACATAAATTGGGCTTAACAAACAGGTGTGACTCAGTCCATACATTTCATGCAACTTGAATGTTACTTTGTGGACTTCAGGGCAATAAGTGGTCCATTTGATCATTATGGACTGGATTTCCTCTAATAAACAACCTTTTGAGGTCACTTATGTCTTACTTCTAAGTGGGGGGGGGTTGTGTCCTCCTTCCTGGTGGGTGTCGCTTGTGTCTGACCTTTGAGGTGCAGGTCACTTGTGTCTTACTTCCAGGTGGGGTTCATCTATGTCTTACTTTCTGGAAGGGTTTACTTTTGTCTTGAATCCAGGAATGTGCAAGACTGGATGCAATGGCGTACCAAATGGGAGTGCAGGGAGGTGGAGTGGGGGGCAGCTGGCCCAAACCCAGGCTCCACCTTAGAGAGAAACACAAAGTTTTGGGGCAGTTCAGAATTTTCTTCTCCAGATGCTGCCTTTGCAATATCCATCAGGAGGCCCTGTGGATGGCAAGAAGCGCCCAAGCGGCTCCTGCATCAGGGCTCCTGGGTGGCAAATCCTTTTTTTCAGACTTGTCTTTTTCATTATTATGTATTTCTTATATAGCGCATCAGGCCCACAGGCCTCAATGCGCACACGAAAAATAAAAAAAAATAACAGTACCAGGAAGAGTTCTCAGGTCAGAAAAGCAGGAGAGCCAAGATAGGAAGCCTGACCACTCACTTTGTGTTTAGTGAAGCACCTCTAAGAGGAAGAAGTTTAATGACCACAACAGACATGGCAAACAATGTAGGGGTCACTCTTTGATCGCAAAGGTCTCAGCTCTTTTTAAATCTAGTGCCTGATTGATGTGAAAATTGCAAAACAAGAAGGTAAGTGCTTTCGTCTAAATCTTGAACTATGCAAGACACACAGGACATTTTAAGGAGCTCTCAGGTTTTCCAATTTCAGGTGTCAAATTATTAACCATTCTGCCGCATAGACTCGTAAAAAAGAAAAACGTATGTTAAAAAAATGTGTTTGTTGGCATGCGTGCTTTCAGCAAATAACATATGTGCATGCATATCTGTGCGTGTGTGTCGGGGAAAAGTCACACTTTGTTAGCACTGACAGTGACTTGATGCATTTCTGGGGGCGCGAGACAGATTGCAGGATTTTATTTGGGAACTAGCAGCATGAATGTGGTTCAGCGCAGTCACATAATGTTGAGACATACCTCAAGTTTTGTGTGGGCAATAGCAGAATAACAACGGGGTTTACAGTGGAAATGCAAGTATTTCTGAAACCAGCCGTACGTATTACTATCCTTGGACAGAAATGCCATGAAATGGGTACAGGCCTCGATCTGATTTGGGAATTAGGGCAATGCTTGCAAAAATTGTTCAGATAGGCCTCATGGCTTTTCTTTGGCAACAATCAGCATTACCATGTGTTGTAAAATACCTCTGTGCACTGAAGGCGAACTGACATTTACTGGAATGTTTCATGTATTGCCCTGCAGAACCAGTTTTACGTTCTATGGATTATTGCCCATTATTTTCTGAATTATTTGCTGCAAAATGCATGATTTCAACTTATTATTCTGAAACCAGGGGAAATGTCTCCAAACCGTTGCTGTATTAGTTCAGGAGTGCTAGCTTGGGCCTTGTCAGAGGCATCTTTTACAAGCATTTACTTTACAGATTCATCAGCTGCCACTGCTCTAGACTGTGCTGGTATTGCCAGAGTTGTGTGTGGAGTTGTCTGGTTAGGGCTTGATCCTTTCTTTTGACCACAGATTGGCCGAATCCAATTGCTCCATCAAAAAAACAGAAAGCAAACAGGACTTAGTCCATAGTTCTCCCGCCACTACTTCCAAGCTGGATCCTACCCTGGCGGGAAGCAAAAAAGCAAGCAAGAGTGGTGAGCCTTTATGATGCCTGAGTCAGCATGGATGTATCATGCAATATCACCCCTCTCCCCTCTCTCTCTCTCTCTCTCTCTCTGTCTCTCGCGTTTAGGAGTGCACCAAGGAGAGATCGTTGGGGGGCACATTGCACCCCCCCACTCCAAACCCTGGATGGCCTGCCTGTGGTCTAAAGAAGAGAACAAACAGGTCTGCGGTGGATTCCTCGTGCACAAAAGATTTGTGATGACCGCTGCACATTGCATTTCGGAGTAAGACTTTGTTTTTAAGACCACGTGGGGGCTTCTCTTCCACTCCCATTCATTATTATGGGGGTCCTAATCTGCCCCAGCGCTACCATGCATTCAAAGGAAATGACATGTCAAAGATAATCACCCGATTACCCTACATTACATTCTGGAGAGCCAAAGCTTGCAGATTCCTGAGCTAGATCGCGCCACTTGCTTGATCACTGCCTGAGCTGGAAGGGCCTCAGAAGTTAAGGTCACCTTTGTAGACACAGGACTCATTTACACCAATTGTCTGTGTCTATTTGATTGAAAATGAGCCCCTTCAATTACATTGCCCATCACGTGCCCCTGGGTCTCCTTTCACAGTAGCAACAGCCACTATTAGGCCCAAACTTTCACTGGCAACCAGGTGTCAATTCCACTGCTCTCTGCAGCCGCCTCCAGGGGTGTAGCCAATGGTCTACCCTTTCCTTATTGTCAGCTCCCTTCTAAACGAAAGCCATTGCCACACTGAGACCGGGAGCTACTGTAAGTGCCATGGCCAATTATGAGATAAACACCATTGTGTTTATGTGGGCCCAAAGGACAACAACAAAGGGCATTCTGAGTGATCACCCTGTGCCCCTTGGTTTTCATGACAAACTATCATTTACTAGTCCCCTATTCCAATGCACCACCATACCCGCAGCTGACACTTTAACAAATATGCCCGGAACACCTTCATATTCCCAGGTCCAGCCTTACATTCCAATGTACAGCCATTAGATGCCAGGAACCCCCTCCGTGTATTTATTTATTCGCATGTTTAAAGCGCGAACACAGCCCAGGGGCATCGAGGCGCTGTTACAGAAATATGTCTTAGTTGCATATAGTTCCTAAGCGCGGACCCGGGGATGGAACCTGTGTTGCTTCGGATGTCTTGTTTCCAAGGCGGGCGCATTGCCACTGAGCTATCCTCCTGAGACACAATGTAGACAATAGTGCTGCTGTTTCACATCATTGCATATAGCCATCTTAGACTCACTCCGCTGCAGCTCTGCCGTAATTCAATTAGACATGTTCAGGGTGCGCACAGATCTCTGCATATCTCTGGAGTTCTTGGGAGGTCCACTGGTCCTATGCGATAACCCCACTTCATTGGCAGTATGTTTTGCTGCACACCAATAATCCGCCTGTGAGGTAGCATGGCATGACTCCTGAGTATAGGATTTCAAACGTCCAATGAAAGCTTGTAACGCCAGCAAGCCACTGCCCACAGTTCTCACCTCACACCACCAGTGAGAAGCAGCAGTGGCGAAACAGCTGTCAAGCCATATTTTTCAGCACATATCATTTTGCATTCTTGCACAGTACCTGCATTTTTTTCCTTCATTTATTTATTTATTGCGCATTTGCAAGGCGCTTATACAGCAAGTACATTGTGTTTCAAAGCACCCACAGGGCAACAGGGAGGGAACATGGGAAGGAAAGAGAGGAGTTGGGATGCATTATGAACGCAGACCTAAAAGCACCTAAATGCAAAATGAAGAGAGCCGAAACGAGGAGTGGCTGGTTATGTCACACATGACATGGGATAACATGGCATTACCGTACATTTCCCAATGGGTTGTCCTACTTTAAGATATAAAGACACACACCGGCAAAAGTGCAATAGTCACCTGTTTTCAGTCATTGCTTGACAACAGCTTGCACCATACTTTGATGTAGGCACAGATTGAAAAGGGGACAATGGGTTTTCAAATGGACAAGTCACATTACAGCGCAAATTACCAAACATTAACACCTGTTAGAAGCTGCAACTGGTCATAGAATAGAGTCTGTCACATATGTCATTCAACATTGGTTGAGACTTCTGCTGAAGTCCTATGTTACAAAAGCAGTGAGAGAAAAGACATAGAAATACTTTGTCAGCATTTCAACACCCCAATTCTGTGGTCAAGGCTCCCGTTGCGCATTGCTGAACCCGGGTGCTGGTGAGGTCAATGCAGGCACACATGACTCACGCCATGAAGCCCTTCTGCTGTGCGCTTGTGCTCAAAATGGATTTGCCACTGTCATGATCCTCCACTGTGTTTGCCCCCTCAGCCTCAGCGACATACGTGTGGTCCTTGGAGTGCAGAACTGGAAGAAGCCGGAGCCATGTTGGCAGACATTCGAGAAAGTCACGCCTTACTTCAGCAACTACAATAAAAGAAGCTACGAGAATGACATTGTGCTGTTGAAGGTACAGACGTCCGCCTACAGTGTGTGAGAGGGAGCACTACCAGGGAAATGGGAGTGGTGGGGTCCAGCAAGGCTAAGCCAGTATTTGGGCGACCAGCTGCTCAAAATCATTTTGCAGGACATGTTCCATGCACAGTGTGGAGGGGCTGAACGATGCACTGTTTAAGAAGCACCTCTGGACAGAGAGTGATTGCAAACTATTTCTTCCCCTTCATGAATATCTTTCCTAAGATAAGAGGAAAATGGTGTTCTTTAACGCTAGCTATTCATAAAACATCAGCGACTACGCGGTGGCGTAACACAAAATGTGGGGTCCCCCCCTGCGAGACCTCCCAATGGGGGCCCCCCTAACCTCCGCCTGACACGGGTATGCCCCGCCCACTGATTTAGACCACGTCCATCACCCTATGCCCCACCCATACACATTTGCTCCACTTGTATATTTATGCTCCACTCATAGCCATTCCTCCCACTCATACCTTGACGAGCATCTGCACTCAAGTACAACATTCTTACTTTTATTTCGTAAACATTGCTCTCAATTAATGTACAATGTATTGTATCTAATGCATAGCACAGTCAGAATATAATGCAATACTTATGTTATCCTACGACCTATACAAACTAAGCAAATATATATAAAGAAGTGATAAAGATAACAAGCCCCAAATCAGAGTATAGTGATCGAAGTCAAATATTATAAAATATATGTTTCTGCTTGTCAGTAACACAATATAGTAATTATCCCAAATCAAGTATTGGACATTTGGAATTGCAATCGGGCCGTGATGGAAGCAGTGGGAATTCACTTCAGTACCCCATATATATAGCAAGAATTGGTAAAGTCAATAAGCCTTGTTTTGCAAATGTAAAGGATAACATTTTTTTTTTCTGTGGGACTTTATAAAAAAATGCCCTCTTCCTTTACACAACCTGACCAATTCGCTTTGCAAATATCCAATGTGTATGGCAGTAGTAAGCTATGTAAATGTGAGGCCCATTTTTATTTTTCACTATCCGGTTGTGCCAAAGAGACATCTACAAGCCCAAACTATTGAATTTGAATACATAGGTGGGAGGTGAGATATGAGGGACACAACGCTGGTAGGTGTTTCTTTTTATTGTACCCACCCATTCACTGCAATTGCCCATGATAATGACTATGGCCATTCCCACCAACTTCAAACAAGTTATCTGAAAGGTTTAATTGGAACTTTGCATGTGCTGCTGTTGTAATAAAAACGTCTTTAACACTTCCTTCTTCTCTGCTCCCACTTTCCTTTCATATCACCCCTCCCTCGCCGGATCCCTCACTGTGCTTTGAGACATAAGGGATTTGCATGCAACTGATAACTTTTCAGTCTGCGCCATCCCTTAGTGGCTCTCATGCTACAGCCAGGCTGTTGCTTTGTAGACAAAGCAGCAAAGCTGAAAGGCTGTTCCCTTTTTTCTCCCAAGCAAACCGTGCTCCCCCGTTAGGCTCTGTGAGGATAGCCCGAGGCTCCATCCCTCACACACCAAGGCTGCCAGCCGTAACCTGCCTATTCCCCTGCAGCAGGGTAAAAGGCAGGTGATAAGAAGAGAACACTGAATACCACCAAATAGACGAAGGGCCCCTATACGAGGGATGTGTGCACATAAACCTCTCCATCTTATCCAGGGCAGTTTCTAGCCAACTTGGTGCCCATGGCAAAACATCAGAATGCGCCCTGACTGGCTCACATCACTCCCAAACTACATACACCTGTTGTGTGACAAAAAACCCCTCCTCAATATGAATTAATCATTTTAATATAAATGAAGCTGGTTTCATTACATTGTAATTCCAGTACTTTACAGAAGAATTGTAATGTGAAAACACAGCTGTTGCTGCCCAAGTAAATGTTTTTTTTCTGTCACCTGTTTTTAGGGAAGGCCTTGCCTGAATGCATTTTCAAACTGTCAGTACTGGCACACTGCGGTGTGAGCAGTCTACCGGGGTCTGAGGGCCCACTGACCACTGGCCCTGTGTTGCAGGTGTTCTATTCGTACCACCTCACTTGTGTTTTGCAAGGGGCAATATTAGACTAACCATATGAATTATGATAGTAGGTTATTCCAAGATGGACAGTCTGGCACACTATTATTGTACTCTTTCAAAATACCTATCTGAGAGTGGGAAATGGAACAAATAGGACCAATGAGGATTCATGTATGCGTTGCATTAAATCACAGAACATTTCAGGACTATAACAGTGATCAGAGATCTTTATATTGGATAAACAAGTCTGTGATAAAAGGATTGCATGTGTGAATCTCTAAATTCATAACCGATGCATGGCTTGGTGCTCTCATCATGGTTCACAATACTCACCCTAACATTAAAATGTTTGTAACCATGAACCATACATGCTCATTTAGACAGCTTACGTTTTTGGATGCGAGTATTAAATGGCTGCAACATCAGCGACTCAAATGGGGTACAAGGGCTCTTTTGCTTCTTGTTTCTGAAGAACTTTAGAGGACGAAGTGCTGGGTCTCAGTGTGAGCATGTCCAACCCCAACAAAGAAACATCTTTAGAAAAATATATCTACAGACAGGACAGGATACCGCATAAGAGACCCAATAAACAATGCACAGAAAGGCTACACAGAAAGGATTGTACCTCTTACAAACTTTAGCCTTACCAGTAATAAGCTGATGAAGCGTTTTAAACAAAACCGGCTTCATGGTAAAGCCTTCTAATGCATGGTAAAGGGTCCACCGTCCCTCAGCCACTACTGCAGGCATCAGGGGATATTTCAGCAAAAAAGAGCAGGCCCATGCTCTTACAGAGCTGGCATTAGCATCTCTTATTAGTGCTGGCCTGCAGCTAGTGAAAATCATGGTGTGGCAGTGTAGATGGGCGTTTGGCCTAGTGGATGTTCAATGTGAGGCACTTCTATGATTGCTTTATGTGTTTAAGTGTGGGCACAGTATGGCATGCTCGTCAGAGCCACATACACAAAACATTCCAGTGTGCTATTGTATGGACATTGGGCACATCAGAAAACAGGTATGTGTACTGTTACATAAGGGAGCAGTACCACATAGACACCATTAAGCAACAGGGTGGTGGCTTGGGCAGCGCACAAATCATCGCTGCCAAATTTGCTATGCCTGCATTGATTTGCCGTAGACTACTTTCTGCATGGTGAACTCTGCTTTCCTAATCAAGGTGCCAAGCCGTATCGAGGTGACATCTGGTGTGCACTCGGCAGTGGCTGGCTTGTTTAGGAAATTAAAAGACCTTTGTTGCTAAACTGATGCATTTAGTCCATGTCCCAAAGCAGCTACTAGAATACTTAAGCAAGAAAATGACAGTTAACCATCACAGGGATGGGTCATATGTAACTAAAAGTGATATACAAAAAAAGTTTTGGCGTGTCAAATAAAGAGACATGAAAATAAAGAAAATAGTTTTCAACTTTTCTGTGTGGCACGTTAATTCTCTTTTGCATAGGTTTGATCAGCTAACTGACACTTGTGCAGGCCTGGTGAATAGAAATTCCTCACGTAACTTTCATTTCTTAACAATGAAATGTTAGGCACATACTGTATAATACTATGGCTTGTTAAGTGAGCCATTGCTTATGAATTGCCCCACTTGAAAGGCTGTCACCACAAAGCATGAGGGGAAATATGTGGGTGTGTGACGCCAGCGCGTCTTGTTGCATGCATTTGGAATATGCATTCCTTTCTTTGCATATTCCGAACGCATCGCAGTCAGCAGAGATCACACAGTCCTCAGGAGGCTGCCCCTTCGTACGATGCACGGTGCTCATCACACCAAGTAAGGCCTGTGCATGCGCGCGCGCACGCATGCTGCTGGGATGATGCCTCCAGATACCTCGATCTATGGCATTCCATTGCGATGGAACTTTCATCAGTTTTACGACATTTTCATATGAGGTCGGCCCATTAAGCCCCAAGTTCTACCAACCCCCGCAACCCCATACCCCATAAATTCTACAACTCCACGGCCAGCCAAAAAGTACTGGATAAAAGGCGTTTAAAAGTCCTGTGGGGAAAGTGCTATGGTGGTTTGGAGAGATACTGGATGGCTAGCAGCATCAGGCAACCTGGCCACTTGGGGACACACATCTCCCTAAAGGTGCGTCTGGTCTGCATCCGTGGATGGCCTTAGGCGTGTTTATGGCCCATGTTGTGGCATGCCCCTAGGGCCCTGGCCGCACAGAGGGCGTGTGCGCACAAAAAGTTACTTACACAACACAAGCACAATTTAAAATAAAAACAACTTACCTTGCGAAGTACCGAGTCACTCACAACCTCCCGAACTGAAGCCTTAGATGATTCGCGGCAAATTCGAATGTCCGACAAATAACCCTCTGTCTGTGGTCAGCTGGTGCGTGGTGTCAGGGTGCAGCACACTCTCTACTCTAAGAGCTCGTGCCGAGTCAGGGCTTCCCATAGCTGCGCGTGCGCAGTGAAAGAGAAGGCATTAGGCAACTGTATGAGTGCACTGCGCCGGCCTGCCTAACTTCACCTGCTGCCAGCCCAGGCGGCTCCATGGGCAACTGCTGTACAGCATTGCCACTAGTGCAGAGGACTAGTGCTGCACCCCGACGGCACTGTGAGACCCAGCTGAGACAGAGGGCCAGCCACTGTCTCTCTGGGTTATACGGTGTCGCCGGCTCTCTCCCTGGCTGAAGTCTGAATGCACACTGTGCACTGATGTTGCTGCTGGGGTGTGGGTGCCCCCCGCACCGCGGGAGCTGCGGGGGCCCCTGTTATGCCACTGCGACTAAGCATGCACAGCATCAGAGCATTACAGCGACAGTGCAAGTTGCCCAAGCTAGTGAGTCCTGTACTCCTAGACCGGCCCGATTCATGGAATATTTGCCCGGTTCAAAGTGAATTTGCACTGCTGAAAAGTGATTTTGCACTGCCGACACGAACCCTGATTCATGCAACCGTGCGAAGTGTATTTTTGGCGCATGCTGCAAAAATGACTGCGCTGACTTTGCCCGGACTTTGCTCTGCTTCAATACACTTTGCACGGCTCCATGAATCAGGGTTTGTGTCGGCTTCACTTTGAACCACGCAAATATTCCATGAATCTGGCCTTAAGCCCCTTTTCTCCGGTCCAGACTAGAGGGATGTGTCTGTGCCACTGGGTTGGAGAGTAGAGCTTTTTTGAACTATTAGGAAGTAAATGATAAAAAAGGAATTCCACGCACATATGTGGCCATGCGTGGGCAAAGGCCCCTCTCTATTCGGGGCCATGCACCAATTTTCCATACCCGAGGTCTTCTCTATCCTCCCATTCCTTAGGGACAGATATCAGCCTTGCTCCTTCACCAGGTATATGTGAAGATTGTTCAAGCCTCTGAAAACTTACATTGGGAAGAAACTTAGCCAAATGAATTAGAGCTGGAATTGACATCCAAGACATAGGGGCTCATGTTGCCAAAAATTGTCATTTGATGGCTGGGAGCTGTTACATTTACACCGTGACGTCAGCGGCTCCCCACCACCACATTTTCATCCTTTGCACTGTGGGGTGCAAATGGAAAGGGCAAAAGCCACCGTAGAAGCATCTATGCCGCCTTTTTTCCCTTCACATTTGCACTCTGCAGTGCAAAATGAGTGAACGCTGCCTGGCATGAAGGCATGCCAGGCTATTGTTTACTTTTGTATATGAGCGCCGACAATCAGTGTTCCCAATTGAAATTGAACCCTCCTTTAATTGTAAATGGACACGCTCCATGCCATGCTTGCATGGCAGGGAGCATGTGCAATAGATCATTATGGGGTCCGCCTTCTTTATGCTGCTGTATAAAGTATGCAGACCCCATAGGGATCTCCAGCATCTGTGGTAGCATGACAATCCAATGCTGGTGCAGATGCTGAAGCAGGACATGTGGGGTCATCTGGGGTCTGGGGTCATGTGGCGGACAGGAAGGGGGTGGCAGAAAAGCAAGTTGCGTTCTGTCTCTCCTCTCCGTCATACAAATGCTTGAAAATGGGGCGTGTCCTAAATGAAAGGCGTTAAAGCCTTACTCAAGGCATTTACACCTTTCATTCATGTTACACCGCCAAGAACATGATGAGCTCCATAATGTTTACAGAATGGAGCTCATGCTGTACTGAACTGTAGCATGAATGCAAGGCGTAAAAATTGTCCTGAGTAAGGCTTTAACACCTTGCCGTCGAGTCACGGGTCATTTTCAAACATTTGTTTGGCAGAGAGGAGGTGCGCAACACAACTTGTGTTTCCGCGGCTCCCTTCCCCTCCATCATACAAATGCTCCAGCATCTGCACCGGCATGGATTTTCATTGTGGCGCAAGTGCTGGAGATCCGTATGAAGTCCGCCTGCTTTATGTACCAGCAAAAAGCAGACAGACCCCATAGGGATCCATTGCACATGCTCCCCGCCACGCGAGTATGGCATGGAGCGTGTACAATTAAAATGAAACCCTTCCCCACATGCTCGCTTGTTGATGAGGGTTTGATTGTATTTGTGAACTTTGCTTACCATGAGTGCACTCTGACATTTGAGCATCTCGCAGAACGTTTATTTGTAACTGTGAGGGCCACTCAGTGCCGGTATATGCATTAGGCCAAGTAGGTAACGGCCTCTGGACCCCACTCCTTTTTGGGGCCCCCGACAACAGATCAAATTAGAGCATTGCATAAAATGAAAAACGTATTAGGAGATAATTTGTGAGAGGGTGCAGACATTTCAAGTGCATAGGGGCCTCCACAGGGTTTAATCCAGCACTGGCACCACTTGCCATGTAAGCATGGCAATCAGCGCGCACAATAAAAAAATAAATGAGCCTTTAGTCCCTTTGTACTGCGGAGTGCAAATGTGAAGGGCAAACGGTTGTGTACACGCTTGCATGGTGCCATGTTGCCCTTTACATTTGCACCCCGCAGTGCAAATGATGAGCATTTGGTGGCGGGTTGCCATTTACTTGGCTGTGCAAACGTAACTGCTCCCTGCCGTCATTTGCCGATGGCATTCAGACCAGGCTACTCACAGAGTTAAGCACCTGCTCTAATAAGCCTGTTAGTGAACAATTCCAGCTGTGCTCACGTTAACGCTATATACCAATGGGTTTCACGCATTCTGCCCTTTCTAAATGCACTTTTGAGTGTAGGCAGCAGATATAAAGTTTCTCAAACACCTGATGGCATATGTTGTCCGCATTCCAACCCTAGATGGCAGCACATGCATTTTAAATGGGCGACATTGTCAATCACAGAAATTGGGGTTCAAAAGCGGAGAGCTAGACATGATTTCAACACAGTATAAAGGCCCAGCGCTGAGTCACAGGTATACACCCCCACGTCCCCAAAATGCTGAATGCACTTGGTATGCTACTGCGCGAACTGATGAGGATGAGGAGAATGAGAAGGGCAAGGATCTATTGGAGGTGCAACACTCTCTTCCAAATGGATGATGTCAAGGTCACCTGGTGGTAATGCTTCCCACCCCACATCATACTAGAGATGCTGAGTCCGTAGTAGGGGCCCCTTACAGCACTCACAAGGCGAGGCCATGCCATACCCCATTAGTTAAGGTACTATCAGACTTGCATATACTCGCCACAAGCACTTATGGGCGGTCCAATGGCATCACCCAGGGAGCTACCATTCCTTGCAGTCAAGGGCAACACACCATGCATGTACGATGACCAGATGGGCAGGTTACCAGGGCAGTCATAAGTGACAAGCACTAGACAACAGAATCTATGTACACTAGGAGGCCCTAATGGGCATGCAAGTGATGCCCCACCCCAACACACACATTCAACAGGCCAGCAGGGAGGAAATCCCCTGAGGCCAACATACTCATTATCAAGGGACCATTTGCAATGCACACAGAAGGTGAAATGATGACTCAGTTCACATAACCGAGTAAATAAAATGTATTCGTCTTCACAGCAGACATTATGAACATCATGCAGATAACACGATACAACTGAAATGATTGAAAAACAAAAACATAAGAAAAGCGTCAGGCGCCATTTTTAATGCAAATAGCGCTGGCAACGTCACAACATTGTGCTCTTTATGGGCTGAGGGGCCATGCAGATGCAGTGTTTGAACGGGGCAATGAATAATAGGCTACATTATGCACTACTCAGCGCATGGCCTTAGGAGCAACTTAGGGAAACAAGCTCGTTGAAAAATCGATGAGATGTCCAGTCAATCACAAAGAAACCTCTGAAAATATTTCAACTACCATAACCAAAACATTGTTCATGGCATCATGAATCTTCTTTAATATAGTTGCATTCACCATAATTATGTATTTGTTCTGAAAAATGATTTATATGCTTTTCATGCTCAATGAGATACTCATCACAATGTTGCACCCAAAATGTGGTCATCAATTTACACACAAAATAAAAAAAAATGAAAAAACGAACACATCAAGAAATAATTAAAACTCAATTAAACAGTATTTTAAGGTAAAAAGATTAGACAAATGGACATCTAACAAGATGGATCTTCTAATGTTACTCCCATGGTCAATACACGTTATGGAATCTTTATATTCCTTCATCAGGTGTATATATACTGTCTTTCTGCAATAAGCAAATAAATGCAATAAGAAATAAACCTCTATTAAATTTCAATATTAGTAGCACCAATCGGGCAGAAACTCTGGGGATCTCAGAGGAGGAAGCCTCTAGAAAACTTAACTTGATTGAACTCACAGAAAGAGAATCAATCAATACTGGGAAAACGGAAGACATTATTAGCCAGTTAGAACAGCTAATATCAAGAGAATAGTTTTACAAAGGTAGCAGGCGCCCCTCTCTCGCAAGAACAGACATGATAACCTGTTCAGTGGTTATTAACCACTTGAGAGTTCGCAGCCACTGCTTTTACTCACTGTGCCTTTCACAGATGGGAAATATCCATTTGCATATCAGTCTTTGTCCTGCCCAGGGGCAGTCCAGCACCGAAATACAATGGCAACTCCAATCTGAACGAGAGTACCACCAGCAACCCCATACACGTGTTTCACCCTTGTTGGGGATCATCAGTGAGGTGAAGCTGATGCCTCTCTAAGCACAGTGAGAGGGAGACCACGTCTGGTTGCCCCCAGGAGACCTAGGGTTACCAATCCCAGGTTCCTTAACAAATAGTTTTACAAAGGTAGCGGGCGCCCCTCTCTCGCAAGAACAGACATGATAACCTGTTCAGTGGTTATTAACCACTTGAGAGTTCGCAGCCACTGCTTTTACTCACTGTGCCTTTCACAGATGGGAAATATCCATTTGCATATCAGTCTTTGTCCTGCCCAGGGGCAGTCCAGCACCGAAACACAATGGCAACTCCAATCTGAACGAGAGTACCACCAGCAACCCCATACACGTGTTTCACCCTTGTTGGGGATCATCAGTGAGGTGAAGCTGATGCCTCTCTAAGCACAGTGAGAGGGAGACCACGTCTGGTTGCCCCCAGGAGACCTAGGGTTACCAATCCCAGGTTCCTTAACAAATAGTTTTACAAAGGTAGCGGGCGCCCCTCTCTCGCAAGAACAGACATGATAACCTGTTCAGTGGTTATCAATCACTTGAGAGTTCTCAGCCACTGCTTTTACTCACTGTGCCTTTCACAGATGGGAAATATCCATTTGCATATCAGTCTTTGTCCTGCCCAGGGGCAGTCCAGCACCGAAATACAATGGCAACTCCAATCTGAACGAGAGTACCACCAGCAACCCCATACACGTGTTTCACCCTTGTTGGGGATCATCAGTGAGGTGAAGCTGATGCCTCTCTAAGCACAGTGAGAGGGAGACCACGTCTGGTTGCCCCCAGGAGACCTAGGGTTACCAATCCCAGGTTCCTTAACAAATAGTTTTACAAAGGTAGCGGGCGCCCCTCTCTCGCAAGAACAGACATGATAACCTGTTCAGTGGTTATTAACCACTTGAGAGTTCGCAGCCACTGCTTTTACTCACTGTGCCTTTCACAGATGGGAAATATCCATTTGCATATCAGTCTTTGTCCTGCCCAGGGGCAGTCCAGCACCGAAATACAATGGCAACTCCAATCTGAACGAGAGTACCACCAGCAACCCCATACACGTGTTTCACCCTTGTTGGGGATCATCAGTGAGGTGAAGCTGATGCCTCTCTAAGCACAGTGAGAGGGAGACCACGTCTGGTTGCCCCCAGGAGACCTAGGGTTACCAATCCCAGGTTCCTTAACAAATAGTTTTACAAAGGTAGCGGGCGCCCCTCTCTCGCAAGAACAGACATGATAACCTGTTCAGTGGTTATTAACCACTTGAGAGTTTGCAGCCACTGCTTTTACTCACTGTGCCTTTCACAGATGGGAAATATGATCCCCAACAAGGGTGAAACACGTGTATGGGGTTGCCGGTGGTACTCTCGTTCAGATTGGAATTGCCATTGTATTTCGGTGCTGGACTGCCCCTGGGCAGGACAAAGACTGATATGCAAATGGATATTTCCCATCTGTGAAAGGCACAGTGAGTAAAAGCAGTGGCTGCGAACTCTCAAGTGGTTAATAACCACTGAACAGGTTATCATGTCTGTTCTTGCGAGAGAGGGGCGCCTGCTACCTTTGTAAAACTATTTTTTAAGGAACCTGGGATTGGTAACCCTAGGTCTCCTGGGGGCAACCAGACGTGGTCTCCCTCTCACTGTGCTTAGAGAGGCATCAGCTTCACCTCACTGATGATCCCCAACAAGGGTGAAACACGTGTATGGGGTTGCTGGTGGTACTCTCGTTCAGATTGGAATTGCCATTGTATTTCGGTGCTGGACTGCCCCTGGGCAGGACAAAGACTGATATGCAAATGGATATTTCCCATCTGTGAAAGGCACAGTGAGTAAAAGCAGTGGCTGCAAACTCTCAAGTGGTTAATAACAACTGAACAGGTTATCATGTCTGTTCTTGCGAGAGAGGGGCGCCCGCTACCTTTGTAAAACTATTTTTTAAGGAACCTGGGATTGGTAACCCTAGGTCTCCTGGGGGCAACCAGACGTGGTCTCCCTCTCACTGTGCTTAGAGAGGCATCAGCTTCACCTCACTGATGATCCCCAACAAGGGTGAAACACGTGTATGGGGTTGCTGGTGGTACTCTCGTTCAGATTGGAATTGCCATTGTATTTCGGTGCTGGACTGCCCCTGGGCAGGACAAAGACTGATATGCAAATGGATATTTCCCATCTGTGAAAGGCACAGTGAGTAAAAGCAGTGGCTGTGAACTCTCAATTGGTTAATAACCACTGAACAGGTTATCATGTCTGTTCTTGCGAGAGAGGGGCGCCCGCTACCTTTGTAAAACTATTTTTTAAGGAACCTGGGATTGGTAACCCTAGGTCTCCTGGGGGCAACCAGACGTGGTCTCCCTCTCACTGTGCTTAGAGAGGCATCAGCTTCACCTCACTGATGATCCCCAACAAGGGTGAAACACGTGTATGGGGTTGCTGGTGGTACTCTCGTTCAGATTGGAATTGCCATTGTATTTCGGTGCTGGACTGCCCCTGGGCAGGACAAAGACTGATATGCAAATGGATATTTCCCATCTGTGAAAGGCACAGTGAGTAAAAGCAGTGGCTGCGAACTCTCAAGTGGTTAATAACCACTGAACAGGTTATCATGTCTGTTCTTGCGAGAGAGGGGCGCCCGCTACCTTTGTAAAACTATTTTTTAAGGAACCTGGGATTGGTAACCCTAGGTCTCCTGGGGGCCACCAGACGTGGTCTCCCTCTCACTGTGCTTAGAGAGGCATCAGCTTCACCTCACTGATGATCCCCAACAAGGGTGAAACACGTGTATGGGGTTGCTGGTGGTACTCTCGTTCAGATTGGAATTGCCATTGTATTTCGGTGCTGGACTGCCCCTGGGCAGGACAAAGACTGATATGCAAATGGACATTTCCCATCTGTGAAAGGCACAGTGAGTAAAAGCAGTGGCTGCGAACTCTCAAGTGGTTAATAACCACTGAACAGGTTATCATGTCTGTTCTTGCGAGAGAGGGGCGCCCGCTACCTTTGTAAAAATAATATCAAGAGAAATCACTCTGAAAATGCACGTCACTACGTTGGTGCAATACTATAAAGCTCAGCGCATACCTGCGAAGACCCTGTGAAACCAGCCCTACTGTGACAAGTCAAAACAGACCAAGAAGAATTCTAACCCACGACTATACACTCAACCAGAGAAGATGGAGAAATGAGGCTCAAGCCTCGGTATCCAAAAATCACAGCTGATGGATACAATCTATCAGTAAGAAGAAGAGTGCGTGGGTTGCGGGTGGACCTAGAACCGACATTGTGCAAAGACAGTCCAGCATGCGTCACGCGCTGGAGACAAATCTTAAACAAGTGTTTGTTGTATTTGATCATCTTAACTACAGAAGAATTGTCCTTTATCTGCAGCCTCATTGGCCTTTGGGTGGTGCACTGCATGGCGTTCAATGTCACTCCCAACACCTCACTTATTGCCCTCCTCTCATCTCTAGTTGTCCTTGCTTCCTGTGTGACACAATTGTGGCAGTCAGCAAGCTCTCTTGCCAACCCAAATTGGCCTTCTCCCACTGTGCTACATATCGATGTTAGTTGGATGCACACTGTGAGCTGATGCTGCTGATGCAGGCAGATGCTGCCGAAAAGCTCTTCTTCCCATGCGATGTACGGGGTATTGCGCGGCATGTTGGTTCTTTCTCTTTTGGTCGCACGCCGTGGTGTGGTTGCTTCTGGGGTTGGCGTGTTTCGCTGTGCAGCCTGTGTGTCGGGATATGGTCCTCTGTTTGAACCTGTGGTGCTTATTGGACAGCGGTTGGCACCATGGTTGGATCACCTTGCTGCTGGCCTTCTCAAAGTGTGGTGGGCAGCTCCTCTTCTTACCCCTCTTCACCCACGCAAGTGGTGGCATTTCAGAGTCTGAACATTCATCCGCATCCTGGAAGGAAAATGTTGATGACGAACATGAGTGTGTGTCTTACGTTTTGGATAGGAGATCTAGTCAGATGTTTAGGTGCAAGGTGGAATCTATACAGGTATTCCCGGGCACTACCCTTCTTAGATCGCCCATTTACTTTGTGCCTAGGTATGTTAAGGCGCCTGTACAGGTTGTAGGAACCACCTTTACGTATGCTGCTCTATAGCTGTGGTCCTGGGAGGGCAGACATGCATTGCCCATTTTGGGGGTGTTGTGACACTGCTTGTTTCAAATGTCATCATTGGGTTCCCAGGTGTCCTCGCTTCTCACTGCATCCCTCGCTTCTCGTGGTCTTTGCATGTATTACATTCTTTATCATCGTCTCACCTCTCCTCATTTATTTACTATTGCAGTATGCAAATCCACTGACATGCGCTACTACACTGGTACTAGCATTTTTTGTGACGTTGCAGTATTGGCTTCACTATGTGCAGGCACTCTGGTATTAGGTTGTATGTTTGCTTACGTGGATGTTTTGGCCTCATAAAGGAACATTGAATACAGACTGCCATGATATTGCTTTATTCACCTTCAACTTCTGCGGCTGTGTCAGGTCCACCCAGGCCACCTACTGCCACCAGATTGATCATGCCTGCCAATGCCTCTTCTGCTGGACTGAGGATGGTGTCTGCTGGTGGGTCGCCTCTTTTGCCCCTTTCATGGTCATGCTGGTCCGTCAACTTCTCCTTCGTTTGCCATTTCAGGTCTCCCCATCTTTTCTTCAACTCTTTTTTTGGTCCGGAGCGCCACTCCCAAGGCATTGATGTTGCTTGTGTGTTCTGCCCAGAGGTCATTTTTTACACCAATGTTTGCCCATTGCCCTTGCTGATTGTAAAGGGTAGCCTCATGGTCTGCAATATAGGCTGTCATTGCATCCCGCTCTTCCTGGGAGAAGTTTGGTGCACATTGGCCTTTGCATTTTGAGACTGTGGATGTTTCTGGATGAAGGTTGATGGCCTGTCAGTTGTCCTACTGGTTTTCCTGGATTACTTCCTGCTTCTTCCTGCTTTGCACTAGTTTCTGGGGTGAGTTGCACTCATTTTATCCGCAAATCACGTGATGCACATTTTTCTGGTATTAGGCACTTTTTGCTCCACCTTTGAGCGCACCTGCTAGATAAATGTATGTCCAACCAAGGTTCGTGAAAAAGTATGATCTTTAATTAAACTAGCAAAAATGAATGCAACTAATAAAATAACTGCTGGCACAATGCTGTAAGTAAAAAGACAGAGAAATCAGACATTGTGCACTATGGGTTTGTAGGTTTTTATTTATTTAATTTATTTATTTTTATTTTTTATTTATTTATAGCGCGCGCCAGACCCGAAGGTGGGGTGCTCATGCTCATGCAAAGATTTCAGCAGGAAAATGTCAAAGCTATTTGGTATTTCCTTCAAAAATTTAACAAGAGTGTGGGAGCCCCTCAACTGAGAACAAACATAAAAAAAAAAAAAAAAAAACTATTCTATGTAACGCCTTCCATTCCAGAGGATCTATAACCACATTTTAGCTCACTGACCCTTTACAGAGAAATAATAACCATTTGAATAACAGTCTGTCCCATCAACAAGGGCAGTCCAGCACTGATTTGGTAGGCAATTCTCCTCTGAACAAGAGTACCATCAGAAACCACAGACACATGTTTCAGCCTTGTTGGGCATCCTCAGTGAGGTGAAGCTGACCCTCTCTCTAAGGCAAAGTGAGCAAGCGCTCCACATCTGGATTACCTCGGGTTACTTAGGGTGAAATCCCAAGTTTTAAAAATGTAAGAAGAATGTGGGAGCTCTGTACTGAGAAAGAGAATGGTTCAAATAACCCGTTCTGTGGTATTTCTTCCACTCAGGAGTGTCAATGCAGCGTTGATGATCGGAACTCGAGGATCCACCTGGGTCGGTTTGACTGGTGATGACGATCAGCAGCGAAGTTGCTGGCGAGGGCGATTGGCGGTTCAAAGGCGGCATGTGCAACATAGATTTTGTAGTTCGAGCCAAGGCAACAACGTGCTCAGCCAGCGCGGTGCAGCAGAGAACAGGTTCAAACCTGCAGTTCGAGTTGGAAGAACTCAGTTTCACAACAGTTAGATGCGATGAAACAAAGGGTGCTGGGCTGGCTTGGCTCTCAGGATACTGTGAATCCCACTTAGGGGTATTAGGGACAAGTTCAATCCTTGTTCTCTGGCTTCTAGCATGGGAAGCTGGGGCACACCTTCAGGGGTCTCCAGCAAGTTGAAGTCATGGCAGAAGTGTGGCTGGCAGAGATGCAGGTCTTGTTTCAGCAGTTGGCACCCCCCCCCCAATTTGCCCTGGGGATGTGGAGGGAACAGAGCACACCTCTGCCCTGAACTCTCAGTCGTCACCTCACTGGTGGAGGGCTCTAGAATGTCAACTCTTCGAACAGAGGTCCAATGAAATTCTTGTTAGGTATTTGTTCCAAAGTGAATCTGAGAAGTGGTCAGAGACCACTTCTTCTAAAGGGAAAAGCCCACATGTGATTGGACTAACGCTAGTCTGCTTTAGAGGTCCGATCCCTACTCTTGGAACCAGTGGGCCTTGCCTTTTGACATCACACCCAAAGTACTTCCTGCTACAGGAAGTGGGGGGACAGAAAGGAAAGGTAGAGGCAGGAAACTTCCACCAACTGTTCAGAGCTCCCGGTGGCTACACTAACCTCAATGTTTCTCAATAGAGTCAAAGGTCTTAACATATGGAGTATCCTGGTGTGAGGCTACTTCTGTGTGATTGGGTGTGTTCCTTTGATTCCTGTTCCCAGGTTACCTTCCTGTGGCGGGACTAGCTCCTGGGAAGGGTGTAACCTGCCATCACAAAAGGAACAAAGAGAGGTAATCCCCAAGGCTATGGTCTTGCTAGCAGTAGCAGAGGCAGTCTTGTCTGGGGAGAACACATAGTCCCATCACAGCGGAGCTGGGGCACAGGGCTGACACATGTGTTATATAAACACTGTTGGGGCTATAATAATTATGAGGATACCATGCACCATACCATAGTTGAGAGTTGGCTTATATTTATAGATTATTCTGCCACCAGTACAGTAGACTCATAATTATGGTTTTTGGTATAAGGGTGCATGTCTTAGTGGCAGCCCCTGTGCTGCAGAGATTTAGCTGTCACTGCAGCTGTTATGTCGGCACCTGTGTGAGCCTGAACCTCCTCTGTGCCCCTGAAGAGTAGACGCTGCAGATCAGACTACTGATGCAGTAGAACACAGGTTTACACTATGTTTTTTGCATGGAGCTTATGAAAAGCTAATCTGATTGGAAGATTACCCTTTCAGAGATGGAAATAACCACATTATGCTATTAATGAATACAAATTAAAAATGCCAGGGATCTACATTCTTTCAAAATGGCTATTCCTAACACTGGGTTGCTCAAGATCATGTCTCCCTTTATGCAAATGACTCACTGTGGTATATAAAATACAGCTATAGTGTAATGGCCATAATGATTGAGTTTTGGAAGCAGGCAGTCCTCAAAATCCACTGCAATAAATCGGTACAATTCCCAGTCAAGCAAGCAGAAAGGGTTACAAGGAGCCCATCCCCGCTGCTAGGGGCCCATCGCCACTTCACGACGGCTGGAGGGAAGGACTTCAATCCCAGAGAGAGGTCTCCTTGAACTGCAGGCCTCATTCGACTCCATAGAAATACCTGCCTCCTCGATGCAAAGATGGGGAGGAGCCAAGATGGTGTCTAAAATGCACACATTCCCCATGAGACGTTTTTCATATTGTCTAGAAGTGTTTGGCTATTAGACATAACAGTGGCTCCTGAGCCCAGGCTTACCTTGCTGGGTATGTGGGGAGGCAACCAGGCCCAAAGCCCTGCCAAGATGTGGTTGGGCACAGGTTCCACCGTAGCTAAACGTCATGTTGTGGACGGTGCTTTGTGGCACTGAAAAACCTACAAAGCGAGGGAGAGTGCAGATAGTCACGCAGTTGTAAAAAAGTATCTTTAACAACAGAAGGTGTAATGCCAGTTTAAGGGAGTCTAGGGACCCAGTGACGCTTTATTAGATGAGGGAAAGAATGAATGAGAAACTGTGCTGAAGGAAAAACGAAGCCAGAAATACGATTCTCTTGTAGAGTGAATGAATGATAGTGCTGTATTGGCAATAGTTCATTTTATGTCTCCAAAGAATTCTGTATTGTTATTGTTTTAATTTCATGATAGGTTTAAAACCTAATAAACATTTTCATAACAAAAAGACAATTTCACTCACTTCCACATGCATAATGACCAGGTTCTAACTTAGGACAAGAGAGAGGCGCAGAGTTATCCTACGAACCAGACCTATGGGCACTAACCACCTGAGCATTCTATAACTCGAATATCTTGAGGCCCATCTGGTGGGCTCTGTCTGCCTCTTTGAGGGCAAGTTTTTGAGTGGACATGATCCGATCCAATTTCATAGTCTTAATTCTGGATGACTCTTTCTCTAGTGAAAACGGATCCTCAGTGGAAGAGGTAGAAACAGCAGTGGAGGGAGGGTGACTCATCAATCCATCTTTAGTGCAAACACTGGCAGATTGGAAGTCAAAAACAGTTGTGCTAAGCTCATCCCTAGTGCCTGCAACATTGCGACCACTAGCAGCACAAAGTGCTGACAACCTTTCAGCATTAGTTTGTTCATGGACTCATTGGTACATTTTCTATATCTACACATATTCAAGTGAGTTACCTAAAAATCTGTAAGCAAACCACACAAGTAACGTTTAATGTAATCAACACAACAGCCCAGCCATTGGTAGGTGCAACAGTTTCTGCTCACACTCTCCTACAGAAAAGCAAGTTAAATTATCCAACATATTCAACAATTCACACTCAAATAACTATTTGCATTAGGCATAACGTACGACATGGAATGATAAATGACTAAAGCACTAGTACACTTACTCGTAGGTAGGTGTATATTGCTGCAAATCTAGTGAAAACACAGATAAGTAGCTAGGAGTAACTCACAAATGGTAAGAAATGTATTATTTTAATGTGTATATAATACATATAGTAGATAGTTCATTGACACATATATGGGGGCTTATTGAGGCTTTGGACTGTACATCCCACTTGTTAGGGAGTTTCGTTCCCATTAAATAGGTGTGACGAGACCTATCTTATGTGGAAAGAAGGGTGTCCACCAAGTTAGACCAACACCATCTCAATTGCTAATGAGGCAGAGCAGCCAGGCTTCACTCTTAGAAGGAGATGGCCAAGTATCGCAGAACAATAATGTCCATATACAATAAAATACACCACACATAATATACTATAATACATATATATTACATGGCCTGCGGTAGCGGCCATGCAGTTATGGTTAAGTTGCTAAACCCATAGGAAGAGCACTTTTTGGGTGGCTTATAACTTTGCTCCCCCTGGACGAATCCTCACCAAACCTTGCAAAAAAAAGTATATGGCCCACTCTGATTTTCTTTGCAGAGTTTGGTGAGGTTTGGTCAAGGGGGGGCAAAGTTATAAGCGGGGGCCCAAAATTAATTTTTTTCCCAGCATGCTTTTGTTAATTTGGTGTAAATCCGTCCAGTAGTTTTTTTTAAACGACCAAAACTTAAGGCAAAAACATGTGTGATATCTGTTTCCGCTCCGCAGACTCACTTCCCTGTTTGGTACACGGACTGGCCTCTGATTGGCTGTTCGGTCTGCAGACAAGCCTCTGATTGGCCAGAAAAATTCACTGACTTTTGTGTGGTCCGCGGACATCGGGATGCAGCTGCTGATTGGATGATGAGAAAATGGGGTCCGCGGACAGCACGTTGAAAGCATAAAAAAAAGCAGCATTGCCCTTGTCAAACTCAACAAACAATCTCTGGGGATGTGGGGGATGAGGATTGGATTCGATATGGCCATAAGAAGCCAAAAAACGGGTTGTTTCACCCCTGAATGTCCGCAAACACTCCAGATGTCCTGGGGCAGTCCTGTGGTGTTCGCGGACACTTCAGATGTCCCGGGACATCTGTACCTATTTCTGCATTACAGGGTTGGGGAAAAGCAGGTTTTGGATGGCTTATATCTTTTGCGCCTCTCAATGAAACTGCATGTAATTTTGCAATTTTATTCTAGAACTAATCCTGAATGGTTTTGCAAAGTTTTGTGGGATTCTATCAAGAGGGGGCAAAATTAGAGGGGGGGTCCCAAAATATTGTAAAGGCATATACATGTGGTGTCATTTGACAAATCTGCAAAACATTTGGCAAAACAATTTTGGATCTAGATATAAATGGTTTTCTAAAGTTTGGTGGGATTTTCTCGAGAGGGCTAAATTAGAGGTAGGGTCCCCAACATTTGTCGATGGCTTATAACTTTGTTGCTATTTGACGAATGTAGACAAACATTTTGAGAAAGATTATAGAGCCAACCTTCAATGTTTGTGTTAAGACTGAATGGATTTTGTGAAGTGGGGGCTAGGTTATATGACTATTGTATGTACATACATTTTGATGCTTTATAAAAAATAAAACATGGGCGGATTTCAAGCAAACTAGTGAGGAGCACTGGCAAGGACATTAAAGCATGGGTTTGCAAATGTGCCTGTGTTTTATTTTTTGACAAGTGTCATAATGTAGGTACAAAAACTAGTCATATACATTTGGTGACTGAGGTATAGCCTGTGGCCGTGGGCAGTAGCCAGATTGTCTGGGTCATGGCATAAGGCCATGACGAGGACAATCTGGCTACTGGTTATTACCGCTAGGAACAAAGAATTGTGTTAAAGTGGCTATATCTACCTGGGACCGGCTATGTGGTAAAGGTATTCGAAGGTAGGATAGGTTTGAAAGTGAAAAAAGTGCTTGTGGTAATATGTTCATAGGGTTTTGCAGGCTGCCATGGCAAGGGAAGAGGGGCTGTGTACGGAGCCCCGCCCTCTGTTTCCATGTTGGCTGTCTTGGAAACAGATTTTCCTTCCTACAGGGGGACGCCGTAGGTGTCCCGCTGTACGAAGGATAATCTATGTTTTAGCATCCTAGGTTCCCGCTTTGGGAACCAGGGGTGCTAATGTCCTTTATCCCCCATTGGATTTGGTGTGGCGGTGCATGGAGGTGGTCCCGTAGGTTTACTGTCCAGGTAGTCTGCGACTGAGTACAAAATTGCACTCAGTGCATTTCACTTTGGTAGCTTTAGCCTTTGGTACACTCCCAACAGTATCAAAGAACTGGCACACCCATGATTCGATCTTGGTGCTAGAAGTAGGCACTTCCTCTCCCTAATCTTCTTGGTCCTCTTCGTTGTCTTTGAAAGTACTGCACTTTTTCTGTTCTGAAGGTCCTCCAGCTGGTGGTGGTGGTGGCTCTTGGGGAGGAAGGTTGGCAATAACTGATGCCATTTTTAAGATAAATAGCAGTTTTGATAAAATTCTTCCAAGTATGTACTGTGTACTAGATTGGTAATGGATAATGAGTATGAAAAGGTGTAGGAGGTGTGCAAGGGAAATTTTGAAGTTGAAAGTTCCTAGATAAGTAGAAAATGCAGTTCCAAACTGTCTCCGAAACACGGATCCGATCACGAATTGCAGACACCTTCGCGAACACGTCACCATGTCACGCGCAAGCGTATGGTCACGTGGCACTGTCCAGAAGGTCTGCGATTAAGTCAGACATTCCCTGACATCTACGGATGCAAAATTATTTCAAAAAGTGTATAGATGTGTTAAAAATGATGCTACAAGGTGGGAAAAGGCAGAATTTTAAGGTGAAACTTTGTAAATTGGACAAACATATTGCTTATTGGCTAAGTATGATATTAGTAAGTTGTAGGAAAATAGCATTTGCTGGTAAAAACCCATGAAATTCACTGAATAAACATTGTTGAGGGACGTTATGGTTAAGTTGCATTACTAAAATCCTATGAAATTCAATGAAAAAACGTTGTTAAAGGGACGTTATGGTTAAGTTACACTAATAAACTCCTATGGAATTCAATGAAAAAACTTTGCTAAAGGGAGGTTATGGCTAAGTTGCACTAATAAAAACCTATGAAATTCAATGGAAAAACATTGTTACAGGGACATTATGGTTATAGGTAAAGCCGAAAAACCTCAGAAATTAACCAGTTATGGTAAGCTAAGCAACCATAACTCGCACCATCACCGTGCACTGCTAAGACTAATACCCAGGACATCAAAGATGACATCACAAATGTAGGTAAAAAAATGTGTGATATCTAGGTTCGCTCCATGGACCCAGTACCCTGTTCACTCCACGGACTGAGCTCTGATTGGTCCAGGGTGTGACATTATGTCTGCGGACACCAGACGAGCCCACTGATTGGGCGGTGAAGAGCATGAGGTGCATCATATTTCCAATATGTCTGCCATGTTGTAGCCGCGGAAGGGCGCTGCTGCCTGCGGACATAGCAGTGGGGGAAAAGTCTGGAAAACACATTTGGGGTTATTTGGTGGTGGGACTTGGTATGGTAAGGGAGTGGAAAATAGATAATATGGGGCTATTTGTGAGTGGAAAAAGAGCGTGCAGTTGGTGCTGCAGTCCCCTGAAACCACGGTAGTCCACAGGTAGCACAGGAGCGGGCAGCTTGGGAAACACATTTGGGGTTATTTGGTGGCTGACAGTGGGCTTGGTAAGGGTAGGGGAGTGAAATAAAGATGATATGGGGATGTTTTCATAGGTGAGAAATAGGGTTTGCTGTCCATTTCAATGTCTGCAGACGTCATTTGAATTGGGAGAGGGAGGTTAAGGGAGAGTTGTGTTATTCCAATATGTATTGTATGTCCTTGTTATGTATGGTTTAATTATGCCTATAGCCATGCACCCAAGAATCTGGCAACTGGCCACAACCTCCACAGCATAATACGCCCATGCAGCCAAGAATCTGGACACTGGCAACAAGCATTATACTAATATATGTATAGATATTGGATCTGGCCACTGGATACAACCATGATAATAATATGTGTATAGTAATTATAGATAGTGTAGGGGCACTATACAGTATTTGTAACATGGTGACATAATACAATTGAAGTGCTAATAGTACTTATGATTTCTGTGCCATTGAGGGTATATACATGGTATTGAAGGAGAAATCATTGCTTCTTTCTATGTGAAAAAAACACAGTATAATATCTAAGGCAGGATAGTTTAAAATGTTTCTTTGCAGACAATCTCACATTTTCATGTACTTTTTAGACCCTTATAATCAGTAAATTATAAGTAGTATGCGTGGAACAACATTAATGTGTGTTCTGCACAGTTGCTGTTTCTTTTTGCATAATAATTGGGTTATTGGGAAAAAAAAAACTCCATACAGGATTTTTAAAAACTACCACATTTAAGTGAGTTTAAGTTTGACAGTATGTTTGTTTGAAGTGTGCAGTACTTAAGGCAATGTTTAAAGTGCACAAATAAGTGTATGTGTTATTACAAGCAGTGTTGGAGTAAGAAGAAACGTGATGGTGTATTTGCAATGAAGTGTAACGAAGGGTATTTTTGAAGTAGTTATATACCTGTTGGCGTATACTAACTGTTTTGCTTTTCAAAAGTACTGTTGTACTCTTCTTTTTTAAAGATATTTTTGAAGTACTTAGACATCGGTTGGCGTATTGAAACTGTTTTGCATTTTAGAAACAGCATTGCAGTAGTATAGATGTAGTTGGATACGAATTGGTGTATTCTAACTGTTGATACTTTTATAGTTTAATAGTTCTGAATGGTATTTTTTGAAGTAGTTAGATACCTGTTGGCGTATTCCAACAATTTTGCTATTCAAAAGTAGTATTGCAGCATTATCGATGCAGCTAGATACCAGTTGGCGTATTCTAACTGTTGATAGTTTTACAGGTCAGTGACTAAATTTAGGTTTAAGGAATATCAAGTAGGCATTTGTTCGATTTGCTGGTAATCTCTGTTTTAGATAAACAGAATGTCATTGTATTCAAACCAACCACTTAGTTTTTTTAATGTATGTAGTATAGTGACCTACATTGGTTGTGGCACCAGTGTGGTAGGTTATGCCTACGGTTGTGAAGGCTTTCTTGCCAAGAGATACTTGCCCATGTGTGAAGCTAGTAAACATGCAGTTGTTTTTAGCACCATCTGCATTATACCGTAAAATCATTAGCATCAGACATTGGCTATGTCAGTTTATGTGCATGGTGGAATGATTGTCTGAATTGCAAAAAGTGCATAATATGCCATGATTTGCATTTTGCAATAGCTGATGAAATGGAATGGATTCACAATTTGGTATAGATATATCCACAAATCGTTCCTTATGAATGTGTTCTTGTAAAACATGGTCACACAGAGTGCATGTATGCTTCCACATGTATGAAATTTGGGAGATTTAATTATAGGTATGTGTTTGGTTTCCAGTGCTTGGAGTAGGTAAGTTGAGCTTCCTGTGTGTTCATGGTGAATTCTACTATTCCTGTACAGCAGTCCAACTCTTGCCTTATTCCTGAGACACTGTAAGTGTCGTTCAGATTATTTGTGGCATTTATATGAAGGATGAGAATTGCAAACACAACTGGTCTGAGTCATTCAAGTAAATGTGTTGAACAATTGATGGCAATTGAAACAAAAGATTGATAGCTACATTTGCATAGCAATTTACACCGGTTGTGTGGGAAAATGTAAATGGACCAGATAGTTTTGTCTCTATGTCATTTGCTGGACCTCCACTTGTTTTCTTAGATGAAATATTTCTCTTTATATCTGCTGATGGATGTGCAGTTTTGTTTGCACTATATAGTTGTGTGGTTGTATTGCTTGGTAGAAAAGCAGTTGTTTTTTGTTTCTTTGTTGGTATTGTTGGGACATCTATTATAAGTTCTGTTTGCATTCAATTTCTTTTTAAACCTTTACCTTTATATATAGATGGGGTGTGTAGAGTGCACATAGTCTGCTGTACTCTAGGATGCAAGGAATGTCATCCTTGACTTTGTTTGCATCAACATTGACTAGGAATAGTCCTTCCAGTGTATGCAGACGTGAAAGTGCAACATAAGTTATACTTTCTTTAAAGACTGTGCTGCCAATGTCAATCAATGCCCGATCTAGGGTTAGACCTTGCGATTTGTGAATAGTGACTGCATATGCAAGAGACAGAGAGAATTGTTCTCTATGTACATACATGTCTTTGAAAAGAAGGACTCGTGCTGTTGAGCATCCTATCCAACTTCTGAAAGTTTGTCAAAGTGGATGTTGACAAACTGAATGTTGCTGTGATGTGGATAAGTCTGGAAGCCAACAACTGTACAGTTGCCCCATTGACTAAACCTTGCTCTACGTCAAGGTTACGTTTAAGAATTATTCTGCAGTTTAGACACATATTAACATTTTCTTCAATCCAGCTGTGTTGGAGATAGATTTTTCTAAGCTATTTATTCGTGCTGTTGCTTGTTGACACATAGGGAGTGTCATGCCATACACTTCCAGTATTTCTGTGGAGCTAATATGCAATATTGGTTGCTTTTCTTTTTTTTAATATTGGCCCTCATTATGAGTTAGCCAGTCCAGATTTAACAGTAAAACCGTACCGACACCGTTTTCTGGACCGGCTAACTATGAGTTCTGTAGGCGGGTGGCGTTACAGCCGCCAGGTCTGACCTGGTTGGTGTAACGCCACCTGCCTGCAGACGGACGCAGAAACACAAGCACCATTATTTCATGATGCTGGTGTTTCCACTTCCCCATTCCTTTGGAGTCCTTTTGGACTCCAAGCGAATGGGGAATTACAGAATGCCGGCTCTGGAATTACCGGATCACTGGACCTGTAATGCTCTGGTAAATCGAGGAAGTCCAGAGCCAGTAAATCCCTACGAGTCCGGTGGCTGCCTGCCAGTTTTTCTGGCATGGCTACCGCCGGACTCATAATGAGCCACATTGTCTCATTGAATTGACTACAGCTTGGTAGGGTTGGCATTAAGAACATGCATTTAACATTTTTTTGTGCTAATTGTCCCATGTCATCAGGAGCAGATGTGTTACGCCGATATAGCTCACGGATGAGTCTACTATTTAAGATGGATTGTGCATATTTAGAAAGAAGACTAGTTTTAATGCTTTTTAAAATGTTAACATATATGAGGTCGGCAGACTGACACATGTTTTGAGTTAGTTCTCTGTATTGGAAATGTTGTCAGAGATTTACATTTCCTATGCTGCCAAGTGTGTGGAGGCACTGTTTGTGCCCTAAGGTTTTAAAAATAGGTTCACCTTTCATTGGTGTTAAATGTAGGTGATCTCCAAAAACAATAACTTGTTTTCTTCTAAAGATTTGTTTGCAGTCCGTTTTTAGGACTTCTTGCAATGTGAGGTGAATTAAAGCCAACATAAGTTTGGAAACCATGCTTACCTCATCTATTAGGAGTATTTACATTTGTTTCAGAATTCTGCGTACTTAGTATTCTAATCAGTTTTGGTGTTCTACCGGAAGGAGCAGTAGTCGGTGTAAAGTAACACCTCCTATGTTGCATGCAGCTAAACCTGTGGGGGCTGTTACAACAGCTGAAAGGTTGTTGTTTGTTACTTTGTGTAGGAATTTTCTGATGATTCTAATTAAGAATTGTTTTCCAGAACCAGCTTCACCACTTATATAGAGGAGCAGAGGTTTATAATGTTGACAGCTACAAATTTTACTTTCATGTTTCAAACCATGTTTTTATTTCTTCAGTCACTTCTAGGTAAATGGTAAATTGCTCATCATTTAGCTGTGATTTCAGCACTAACAAGTCTTCTTCTGATTGTTTATAATGATGCATGGTATTTTCTAATTCAGTCATGGCTATTTCTGCTTCATTTAGAATGAGTAGTTCTCCAAGTGGTTCTTGTCTTCCTGTAAGAGAAGGTTGACTGCCCTCAGGAGTGTCTTCATCTAGTTGAGCTTGAACTGCTTCCTCTTGTTGGCGTTCATTGTCCAACATTTTTCTGTATTGCTTGAAATTGACATTTGTTATACTGCTTTCATTTGCATTGAATGCAGCTTCGAATGAGTCATGGTTACCTAATAATTAATCTTCTTTTCTCCATTGTTTAAGTTGCAGTAGGGCCATGTAATAAAGTTCTCTATGTTGAGGAGTTTTAAATGATAATTTTATATGATTAATTAGGCTGGGTTTTCCAAAGTACTTCTGTTTGGGTATTATGTGTCTAATAAATTGTTTTTTTTTAAATGTCATGGCTGTTGGGATCATTTGTGAGTATCGTTTCTAAGTGTTGGTAGGATTTCAGCACTCTTTTTCTGGATGCAGCTGGACCAAGGCTTATCCAGACTACGTGTTCAAATTTACCATATAAGGCTGTGCCTGTTAAACGGTCTGCAGCTCCGTAGGATCCGCATTCTCTATGGGAGAGCATTTTTATGCCAAAGCTGTACAATTATTGTGACCGTGATTTGATTTTCTATATTTGCATTCGAAAAGAGGGCAATGATGGCATTGTAATCGTTGATGTACTTTGAAGCTCTGTTTCTTTTAATGTTGTATGTGATTTTAGGCGATTTGCGTTTCACACTGTGTCTAACAGAAGACATCAAGCTGTTTACTTGTCCTTTTGCTGAAACTGTTCTAGGGAAACCAAAGCATCATTTGGTGTAGTATTAACCTTTGTGTTCATGTCTACGTTGTCAGTATTTGCCAAAAATAATTTTTGGGAAGAGTTAAATCCGTGTACATAGGTCAATATGTGTGGTTTCTCACAGGGTGGCACAGGATATGTATTTGTGAATCAACTGAAAAACAGTGGCATCACCATCATGATCAAATTTAGGAGTATCTACTCCGCTGGGATGATATCCTTTTGTCCAAAAGTAGTGTTCCACTTTTCCAAGGGGAGGGGTACTTTTATTGCAGATGAAGTGCAGCATGACAATACAGCAATGATGAAAGTATTTTAATACATTTACAGGTTCAAGAGAACAGAGTTCTCCTGTTGTTTTTATGTCTATTCCTTTTTTATTTTGGTTTGCTATGCGTAAGAAGTCATGCAAGTCATCCTATGGATATTTTGCACAACTTAAAGTAACAAACAGTGTGGGTGGGCCGAGGTACCGTAGCATACAATGTACATCAGCATGACGTCACAACCAGTTTTATTTTGTACCATGCATGTTTGTCAAAAGATTTGTGATACTTGACTGCACAACTTCATCTTTTTCTTTTATCTTCTGAAGCAGTTGAGTAGCAGACATGTTTAAAAAATGTGTGCCTGTTTTTAATGTGTGTGTAACTCTGTAACAGAGTTGCTTGTTCACTTTCGAGCAGGAGGTGGAACATGTATTCTACATTTTGTCTGAATACGGGGTCTTCAGGATACATTCACAAAGAGTGATATTCTGATGCTGTTATTTTTGTGGATCTTTCATCATATCTTCCTCCTTTTGCTGTAGGAAAGAGTAGAGGAAATGAACGTGCTTCTACACTTTTCTTGCATATGCTGATTGGAGATCCTTTGGCTTGACACATTTCATATGTTTCTAATGCATCGTCTATGGTGTCTTTGGAGTGTAGTGGGTGAATATACTGGTATACTGGTCCAAAATATTTCCTGCATCCTGCAGTAATTGGATCTACACATTCAAATTGGCCAGTTGGTGATGAATCCTGAATTATTCTTGTGGTTTCTCTTCTATGTTTATTTCTTTGTCGTATTCATTGTTTTCTTTTAGATATTGTAGGGCGTTTCTAACTTTGTTTAAGTCTACTAGTTGTTGCCAAATTATTTTCGTCTTTTGTTGGTACACCATTAACTAGGATAATCAAAGATTGAGCTATTGGCTGTTGCACACCTAGAGTTTCTACATGTTCATTAAGATCTAATGGCAAATATACTACTTTACCCCAGATGCCTTTTAATAATTCAGAAGGAGGCAATTTGGCTGTTTTGTGTTGAAGGTGTATTGTAGCTTGACATGGGTGTACTGTTTGGATTATAATGCTCTCATACAAATTAAGTTGAGAGCTTTTGGGAGTCGGAATATTTAGTGACAGCACATGGTGGCACTTGGTTATTATGAAGCTTTGTATTGCAGTATGTGCAAAGTATTGAAGGGTCACTTATTTTGTATTGATTTTCTGTTGTAAGATATAAAGCTAATTGGGACCATTGGGATTCCTCATTGTCCTCTATTTTGTAAGTCATATCTATAATGTGTGTGCTCTTTTTATAAAATGTTCTGTGACAACAGACACATACTCGGTTTGGTATTTCAGCAGATGTGTTTTTTAACTTTGTTATTTCTTTTTTGTATGCGTTTGTTAGAAGGTTGGTGTTTGTAAGGTTCTCACTAATAACTTAGGTTTCTCCCAAAGAGTCCTCACCCCTACTCACTCCAAAGGCCGCACCCTTGACTGGGTCATGGATCAGAACTGTACATCCAACATTACCTCAAACACTGCCCTTCCTTGGACGGATCACACATGCATCGAATTCCTCATCCCCACCAACCCTAAACCTAAGACTCCCACGCACCACCTGCCACAATAAGACGTTCTAAAAAACTCAATGCAGACAACTTGCGTCCCCACCTTAAAAGCCCCTGCCTAACACCACCTTTCTCTCAGGACCCAAATATACTATCAGCTATCTTCAATGATACTCTCACCAATGCCATAAACTCTATAGCCCCACTTGAAAGCAAGAAGGAAAAAAAATAATTTCATTGCAACTCTTGGTTCTCGGACAAACTCCAAACCCTCTGAGCCCAAAAGCGCCAGTCGCTTAAAAACTGCCAAATGGATCCGAGTGATCTAAATAAGAGCCTCTTCAAACAAATAGCCCTCCAAACTAAAAAAGCCATTTTAGCAGCAAAATCCAACTCCTTCAATGATAGGATCTCAAAGGCCAACTCCCAAGCTAAAGAACTATTCGCAATCTTTAATGAATTAGTCACTCCTCCGGCTACCGCTGACCAGATAACTAAAGGCAAAGCCTGGTGTGCCAGCATTCAGTCCGCCATGCTCAACAAAATAAAACTCCTCCAGAACAAAGTGTAGTAATCTCAATCACGCTCAATTCTCCTTCAGAAACGTCACTGAACCTGAGGTGCTTAATCTCATCAAAAACCTCAAACCATCCCTCTGCAAAGCAGATATTTGCCCTCCCAAAATCCAAAATCATCAAGGAATGCGCCAATGACCTAGCACCCCTGATTACTGCCTTCATTAACGCATCTTTCCAAACAGGAACTGTCCCAAACAATCTCAAGGAAGCCTCGGTGCGGCCACTTCTAAAAAAGGCCACACTTGACCCAGTGCAACCCAACAACTACAGACCGATAACGACCATCCTGTTCCTCCTAAAAATCCTGGACAAAGCAGCTCACATCCAGATCCAATCATACATAGAAGCTAACTCCATACTAGGCAAAAGACAATCTGGCTTCCGTATCGGGCATGGAACAGAATCCGCCTTATTAGACCTAAAAAATCAAATCTCACAGATCATGGACAAAGGCAAACCTGCCTCGCTCCTCCTCCTCGATCTATCAGCTGCTTTTGACCTGGTAGATCACCAAACACTCACCACCCACCTCACCCATGCAGCCCATTTCTCTAATCAAGCAGCATCCTGGATCACTTCCTTCCTTGAAGGAAGAGCCATGAAGGTCTACTCCGACAAAGCTAACGCAGATCCTACCACTATAAACTGCGGTGTCCCCCAAGGATCTTGTACTGCCCCCACCCTCTATAACCTCTTCACAAAACCTCTCTTCAACCTACTTGACTCCATGGGTGTTGCATATACAAACTATGCAGACGACACTCAAGTACTTTTACCCCTATCTGGACTCTATCACCAAGACGCCACAGCCCTTCACAACATCTATCCCACTATCCAAGCTTGGATGGCAATCAATGGCCTCTGTCTTAACGGGGAGAAGACTGAAATTCTCATCCTGGGCCAGACAAACACATTATCGAAACTAAGCCCCAATACAACAACTTCAACATAGACAACTCAACCATCTCCGTATCATCCTCTGTCAAGACTCTAGGTGTTCACATTGATGCAAATCTATCGATGAACAAACAAGTCAGCGCCATAGCCCCTGCATCAGCGTTCAGCACCGAACTCATCAATGCCATTAAACCCTACTTATCCACCCCCAACCGCTTGCCCATATCTAGTGCAACTACAGGAGCCAAACTCGATTATTGCAAGGCCCTTCTAGCTGGCACCTCCGCCAAAAACATTCACAGACTGCAAACCACACAAAACAATGCCCTCAGAGCCGCCATGAGCATCCCTAGAAGAGACGATATATCCCACGCCAGACGTGAAGCACAGTGGCTCCAGTCAAAGACTGTATTACTCTGAAAATCCTCACCATCACTCACAGTTGCATCAACAAAACCGCTCCAGCGTACCTATCTGAAGCAATATCAAGGACCACATCCACTCGCCCCACCAGAGCTTAGTACGCCAACCAGCTACACATACCACGCATAACGAGAGCCACAGCGGGAGGTCTAGGCTTCTCCTATATTGCACCGAAACTCTGGAACTCACTCCCTGCCACTCTTAGAGCTGAAACTTCCATCTATGTCTTCCGCAACAACCTCAAGGCCACTCTCCTCAACTAGCAAGTGGAGGACTGCCTCCTCTACTTCTGCCATGTATATTGTAATATAACACAAATGTAATATAACTATATTGGAACCTGTATATATACTGCTAATGACTATGTAACTATATTGCAACCTGTATATATATTGCTAATGATCATGTAACTAAGTAACTAAGCTTTGTACTGTAACAAGTGCCACAATGTCCTCGGGCTGTTGTGCGCTATATAAATACGAATAAACCAAAAAACAAACAAATGTTTTCTAAAGTTACTGAATTTTCTAAGGCATCTTTACTTCCAAAATATTTACTTTGGATGTGTTCTATTTGTTGAAGGAATTCTTTGGCTGTTCAACGTAGGAACATGTTATTAAAATGTTGCAGTTGTAAAGAAGGACTTTTTGCATAGTGCAATCTCTGCAGAAGATTCTGTATAGTGGAATGGTGTGTTCCTAACATTTTGATGTGGTGGAAGGTCCTTTTGCAAGCAGTTCCCAAAATGCAGGCTAATGAATGTCCTCTCTGTCCAGTGTAATTGTGCACTGGACAGGAGTCCATGGTTTGTAAAGTTTTTATTATAATTTTGTCTTTTACTTTCTCATAGTGATTGAGGAATTGTCATAAAGATTTGAAGGATTGTCGGTGGACGTTACACATTGAGCTGCATGACCATTTGTAGACTGGACGGATTGGCTGGGTGCAAGGAACAGTTGGTTGAAAGTTTGTTGGGGAGGTTTATTCGATAAAGGTTTCTTGTGCCATAATGGTGTTTTCTACCATTTGATAGTTTCAATCACTATGTATGGTGATTGTTTTTTTCTTTGTTCTTGTTTATAAGCCTCTTCATTGAAATATAGTTCTGTGCTGCTTCTGTGAATCCATTCACTTTCACAGAAGTTTTACAAGGTGTCTATGTTGACATTGCACCTATTTAGAAGTACTTTAGTGATTAATTTTGTTAGTGGTTTCCTTCTGTTTAAAATTAATATAAACAATTTTCTTTTCAGCAGAATTGCGCTGTCAATAAGAGCTTCAAGGATTAGTCTTCTGCAGTAATATTTAAGGATAGGGCATTACTTTTAAGCTGTTCTCATAAAATTCTGTAGTACTTTACAGTGGAACATTTTTTTGTAAAATAGATTTTTGGGAATTCTTTACTGTGGTTACGTTAATATTGTTAGATATAGTGAGAGGATCATTAGCGATTTTCTTCTTGTTTATACATTTTTTTAATTTTTATTTTTTGGAAGAGGGTTGCTGGTTTAGTTTTGTTGACTGAGTCTATTCACAGTTTTGTTTGAATATTTGCTGTAAATTCTGCTGGAGGTGGATGAGTATATAGAAAATGAATTACGGGTACGATCCATGGATTAGAAGGCGCTATGTATTAATAAGAGGTCATCTAGTGTGGGAGGCAGTGATTACCAAATGACCCACAAGGCCACCCGTATAACCTCAAAAAGGTAAGTCAAGAAACATCAGCACATTAGGTCTTATGGTGTAAGCACTCTACCTATGCAATAGTTCTGCAGATACAAAGTTGTTTCAAGTATAGAATCAATATTCCATTGTGTAAAGAGTCCTTTAATAATATGATTAGTACAGCCGACGCATGTTTCAACCACCACTTGGTCATCCTCAAAGCTAATATTGGGCAAACATTTAAACAGAAAGTTGGATTGAACATTCAAATCATTTGCCAAAGTATGATTAACATAAGTTTAAACATAAATAGTACTAAACAAAGTTACATACCCATTGGATTCACAAGTCCCGCTGGCAGTACATTGGCAAAAGCAGCACTAGTTCAACAATAAAATGGACATTACATTTGTGGGACTCATGAAAGCTAAGGCAGCCTGGAGAGGCAAGAATTTACAACTTAAACTCAGGAAAATGGAAAGCAAATGTATCTGTTTTTTTCGTTGCATCGAGAGAGGTCTTAACACCGACCATGAAATGAGCAATTTTCTAAGTTAACTTTTGTGAGACTGGAGTGATAATCGCTGCTCCTCTGTCCAGGTTTCTTATGGTTGTTGAATATTCACTATGCTATTATAGTCTATATGGTTGGCTAAGGTGATTTTGAGGTTTGGTCTGATTTCCCCAACCAAGCACATTCTGCATCTGTTTAGCATTCAATTTGGGACCCTGACAACAACATATACTCACCATAATTGCTCTTCGTGAATTGAATGAAGTTCATATGACTTTAGTGTAGGTCTTAAATTTAGATTCTGGTATTATTCCATATAAAATGCTATTCCAGCACTGGCCGATATCCAAAGGATTGGCAGACGAGCTGTTGCTATTTAGCTTTCGTTTCGAGATATTGTGAATCAGTGCAGTATGGGAAGTAGCAATTAGATTTGATTCAGCTCTTCACTCGCGCTTTTTTTGCCTTTTTTGCAGGAGCGGCAAGGTAGGGAAGGGAGGAGAGGGAAGGGGCACCAACCAGAGGGAAGATGGGGCAGGTGGAGAGAGATAGATGTTGGGTGGACCTTAATCAGGTAGGGGGAAGTGTTTCTCATGTTCCTTGACCGCGGCCTCAAAAGCACTCTGAAACTGCTCCCCCCTACAGAGCGGTGTGTCGAAGTACATACAAAGTACTGTGACCCTCGAAAGGTAAGGGATGTGTTATGTATGAGTTGCGAGGCTTCCTCTAGGATCCTCTACCCCACAGGAGTACCCCTTGTGGTGACAGGAGCAGACGCTGAAGATGAGGTAGAGGGTGTCAGCCTACTCTTCCCTTCGAAAGGTATCACCTTTCGCACTGCTCCCTTATGGTTTGACTTGAGGTGGCGCCGCATGGAAGTTGTCCCATAGGAGTACAGACCTGGTTTTACATGACTGAGTGCAACCTTGCACTCAGTGCATTACATCTTGTCTGCTTGAGCCTTTGGTACACCCCCTACGGTGGTAAACAGCTGCCACACCCAGTACTCAGGACGGGAGATGGACAGAGGGACTTTGTGTACCTCATCTTCATCTTCCTCTTGATCCTCCTCTTTATCTCCATGCCTGTTCCCCTCTCCAGGCTCTCCAGATGATATGATATGGCATTTATAACGCGCCTATACTCAAGTGTTTCAAGGCACAAGATGGTGGTGGTGGTGGTTGGGGAGCTAAAGTGGCCATAACAGATGCCATTCTTGTCTCCAATACATTTTCTGCAAAGATCTGCACAGAAAAACAACACGTGCTCTCTCATGAACGGCCAGATTGAGAATGAGGAACAGTAATGGGTGGGTGCCTTCAGGCGGGCTGTCTGGGGAACACACAACTGTCCGCGGACCATCGAGCCACAAATAGGGCTTAACAAGTTATAAAAAGTTTCCAGATCAACTAAGAAAAGGTCTAGGAGCTATGCAAGGGTAAAGTTTCAGCTTGAAACACCCTAGATTGGCCAAAAATGCAGTTTTAAACTGTCCGGGGTTACAGACACTTATCACAAACACCTCTGTCATGCCACACGGGTGTGGTCACATGATGATGTCACTGGACATCCAGGGACATGATGGCTGTCCTGCAAACACCTATTGGGCGGAAGACGATGTACGCATACGTGCCAGTGTCCGCAGGGCAGGGGCGGAGTCCCTGAACTAATTAAAAGTGTGCCATGTGAGAGTGGTCATGTCCAGACAGGCGCGATGTCCGGGTGCACAGTGAGATGAGGTGCGCATGCACGCCAGTGTCCACAGGACAGGGGCAGAGTCCCTGAACCAATTAGAAGTGTGCCACAGTGCGGACAGGTACGGAGATGTGCGATGTCTGGGACCACTGGGAGACAAGGGGCGCAGGTGGCCAGTGTCTGTAGGACAGGGACAGAGTCCCCGAACTAATTAAAAGTGCACCACACGAGAGTGGACATGTACAGACAGGTGCAGTGTCCGGGACCACTGGGAGACAAGGTGCACATATGCGCCAGTGTCCGTAGGACAGGGATAGAGTCCCCAAACTAATTAAAAGTATGCCACACGAGAGAGAACATGTACGGAAAGGCGCGGTGTCCGGGATTACTTGGAGACAAGCTGCGCATGCGTGCCAGTGTTCGCAGGACAGGCGCAGGGTCCCCGGACTAATTGAAAGTTGGTCATGAGAAGACGTACATGTCCGGACATTGCTGGTGTCCAGGGGCACCTCCATTTCGGTTATGGCCATCCCGGACAGTAGCGTAGTCTGCGGATTCATAATTGGGTTTTAAAAAAAAAAACTGTCAGCAAGACTAAACACACACATATTTATTGAAAAAAACATACGTTCAATTAACAAAGAGATGGGGAATCAGAATGGGAAACTTAAACGGGAGAATTGGGATTTGCTATACGATGTTCATAAGGGTAGGAAGGGAGTGCGGTATCATTATAGCGTTTTTTGGTTGGGACAAGGTGAACAGGTACAGGTACAAGTAGGGCAGTGAAAGCGAACATTTTCCTTGACTTCATTTTTCACAAATGTGAGCAACTGCATTACATTATTATTCAGTTCATCCATTTATGATGATAACTTTATTAGATCATTATGTACGTTTGGGGTTGGGGCTCTCTGTGTAAATCTTCAGGTTCTCTCAAATGGAATTGGGCCCTGGGTTCCTCATCACATCACCCCTATGTACTGTTAAAAAGAAAAGCATATTATAGTGACATTTGAACAAATTACATTACTTTTTTGTTTTAAAACTGCTAACTGTTGTTTTTCACTTTGGAGGAGTTTGTTTCAGGTTTTCTCTGTAGCTCCCATGGGAATTCTGGGAGTTGCAGTGTTGAAATAAAAAAGAGATAACTGTGGCAAGCGACTGCATTGAGAGGAATTGAGAAAATGTTGCTACAGCGTACAACATTTTTGGGGACCAGTGACCACCCCGTTTCCTTTGACAGGTTTATGACTTTCACTCTGTCACAACATCCATAATGTTTCTGGATGTAAATCCTCCACTTTACCCTCAAAAAGACGGGATTTATCACAGTGGAATACAGCTTCTGATAAATCTGCAAAACCTGCATGGAAAATGGGACTTAACACTGCCTTACTATCACTAGTAATCATGTGGTAAATACACAGGACGGAGTGGTGGTAATGGAAAAAGACCACCACATTTGTGTGAGATCCAGAGTTTCTATTTGTTTCTCTAGGTGGACTGGGTATCTATTTTACATGCTCAAAAATTATAGACTATGAGGAATTGCTGGTGAGATTGCTATCAGAAGCAGCTGTGAGTTACGATGCGGCTTGACAGCACAGGACGCGGTTGAAGGTCCTTTCCTCGAGTGTAATACCATGTAACACTGCCGCCACATCAGAATCGAAGTTCATGTGTTTTCCTGTGTTTTTTCCATTTCGCTAATGTCCATGCTCCCTACCTTCCGTGGTGTACAGACCTCAGAGGGCACAGGGTTGCTGGGTGAGGCGAGATTGGGCGAGGCTTAACACACCCCTTCCTGAGCTCCTCATTGTGGCCTCCGTGTGCAGAGAGTTTATGGAGTTTATGACTCGTGTGTCCAAGCCTCAAGCGCGTCAGCATATTACAGGGAGCTCACCTGTAGAGCATGGAAATGCTGCGACAAGTGCAGTTGGCAGCATTTGGCGGCGCTTGGTGAAGACCTTCTACTTCAGTTTGGTGAGTCAGAATATAATATAACCTGCTCTCCCCCTCAACCTTGTATTCCCTCAAGCATTTGGCTTCCACCATTTCACTTCTCCCCCCTTGCTGTGCCTACATTGAGCACGTAGCTTGTTTACAATATATGCCCTTAGAAGTAAAGCAACAAGTCTATGCCTTCAATTCAAACAAGTACGCTCTTGGAAGCTGAAGGCGGGATTACATCTTCCCTCCTAAACGATCCTCCATCCCCCCTTAGAAAGAACTACGGAGGAAAATCACAAACTTGTATAGTAATGAATCCTATGGTCCAGGCCAATTAAATTCTGAAGCTACAGTGCACCCAGATGAGTTTGAGGGTCAAAATACTCAACAATCTGCTGTCCCACTGGCTCAGCACAATGCTCTTGGAACTAACCATGCAGATGAAAGGAATAATTAAATTAAACTGCTTCCAGCAGACCAAAGACTATCTTTCTCAAGATATGCTTAGCGATTTGTTGATGTTCCTAAACTCTCATAAATATTTGACATCGATGGGTCACAAAACTCCAATGTTTGAGCCTTCAGTTTTTTTATATAAACCTACGCCGATTCCTGGCTATTCCTGCTGGTAAAGCCCTATGAGAATATTAATATTAATTAAAAAACAGTTGCATTTCTGGCCTCATTTGTGCACAAACCGATAACTCTCGCAAATATAGCAGTGTAGTCCTTGTACCATCTGCTTGTCTTTATTGCATTATCTTCATCCCAGCCAATGGAACCTCTGTTGGAAACCCAATAAAATCCTCAAACTTTTATCCTGCGTCTTTGAATATACAAACTATCTGTCGTTGCCACCAACAAGTTGTTGGTAATGGATGTACTACCAAACTCGTAATGAAGCCTAATGTAACCACTTGTGTAACACTATTACTTAGTACATAGTAATATGGAATGATTTATTATATTAAAATCTATGAAAACTCATTGACACTTTCGAAATGCCCAGTCTTTGCCCTTCAAATCCTCGGGCCCTATGGACGTCACAGGAAAATGTCTCAGCTCATGTAAGTACCTTAGAAAGTCACTTAGAAGGAGTCTAAAGTTTCCAATGCTTCTCCCACAGGAAAGAGTAGGGTCAAATCCCACCATTCTGCCATGGTTATCGGGAAAAGTACGTTAAGCTCTACTGCAAACTATGCCGACGATACACACATTCTCCTTCCCCCTCTCTGGCAATTACACCATGACACTCCCACGCTGAGTCCCAAGCCTGGATGGTGACCCATGGCCTCTGTGTGGATGATGAGAAGACCGAACTTCTCATAGTCTGATCTGCATCCGTGCTAAAAAAACTTAACCCGGATCATTCAGCTACAACATCGATTGCACCCTGATCTCTGTCTCCCCAGCCGTCAAAGCCCTAAGGGTCTACCTTGATGCAACATTTTCCTTAACCCATCAAGCAAAGGCGATCTCCTCAGCGTTTTACTCATCCAAACTGTTAAATGCCGCCAGACCCTTCCTCTCAACAGACAGCTGCCTAACGATCGCACAAGCAGTGGTAGGCACTTGGTTGCACTGTTGCAATGTTCTCTTCGCCGCTACCTCAGCTCACAACATACAAAAACTCCATACCATCCAAAATAATGCCCTGCGTGCTGCCCTGAACATTCCCAGATCTGAACACATCTTGGCCGCCAGCAAAACTGCACACTGGCTACCCATCCGATAAGAATCACATTCAAGACACTCACAATCACACATAGGTGTATATCCAAATCTGCCCCGACGTACTCGGCCCAAAATATTGCGCAGACTCACTCGTCCAGGCCTACTAGAACTCCATACACCCATAGACTTGCTCAACCCAAGTTTAAACGCACCAAAGCGGGAGGGACAAACTTTCCAGTCATTGCTGAAAAACAATGGAACTTTCTCCGACACACGCTAAGGGTAGCGGAATCCTTCTGGGCCTTCCGCAGAGCCCTCAAAACGTGGCTGTTTACCTAAATCCTTGCTTACCATGTCATTTGTCCCATCAGGATCTGTTGCTTTGTACACTCTGTATGTAACTGTCTTTGTACTTGATTACTCCTGCACACTGCCTCCCGGCCACATGTAACTGGTTTCCTCTAACAGCCCATAGATGCCTCTGGGTTTGTGTGCGCTATACAAATCAAATCTAATCAAATCAAATCAAATCAAATCAAATCAAATCAAATCAAATCAAATCAAATCAATCAAATAAATAAATAAATAAATAAATAAATAAATAAATAAATAAGGCTGGATACCTTAAAGAGAGTATGGCTACAATAAAATGAGCAAGAGGCCTGCTACTAGCTATATCTGTCAGAGTGCTTTTGAAACCGGCTTTGCCATGTCACTAGACACAGGAAATGGGCAATACCTACTTCTGTGCCGCTGACGCTGGCAGGACTGTAACATTCTTGCCAACTTTGACATACTTGTTACTGGGGATTTGAAACTTGCATAGTACGCCATTGGGCATTGTAAAGATGTCAGTACTTTTAATAGGAATGTGACGCGGCCAGTACTGTAAAAAAAACATGTGAAGCTGGCAGTACTCTTACTGGGCATTTGAAGATTACAGCACTATTCCTGCCCATGACAAAATTGACAATACCTGTTAATGAGCATTTGGACACTAGTTGTTCCTGCGACTGTACATGTGGAAACAGCCCATACCTGTAGCTGGATATGCTGGAGCTTGCAAAACGTGTGACTGAACATGTGAAAACTGCCAGCACCTGTCACTAGTCATTGGTATCATGGAAAAGCTCTCATTGCCATGTGAGATTTGGAGGCCTATGGAATCATTGCACTTATCATTTAGTACTTATGCACTTTCCCTGTGCCCAACCCTTGCACTTAATCGATGTGGAATGTGCCCAGGCTGCGGATGGTCTTACCCTTCCTGTGCCCCCATTGTATTCCCTCTTGTTCCCTCCACATCACCCACCTCCCCTTGCGGTGTCTCAAAAAATGTTTCAAAGTGGGCACCTTATACATTATCAATAAATAAGTACATTTAGAGGGAAATAACCTGGTGATATCTGTAACCTGTAACTAGTCATTTGGAAATGGCCAGACTTGTGGGTCAAGGGAATAAGGCAACTGCTAGTAATACCTGCTGTCACTGGCCATGCAGAGGATGGCACTATGTGCTTAATGGGCAATGTGCAATCACCATATGATATGATGTGATATGATATTTTATTTATATCGCGCCCATACACAAGTGTTTCAGGGCGCAAAGAGGCAAGGGAGAACAAAACAACGATCTTACTAGGCCCAGTGACATTGCGAACGCGCAAGTGCAGGGGAGAGGGAAGGAGGAAAGTGCAGGGGAACGGGGAGTGGAAAGTGCTGAACACCTGATCTAAGCAACAACAGGTAGTGCGGCCAGCTGGTGGCACAAGTGCAATAATAAGGCGCAGACAAGCGGTGTCTAATAAGTGCAGAAAGGGGACTCTAGGGTTGCAGATACAAACCCAAGTGCATGGGTCTTCAACCCATAATATTCTTAAATGGAGGTTGGTCAGCTAATGTCTTTAAGATATACGACTCAACCATTTCTAAAAACAAAATTCAGGTTGTTAAGCTTTGGTCACTGCTCCTTGATTTAAATACCGTAACATGCAATATTTAGCACACATTTGGCAATACGATAATTGTGGGGGAGCGTTTTGCCTCCTTGTGAGATTGCGTCCATGTAAAGCAGTGTTGATGTTCGGGATACATCATCCCATATTAAAAGCACCAATTATTTGTTGGGAACCCCTTTGCTAATTGTTTTTCTGGAAAAGGGCTTTATGGTTGTAGTAGTTCAAAAAGGACAAATTCTGGGGACTTGATTCAGTGGGGCAGTGGCCCCACACATCAGTCATGTTTGATCATTAGTCAAGTTGCTAAGGAGGCGGCACTGTGATCACCTCAATTCAAAACGATATTTAATTACAAACTAGTATCACAGCACACGGTGAAAAACACTAAAAGTTTCTTAGTGCGATGTTAGTGGGTGTGATAAGGAACATATGTTTGTTATTTTTCTTCATAGTATGACATGTTTTTCAAATTCAAAACAATCTAAAAAAAAGGGGAACTTTATTTAACGCCCATATCTAACCCAGCCATTAAACGTCTCATCGATAGATACGTCGCCCTGTATCTGGTGCACAGATTCAACCTATACGTGTTTTATGGGCGAGCCAAACGTCGATTCATTGGCTCTTGGCCTGTCTGGGTAGCTGTAGTGTTCCTTCGTCAGGACAAAAATCCGTTCTGCCCAATACATGGACATATTCTTGGTAGGATTATGCAGTTTATGAGAAAAAGATGGGCGTGCAAAGCTCACGCTGACCTTTAGGAGAAATGTACCTTTCATCCCTCTGTTATGTGGGCAGAGGTATGACTCTTGGACTGCAATTTATTGGCCTACAACGTTTTAAAAGGGGACTGTTTGGCCGTGACAATTTGATTGCTGCGAGCAAACAGATATAAAGATAGGGTGTAGAGGAAGTGGAGGGGTGAGAAGGGGTACTGGGTAAGCTGTGCAAGGAAAGGGGTATGAGGGAACAAAAATGGACCAGTACATGTGAGGCGAAGCTCGATGGTCCACTTGGTTGGTGATAATCAATGTATTGTCTCTTGTCCTGCTGGCCGTCTGCACATGGGTCTAGAATAGTGGCTTAATACAGGGTGAATGAGTAGCTTTGTCGAATGTTGGGTGCACGGTATGAATATGGCAAACAACACCGTGAAGGAGGGGTGGACAGACATGGCCGGTAACAGCCTGCCAGCCGGAGCTTAGGCAGGCCCAGCCATGTCTGTCCCCCTGACAAGGGGGTGATAGTCATTTGCACCCTGGATTTTATCCAGGGTGCGAATGGTGTATTCTTTTTTCCAGGAGATTGGCTGCACGTATTGAGCCACACCAATCACTCGAAAAAAGAAAAGAAGAAAAGAAAATAAAGATGGTCACTGCAATAGGAAAAGAGACAAAGTCCCGTTTCCATTTCTATGGCGACTGCAGGCGGGAAGAGCACTGGGACCGGAGCACAAAGCTCCGGTCCAGCAGGTAAGTGAGGAGGAAGGAAGGTGGTGGGGAAAGGGTATGTTTTGTTTTGGGGGTGGAGAGAGGGTGTGGAGGCAACAGAGAGAAAGAAAATGATTGCGCCATCCGGGATAGGTCCTCGTGGTGGCTGGAAAGAGCGGGTGATATATAATGTATCCTCACCGGCTCTTCCAGCCACCTGATTGGCTGGGCACCCTTCCCCTGGTGTGAATGAGAGTTCTGAGTGTGTCAGTTTAAGCCTGAGATGTAGTGAGAGTGATTGCTGGTGGTTGTCTCTAAGTGTCAACACAACCTTAAGAGTGACTGCATCCTGTGAATATTGTATATGAAGTAACCAAGAATCTGAGACTCCTGTCTGGTGAATCTTGGAGAGCATATTTAAGGTATAACACCATACTCTTGGACTTTATCAACACAAAATATGTGCAACGCTGACCTACACACTGTGGAAAGGTGCCCATTTGTCCAGTTCTGTCAGCGCTGTCCTTGTAGTGCTAATCCCTGTGCCCCTAGCACCAGCATTTCACCTGTGATTCATCCTCTGCCTCTTTGTGTGTGTGTTTCAAGCCCTTGCTCCCACACAAGTGAGGCTGGCTCCCTCAAAGGGAAAGCATGACTGCAATGAAATGAGCAAGAGACCTGTGACTGGGTTGCTGGTAACTAGGTATATCTGTCAATGTGCTTGTGAAACAGGCCTTCCTGGGTTAGAGGACAATGAGCAATTGACACTGGCAGGACAGTTACATTGTTGCCAACTTCACATGCTTTGTGAACTGATTATGTGGAAACTGACCATGCTTGTTACTGGGGATTTGAAACTTGCCTATTATGCCATGTGCATTTGTAACTGTGAGTACTTTCCATACAAAAAAGATGGCGCCACCTGGGGTAGGCCCTCGGGTGGCTGGAAAGTGCGGGCTATATACAATGGTATGTGTGGTTGTATATATGTGGTTGGTATGTGGCAGTGGAGGGCCAGGTAGAGGGCAAAAGTTAGACTCCTTTACTGAAGGTCAAGTGCGGACTCAATCGAGCTCAGGAAATAAACTCTTACCTGCCAGCATGTGAACTTTATAGTTTACTGTACCATTGTAGGTTTTAAATGATGATTATATAGAATGTACTCTTGTGTTTATCACTACAAATGCTGTCATCCGACCTAGCATAGTGAGAGAGGCCAAACCAATCAAAGGTAGAGTCATGGGGGAGGGGGTTTCTCCCCCTGGCAAAAGCTTTGGAATAATTGGGTAAAAAGCCAGACAGTTTGCATCCGTTTTTAAAGGGTCACATATGAAAACAATCCAATAGGAGCATTTTCATGTTACCTTTCCCCGCAATATATGCCTGTATACAAACATTTTCGTGCTGGCTGTGCACATACATTTCCATGCTAGCTGCATGCCAGTATTCCCACATAAGGACACGCTCATGTTTGCTTTGTGCATTATGCCAGTAATGATACTGTAAGAAACATGTCCAAGCTGGCTCTGCCAAGACATACCAATGCTTACACGTACAAACACACTCATGTTGACGTTGCTATTAAAAATGCCATGTCACAATAATGCATTGCTGCAGCCAGTCTGGTTACGTTTTCTGACTCTGGCATGGCATGTTTTACTGGGCAACAATGTTACAGCAAACACTGTGTTTGTTTTAACATTGGTGCCCAGTAAAAAATGTCATGCCACAGAAAGAAATGGCTAGACTGGCTATGCCAAAATGTCAGTCTAGCCACGTAGTAACACGTATTATGCATGAGAAGTTTTGTAACGTGGCTACTCTGGACTGCATTGCTGCAGCCAGTCTGGTTACGTTTTCTGACTCTGGCCAAATATTTTTTACTGGGCATCAACGTTAAAGCAAGCATCAGGTTGACTTTGGCATGGCATTTTTTCCTAAGCATCAATGTTAAAGCAAACACGTTTGCTTTAACATTGATGCCCAGTATGAAAAGGTAGCGGGCCTCTCATTCACCCCGAAATCAAAGGCCAACTCACCAGCACAGTGACTGTCACTCACCATGCTCACCAAAGCAAAGGCCGTCTCACCGCCCTCTGATTTGAGGGCACACCATCCCTCTGCACCCCTAAATTAGAGGCCCCTGATGTATGAGTGCGTGGGGGCATTTTTCATATGCATTCATGCATTCTACCATACACATTCATTCTCCAAGTGCGTGCCAACTCAACAAACTTTCATTCACGCATCCATGCACACAATGTTTTTATTACCACCAGCCACGGTTCCGAATCTGCTCCAGCAAGTCCCAGGATGCTATCCTTCTCCCACGCAATATAAAGAACCAAGAAGCGAGGTGCACTTCCTGGTTCCTGCACATGCATGCGGGAGCCAGAGAATCCTCTGGAGGACGTCCGACAGCTCTGAATGTGTGGGGAGACACAGGAGCTCCCCCACCCACCTTTAGGGATGCAGTACCGCATGTACCCCATCCTCCATCCCCATGGGGCATGCACGCTGGGATAAGAACTGTTAAATGAAAACCGTGTTTCCCTTTGACTGTTCGAGCAAGCGCAGGAAGAGTTCCCTCAGGTGCAACAAGCAGGTGAGGGAGCTCGTAGTGTCGGCTCGTCCAAAATGGGTGGATCAATGCTCCATTGCCTGACATAGACCAGCCACCACTGCTGACAGTACTAAAATCGATATTGGGACTACAACCAATTTTTTCCTGGGCTGATGTTTTGCAACAGATCATTTCTCTGTGGGAGGGTGGGGCTGGGTGCAAAAAGAAATTCTTGAACCCTAACTCTGGTGCAGGAAGGGGTGAGGATGGCCAGAATTTAGTGTTCTTTCTTACCCACAGCTGCATCGCTCGGCTACACTGGACAAGAACGTAAAGCTCCTCCCTCTTCCGGGTAACGACTGGGACATTCCCGAGGGTACTGTGTGTAATGTGGCTGGCTGGGGAAAAACCACACTGAACGGAAAACAGTCTTCTGATCTAAGGGAAGTGAATGTGACCATCCTGAGCAATGAGCACTGTGCAAGCGCCCTGGAACTGAATCACATCGCCAAGACCAGGCTGTGCGCTGGACTCAAGGGGAAAGCAAAAGATGCCTACGAGGTAAGAGAACCTTTCCTCTATGGTGCAACATAGGGTTGTCCTTTTTCAGTTTTCAGGACTGCTGGAACACACGGATCGCTTTATAGGGGGACAGCCTGTGTCAGCTACCTTACAAACTAGACCATGGCCCTCATTAGGACCCTGGCGTTAAGGGGTTAACGGCGCCGTAAAAGGCTGTGGCTCCATTAACCCCTTAACGCCTTACTACGAGGTCCCTTTGCGGCTCCCGACCTGAACGGCTGGTCTGGACCAGCCGTTAAAGTAGGGACCCCCAAAGGGACCCTGATGGCAATTATGGTACCGCAATTTGCGGTACCATAATTGCCGCCTTCCCCATTCCCATTGAGCCCTATGGGGCAAAAATGGGAATGGGGAAGGGCCATGGAGAAAGGGGGAATTACCACCCCGCCAACCCTTGGAATGGGGTGGTAATTCCCCCTTTCTCCATGGCGGACTCCGGCATAGACAATGGTGCTAATAGCACCATGGATTAGCGCCAGAGTCCTAATGAGGGCCCATGTGTGAGCTTTTTATTGCTAAAGACATTTTTTCACATCCAGGTAGCTAGCCAGTTAGGGCATCTAAAGGTATTTGTACTATATGTTTATATAATTTTATAACTGATGCATCGGATCCAGGGACGTAGGAATGAGTCAGATCTCTTTATAGTGTCTTCAATCCTGTCTTCTAGCAGTCACCGCATAACTAACAGACAACTTTATATTATGTCTGAACAGGTTACTCTAAACCAATTTCCTCTGAAGATGACAATATGCTAGTTGTTTTCCATGCCTACTGAGGATTTGTCATGATAGGTGCTTCCATAGTGCTGCTGTCCACATTAAGACATCTTTAAGATGCTGCAAGCAAACAAAAGCGATAGCCAGAGGCCTTGCACTGGAAGGAGGGAACATGGAAAGAGGATTGGAGGGTGTGGAGAAGATGCAAGAAGGGACATGATATTAGTATGTCATGTTGGTTGCTTGCAGAGAACAGATCACGTTACTCACCACAGTAACTACTGTCCAAAGTCCCCTTTCCTCCCTACATCTGGTGATGTCATTCTCAGAACGGTTTCAAGACTAGGGCATGATGTGAAGCTGCATTTTATTTTGGTAACATACCCAGCTATTGCCTGACATGCAGGTGTAGACAAACTGTGTGTGCACCTCCCCTGTGCATGCTCCTGGCCAGAACTGCCAGTGCTTTGGATAGCACTATGATTGTGGGATCTAATTATAGCTCATTGATTATCCATTCACTGTGGAGCTTCTGTTACCTTAGAGGACCAGGGAACATTGCTGTTTTGGGCCTAGTAACTATCATTGGGGTACCTGTACCCCCATTGTAGCCCAACTCAGAAGGTACACAGCTTTGTCTTGGCCAGCCACTACCACTTCCCTTTCCACTCATCCACCTACCCTCCCTCGCTCTTAGGCTGCACCCTTTCTTCATTTTCTTCACTTGTCTATTTCTTCTAACCTACATCATGCTCATGCATCTTCATTTTGCTCCATTCCTCCTTCTACACATTCTTCGCCTTCCCCTCACTGATAGCCTTCAGCCTCAACTTGTTGTAACTTCTGTGTCAGTGGCCAGCCTTCCACATCATCCTCCTCCTCCCCATGCACACTCACCTCTCAAATAAGATGTTCCTGTGCTCCTAGGATCTCCACTCTCATCCACCCCCCTCACCAATTGCACAAAACCTGCTCCTTTCCCCCACCTCCTATTACTTGTTCACGTGGCCCCTGGAATGCACAATCCCTTACTACATCAATGACTTCTTATAACCCTCAACTTTCACTTCCTGCTGTCACAGAAAACAGTATGTCCACTCATGAATCTGCTACACTAGCAGCTCTCCACACTGACCCTGCTACCTTCTCACACTCCTTATGATGTATTGGGAAGGGCAGAGGTATGGGTTTCCTTATCAATAGCGTGCCCTAGTTGAACTGACTAGTATTCCCTAATAGCCTCTCTGTGCATAGTTTAATTTAGAAGTGTGCCCAATAGCATGTCCTGGTGAATTTAGAATTGTTCCTAATATCCTCTCTGTGCAAGATTTGAAGTTAGAAGTGTGAATTTAGAATTTTGCCTAATAGCCTCTCTGTACAAAGTTGAATTTATAAGTGTGTCTAATAGCGTGCCCTGGCTGAATTTAGAAGGGCGCCCAATAGTCCACCCTGGTTGAATTTAGAACAGTGCCTAATTTCCGCTCTGGGTAAAGTTGAATTTAAAAGTGTACCTAATAGCCTCTCTGTGCAAAACTTGATGTAAATATCCCTTCTGTGCAAAGTTTAATTTAGAAGTATGCCTAATATCATCTCTGTGTAATATAGAATTTAGAAGTGTACCTAATAATCTATTATCCCCGCTGTGCAAAATTGAAACTAGAAGTGTGCCTAAATATCCTCTGTGTTCAAAGTTGAATTTAGAAGTTTCCCTAATATCCTCTCTGTGCAAAGCTAAATTTAGAAGTAGACCTAATAGCGCTCCTTGCCCAAATTTAGAAGTGTACCTAATAACGTGCCCTAGTTGAATTCAGAAGTGTCCCTAATACCCTCTCTGTGCAAACTGAACTTGGTAGTGCACCTAATATCCTCTCTGTGTACATAATATCCCTCTCTGTGCAAAAGGCGGCCCATTAGCGTTGAGTTATTAGTTAAATATAGAAGCATCCCTAATATCCTATCTGTACAAAACTCAAATTTAGAAGTGGGCCTAATAGCGCCCCTTGCTTGAATCTAGAAGTGTGCCTAATAGCGTGCCCGATTGAATTTAGAACTACAATTAGAAAGTCCTCCTAAATTGCACATAAAAGTCCACCTAAAAAGCATACCTGTGGCGTTGCTACAGTCAATTTCTCCCTAATAGCTTACCTGTATTCCAGCGTGCTAGATGAAAGTCTACCCAACAGCGTAACTGTGCTGTAGTTGCAACTAAATAGGCCACCTTACAGCATATCCTAAGGTGTACCTACACTTCAAAACGGTCTGCAGCCTAGTTACAATTAGTAGACTAAAACCTAGAATAAGTGAATAATATCACCCTGCTTAGTGGAACCCAGAAACCAAGACTAATCACACCCAGTGATATAGCCAAACTCATAAAGTCCAACATAAAGTGTAAATTGCACCTGAAACTACACCTAATAGCACGTACTAACCATGAGTGCACCCAATCCACCAGGGTCGCCGGAAACGACTACCGTGGACCGCCTCCACTCTCCCATCAGCCTTGCCACCCGTCCCCCCTTCCCAAATCATCCCACCCTCCTTCACATCTCCTACCCATCCCCTTTCCAAACACCAAGCCAGAGGGGCATGATGGCGAGCCAACCACCCTAAGACCATTGCTCCCCCAAACCCCACCACCAACCAGTCTACGTTGATCATGCCTGCTCCCCACACTATCATACTGGACACACCCTGTCCTGCAATCATGCACTCCCCGCTTTTCCCACTAACCCCCACCATCATCCCCCACCAACCTCACCCCTTCCCCTCCCTAAAAACCGCACGCCTAGCCCTAGCAAGAACAGAAGCCTCCTCCCTCTCCCCCTCTGCCCCCCCACCCTCGTGCACACACCAATCGCAACAAAGGCGGATGAGTATGTTGAGGGGATGAGTATGATTGAGCGGATGAGTGTGTTGAGCGGATGAGTGTGTAGAGCGGACGGGGTGTAGAGCGGATGAGTGTGTAGAGCGGACGAGTGTGCAGAGCGGATGAGTGCGTAAGTGCGGAGGAGTATATAGAACGCAGGAGTGCATAGAGCAGATGAATGTGCAGAGGGGATGAGTGTAGAGTGGATGAGTGTGTAGAGCAGACGGGTGTATAGAGCAGATGAGTGCGTAAATGTCAGAGGAATGTGTAGAACGCAGGAGTGCATAGAGCAGATGAATGTGCAGAACGGATGAGTGTATAGAGCAGAGGAAAGTATAGAGTTGATGAGTGTATAGAGCAGATGAGTGTATAGAGCGGATGAATGTATAGAGCGGATGCATATGAGCGAACTACTTTGTAGAGCAGATGAGTGCATATAGCAGATGTGAGCCTGGAAAGAATGAGTGCATAGAGCGGATGAGTGCGGGGAGCGGAAGAGTGCGGGGAGCGGATGGGTGCGCAGTAAGGCGCAGTAACAATAAGGCCCTCCACAATGCTCATCCATCCACCTCTGCCATCAACTCTTCCTCTTATGAATATGCGACTATTCAACTCCTCTCTCCTACTCCTCTGACTGTTTTGGCTCTCTATTGAACCCCTACTCCTCTCATCTCCTTCTTTCCTGACCTGATCCACCTAGCGACATTCACATTGTCTTGCTGGAAGACTTTAAAGTTCCCAACCACTCTGCAGCACCCTGCCTTGAACTTAAATCCCTTCTATCTGACCCTCTACTCCCTTCACAACCAGCCCATCAACACTGGTGGAAACTCTCTTGGCCTTGTTTTTCTCTATAATTCACTTTCCTCCTCTGAGCTTTTCATTGACCCCTGTCTGTCTGATCACTCCATTGCTAACTTTAAAATCTCGATCCTTCTGCACATCATCTCCCCTCTTCAAGGACAACAGGAAGTTCAGGCAGGACTCTTTTGCCCTTTATCTTGATGATGTGAGGACCTGTCTCTTTTCCCTATTCATGCCTCTCCCATTGACTGTGCTTTCTTTGACTTTGTCTATTCACTTATGAATCCATTTGACGAACACTAATCTGCTCACACATTCACACCTTCCTGTCCCCGTCCTCAGCCTTCGATCACTTCTAAAATACAGACCCTCAAAGCAAACATGCACCGTGACCTATGGCACAGGCACAAATTACAGACACCTTCCCTACTCCTAGACTACAAATATTCTCTTGCTGTGGTAACCTCTGCACTGAACTCTGCCAAATCCTCTCCTTCACAAACCTAATCACCTCCCTTCACAATCACCTATTCTCCATTCCTTGCTCACACCTCCGAAGCCAATAACCATCACCTCTACCCTTTCTGCTAATGACTTTCACTCACTGTCATTCCTCTAAACTCTCTAAAAGAAAATGTGACACCCTCACAGTCTCTCTCTTTCTCCCCTCCCAAACTTCCTTCTGTCCACCATCTCTCCCCCTACCTCTTCTGCACTTGGATAATTCTCCCCATCTGAATTAGCACCCATCCTTCACAGTGCCAACCAGGGTTGGACTGGCCTATAAGGAACTCTGGAGATGTCCTGGTAGGCCTCTGCACCCTGGGCCTCTTTTGTGTGGTCGACTATTTTATTTCTCATAGGAAAAGGGTTGGGCTTGTCGAAAATGTGTACAATGGGGGCACTTTAAAAATTATTTCCAGGGCCTCTTTTTGTTCCCATCGACCCTTTTGCTTCCCAAATGGTCAAAGACTTAGTTTCAATCATTTGCCCTCATCTCTCTGAGGTCTTCAACCTCGCTCTCTCCACTGGACTGTCCCCGGCCCCCTTCAAATCTGCAACTGTAATACCTCTGTTGATGAAACCTTCTGCTGACACAAACATCCCAGCAAAGTATTGCCCAGATTCTGTCCTTCCCCGTTATTCAAACGTCCTTAAGCAGGTTGCCTTCAACCAGATCACTAAGTCCCTTGATCCGCTTCAATCTGGCTTCCATCATAAACACTCCACTGAGGCCACACTCATGCATGCCTCAAATCTTCTCCCTAATGCTCACCACTTCAAGGTCTCTACCTGTCAGCATTCCCAAGGATTGGCCATTGGACCACTACTCGTCACCCTCTCGACTTCTGTCCGAGGAAAACTTATCTTGTTCTTTGGCTTTCACTTTCACCTTTTTGCTGATGACACTCAAACCTTTTTCTCCTTTCTCTCCTTCACTGCAGCCATCTCGCAACCGATTACCAACTGCCTCTCTGAAATTCATCACTGCCTGACTTTCTTGCTCCATCACCCAAGGCTCACAATATTGGGGTCCTATTTGAAAGGGAACTTCAGCTGCAAGAATTAATCACAACCACTGCCTCTGCTGCTCCTATTAACCTCCTCAACATTCAGAAAAATCATACATTTACTAGTAACTGTTCTACAAAACTCTAGTCTCCAGACTAGATTCTGAATGATTTTGTCTGTTTTTTCGTATTTCAGTCCGGGCCTAGGGGGCAACAGCCCTGCCAGCATGGGGCCCAATTGCCCCGTTGCCGCCCTTCTCAGTCCTCCCTTGACTCTGATGCCACTAACATGCAAGTAGGCTTCACGACCCAGGTCAGTGGACGAAGCTGTGTCCACACCATCATGTTGTCCTGAATGGAGTGATGCAGGACTTTGTCTGGGTCAGTCTTGCTTTGTACAGATGTGAACATGTAGCTTGGAGAATGGCAACTTGTAAGTAAGGAGGAGAGGAGAATGAAGCAGCAGCACTGCGGCCAGCACTGTAGGGGTCAGTAGTTCTGGAGATGGTGGCAGACAAGGGGCCTGTTTCAGAAAGTCTATAAAGTAGAGCCTCATAGTCTCCTATGTCACAAAAGCATCTCTACCGTGGTGGTGGTGGATAGGTCATTGAGACTACTAAAAATGCAAACCCTCATATGTTCTTAGCATGCCCTTAGAGTGCAAGTCCTAGCATGTGTGCAGGCAAGAAGCTCTTCGTCAGAGCCTCCAGGAGAAGCACTTGCCTTAACCTGAGGCACAGGAGTTTAGGAGTTTGTCAGGTCCGAACCTGGGTAAGAACCAACTTCAAGGCAGATGCTACTTGTGCCAGAAGCATAGGAGTTGTGAGCAACTGGGAGGATTCTGTACTTTGCTTCAAGGTCAAGCTGTAATACTAAAAGCGCAGCAGTGGAATACATTTCTAGAGTAAGAGCCGAGTCCAAGGAGGAGTAGAATAAGACTCCCAAGAGATATCATGGCCTTCCTTCTTGAAGGAAGAGCGCCCCCAGACAGAAGGAAGGCAGAGGTGATTGGGCTCAGGCAATGAAGGCAGAGGCAAAGCTGATTAATTTCGGTCAACAGTCACCCGATCAGCATCCCTTGAAGCAGGTTATTAAAGTGGTCACCAGGGTCTTCCAGTACATTCGATGGACTATTTAAAAAGAGAAAAAAAGAGAATACATTACCTATGCATGTAAACACGGCTGGACGCAAGCAGATGAAAAAAGAGTGGAGTACGCGTAGGCGGGGAGGCGGGACATGAGAGGTGGTGCAGGTGATAAAAGCAGCAGTAGTGCTGTGTCAGGTTGGTGGTAAAGTCTGGACTAATGCTGAAACAGGTAAATCTTGGATGTGTATTGCTTTTTCTGCGCCTCTCAGGCTGCCATTCACTTGAGGGCACAGCTTAATGGCACATTACCCATTAGCGTCTTCACTAAGATCAGTTTATTTCAGGTTTGGCTGAATGTTATGCCTTCATCAAAGCCATACAACAGCATAAGGCGCACTACATGCCCAACTCACCAGCGCGCCTGTAAGAAAACAATGACGCCTTGATTCCATTGTCTGTTCGTTGATGTGCAATCCTTTCATGCAGGTGGCTAGGTGAAGAGAGTTGCTTAGTGCCACAAAATAAGAACAAGCGGGCACCCACGTTTAGAATAGAACCAAGATGAGTTGAGGCCAATGTCACCAGCTTAGTCACTAGAGCAGACGCTTGCTGGTCCGTGCATACTACATATTTGGATACGATTACAACCCAACCGAAGTTGGTACTCACTAATCGACCTCGGAAGGATGAAAGGCCTTGCAGGGGTTGAATCCTGCGACCTGCAGATCACAGAGATTACAACAGTGAGCGCTCAACCCGCTGAGTAATCATAAGGACCTGAACAATAAGGAATTGTGCAGGTCTGTTGCAGTCTGTAGAGTCAATAGACAATAAAAGTAGTGCAGGCGTTTCAGTCTGTAGAGTTCAGCGGTGTTGAATTGCCCAAGACTTTAAGCTGATCACTGCCACGTTATGTCAGGGCATGCTATGCCAGGGCATTAACTCAAAGCCGGTAAATTGTAGTAAATTTGCCGGGGTTTCTCTTCAGACTGCCTGCTCACTCCTCACAGCTATTCCAACTGCAATGCTACTCTGCCCTAAATAGAGCAAGGATACAACACAACGCACCCAAAAACATTTGCCTCTCTGCAGCTCCGCGAGTATCGAGGTAGCCGACCTCCCGGGAGACACTGGAGTGTACCCCATATCAGCCACACCATCAGAAACAAGCAGGACCCTCCTGCATCAACATGGCCAACACCCGCGACGACAAGGTCCTAGCCGATGGACCCCACAGCCAGAAAGCACTCGATTGGCTGCAACCAGGACCAATAAGGGGCTCCCACCTTAAATGCCAGGCAAAGCCGTGTAGCGAATGCACAAAGCAAAAGCACATTTGCCTCTCTGCAGCTCTGCTGCGAGTATCGAGGGAGGCGACCCCTTAAGGGACACTGGAGTGTACCCCCTATCAGCCACACCATCAGAAACACGCAGGACACTCCTGCATCAACATGGCTTCCACCCAGAATGACAATGTCCCAGCCAATGGACCCCACTGCCAGAAAGCACTTGATAGGCCGTAACCAGGACCAATAAGGGACTCCCACCTTAACCACCAGACAAAGCCATGCAGCGAAGGCACGAAGCAAAGGCACATTTGCCTCTCTGCAGCTCCGCTCAGAGTATCGAGGGTGCCGACCCCCCGACGGACACTGGAGTGTACCCCATATCAGCCACACCATCAAAAACAAGCAGCACGCTCCTGCATCAACATGGCCACCACCCACGATGACAAGGTCCCAGCCGATGGACCGCACAGCCAGAAAGAACTCGATTGACTGCAACCCGAACCAATAAGGAACTCCCACCTTAACCGGCTGGCGAAGCCATTCAGCGATGGCACGAAGCAAAGCCACATTTGCCTCTCTGCAGCTCTCCGCTGCTCAGCGATGCTGATGCCAGCATGCTAGCCCAACGCACCCTTGCCTCTGCCGACAGCCACTGACGGTAAGCCACCTGCAAGTTTGCACGGTCATGGCTTAGCCCCTGCTAGTGTGTCAAGCATGTGCCCGTCACCACAGTATATGATCCCATCAGCCCACTCCACACTCACACCCACTCCTCACCCGCAGACTCCAGCATCTCTGTTCATGCACCAATCCACAATTCCACCGCTCTCAGCCCAGAGATGCTGCAACCAGAAACCGCCTGCTAGGCATCTGCCTCCAACCCCACCCCAACACCACTAGGCACCCCCAAACTGCCCCCACAACCGCATCCACATGCAGGCCCTATGCCCTTAGCCTGATCCAAACCTCCCAATCAGAGCCAACGCACCCCCTCACAGCTCTGCCTTGAGATGCCGCTGCAGCCTCCACTCCCTATTTACCCTTGAGCGCTGCGCTCACCTCGAAGATGCAGCACCAATCCAAGAATCTACCAACCCATCTCAGCAAAAAATCACTAACTCTAGGCCAAACACCCAATCCCAGCCCGGTTGGCACTAACCGCCCATGCCCAACCTCCACCCTCCTCACTGCGCCCGGCACCCTTACCCCACCATGCTGACCCAATGTGGTATCTCTCCCAGAGCTAAGGGGAAATAACAGCTTGTCACACCGCATCCCCCCTTTCTCCTTCATAAGCATACTACTCCCCTTGCATAACTCCACCTCCAGCAAGGGGTTCCCGGTGCCTACCACAGACTCTGCTCTGCACCAATCTACATCAGGACAGGAACTCTCAGCACAACCCTGCACATTGCCCAGTACTTTGATCCCAAACCAAGGGCCCCTGCACTCAAAGAAACCGCACCAGAGGTGAACATTGCTGCCAACCCCAATGCCCCATGGAGGAATGAAAATGTCATACCATCAGAGTATAACGTTGCCAAAGCACACACTTCTACTGCTACCCCAACTTCTGCAAACTCTGTTGTTACTTATGTCGCCCTTGCTACCATACTAAATGTTACCCATGCTACCATGCCAAATGCTGCCCATGCTACCATCCCAAAAGATGCTAGAGGTGCCTTTTCCAATGTTGCCCATGCTGCCATGCCAAATGTTTCCCATGATACCATCCCAAATGCTGCAAGTGGTGCTATTTCCAATGTTGCCCATGATACCATGCCAAATGTTGCCCATGCTACATCCCAAATGCTGCTAGAGGTGCTATTTCCAATGTTGCCCATGCTACCATGCCAAATGTTGCCCATGTTAACACTCCAACTGCCTCCAATGGTGCCACTGCATTAGTTGCCACATCTATGACTGCTCCATATCCCTCCCTCTCACATACCACGCTCAGCTGCTCCTTCATTAACGCACCCTCCCTCCCAGACCACACCTTAAACATACAAGACTTCCTCACGGCCCATAACCTCGACCTCCTAGCAATCTCGTAAACCTGGCTCCATGAAGCCTCAGGCCCCGCCATCTCACTTGCACTCCCTCCAGGGTATACCATATTCAGACAAGATCACCCTCACCTTAAAGGGGGCAGGGTAGCCCTCATAGCAAAAGAGTCCAACCCCATTAGAAAGATCAACACTTGCACTGAAGGTAACAGCGACCTCTAGTCCTTAAACTCAGCACATCCCACAACTGCACCATAACGTTCAACATTGTCTACAGGTCCCCTGGCCCCATGGCAGATTTTCTAAAAGTCCTCATCCACCTCCTATCTGACAACCTTAAGATACCATCCAAGGCCATCCTCTTAGGTGACTTGACTCTAGGACTCAAGGACCCGGGAGATCCACAAGCAAAATCACTTGCTAAAGCGCTACACACTCTAGGCTTCAAACAATCTATTACTGAACCCACACACATCAAAGGCTGCACCTTAGACTGGCTAGTAGACCACAACTGCCCACATTCCATCAACTCTAATTCCCCAAGCCCCTGGACAGACCACCATGTCATCCTATTCTCCACCATCCCCAGAAAGAGAAACCATGCACCTCACCACTTCCACCAACATTTGCCAGGAGCTCCCGTAAGCTTACCAAAGAAAGGCTTTTACCTCACCTACAGATCCCTGCTCTCAGGCCACCCATTTCCAACGACCCAGAAATACTTGCTGAAATCTAGAACTCCACAATAAAACAGGCAGTAGATGCAATAGCCCCACTAGCTGCATGGAAAGCCCAACCCAAAAAGCACATCCAAAAATCATCAGAGCAATGCTTTCATCTACCTAAACCACATTATGTTATAACAGAACCACAAATATTGCAACAAGGCACAACAGAGAATTGGAAATTGCTTGCAAGTATGTTTGCTTCTGAAATATCCAACGCATAGAATACACAGGTTAATATCAGGCCCTGCTTGAAAATTGCCAGCTAGGGGCTTTGCGCACTTGACTTCAAATGATAGTGCAGCGGCCCTAAATCATGATATAAACTCCCTCAAGAAATATGGCTTCAATCTCCTCCAATTATTGATGGATATTCAGTAACCCTAAATCAAGCTGAGAAAGTTCCCCGAGGCAGACCAACATCTGGCCTGCTCATCGCTATTAAAAATACACTACACTTCGAGGTATTGGAAACAGATCATCCAAATGCCCACATTCAACGGATAGTGGGAATGATCTTGATTAATTCAGTTGATAAACCACTAATTCTAAATATTTTAAATCTTTACTGGAACCCAGCAGTGAAGTCTTTGAGTGGTTTTGTGGACAAAATAACTTTGTCCCTCGATAAGTTTGGAGAACCCTTAGAATACCCACATATTTTGATATGTGGTGATTTAAATGCCATCTGTTCGAACAAAGAAGGCTATGAAACGGATGACGATCCAGTTAACATAACCCCAGCTAGAAAGAGAGGCATACATTGGAGAAGAGGGATGACACAAAGAAAGATCTGTATCTTGACTGACAATACAGCTGGCGATAAACCAGGAGAAGCAACCTGGAGGGGAGCAAAAAGTGAGCAAATCTTGGACTATATATGTGTCTCAGAGAATGTAACATTTGTGAGGTAATACAAAAATAGAAAGTGACCACAATCTATTGGAGCTGACTTGGCATTGTCGACCAGAGTCTAGAATTGATCTATACAATGCACAGATTGAAGTGATGCCTGGATGTAATCGGTTACGAACAACGGTATCAAAGCTGCGACAACTACACATCAATCTCCAAGCACAGATTGACTCAACTTCTTTGAATACACCTAAAAATCGTATAGAATTTGGAGTACTCCTGCAATTGTTTGAAATTAAAGATCGTAGCTTACTAAAAGCAAGAATGGTGCACCAGCATTGTTTTGATCCCGCAGTGGCAGTGGTGAAAAAACAAATGAACAAAGAGTTGCGCATATTGAATTTTGAAAAACCAGTTACATATCAAATTCAAGTTAAGAAACTAAAACAAAGATATCGTAATTGGCGAAAAACGCATCATCAATCCACCATCCGACGAGATGCTCAACAAATGCTCCATCATATCAAAACCAAAAATGTTGCTGAAATTGGGTCGCTGATCAACATCTTGGATACATCTCAATAGGCTCTAATACCAACCTCAATCACACCGTAAGAGTGGACCAAACACTTCCTAAAGTTCTTTGATGTAAATTTGATTGAGAAAGTAGAGCAGAATGAACCTCAAGCAAGCTGGGACATATTTGAAATTGATGTGGATTCCCTAAGAGAAGAACTAAAATAATTAAACAGTTCCAGAGCCCCGAGCCCTGACGGCCTCACAAATGCTCATTTGAAACAACATCTAGAGCAATGGGCCGTGATCATAACGCTGATTTGCACAGGTAATCAAAAACAAAGAAGTACCAACATCTTGGAAATCAGCAATTATAATACCGATTTTCAAAAAAGGCTTAAGATCCAAACCTTCGAACTACAGGCAAATTACCTTACTCGATTTAATTGGTAAAGTATATGCCTCCTTTGTCATGAAACAACTAGGCAAATGGAGCATAGAAACCAGCCATCGCGATCGCTGGCAAAGTGGCTTTGTTAAAGGTATTGGTACGTCACTAAACCTATTCATAATTAACATCTTAAAGTCACAAACCGAACGATGCAAAGATAAAAACATCTTTGCGGCTTTTATCGATCTTAGTGAAGCTTTTGATTCAGTCAACAGATCCAAACGTTGGCAAAAATTAAAACAGTGGGGATGCCCGAATGCAAATGCCAAGTAATTCAAAAGCTGTATACAAACACCACAAATCAGATCCGTTTGTGTCGCCGAGGCTTACTTACCAAATCCATCGGAATGAATAAAGGACTCAAACAAGGCTGTAGATTAGCAGCGGAACACTTCAATCTTTTCACCTCTGATATCGAGCAAGCATTCACAAACACGTGAAGCTTTCCACCAAAAATTGGCGAAACCCAAATAGCACGTCTGATATATGCTGATAACGTGATCCTATTGGACCAGACACCGGTGGGACTTCGGCGCCAACTAAATGACCTGCAAGCCTATGTTCAATTGAATGGTCTGAAAATCAATCCTATAAAATCTAGAGTTTTGGCTTTCGGTGAGACGAAAAACCAGCTCAAAGGTATAAAAGTGAATGTATGGCATATAAATGGTGAAAAAATATTGCAAGTTAGAGCATTTACTGATCTGGGAGTCTGCCTAAACGACAGCAAAGTTGATAAACCAAGATTGGAAGCCTTAAAAGCTAAAATTATCATCTTGGCACATCATGGAAGAATCCTTTTGAAAAGCTATGGTGAGTTTTCAATAACACCACTATTAGAGTTTTATAGATTGAAAGTGATTCTGATACTTAGCTATGGTTTCCGAAACCATCTTTACATTCAAATCTGAAAGTTGGAATGTGATCGAAGGCCTCTTTTGGAAAAAAGTTCTGAGACTAGCTTTGGGTACGCTGATTCAAGCTGTGCGCATGGAACTGGGACTGACGTCCTTGAAGGCTATTTTAACTTGGAAGTCACTGGCGCTCTATCGCAAATGTCTAGATCCACCAAGGAATTCTGATTTTGAGGTACTAAATGAAGTGCTTATGAAAAATCTAAAAAAGACTTTACAAGAATGGAGGAGTATTTGTATGGCGATAATAGCCGATCTAGATGAATCTGACCAGACCTTGATAGAGAATCCAGACAAGATCAAGCGCAAGCTCTACAGGATTGACTGGATCATCACACAAAAAGACAGGCAGAAGCTTAAGCTATATGGAAGGCCATTCCAGGAAGCGACAAGAGTTCTGCATGCTATTCCTCGATATTTGGACATTTTTCCAAATGCCTTGTTTAGAGACCAATATTTGAGGTTTAGGCTAAATATGTTTCCCACTGGTGAAATACTAGCAAAACGAGCTACTAAGAAACCAAACTATAGATTGTGTCTCCTAGAGGACACCGCAGAAACAATGAAACATCTGGTATTACATTGCAGCAATCGAAATGAAATATCATATCTTGATTAATGACAGAGTTCATAATGTACAACACCTTTCGGACAGCTGAAGACTGGTGGCTGGAGCTACTAAAAGGTCCACGATTGCGACTCACAATAGCCCTGTCAAATTAATACTGGTAATCTGCAAGAAACTTAAGAACTTATCAAAGAAAAATAATAATCAACAGTCGCTGGCCTCACCAAATGGAGCACAACAAAGCAATTAGTTCTTAACAGACTCATGAAGCTTTAACAAATGAACTGTAATCTTATTATTATGTACTTCTAAATGTTGTGTGTGTTTTTTTGGAATGTGTATACTTGATGCTGTAATGACAAAAACGTTTGTAATATGCTAACAATGAAATGCCAATAAAAAATTAAAAAAATAAAAAAAGCACATGAATGCCTGGTTCACCCCCGAGCTACTAGAACCCAGCTCAAAAAAACAGACTGCCCTCTCCATCTGGCAAACCAAACGCCAAGACTCCTCCAAAATTGAGTTTAACAAAATTTCCTAGCATTATAAAAAAAGCAATCATCCAGGCTAAAGCTACATCCTTTAACACCAGGATTGCCAACACCAAATCGGACGTGAATGTAACGCTCACCTGGTATCCACGGGGACGTCACTCAGCCTGGTCTGACCTCTTACGACCTCAAACCCTTCCCTGGAGGCCATTCGACTGGAGACTAGGCCTGAAACACAGGATTGGTAGAGTTTAACTCCCTATTGTCTCTGTGTGCTTGAACCCCTTGTTCCCCGGGGTCCAACCCTTCTCTTTGATCCACAGCTCACCTTGTTTTCTTGGATAGTGTGCTCTCCATCCTGCTTTCAGCGCAGGGGCGCGTTGATTGATGCAAGCTTGTTACTGCCTAGTTACTTCACTGGCAAGAGTCTAACAGGTAAGTATAATGAGTCTTTTGAACAGTTCTCTAACTTCATTCCTTTCCTTCCTTAGATGATGGCCGGCGTCCGGGGATGGTGGCATGCTGCAGAGATGAGTAGCGCTCAAGGTGAGTGAGAGCACGATGCGCGATGCACCCCTTTTGTATTTGTATTGAACTGAGTTCTTTGCCTGTGTCTTTTAGGTGCCGCAACGTTTTCTGAGTGGATGCTGGTTATGAAGAACAAATGCGGTGAGTAAGCGCGGTATGCGGAACCTCTAGATGTTTCCACGCTAACCTGGAGTGTCTTTTCCCTCTTGCAGATGGATGAGAGGTTCCGGAGACAGAGTTCCCCCAGATTGGCTGGGATTCAGGTAAGCGTTTGAAGCTCGTACAGTATTTAAAAATAAGCGAAAATTTGCAGAATGCTTACTAATGCATTTTTTCTGTTCTTTTCCCTTTTCCTTAGGAAGCGGCGTGCCGGGATGGGAATGACACCGCCGAAGATGCCCGCAGAACAGAAGGAGCGATGAATGACGGGCAGAAGCGCCACAAGGTAAGGCTGTTCCTAACGGTGTTCTTGTTTTTGCAGGAGCTGAGCGCAGAAGAAAGATGCAGGCCTACTGGAGACCGATCCGAACACGGTGAGTGTCACGCTGCAGGTGCAGAAAACACAAAAGCATGTTTCTCAGCCTGGGTTTGGCTTAAAAAGTCTCTGGGTATCCCAGGTGTCTCTGGGCTGAACCACACCCAAAAGACTAGACTGCACATGCAGTTCTGGGAACCGAAATATGTGGGGGCATCCATCTTGTCCCCATCAATGCACTACAAGTCCAATCCCCAATGTTATCCTATGGGAATGAGTGAGTCTGGTGCCACAAGCGCCAAGTCTGACTCCAAGTGGGTCTTTGGAGGGATGGAGAGACCCTTGAGGGCCATGTAGGTGATCGTGGCCTGGCTCCAGCCTGACATCTTGGAGGGCTGGGGACATGAGGGGCAGGAATCATGACAGCACTCCGCCCCAAGGCCCCTCTAAAGGTGACTCTTCTGTCTGGACCTGGTTTGGTTGGATGGTTTTGATGAAATCGTCTAAGCAAGCGAGGTGCATGGATGTACTCACAAGGCTCCCATGTCCTGTCTTGTGGACCATACCCCTTCCAGTCTACTAAGTAGTATAATTTGGATCTGACGTACTTTGAATCTAGGATGTCCTTGACTTCGAATTCTGGCTCCCCGGCGACTACTACTGGCTGCGGTGGCGTTGCTACCTGGGTCCCAGGTTGAATAAGTTTAAAGAGAGACACATGGAACACAGGTTGAATCTGCATGTTTGACGGGAAAGCTAGTCTGACCGCCACAGGATTTATCACGGAGGTGACGGTGAATGGACAAACTGGTATCTTGGACGGAAAGTTTGGGTTCCTTTAATGGACACGTGTTTAGACGCCAGCCAGACTTTGTCTCCCACTTAGTAGTTGGGGGCCTTTGCTCAGTGTTGATCAGCAAACTTCTTTTTGGCTATTCTTAGCTTGAAGTAGGTGTTCAGCTGCCCTTTTAAAGGTTTGAGAAATGGTCGTGTGCAAGGTTTTGACTGCTGGCATTTCCAGGGTTGTAGGAACGTCCAACTCAGAAGTATGTGGGTGCCTGCCATACATGGTATAAAAGGGTGTCTGCCCAGTGCTGGTGTGTAGGGAATTATTATAAGCATATTCAGCTATCCATAATAGGTCGAACCAGCTTCCTTCAGCTTGGTGTAACATGCAACGCAGATACTGCTCGAGCGTCTGATTTGTCCTCTCAGTTTGACCATCCATTTGGGGATGGTGACTGGTGGATAGCCGGATGTCGAATGGGCCATAGAGCAGCATTTTCTCCAGAAGTTAGATACGAATTGAGTACCTCAGCCTGAGACCAAAACTGAAGGAAACCCATGGAGCCGTACGATGCCTTCAAGAAATACCTTTGCCAGAGTGGAAGCATTTGGGAGCCCCTTAAGAGGAATGAAATGTGCCATTTTTGAAAATAGGTCCACAACCACAGGAATAGTGTTAAACCCTTGACTGGGTGGTAAGTCAGTAATAAAATTGAGGGACAACGTGTGCCAGGGTGCTGGTGGGATTTCCAATGGTTGTAATAGCCCAGCCGGTTTATGCTTGGATGACTTGTTTTGAGCACACACTCCACAAGATAAGATGAATTGGATAATGTCTTTACGCCACGTGGGCCACCAATAATTTCATTTTACCTTGGCTAGGGTTTTAGCGATTCCGGGGTGGCCCTCGATCAAGGAATCATGATAACCGGACATGACTTGTTCTCGTAGTTCTTGGTTTGGTAAGATAAAACGATTCCTGAAGTAGGGCAACTGATCTTTTATCATGTAATGTTCTCCTTGTGCACTCCACGCTTGTAATTGCTCCAGATTCATCAGGTTTTGGATTTCTTCATGTAATTCTTTCTGAGTTATGGTTGCTGTGATTCCTAAGAGCTTGTCACTCGGGATGATTGCTATTGGGTCAGGGGTCTGATACCCTTGCCCTTCCACCCCCATACGGGAAAGGGCATCAGCCTTCCCGTTTTTCACCCCTGGTCGAAATGTAATCACGTAGTCATATTCAGAAAAAAAAAAAGCCCAACGTAGTTGTTGTGAGGATTGGGCCTTTGCCGTTTTTAGGTACTGGAGGTTCCGGTGGTCAGATATTATGGTGATTGTGTGTCTGGCGCCCAAGAGGTAGTGCCGCCATGCCTTAAAGGCTGACTTAATGGCCAGGAGTTCTTTGTCTGTGATAGCGTAATTGAGTTCAGGGGGTGTGAATTTACGCAACCAGAAGGCAAAAGGGTGTAACTGGCCCGTTTCGAGGTCCTTTTGTGAGAGGACGGCTCCCATAGCCATGCTCGAGGTGTCCGTATCCACCAGGTATGGGAGATCAGGGCGAGGGTGGCTTAAGATTGGGGCAGATGTGAATCTTGCTTTGAGTTCCTGGAAAGCTTCTTCGGCTTCTGTTGTCCACTGGAACCTTTTGTTGCTTTTCCTTTGTAATGACGTGATGGGATGCACGATTTGCGAAAATCCTGGGATGAACCGGCGGTAGAAGTTTGCAAAACCCAGCATACTTTGAACCCCCTTGAATGAATTTGGGGATGGCCAGTTCATGATAGCATCTACCTTGTGTACATCCATTTGGATTCCATTCGGGCTGAGAATAAAGCCCAGGAATTCCACCTCGGAAACTTGGAATGAGCACTTTTCGAGCTTGGCGTAGAGCTGGTGTTGACGAAGTTTCTCCAATACGGATCGGACGTATTTAACGTGGTCATGCTTTGATGCGGAATATACTAGGATATCGTCGATGTACACTAGAGCACAGACATCAATCAATTCCCGTAGGACATCGTTCATGAAGTATTGAAATGCAGCAAGCGCGTTGCAAAGGCCAAAGGGCATTACTTGATATTCGTACAAGCCGTATTTGGTGCGAAAAGCGGTTTTCCATTCGTCCCCCTGTTTGGCGCGAACAAGGTGATATGCCCCCCTCAGGTCCAGTTTTGTGTAGATTTGGGCATCTTTGACTTGATCAAGCAATTCAGGGATCAGTGGCAGGGGGTAGCGGTTTTTTACAGTAATCTGGTTCAGTGCAAGATAGTCGATGCACGTTCTCAAGTCCCCCTCCTTTTTCGGTACGAAGAATAGAGGACTGGCTGCTGGAGACTTCGAGGGACGGATGAACCCGTTGGCCAGGTATTGGTCAAGATAGGCCTTCAGGTGCTGGTTTTCTGGTTCCGTGAGTGCGTAAATTCACCCACAAGGGATTTGTGCGCCGGGTATCAGGTCGATTTGGCAATCGTATGGTCTATGCGGTGGCAGGGCATTAGCCTGTTCTTTCTGAAAGACATCTTGAAAGTCCTGGTATTCACTTGGTAGGGTGCCGATTGCCACAGTCGCAAGCATGGAGGTTCTGGTGTCTATTGGTTGTTTCTCTTGGCGATAACATGTGTGGGCGCAAGTGTCGGGAATGGCCAATTCTTTTGCTCGCCAATCGATTCGAGGATTGTGAGCTACCAACCATGGCATTCCCAAAATCAACCGGAACTGTGGTGCCTTAATGAGGTCGAAAACGATAGATTCTTGGTGTCCATCCTGGCACAGAAGGGTTAAAGCTGCAGTGCATTGGGATACTGGACCAGAAGCTATTTCTGTGCCGTCGACAGTGGTAACAGTGTCGGTGGTTGATTTAGGGCGTAACGGAAGCCCCATCTTTGCCGCAATATCCTGGTCAATGTAATTCCCAACTGCTCCACTGTCTATGTACGCTCTTACTGCGTGCATCCGAGATGGTTGTTGGTGATTGATCAAGACCACAGATAGTGCAAAATGGGAGGTCTGTAGTTCACTTTCTTTGCTCGACAAGTGGACCCCTACACTTGCCGGGCTGGGGAGCTTTCCAATTCCTTGATGGTATCTTCCTTGTCCATGGCCCCTGCCGTCCTCCTCGGTGGCTTCACAGGGCACTCTTTAAGGAAATGACCTGACCGTCCACAGTACAGACATATCTGCTGCTGTCTCCAATTATCCCTTTCCGCTTTAGTCAAGGAGGATCTGACCCGCCCGAATTGCATTGGTTCTCCTGAACCTTCCGTTGTTCGGGCAGTATTATCCTTTGAACGCACATACATAGGGCAAGGGTCCAGTTTGGTTCGATCTGCTCTTTGGTCCTGCAACCTATGATCCAGCTGAACAGCAAGGTCAATGAATTCTGAGCAGTCTTTCGGGGGGTTCACTACTTGTGCGAGAACATCCTTGAGCTCCTCCCACAACCCCTGATGAAATAACGTGGTTCTCTTCTCCACTGGCCATTCTGCTTCAACTACGAGTCTATTGAACGTGGCTATGTATGTTAATAGGTCTTGATTCCCTTGGCGTAGGGACAGAAGTTCGTTGTCTAATGCCTGCCCATAGTACGACGGGCGAACAGCTTTTCAATCTCCTGCTGAAAGCCCCTGAAGTCATGCAGCAAAGGATTGTTTTGGGCCACAAAGGGTACAGACCAGTCCATGGCGCTACCACTCAGGTAGGATAGCACAAAAGCGACCCGTGATTGGTCATTCGGCAAGGCTCCTGGCCTACAAAGGAAGTGCAGGTGGCACTGGTTCATGAACGTGGCAAACCTCTTGGGATCCCCCGTAAATCGTTCGGGCAGGGCCAAGAGAACTGCCCCAGGAAGGGTTATCTGAATGGGATTGGCTGATGGTGCTGGCATCGAGGACACGCTTCCCGGCAATGGTGCATGCCCTGCTTGTGACTGGAGAAGTTGCCGGCTTAAATCATCAGTGCGTTCTTTGGCTACTATCATCTCTCTCCTCAGGGTGTTGGTCTCCTGCCTCGCCGCATGTACTTCGGAACATAGCTGCCCCAACATGTGGGCTAGCTAGTTGGTTTCTGATGTTTCCATGACGCCCAGGTGGATTTTGATGTGAGACTTTGTGTTCTGTAACGCTCACCTGGTATCCACGGGGATGTCGCTCAGCCTGTTGTGACTTTTTTTACGGCCTCAAACCCTTCCCTGGAGGCTATTCGACTGGAGACTGGGCCTGAAACACAGGATTGGTAGAGTTTAACTCCCTATTGTCTCTGTATGCTTGAACCCCTTCTTCCCCGGGGTCCAACCCTTCCCTTTGATCCACAGCTCACCATGTTTTCTTGGATAGTGTGCTCTCCGTCCTGCTTTCAGCACAGAGGCGCGTTGATTGATGCGGGCTCATTGCTGCCTAGTTACTTCACTGGCAAGAGTCCGACAGGTAAGTATAATGAGTCTTTTGAACAGTTCTCTAACTTCGTTCCTTTCCTTTCTTAGATGATGGCCGGCGTCCGGGGATGGCGGCGTGCTGCTGAGATGAGTAGCGCTGAAGTTGAGTGAGAGCGCAATGCGCGATGCACCCCTTTCGTATTTGTATTGAACTGGGTTTCTTTCCTGCGTCTTTTATGTGCCGCGACGTTTTCAGCGTGGATGCCGGTTATGAAGAACAAATGCGGTGAGTAAGCGCGGCATGCGGCACCTCTAGATGTTTCCACGCTAACCTGGAGTGTCTTTTCTCTCTTGCAGATGGATGAGAAGTTCCAGAGACAGAGTTCCCCCAGAGCGGCTGGGATTCAGGTAAGCGTTTGAAGCTCGTACAGTATTTAAAAATAAGCGAAGATTTGCAGAATGCTTACTAATGCCTTTTTTCTGTTCTTTTCCCTTTTCCTTAGGAGGCGACGTGCCGGATGGGAATGACACCGCCGAAGATGCCCGCAGAACAGAAGGAGCGATGAATGATGGGCAGAAGCGCCGCAAGGTAAGGCTGTTCCTAACGGTGTTCTTGTTCTTGCAGGAGATGAGCGCAGAAGAAAGATGCAGGCCTGCTGGAGACCGATCCGAACACGGTGAGTGTCACGCTGCAGGTGCAGAAAACAGAAAGCATGTTTCTTAGCCTGGGCGTGGCTTAAATAGTCTCTGGGTATCCCAGGTGCCTCTGGGCTGAACCACACCCAAATCTTGTCTTGTCCCCATCAATGCACTACAATTCCAATCCCCAATGTTATCCTATGGGAGTGAGTGAGTCTGGTGCCACAAGCGCCAAGTCTGACTCCAAGTGGGTCTTTGGAGGGATGGAGAGGCCCTTGAGGGCCATGTAGGTGATCGTGGCCTAGCTCCAGCCTGACATCTTGGAGGGCTGGGGATATGAGGGGCAGGAATCATGACAGTGAAAGAGATCTTTGCAATTTTCAGGGAACTTGAAACTCCCACTCCCCCCCACAGGCCCTGACCAAGGATGTAGCTTGGTGCTCTGATATATAATCCGCCATCCTCAGTAAACTCGACCTTCTACATAACAAGATCTAGACCAACCAGCTTACACTGAACCCACCTCACCAGTCCTCCACAAGCACTTCTAGTCACAACACACACAACACTCCACTCTTCACATTCAAAGATGCCACAGAACCTGAAGTTCTCGCTCTTATAAAAAACATCATAACCTCTAACTGCCATGGTGATATTTGCCCTGCCACACTCATCAAGGACTGTACAGGCACCCTTGCACCATTCTGTACTGCCTTCATAAATGCCTCCTTCTCCTCAGGGCTCGTCCCCTCCAGCCTCAAGGAAGCATGGGAACGCCCACTTCTGAAAAAACCTCAAACAACGCTTCCTCCCCCAATAACTACAGACCTATAACCACAGTCCCATTCCTACTAAAACTCTTAGACAAAGCAGCCTACCTACAGGTCCAACAATTCCTCGAATCCTAGGCCTGAGACAGTCTGGCTTCTGCCATGGTCATGGCACGGAATCAGCCCTGCTCGATTTAAAAAAACAGATGGACGACATCAAGGATGAAGGTAAACCTGCTCTACTCCTCCTCCTAGACATATCGGCGGCTTTTGACCTTGTGGATCACAACATTCTCTGCCACCATCTCTTCTCCTCAGCTAATTTCTCCCCGAACGTGACAGCCTGGATCACCTCATTCCTCCAAGGCAGAGCTATGAGAGTGTTCTCTGACCACTCATGTGCCGCCCCAGCCACCATTCAGTGCGGTGTTCCGCATGCATCCTGCATCTCTGCCATGTTCTATAACATCTTTACCAGACTACTGTACGACATTCTGGACTCACTCGGCATAGCATACACCAACTATGCTGATGATACCCAAGGCCTCTCCCCCCTATCTGGTAACTATGAGGCAGATGCCACGTTCCTCAACTTTGCCTATTCCACCATCCAGGCTTGGATGGCAGCAAACTGGCTCTGCCTCAATGGGGATAACACTGAACTGCTACTGGTAGGACCTAAGGAAACCCTAAACGCAACAACCAATACTCAGACATCCAAATCCCAGTCTCACAGTGTGTGAAAACCCTAGGAGTCTACTTAGACACCTCCCTCTCCATGTCCACACAAAATTGCTAAACACAGCCAGACCCTTTCTGACCACTGGAAACAGCCTTTCTATTGCAAGAGATATGATTGGGTTAAGACTGGACTACTGCAATGTTGTCTTCGCCGGCACATCAGGAAAAAAACTAAAGAAACTCCAAACCATTCAGAATAATGCTCTCTGAGCAGCCATAGGCACCCCTAAAAGGGAACACATTTCCTCCACAAGGAAGCAGGCACCTTGGCTCCCCATTAAAGAATGCATCCTGTTCAAAACATTTGCTATCACCTACAAATGTATGAACCACGCAGCCCCACCAAACCTCTCTCAGAGACTGAGTAGGACCTGCACTTCCAGACCTACCAGAACACCCCACTCCAACCGACTCGAAGTCCCCAGAGTCAAACGAGCCAGAGCAGGCGGAGCGAGTTTCCCATTCAATGCTGCTAGGCAATGGAACTCTCTGCCACTTACCCTCAGAGCAGAACCCTCATACCTTGCATTTCGCAAAGCACTCAAAACCTGGTTGTTTGTCTCAGCCAAGAGGTTTGTCCTGTATTAATCTGTAACAATGCTCTGTATGTTCCTTGCAACTAAGCTTCCACTTTCTGTAACAGCGCCTTGATGCCCCTGGGCTGCATGTGCGCTTTATAAATGTAAAATAAAAAATAATAAATAAAAGAAGCTTACAGTACACCTATTCAAATCTAGTATACTCCTGACTTGAGAATCACCTCAATAAGACTTTGGAAAACTGACAAATTGGCCAAAAAGTCAGAAACACTCTGAAAAATAAGTATAATTTATGAATGTTACAAAAGAATATAAACTGGCAAATATTGCATCGAAAAATACATCCTTTGTCTCTAGTGTTATGAAACAAGCCACAAATTCCTTGAAACAAATCTTCTTCAAAGAAAGCACCTGGAGAATAAGCCTTCAAATAATTCCAATAAACATATTGATCTGGCAGGCGTACAGCTGGTCCAGAATACATTATATGCCAAAATCAGCACAACTAAGGCTAAGACCACAGAGTCTGCCATTTCGAATACACTGTCTCCACCCAAGGAAAATCCTATGATGGAGTCCCCTGTTGATCCCAAATTTGAGTTCAAACCATTTCTAGTAAAAGAAGTGAGATCTATTATTGAAACAATGAAACCTAAGTCCTGTCCCAGTGACACATGTCCCTCGCATGTTCTGAAGGATCGCCTAAATTAGGTCCTTTCCTTTCTGGTAGGCTTCATTAACAGATCTCTTCTTCAAGGTCATTTATGCCTGGTTCTCTTAATAATAATCCCATCATTAATAGCATAGACATCAGACCTTGACAGACTATTGAAATCTACACCTATCGCCAACGCTTCTTCTTGACATCAAATTCAGATGGGGTGATCACACTGCAAATACAGATTATTCTTGAATATTAAAATTGACTGGGAGACAATACAGTCTTCAGATTTATTCAGTCATCAATCTGGCTTTAAATGATTTTAGGGAAAGCCTAATCGTCAAGATTCTCTTCTGGTTATGTTGCTCTTATCTGTGCCTTTTAAGACCCTGCAACACTAAATCAATCTGGAAGTATTGAAGTCGGTGGCCAATGTGTCAGATTCTGCTATAGACTAGTTCACATCTCTCTTACCAAATGTTATTCTTGCCTGTCATTAAATAGTCCAGCCATCTGAAACCTCAACACTGCAAACAACCTGTGGAGTGTCCGCCCTCTCTCTCCTGCAATTACTTAAAACCGCTCCAAGGACTGTTGGCCACCTTAGATGTAGTACACCAGTGCTACCCCGATGACACTCAATTATACTTTACACTTTACAAGAGCTCCACACTCACTGTCATCTTCACTGTTATAAAAATGATGGATGGATAGAAATTGTTGACATTCAAATAAGACTTAAAAAGTACAAGTAACATCTCTCCACGTTCGCAACCGGCCATGCCATAGTTCCTAATCTCACTCCGGGAAAGCCCTGGGAGTGTTTTTCAACCCTACCTTAGATACGCTCACTTAGGACACATATATCACAAGGTCAAACAATTACTATATCCATCTCTACAAAAAGCTGAGGCCCTACCGTTCTGAGTCACATCTGCGTCATCTTGACTATGCAGTGTCCTTGGAATGTAATCAGAAGCCAGTACTTTCTGGAAAAAAACAAAAACTTAATTATTACAATCATCCAGTTCTGGAATAATATAATTGCAACACTTGACCCAGAGAAAAAGGTCATGGGACAACCAAATATTGCATGAAAGGATTCCTTAAGAAGACATTTAAAATGACTGAACCACGACCATATGATATATTATTGGTTTTGTGTAATATTATTTTATTTTTATCTCTGAAGACTGGATTGTCCAATTTAGATACCCTAAAGCATAAATGAAATGTTTTGCAAATGAAACTACATCAATTTAATATAATGTTTAAAAAAATCAGAAGCCAATGAGGAAACGGCAAGTCCTCCAAACCACACTGCCAGAACTGTTGCTATTCTTGCTCCTTTCTCTCACGTGACCAGGGCACTATGAACAATCTGGCGGCTTCCAGTTCAAGCGCGTTTTCTCTTTAAAGTGACCACCACATTACACAATGGCCTCCATCAGCACTCTCCTGCCAACTTGCAATCTAGAAGTTTGGACGAACTTTGAGATGCTCTGAGGACCATCTTCATGAAAGGTACAGATTGAACTTGAAATCAGTGGTTTCCAGAACCATGTTGGTTCAAGGTGCTAATATATGGAATAAGCACTCCAGTTGAGGCCTTAACCAGATTTTATTCTGTTTAAAATACAATTAAGAACTCATCTGTTTCATCTATTCCTTGGCTAGCAATTGATGAATTAAGTTTTATCTGATGCATTCCACTTTCCTTTTAGCAGTTTAATGCCAATGGACCCGCATTGCTTTTTAAAACCTGAAATAACACAGCCAGACACACACACACACACACACACACTATGCACTAGCAACTGGCGCAGCCAACCAATGACCACATCAGACCCACAGTATAACCACGCTGGCAGGAAATGGTAAGGGAGATCCCATGATATTCTTCTGATTTGGTATGTTGTGTTAATATTCATTTGCAAATTACATATGTGTCAAATCCCGACCCTTCTGCAATGTGGTACTCAGTGCCACCAATAGTTTGTCAAATCAGCACCACAGGTTATATTGCTCCTTGATTGATTAATGAGTTATATATAGTGCTGTATGATCGATCGTTTCTTCATATTATGGCTTCTTGATTACACCCTTCACTTGCCTTCTTCCCAGTCTATTGTCCACCTCACAGTACAAGCATCCACTAGTCTCTGGAGCACTGCAGGTGAACGCCTACCAGTATGGATCTATGTGATCATGGCACGCCCCATTTTACCACATCTAGAAATGTCGAATCTGAAAACGGCGCCGCGCAGTGAGCCCATGGATCTCACTGTGCCGCGTAACCCCTACCTGCGACCCCCGCTCCCTACTTACCTTTGTCTCCTCCTCCGAGCCGATCCGCGTCTTTCCAGTGTCACTGCGACGTAAGTCTCCCATCCCAAAAGTGGCTAGGGGCTTCTGTCGCATGGTCCTTTTATTTCTTCACTTTCTTGCATGCCGGCACAGCAATCCTTCTCTTGGAAGTGGGGGACACCCCCGCAGTCCCGGAACCCATTCTACCGTACAAGGGGAGCGATGGACAACACCGCAACCCCCGCTCCCCTTGTTGGTTATTTTAGGATTGGATATTTTCGATCCAACGGAATGCACAGTAAACGCTCATTCAGCATTTGTTTTCGACATATTCGGACGACACCCACCAGTATTGCCTGCCCTGCTCACACTAACAGCATCCAACCCCTTCCCCACATCCACCAGCTTATCACACACAGCCCTCGAGCAGCACTCATCCAGCCATCCTTGCTGTGGGGACAGAGCCCTTGTCAGTAGCAAACTGAGCAGGATACATACACATCTGGCTGATACACTTGCCACAAGAGCCATCAGCACAAATCACCAAGAAACACATCACCGGACAGTGAACAGCTTCTCCAAATGTGTCTTCATTAACACTTGTGGTTTCGCATCTTGCATATCCTCCTCCAACCAACTCCTCCCCCTCCCCTTTCTTCCAGAACCTTCTGCCAAGGAGCCACCAAAATGGCTAACGTTGCTTGTATTTAATAGCACTGTACATGACATTACAAAACACCTCTTTATTGTTGAGAGTCTCGGGAGGCTAGCTCAGGAGCAACGTGCTCACTTTGGAAGCAAGACGACACAGAGAACCACAGGTTCGATCCCCGGGTGCATGCTTAGAAACCTCTGGGTATTAAGCGCATTATAAATAACGTATCATATCATATCAGTGGTATAATCCAGCCATAAGGCTGTACTGCTTAGGGACGGTGAAGAGTGATTGGTGGATCGTGTTGAATCAATCATAACCACTCGCACCAGCAACCCTTCAAATGATCGTTTTTCAGCCTGCTGCGCTATTGTGCAAGTTTGCCCCAACCCCTTCGCCAAAGACAGTGAATGGTGCAGGCCAGGAACGGTCACTGCAACTGAGTAAATTAGCCCAACATGCATGAATTTGTGACCGTCCTGGCTCTTTTACTCACCTGTACAGACTGTGGCCGTCCCTCACTCTGTACAGCTGAGAGACATGGAAAGGCCATGCTTGTCACAGCCTGTAAGCGAGCCTATCAAGTGCTGTATATATGAATGAGACACTGGAGCGTGCACTTTGGAGGGATGGGGCCATCACAATCACAATGTTCGCAGTCTTGTGGAAACAAGTTCTGTATAAAAGGTCTAACACGCTTTATTTTTCAGTATGACTCCGGAGGTGCCCTGGTGTGCGACGGCGTGGCTGAAGGTATCGTTAGCGTTGGGACTGAGAAGTCACCTCCCGGGATTTACACCCGCATCGCCAAATACATAGAATGGATCCAGAGTACCCTGAAAAGCGCCGACTGAGCTGCCTCTGCGCTGGCTCCTACACTCTGGAGACCACGGCCGCTTTGCTTTTTCTCTCCACACGCGCAGTCACGTGCCCTGCCTCATTTCACATTCCCCGCCTATACTATGTACTAGTTGACAATAGCCCCTGCTAGTCGTTATGTGATGTTATGTGACGTCGGTTGCTCCACTTGCACTTCCTTGCACTTGACGCTGACTAGAAGTGCCCAGGGTGAATAGAAGAAAGGTCAAGTGTACACGAAAGAGGAGGGGGCATGAAAGAGCGGACAACAGGATGTTATGGGGTGTTAGTTGCTTGTAAAATGCCAACAGAAGTCCATTATCAAAGTTCTGAGCGGGACCGGTGCTAAACACATCCCATGCCTCAGGTCACATGAATTGTGCCGGATTCAGGTGACATTCTCTGCCTCAGATGGCATTACACATCCTGATCTTAGTTCACACTCTGTGCACACGTTCCACGTACTAGTCCTGGTAGCGTGCTTAGCTTGAAATTCCCCATGCCAGACATCAGGCACATTCCACTAACCCTGTTTCGGAGCTATGCACGCCTCAGGTCACATCCCATATATGTATCCCAGGTCACTTTCCACATCAAACTAAGGCAACTCGTACTGTTTGTTGTCTGTCAAGAAAAGTGCGTAGAAGCCATCGGGCTTGGGGCGCTATACAAATCGCCAAACAAGTAAATATCTAAATAAATGACCTCATTTCATATTCTCCATACCACTTTCCACTGTCACGCCTTGTGCCATGCCTCGTGTAACTTTCTCTATACCATATCTCAGGCCACAGACCTAGCTTCAGATTACACGGTCTATGCTACACATTGGGTACATTCTACGTAGCACAGCTACACCTTAGTTTACATTACCTTTGCACACCCAAGATGTGCCTGTTCTGTCTCGCCAAATAAATCTGCCAAAAGAGGGCCCTCTTTTGCAGCAGTCGCCCTTTAATTGATAGGAGGAGTGCTTCTGAAGTTGGTGCAGAGGCTTGTAAGATGGAAGTGCCTCTGATTTCTGTGCAGGCCTATTGGTGCTCTTAAAGGGGCTTTGGCAGCACATCCATACTTGGTCGAAGAGCGTTCGAAGTCTATAGAGGCTAGCAGGGGCTCTTAAAGGGACAGCGTTCACACTTCCAAACATGGCATTTAAATGGTCAGCCCCAGTAACTGCACATCCAAGTAAGCCTGCCTTAGTCCAACTTCTCTTGGTTTCCAGTCCTGGGAACAAGCCTGGGGGAGGCAAGAGCACAGAGGTACAGCTGCTGGGCTGAATGTGTGTGGCAGTAATACAAATGCAGAGGGCGCTGTGGGCTAGGATCCATGTTCAGGAGAGGAGCTGCCTGAGAGTCCAAATATTGGAATAGCAGGTGGTGTTGTAGGCCAGAATTCAAGGGCATTGAACAAACTCTAAGGGGCTCATTTTCCTAGTCCCTGTAAATTATGCAGAGGGGAACTGTTAGGCTGGCACTTACGTGCAAACAGGTCCCCTACCCGTAACTTTCAACACTTGCACTTTAGAGTGCAAAAGGGAGTTGTAAAGCAAAAAATAAATCACCTTCAGGGCTCATTTTCGAACTTTCTGGTGCAAATTGCGTAAATATAATGTTATGTAATGTGAGTGCTCTTGATTAGCGCTCTTCTGCCACTAGTGGTGGCGTTGCTGGTTGTTCCGCCTGCCATTTAGGCATGGCAAGCAGCGTTCACAACGGGGAGGAAGCATAGCTCAGGGGCGTCTTGGAAGCAAGGCAATGCTGCGATCCCGCGCTTAAAAACCACATGCTGGTATTAAGCGCATTGTAAAAGAATAATTATAATCCCTTTGGAATCCGCCTGTTTATTTTTTGCTGGTGTAAAAAGCAGGCAGATTCCAAAGCAATCCACAACATTTACACCAGCATGAACATTAAATGCAGGCATAAATGCTACCACATTTGTATGGCGGAGAGGAAGGGAGAGATGGATCTGTGCCCCCTGTCCACCATACAGATATAAAAATGAAGAGTAATGTAAAATAAATGCCTGGAAGTATTACACGTGATTTTTTTGATCGTAGTCCTCAATGATCCCGATTTGTGGATCAATAGTACAGTATCGGGGGAGAAGGGGCGGCTGAATTTCAGGATTGAGGCGCATTGGCAGAGTCGTTGGGCACACAGTAGTGACATTTAGGATGCTGCACTTCACAATGCATATGCTCTGGTTTAGCTTCATACACTCAATCCTGGAAGGTCACGGGTGCTTAAGGATCAGGCTGGACTGTATAGTCAGAGTTGTGTGTGGGCAGAACTGAACTAGTAAAGGGTTCTGTGGTAAAAGATGGGGGTGTCTCTGGGTAGAACGTTCTCTGGTGCCCTCTAGGGGTTGTTGCGGGTCACAGCAGCCGAGATGTGATGGGTCCACATGCTACAGTAGAGGGGCTCCTGCCATGTACCACCATTGAGAAGCACCAGGAGAACTGTTCTTGGTCTCAGAACAGGGCAGGGCTAGGGTGCTTTTTTCAGGCCACGACACTGTATTTGCAGGAGATGCAACACATCTGCCCTAAAAGGTCAAATCTATTGGCTTTGTCTATGTTCATTTCATCTGAAACCCTGGAGTTCTCAGAAATGTCCCCAGATCACTTAGGGGGATTTCTCCATCATTACGCAAGTCATGTGGCCGGTTTCTAAATGGCTTTTAAATTGTTCTCATGTGTGCTCACACAAGTTTAGCCCCATCCATGTGCCACGTGTTATTCACTGGTACCCTACACTGCATGCATGCTCTGCAAATGCTGATTTTAGATCAATGCTTAATAAAGCATTTCACATTAACTTGAGTCATGATTCTTACTCTACGTATGTGTCTCTCTGTGTGTAGTGTAAGTATGCAACGTTGCAGTCCATAGTCCCTCTTTTCTTATACTGCATGGATTCTGGACTCCCCTGAGTAGAGACCAGAGAAACATATTAAGCATGCGCACATACACACACGCGCATGCACACACACGCGCCCGCGCACGTGCGCGGCTATGGGCCTGCCTTGTCTCTTTGTGTTGTGTTTTATTGTTAAAATTGTAATAACCAAACTGTCTGTAACTACGCCATGATACCTCAGGGTCTGGGCGTATAACAAATATAATAAATAAATAAGATATTTAATCTTTTAGAGAATGGAGATGAATCGTCAATATGGGAAAAAAGTACATGGACTAGGTGAGTAACGTATACTTCCTCCATGTCCTGGTACATGTTCCCTAGACTCAACAGCAAGATTTTCAATGTGCCAGTGATGAATGTAAATCACATTATTTGCCAAAATATGTTCTCAAGTACTGGTTGACCAAATTCAGCATCTGTTCTTAAACTAATGTCTAGAGAGTGGTGCCTTAAGAATGCATGGTTAGTAGCCCAGGTTGCCAGTTTGCATATATCACCTAACAGAACATTCTTACAAGGACCACAGAGGCTGTCTTTGCCCTCACCATATGCGCATGTCTGACATCAGGGGTAGAATGACTGCGGACCTTGTAGTATTCATGAAACCAGGAAGCCACCCATGTACCTAGGGGTCTTTTGTAAGACTTGGGACCTTGGAGGGAAACAAAAAGCCTGAGAAGAAAATCTCAAAGACGTTGATCTACCTAGCAAACCTTAAGTGCCCTGCATCCATAGCGGATCAGGAACAATGGTCAAAGACAGATGTCCTGATGAACATGAAATTCAGAAAGGACTTTGGGAAGCACGGGTGAGTCCTCAAAAATGCCTAATGTCTACATTCCGGCCAATGTTAAAGGGACCAAGGAGGCCAACTTTCAAGTCACCAGCTTGCTATCAGATATATCTATGGGTTCAAGGAGCTTGTGATAAACAAGCCCCATAATAGGAGAGGGCTTTATAGGTTGGTGATACAGAGGAAGTAATCAGTGTTGTTGTCTACTAACTGGGGTTCAATATGGAAACCGTATGATCCTCGAATTTTAATAAGGTCTCTATGTTTCAAACTGAATCCCTTCTATAGCCAGAAGATCAATACAAAAATGCACATTGTCTGAAGATGTTGTGATTGGGTTAGTAGCCTTAACAAGGAACCAATAACAAAACCTGGCCCCATTCTCTTAGTCCTGTGATCTAGTGAATGGTTTGAAGTGAGGTCTGGAGAACTTCTGGCGTGGCAATTTGGGAAACCTTTGTTGGGTCTCTCGCAAAAGGTCCAGAGAAATTGAAAACCTCCTCAGCCAGAATGGGACCAGTCATGCCATCCTGAAATGGGTATTCCTCAGCTTCTGAATAACCATGAAACAAAAACAGGCGTGCAATGCCAAACTTATACATACATATATATATATATATATATATATATATATATATATATATATATATATATATCTGAATATATCTGAGGCTTGTGGAATCTGCTTAGATCACATACTGTGCATAGGCCGACATCTAGTGGAAGCTGCGGAGTATTACAGTTTGTTTTTCGAAACTCGAAAATGGGCGTCGACATAGGGCGTGCCAGTAATACTATCCCTAATATGACGTCCACTGTACCCATGATTCATCACACGTGTAGGACCCTCAGATTGTTTTTTCCACCATACTTGTCAGAAGCATTGTTGCGGAGTTCCCTGGCTTTCAGCCATTTTGCAAAAAAATCATATCATTTCCCCGTTCTTTTACTCCCACGTCGAGATACGAAGATCGACGCCGGTCCGAAGAACAAACAACCGTCGAGACTGCACAACAGTCTTTGGGCCTCAGAAGGCCTCTGGCCTCGGCCCGGCCTTGGAAGGCCTCTGGCCTCGGCCCTGCAAGTAGGGAGAGTGGGGGGTGGAAACATGCTCACACTTATTATTATTTCCTACTTACATTAGCCCGCTACCTTAAGGTGACATATGGAGAGTACTCCATTTAAATTTTGCCCCAAGTGCAACCGCAAGTACCCTTGGGTTGACAAACACGTCACCTGTAATCTCTGTTTGCCTAGGGACCACCCTGAGGCTAACTGCAGAGCGTGTAGCCTGTTTAAATCAAAAACACTAAAGGACCGCTCCACTAAACGTTGGGCCCACCACGGCAGGCAGCTCAAGGCCATGGAAGCGGTGGGTGCCTTCAGAGATGGCAGCGACGCCGTACTTTCAGACAAAAAACCCATTGCTCAAGCCATTCCAATTCTCAAGTCCATACAACGCAGAATTGATCCTTCCCTTCGCACCCCTAATCTCACCAGGGCTGTAAACCCCCGAATTGAGAAGATGTTCAGGGCTGCCCAGTCCGACCCACTTTACATAAGGGGTCAATTTAAGCCCGACTCCTTGGTAATCACTAACACCAGAAAAAGAGCGGAAACACCTCTGTCATCATATGAGGCTCCCCCAGACAAGGAGAGCAAAAGAATTTACGGGTTAGGAAGGAAAGTTGCCTCCACTTCCGCTTACCAGGCAAGAATCGCCAATACCACCATCTGCTGGCGAGTTATAATTGTCACCAGTGGGAGCAGGTAGCTGCTCTCATTGACTCCCCACCGGAACCACTAAAGGGCCAGTTAGCCAGATCGCGTCGGAGGGTAGAGCCGTGTCTGGATGCAGCCTAAAAACAAGCTTTGATGCCGCAGATAATGCATGCTGGCTCATAGCAGAGAGCACCATCATTAAGAGGCACGCTTGGCTTAGACAGTCAGGGTTTAAACCCGAGACCCAAGCTACCCTTATCGACATGCCGGTGGAACCGAATGTCTTGTTTGGTAAAGCAGTAGAGGACGCACTCAAAACTGCCAAAGACTAGTACGATACCCTTAAATCCCTGGGAAAATTGACTAATAAGCCCACGAATCAAAGAGGGAATAGTAATTTTCGTCGCTCACGCAGCCAAAATTCCCAAAGGGGCTCCAAATACACACCGGGACAGGGTACATCATGGGGTGGCAACCAACAGACTATCCAAAGTTACGGCAGAGGTAATAAGAGGAGCCGTGGTAGAGGGAGAGGCAGCCCAGGCAGAGGCGGTACGCCTCCCGCAAAGCAGTCACATTCCGCTCAGGGTCCCTTCCCACGCATCCTCAGTAGGGGGGCGCATTTCCAAGTTCACCCAAGCATGGGAAGGGATCACATCGGACAGATGGGTGCTGTCCACAGTGTCCGCAGGATACTGCATCGAGCTACTGGAGCGCCCCCGCAACCACCCTCCACGTCAAAAGATACATTCCCTCAACCACCAAAAGATCCTCCTCGAGGAAATTGTCAATCTTCTCACAAAGGACGCGATAGAACTCGTCCCGGGCAACCAGGTAAGCAAGGGTATTTATTCAACTTACTTCCTTGTGCCAAAAACGATTTAAGAATGCGCACAGTATTAGACTTACGTCCTGCAAACCCCAAACATTTCGCATGACTACTCTTCAAGAGGTAATCCCACTCCTAAAAAGAGGAGACTACATGGCAACATTGGACATGAAAGATGCTTATTTTCATATTTCCATGTTCCCAGCGCACAGAAGATTCTTGCGCTTCAAGGTGGACAGTCAGCACTACCAGTTCAAGGTGCTGCCCTTCGGTATAGCCTCGGCTCCAAGGGTATTCACCAAAGTACTGGCGGTGGCGGCTGCACACCTACGCAGGGAGGCAATCCCAGTGTACCCTTACCTGGACGACTGGCTCATCACGGGGAAAACCCCAGCAATTTGCAGATCCAACACCCAAAGAACGATCAACCTCCTCTTCGAATTGGATTTCTCTATCAACGAGCAAAAATCAAGGCTGGTGCCAAGCACCTCCAAACAGTTCCTAGGAGCTGTCCTAAACACTCAAGAGGGGTTGGCCTTTCCATCAGAGGAAAGAATTCAGAATTTACTACTGCAAATTCCTCAATATCAGTCTAGTCGCCAGTTAAAGGTGCCCAAAGCAATGCGTTTGCTAGGCATGATGGCGTCATGTATTTACCTGGTCCCCCATGCGTGCCTGCGCATGCGACCCATGCAAGAATGGTTGGCGAAATAGTGGTCTCAGGCACGTGGTCAGTGGGACGATCGAGTGGTCGTTTCGGCAACACTTGTACACAGTCTTCACTTGTGGACAAGAGAGAACCTGTCAAAGGGGAAACCCTTTTACGATCTGGAAATTCAAGCTGTAGTCACTTCACACGCGTCCCTGCCGGGGTGGGGAGCTCACCTCCTTCACCACACAGCTCAGGGTCTCTGGTCTCACACAGTGGCCAAAAATCACATCAATCTGCTAGAACTTCTGGCAGTCTTCAGAGCGCTTTGAGCGTTCAAACCCCATCTGTTGAACCTGTCAGTACAGGTCTTAACAGACAGTACGAAAGCGATGTTTTACATAAACAAACAGGGAGGGACTCATTCGCCAAATCTGTCCAGGCTTGCCCAGAGAATTTGGACATGGGCACTCAGACGGAACATTTACCTGTCATCTCAACATGTTCCAGGGGATATCAATTCACTAGCAGATGCTTTAAGCAGAGATCCCCTCCCAGAAGAACACGAATGGTGTTTACACAGAGAAGTCGTAGAAGAGATCTTCTCAAGTAGGGTTTCCCCACTACAGACCTATTCGCTGCAAGCGAAAACAGGCAATGCCCAGGATTCGCATCCAGGTTCCCCCAGCCAGACTCCAAGGGGAACGCCCTGTGGATGAACTGGTCAGGGATGTTTGCCTACGCTTTTCCACCAACCCCTCTCATGAGGAAGGTTGTCAACAAGATGCACAGGGAATCGATGATGCTCATCCTAGTTGCTCCCATGTGGGCGAGGCAACCATGGTTCCCACACCTACGCAGACTAGCAGTGTGCAAACCAGTCAGACTCCCGTGCTAGCACAACCTACTATCCCAGCACCAAGGTCAAACAGTGCATCCTCAACACAGCTCAATCAACCTGGCAGCATGGCTCCTGAAGTCATAGAGTTTGGACATCTCAACCTACCACAGAGGTGCATGGACATCCTAAAGGAATCTAGGAAACCAAACACGAGGCACTGTTACTTTGATAAATGGAAAAGATTTGTTATCTGGTGCCAGAATAAGCAAATCAACCCGGTTCATTGCACTCCTTCCAATATTGTCACCCACATGCTCCACCTGCTAGATGCAGGATTGGTATTTAATTCACTCAAGGTACACCTGGCGGCGCTGTCAGCCTACACCACCTCCCATAACAAGGTTTCATGGTGGAAAGTACCAGTGGTTAAAGCCTTCATGGAAGGGGTAAAGAGACTCCACCTTCCAATTTCAAACCCACCACCAGGATGGGACCTTAATGTGGTGCTTGCTAAGCTCATCGGCCCACCCTTTGAACCCATGCATAAAGCCAGTCTGAAACACCTGACCTATAAAACTGCCTTCTTAGTAGCCATTACATCCATAAGAAGGGTCAGTGAAATTCAGGCTCTGTCAGTGCAGGATCCTTTCTTTACTGTTCATAAGGATAACCTGGTTCTACGAACACACCCTAGGTTCTCACCTAAGTTAATTTCAGAATTCCACGTTAACCAGTCCATTGAGCTTCCGGCCTTCTTCCAAGAACCCAAAAGCTCTGCTGAGGTGAAACGACACACTCTAGATGTGCGATGAGCGGTCCTCTACTATGAAGACAAGACCAGGCCGCTAAGAAAAACAGACCAACTGTTTGTCTCCGTAGCTACAGGCAGAGAGAGAGATTGCATCTCTAAAGGTGCCATCTCGAAGTGGATAGTCAATTGTATCCAGCTATGTTACTCCCTTTCTGAAAAAACTCTGTCTTTTACGCCAAGAGCCCTCTCTACAAGAGGCACTGGGGCCACTCTGGCTTTCATTGCAAATGTACCCCTTGACACCATTTGCAAAGCAGCTACATGGAGCTCTATTCACACTTTTACTCAGCACTACTGCATTGACACTCATTCCAAGATGGATACTCAAGTAGGACAAGCGGTTCTAAGACACCTGTTTGCTCATGACCCTTCTCACATCCCAACTCCTTCTTCTAACACTGCTCGCTAATCTATGCACAGCATGTGATCTAAGCAGATTCCACAAGCCTCAGAAGGGATACATTACTCACCGTAATCTTATTTCAGATGCCTGTATCTGCTTAGATTCACATGCGCCCGCCCTTCCTCCCCTCTGAGAGAAGGCGCATGGAGGCTTGTAGTCTTATCTATCTATCTATCTATCTATCTATCTATCTATCTATCTATCTATCTATCTATCTATCTATCTGTTTGGAAAATCTGTACTCACGCTACTCCTCATGCTACCTCATGTCAGAAAAAATACAATCTGAGGGTCCTACACGCGTGAGGGATCATGGGTACAGTGGACGTCACATTAGGGATAGTATTACTGGCACACCCTATGTTGACGCTCATTTTCGAGTTTCAAAAAACAAACTGTAATACTCTGCAGCTGCCACTAGATGTCGGCCTATGCACAGCATGTGAATCTAAGCAGATACAAGCATCCGAAATACGATTACGGTGAGTAATGTATCCCATACAAATGTGGAGGAGGAGCTTTCTATGTCATCAGCAAGCTCCACCCCTCTCCTCCGCCATATGAGAAGACCAAAGTCATGCCGTGTCTGACACCTGCTGTAATGCCAATACTGCAGAGAGTGTTTGTGAGCCATTTTCCGCTCAGACAACCATGTGGAATGTATCTCTGAATCGATACTAGAGACATAGGCCTGCAGGAACCACTACATGAAGATGTCTTGTGAACAGAAGCAAGGCCAAAGTGACATCATGAAGAGACAACATGAGGACGCACTGGTAGAATAAGATGATTTTTTTTTATTTCTTTATTTTTGACATTTGTATAGCACACACAAACCTGTGGGCATCAGGGTGCTTTTACCAGTTACATGGGCCCAGGTTGGGCATAGGCATAGGTGCAGATACAGAGTTACAGGCATTTCAGTCAGTTATGTGGTGACAGGATTAAGACATAGGCATGGTTGCAGAGATAAAGTTACAGGCATGGTAACACAACTGCAGATCGCCAGAGTCAGATTCACAGGTTTGAGCCAGACAAAGCAGCACATACATATTATAAGTGCCGGCAGGCTGCAGTAGAGGACTATTATGTAAAATTATGTGAATGACCAGGATGGAATACCCAGTATGATTCTTCCACTCTGATGGCAGGTGGGAGTGAGTTCCAGTGTTTGGCAACCAGCACTGGGAAAGTGGACCCTCCTGTTTCTGTTCGTTTGAACTTAGGTTGGACCAGTCTGTGGGAATGTTGGGCTCTGGTAGGTCTACTGGAGTGTACTTTATTCATGTTCTCAACTAGGTAAGGGGGGGCTGCATTGGAGATGCACTTGCGGGTGATTGAGAGAGTCTTGAATAGGATTCTATCCTTGATGGCTAACCAGTGGGCAACTCTTCGGGTGGCTAAGATGTGTTCAGAATGTGGGATATTGAGGGCAGCACATAAGGCATTGTTCTGGATGGTTTGAAGTCTTTTTAAGTTGTGAGTGGATGTGCCGGCAAAGAGGACATTGCAGTAATCGAGCCTGGATCCAATCACTGCCCGGGAGATAGTTAGGCAATTGTCTCTGTATAAGAACAGCCTGGCTGCATTGAGCAGTTTAGTTGAGTATGCTGCTGCAGAGGAGATGGCATTTACTTGTTGGGTCATGGAGAGAGTGGCATTGAGGTGGCCTCCCAGTGTTTGTACCAAAGCGGAGACCGGTACCACAGATCCATCAATATTGAAAGTGGAATATTGGGAGTCAAGAGTTTTTAAGGCAGCTGCTGCACTGACAATGAGGAGCTCTGTCTTCTCGTCATTAAGACAGAGGCCATGGGTTGCCACCCAGGCTTGGATCATGGCGTAGGTAGAGCTGAGGGTGGAGGAGTCTCTGTGGTATGACCCTGTGAGCGGCATGATGAGATATCTGAATAACCTGAAAATATGAAGAATTATCTCAAAGTAGTTGAATATGCAAATGTAAAGACGTTTAAATGTTGTACATACGCTGAAATGCAAGTAGATAAGAAGACATGTAGGCTTGCTGAGACTGAAAATAGGAAGTAGGTAAAGCTGCCTGTAGTAAAGTGACCTCCAGGCTTCTTATGGTCACTTGTGTAGTTTATTAACAGTACTTAAATTACAGTTATATTAAGTTAAATGGACAGGACATAACACTGGCACCCATCATCCAGGCAGGGAAGCTCTAACTGCCTGAATGTGCAACCCTCAACCTAAACATTCTCACATTCACACATCACCATTCCACCTGACATCACCAGCTCACATCATCACAGACAGGCACTATATAACACATCTCGTTCCCTTACTAATGCACAATATACACACACGACACATCACAAAGCACAACACCACACATCTCCCATCCTACATACAAAGGATTACACGCAAACATGGGGAACAAATGGTGCATCTTTTTACGGAGAGATGCAACTCACATCAAAAATTTCTAGCATACATGCCAACACTGGGGCACTACAACCCAACCTCCTTGTGGTACCTTAAGCCACTCTCACAATTCCTGCACTAAACGCCACAACTGGGGTGCTACTACCCAGAAAACATTCTCACAATACTCCACTACCACACATACATTGGATCTCTCTCAATCACACTCAACTACTGCATAACAGGGGCGCTACCACCCACACCGCTGTGGCACACACTAACACACTCATACACAATACTGGAGGAGCTACCATCCAGGCCTCTGTGGCACACACTATCACACTCATACACAATAGTGGAGGCAGTGCTACCACCCAAACCGCTGTGGCACACTCTACCACACTCATGCTCTATACTGGAGGCGCTACCACCCAGATCGCTGTGGCACACACTACCACACTCATACACAATACTGGAGGCGCGACCTCACACAAACATCACTCACATTGACCATCTCTAAATTTACATACATTTGCAAACACATCACAATATGAGAAACTTCAAAACATTTTCCAGACTTTTTTTAAACTAACCCAAATCCACATACTGTCACACCATGGCTATACTTAGTTAACCCTAATAATGACCATACACATCTAAGTTTACTTTATGCTTATTTTTCCTATAAGTCAATAGCCAATTAATGGCTGTAAAGCTCGCACTAGACCTAAAAGTCCATGCTGCATTGTAGCAACCTAACTTCTGCAAATCCTCAAAAGGTTAAGTCTACATCACACTCATGCTCATAACATTCACCCTGCACTATTTGCACCTTGACATCTTTGACATTGCTGCTAAAAGTCCATGGGTGCTTTGCACCCCTAAGCTGTAAAACCTCAAAAAGTTACAATCTTTATTGCAGCAAACATTTACCTCCATCCTGCTTCAACTCCAACTTGCAACTCTAGCACTTATACCTTACATGCATGATATCTCAATGGCTTTCCATAAGAGCATAAAACAAAATAAATATATTTATTAACTCCATAACTTTTAAAGGATACCTGTATTGCTTTTGGAAATCGCCGACACAAACCGAATCCTCCTTCCTCACTTCCGTTCCGTTTATGGTCAATGAAGATATAGTTCAGTTCTACTTATTTTCTCAGTAGGACTTTCACCATGTCAAAAAGTCTTCCTTAATGCTGTATGCTTGTTTGCACATTGACATCTTCTCTCTTTTGTATCCGCACTACACAAAACCTTTCCATGTTCCTAAATATCCGTGGCGCTCGATGTGCTTGCTAAAGTTAAACACTGACTTTTAACGGGACACAGGCTTGGTTTCACATTACAATGACATCCTGATCACATCAGCCCGTTTCTTTGGGTCCTTTACTCTGGCCCAAGCCGCTCCTTATTATTTTGCCAGTACGCACTGCGAGTACTTTATTCCTGCACCGAAGGCCGAACTCTCATTTCTTATTGTTTGTTTGATTATTCATTTGTAATGCGCACCAGACCTGACCTGGTATCAGGGCGCAAAATGCAAGACTTAAAGTTACCAGCGCTATAGAGGTAAGTGTGCAGCGGTCCCATGGTGCCACTGGTGAATTTGAAACAAATATATGCAATAAATACATACAGAAAAAGATAAAAATGTTCTAAAATTACATATTTTACAGTGTTAAGGTAGAACATATTCAAACGTCTGCAGATACTTTATACAGTCAGATCTACAGGTAAAGCTTTGGTACAAGCATGTGAGGGACAATCAGTGTGATAGGTTAATGGTCATTTTCTCTGAGCCATTTAATAATGTTGCATCTGAAGTTAAGAAAGGGTTGATCTGCTCTCAAGTAGGGGGGAGGGAGTTCCTTAACTGCGCTGATTTGACCAGGAAATTGATCCCCCAGGTTTTGTCAGTTTAAACCTTGGAACTACTAAGCAATCTGAGTTAGCAGACTCGGTAGGTCAGCTGGTCATTCTTTTGTTAATTCTATCCATAAGATAGCGAGGGGAAGCATTGTTGAGGCATTTGTGAGTCAAAGAGGCAGTTCTGAGCAGGATTTTGTCACTGATAGACAACCTGTTGTTCAGTCTCATTGTCTCAGAAATGTGTTCTCTTCTAGCAATTCCCTGTGCCATTCTCAGGGCATTGTTCTGAAGAATCTTGATCTTATTAACAGTGTATTTACTGGAACCCAAGTACAGAGAGTTGCAGTAGTTCAACTTGGATAGAATTAGGGCTCTGGCAAGTATGATGCAGCTAACTTTGGATAGAAAACATTTACCCGCTCTGATCAACTTACAAGTGTATGCCGAAGCCATGGCATTGACCTGTTTAGCAAAGGTGAGGGTGGAGTCCAGGTAAAAACCAAGAGTTTTTACGTCTTTGGCAACTTTGATAAGGTTGCCATCAATATTAAATGAGGCATATTTTGGGCCAAGTTTGTTGAGGTTGAGGGCTGTCCCTAGAATGAGGTTCTCCGTTTTGTCATCATTCAATCATAGTCCATGGGCCGCCATCCATGCTTGGCTAATGAGGTATATTTTATTTACTAAGGCCATATCCTTGTCATAATCTCCCGTAAATGGTATGAGAATCTGGGTATTATTTGCATAATTAGTGTAGGTGACACCCAGACGATCCAAATCATCACATAGCAGCTTAGTAAATATATTGCACATTGTGGGTGAAACGCATGAACCTTGCGGCACACCACATGTAATAGGAATAGGATCAGTCGCTGCAGATGGCGAGAAGACTCTCATAGTCCTGTTGCTCAAAAATGATTAAATCAATACTATGGCATCCTGAGCAAAGTGAGCCGCTGAGTCCAGGTGATTGCATAGTACTTTATGGTCCATCAGATCGAAGGTGGCCGAAAAGGCAAGGAGGAGTAGCACGCTGTTTTCCACTTGTCCTTAAGTTCGTCAATCTGGGTTTTAAGATCAATCAGTGCCGTTTCAGTACCTTGTTGGGGCCTAAAACTAGACTGTCGGATTCCCAAGAGCTGATTAGATTCTAAGTACTCCTGAATCTGCAAGTAGGCCACTCAGTCTAATATTTAAAGAATAGCACAGTTGTGTTGTGATTGGCCTGTAGTTGGTAGGTATGGATGGGTCTAATGATTGTTTTTTGAGGGGGGGAGGACCCAAGACTCTTTCAAGTTGCTTGGGATGGTACCAGATTGAAAAGAGGTATTCATTAGTTTGGATATGAAAGGTGAGAGGTCTCTCGCCGCATCTTTGATGATTTGGTCTGGGCATTTGTCTCCCTGGCAGTTTGAAGGTTTTAGTTATAGAATGATTTTTTCAACCTCATGGATTGAGACTCTTGAGAAACTAAAGCGTTGAGTCGGTTTAGTGGTATGCGTGGGGGTATTAGCAGGTGTGTCTACATTAGGAATATTTGCTTTTTTTTCTCAGCTATCTTATTCTGCAGAAGGGTGATTTTATTAGTTAAGGCATTCTGTATATTAGAGCACCAGAGTTTGTCCTTCGAGCAGTTTTCTGTGGGGGGAATGGGGGCTTCCAATTCTTTTAAAATTACAAATGTTCCCTGGTAATTGAGTTTGCTTAGAGAATCCTGTTGTTATCGGTTTCCTGTCTAGTTTGAATTATTTCTTTCTTATGTAAGGCTAAAATGTTAATGAGGTTAGTTTTGCTTTCATCGTTAGGTAGGTGTCTCCAGGCAACTTTGCATTTTCTTTTTTTAGCTCTAAGGGTTTTGAGGTGTGGAGTAAAGCAAGAGTTTAGGTGAACTCTGGGTTTACTTTTCCTCATTTTTAATGGAGCGATCAAGTCTAGAGCTTTAGTCATGGTATTGTTGTATTCGTCTACTAAGGTAGCAGGGTCATTAGTATCTGGCAATGAGTTAAGGATGGGTATTATGAGTGGTATGAGTTTATCCACCGTTATATGCTTTTTATTCCTGGTGAGGGTCGGTGGAACTACTAGGTTGTTTTTTGGGGTGAGATTTTTGACTGCAAGGTTGAAGGATAGGAGGTAATGGTCCGTCCATAGTTGGGGAGTTATGGAGGTGATTGAGGCATTGCAATTAAGTTCTGCCACCCAATCTAGCATTCTGCCTTTATTGTGTGTGGGCAGGGTCACCCTTTGGATGAAGCCAAATTCGTTGAGCAACGGTCAGTGCTCTATTAAATCGCCAACCCCTGTACGCCCAACATGACGTCATCATTTCTTCTTTGAGTGCCGCACCTCACGGAGCTCCGCAGCCCCAAGGGCCATACGCTCCTGTCACACACTGCATCGCCTTCCAGGCTCACGCTGGGAGCACATTTCAGCAGTCCTAAATGGCATATCAGTCTCTCGCTGGTGGCATAGCTCCACTCAACACATACACTGGTATGCGTCATTAACTTCCCATTCACGCTGTACCCCAGGGACACATTTTGTTCTACAGCCAGTCCCTGCTGCTCACAGGCTCTGCTAGCTCCTCTTGCCCATGGCACACTTCTCCAGCTTCCCTTTCTACCACAAGGGCGCATCTTCCCCTCTCAATTTATGGGGCACAGCTTTCCCTTTCACCATATCGCACAGTTTCTCACTTCAGCCCCTGGATTTAGCTCTCCTTCCTCCTTATGGGCAGCTAATCCCTCCTGTCAAAGGGGCTCTCCTTATCCCTCTATAATGCCCTGGGTGATGGATCTTGCTTGTCTTGGGGGCAGTGTTGTCCTTTCTTCTTGTCCTTCTTTTACCTGGACCCCCGCCCCCCACAGCAGGCTTCATCAACTTTCTTCAGTTCCTTCAGTTTCTTGCACACAGTTTCTTCTTCTTAAGACCCTCCTCATCGCCATTGTAAAAAAGTGACCTCCAGGATTCTTATGGTCACTTGTGTAGTTTATTAAAAGTGCTTAAATTACAGTTACATTAAGTTAAATGGATAGTACATAACACTGGCACCTATCACCATGCCGGGGAAGCTCTAACTGCCTGTGCGTGGAACCCTCAACCTAAACATTCTCACATTCACACATCACCATTCCACCTGACATCATCAGCTCACACACATCATCACAGGCAGTCACCATATAACACTGCCCTTATTAGAAGATATTGTAAGCCTGAAACGTGGAGGAGAAAGGCTGGAAGCTGCAGAACTGACTAGACACAGGAATACATATTCTTGCAAGGCACAAGATGGGCTGCTTGACTTGGAGTCAAGGAAGTCGCCGAAGGATAGCTCATGTGTGTAGGACACATTCCTCTTAGAGTAGGTACAAGAGAGAACATTGCGAATGCCAAGTAGTGGACAATTCAAAGATGCAGAATGGCACATGAAGATGGAGTGAGTAAATCTCCAGTGCCAAAAGGGGTAATGACACCTCTAGTAAATTAAATCAAATAGTGCTAAATAAGAGACAGAATGGACAAAGGTGTGGTGGCATGGCCCTGTGCTGTTATCTGTGTCCACCAGCACTCCCACACTCAGGCAGGAGATGTCTGTACCATTCAATATACAGTGTCATGTTTGCTGTTTCATGTCACTGGAAATCAAACAGTGAAATTACGTTGTGCTCCAAAGTCTCCCTGTTTCTTTTTAAGGGATGTATGTAGTGCATAAACATTTGTAAATGGATGAACTGCGTTGACTCATGGAGAACATCATCCCGATAACAAACCAATTCTGTGCTATGTATTTTATTTTCATGAGAATAAGGGAAATGTTGGAGAATACGTACAGGTATAAATTTTGTTTATGAGTCAATAATCTACCATCATCTGAACTGTGTTCCTGGCCACTCCAAGATGCAAACCCGTCATAGATTGTGTTGGATGCTTGCACAGTCAGAACCATCGTTGAGCTGGACCAAAGTTCCTGGGTACATCCCATATGTGGTAAATGTGTCTTGAGACCGCTGGGAATGTTTTCTGGTTTGTGCACGATTCCACAACCATTAATTCGTTGCAGAGAGAAGCTGTGACATGTGGGCAGTTTCCACCATTTTATTTGTCACAAGGGACAGTTTGAATAAGCAAGTGCTCCCTTGTTTGTTCAAATAAAAGAGTGGTGGTTTATGAAGGCCATCTCCTAAATGTTCATTAGTTGAGTAAGAAAAGCTTGCAGTGGTAAGAAGATGATCGTGAGATCCAACCAGTGCACGGAGTAAAAAAAAAGTGCAAATGTTAATTGCTAGATCAGACAGAAATGGCTTTCTGGAGTGGTAGCAATATACTTCTGTACAATATTTACGCAGCTACACCTCTTCATGCCAGTGAGCACCCTTTTGCACAGTGTGTTACTTATCTGGGAGAAGATGCTCCCTTGTGTTAGGCAGAAACCTGTGCAGTTCCCTCTGGGACCACTGCAAAAGATTTAGGACTACAGGTGTTTGGCAGTAAACCCACTTGGTAGCAGTCTGTACCACACATATTCACTTGGTAGCTGTGGCTGAGCAGTCAGACTCCCCTCAAGAAGAGTTAGGCAGTATACAGAGTATTCACAATAGGTCAAGAGCACACAATAGAACAAGTAAACACTGACCAGGGCTTGGTGTAAAAGAGATATAATTATTTATTTAAAACCACATCTAGAAAAAGACACAGGCACTAATAATAAGCAATTCAGAAACACGGTCACTAAAAGATATACACTCCCTTAAAAGAATATTAGACAAGTCTTAAGTAAAGCCCCACTTATTTTCAGACAGCTGTGAGCGCTTAACGTAGAAGGCACTCTAATAGTTCGTTTTAAAAAGGGAGAGAAAAGCAGAGAACAAATTGAAACAGATCCCAACACTTTTTCATGAACACAACAAGAGAGGAAGGCAAAGTAAAACCGTGAAGTTAGAGTTCAAGAGGCCGGATCCACTTTCAGAGGATCCAAACGAAATGTATCCAAGGTCACACGGTTGCAGTGCACAAAAGTCTTGTAAGGGTTCAAAAAGGAGTTGGACCACAGAAAGGGACCAGTTAGAGGGTCAAGGCGGCCAGCCCAGTCCAGAAGGTTAAGGAGTTATTATTACCTTGTAGAAATGTTTAGAAAGGGAGGCCTGGCGGACACGGTACCTTAAAGTAGTGAGAACGCTCCAGCGGGGCAGTTGTTCCTGGCAGCGGATGAAAGTCGGTGCTTCGTCCGGGGGAAGAGAGGATCTCGTAGGGGAGGAAGACAGAAGTCTGTTGCACTGCCAGGGAAGAAACCAGCCGCAGAGTTTCTCAGGTACAAGGAGTGGTCCGTTGATTCGCGGTTCAGAGGTGAGTGGCTATCCGGCTGCCGGGGTGCTTATCACAGGCAGTTCGACCACAAACCGGGCTGGGGTGCGAAGAAAGAAAGGTAAACTGGTTGTGCCCACCAGTCAGGGGAAGAAGCCTCTCCAGCCGGGAGATCTTCTCTGTCGTCGGGAAGTGGTGAGTCGGTTCTGCGGGGCTCCACCGGTGGTGTCGTCATGGTAGGTCGGCTCAGCTTCTCCCTCGTCGGATTCTCAGGTCCTGTGGCGACTTCTGAAGTTCCAGTCCCCAAAGCCCTGCTTTTATGCAGCATACCCCCATTCACTCAGCCTAGCTGTCAATCAAACATGCTAAGTGGTGAGCCGGCCGGCTCACCACTTGGGCCAATCACACAAGAGTGCGACCTGAGTTACCAGGGTAACTCGGTCCAGGGTGCCTAAACCCCCTCCAACACAACCTGTGGTACCCAGACAGAGTGGCCGAACTTTTGGAGGCTTCTGTGGAGAAGCCCACCAAAAAGTGGAACAAAAGGGCTGGACTTGGGTTGGAGTCACAGAAGAGAACACAGACGCCATATTAGAATCGAGTCTTGCCAAAAAATACCAACCGGAGAATTAATATTAATTAAATAAACCGGCGGTATGTTCGAGGCTATGAGAATTAAATAATTAAAGTTGGTAGCCTCGAACAATGGGAAAATCCCATAGGAGAATATTCGCGGTCGAATATAAAAAGTAGTTTCCACTGCCACCAGCCAAAACCCGATCAGGGGGGACGGAGACGTGCCCCCTCGACTAACAGACCTCGGGGCAATCAAATTGCCCCAACCAGTACGTCCACAATATGATGGTTTGTACTGTTTTCTGTTAATAATTTGGGACTAGTAAAGCCAATGGTGACTTTACATGCCCTGGGAGACAGTAGTCAGTCCCAGGGTATGGAGTCTAGGGTGGGGGGTCACTATGACGCCCCTGTGTTACTGCACGGAGGGTGCTGTGTAACACACATAGTAAAAACACATGAGACCCTATGGAGTAAAGGACCCCATAGTCCATAAAACACATTACCAGTCAAAGGAATACCATTTATCATGTCCAAGAGTGGGAGAAAAAGAGTCTCACTGTTGGCAGGAGGAAAAAAAAAACTCCAGAAATCCAGCAAAGGTGCTGGGGGACTCACTAGGTTAGGAAATTCAGCCTAAAGAGAGAATTCTCCCTAACATTCACCCCCCCAGACTAAGGGACAGTAGGATTTAATCCACTCCTGGATGAACCTCATACCTCTAGTCGATGACATACATCCTAGAGAGTCCATCAGCATTTTGATGGTGACACCCTGACCTGTGCTCAATGGTGAAATCAAACCCCGGAAGGCAGATTGACCGTCTCAATAGTTTTGGATTTTCCCCTTTCATTTGCATTAACCATCTCAAGGGTTGGTGGTCAGTCTGAATGACAAAAGAGATCCATACAAGTATGGTCTAAACTTCTTCAGTACCCACACAATAGCAAAGCATTCTCTTTCGATTGTTGCCCACCTTGTCTCAGGATCCTTCAGCTTTCGGCTGATGAAGCAAATGGGGTGCTCCCTACCTTTCCCATCCAGTTGACTGAGGACTGCACCTATTCCTAAATTGGAAGCATCTGTTTGCACAATGAAAGTTTGGTGGTAGTCAGGAGCTCTGAGTACTGGGGCTTGGCAAAGAGCCTTTTTCAGGGTTTGAAAGGCCTGATTGCATTCCTCATTCCATCTAACCTTTTTAGTGAATTTAGGAGAGGAGATTACATTCAGTGGAGAAGCTATGGACCCATAGTTCTCAATGAGATTCCTGTAATACCCAGTGAGACCTAAGAAGGCTCTCACCTGGGTCTGAGTAGTAGGTGTTGTCCAATTTAGCACAGCTTCAATCTTACTGGGCAAAGGCCTTATTTCTCCACCTCCTACCTCATGTCCAAGGCAGACCACTTTACTCTGTCCAATCTGACATTTACTTGCCTTTATGGTCAGATTGGCCTTTCCAAGAGACTGCAAAACATATCTTAGGTGGTCCACATGTTCCTCCCAGGAATTGCTGAACACTGCTATGTCATCCAAGTATGCCATGCAGAAGTCCTCCATCCCATTCAGAACCTGGTTTACCATCCTTTGAAACATAGCAGGTGCATTTTTCAATCCAAAAGGCATAACCTTAAACTGGTATAAGCCAACTGGGGTAGAAAATGCAGTTTTCTCCTTGGCATGGTCTGTCAGGGCTATTTGCCAATTGCCTGACGTCAAGTGAAATGTGCTGAGGAACCTGGCTGCACCAAGTCTATCCACCAACTCATCTGTCCTTGGCAAAGGGTGGGCATCAGTCTTGGTGATTGCATTAAGAGCTCTATAGACCACACAGAATCTAAGTTCTTTAGATCCTGCCTTTGGTACCAACACAACTGGGCTAGACCATAGACTGGTAGAGGGCTCTATTACCCCGAGATCAAGCATCTTGTTGACCTCACCTTTGAGGTGGGTTCTTACATTTTCTGACATTTGATATCCTCTGCTTTTGACTGGCAGTCACTAGTGAGTATGTCATGCTGTCCCCAGGGGGTCAAGCCTGGTG